>NC_065591.1:195000-795000 GCF_024542745.1 Macaca thibetana thibetana | reverse complement strand
TCTACAGACTAAACTACTGAGAGAAATGACACAATCTACCGACTAAACTACTGAGAGAAATGACACAATCTACAGACTAAACTACCGAGAGAAACGACGGAATCTACAGACTAAACTACTGAGAGAAATGACGGAATCTACAGACTAAACTACCGAGAGAAACGACGGAATCTACAGACTAAACTACCGAGAGAAACGACGGAATCTACCGACTAAACTACTGAGAGAAATGACAGAATTTACGACTAAACTACTGAGAGAAATGACGGAATCTACGACTAAACTACTGAGAGAAATGACACAATCTACAGACTAAACTACTGAGAGAAATGACACAATCTACCAACTAAACTACTGAGAGAAACGACGGAATCTACAGACTCAACTACTGAGAGAAACGACGGAATCTACCGACTAAACTACTGAGAGAAACGACGGAATCTACCGACTAAACTACTGAGAGAAACGACGGAATCTACCGACTAAACTACTGAGAGAAATGACGGAATCTACAGACTAAACTACTGAGAGAAATGACGGAATCTACAGGCTAAACTACCGAGAGAAACGACAGAATCTACCGACTAAACTACTGAGAGAAATGACGGAATTTACGACTAAACTACTGAGAGAAATGACGGAATCTACTGACTAAACTACTGAGAGAAATTTCCATTTACTATATTCTATATCAAGAAACAAAGGTCAGTCGGTCAAAGGCCCCATGCTTTTCCTTTGATTTCTGGGTTTCAGAGCACTACAGACTAATACCATATGTAGGTTTGCAAAGAATACACTGCACTGTTCATTCCCTTGAACAGGGAACAAGGTCCTTCCTACTTGCTTACTTCAGATAAGGAATAAATGCCGAGTCACTATTCTATTTAAATGAATAGAATTTTAAATTCTATTTAAAATTCCACTTAGAAATACATGCCACACAAGCTCTCAGAACCACCTGCCCAAATTTGATTAAAAGTCAGGTATTATTACTTCAATAAGCATGAGAGGCCGGGCACGGTGGCTCATGCCTGTAATCCCACCACTTTGGGAGGCCAAGGTAGGCAGATCACTTGAAGTCAGGAGTTCAACACCAGCCTAGCCACATGGCAAAACCCCACGTCTACTAAAAATACAAAAATTAGCCGGGCGTGGTGGTACACGCCTGTAGTCCCAGCTACTCAGGAGGCTGAGGTGGGAGAATCACTTGAACCCGGGAGGCAGAGGTTGCAGTGAGCCAAAATCACGCCACTGCACTCCAGCCTGGGCAATAGAGTGAGACTCCATCTCAAAAAAAAAAAAAAAAGAGTAAGAAAGCGGCCACATGCAGTGACTCATGCCTGTAACCTCAGCACTTTGGGAGGCTGAGGCAAGAGAATCACTTGAGGCCAGGAGTCCAGGACCAGCCTGGGCAACATAATAAGACCCCATCTCTAAAAAAAATAAAAATTACATAAAGTCAAATTATTCCTCCCCAAGGCCTTCTCTCAGGCAGTGATAAACCAAGAGTATATCACAAGTCATAAATGGGGGCAGGGGCATGTGTGTAGAAACAATCAGTCATCAAGGACTGATAAAGTTATCACAATAGAGTTATAGATAGATAGATAACAATACAGTTATCACAATCCTGGACACTGCTAAGCAATGGTCAAGCAGTAACTGACTCAGCCACGGATAGCAAGCTGCACTCCAGCTACCTGCAGGAGGGAAGACAAGTAAGAAGCAAACCGTCTCCAACAGAGAACCTGAAAAGGCTTGAGAATGAAAGGAACCTCAGGAGACCGATGTCAGGAGGATGGGCCTCAAGTCTGTACAGGGAGCAGCAGATGCCTTCCATGAGACCCTGTGGCCACGCAGGCCCCTCGGCCCCCATCTCAGCAAAAGACAAGCTGGAAAGGTGAGAACACAGAAGCTCTGAGCTCCACTAAGTGTGGAGCAAGGGGTCCCGTGAGAGCAGCACAGCGCAGTGACAGGCTCCCCGAGGGTGAGATACCCCATCCCAGAATAATGGCAGCCGGACTCACAACACCCACCTGCTCACCAAGCAAGAGAACAGAGTCGTGAGTCCTCTGGAAGAACTGAACTAGCATTCAGGCTCCCCTCAGACCTCACCCTGCAGCGAAGGCTGCTGCCAAAGCCCTTCCGGTGAGCAGGTACCAGTAAACATGAGTGGACAGCCACTGGCCACCAAGCACAAAGTGAGAGCTCAGAACCTCACAGCACGGGCCAGAGACTAAACAAACCTACACAAAAGGCATTCAAAGCAATGAGACAATGCACAGAAGGAAATGTCAAAGGAAACACCTTTGCACAGACGAGATAAAACACAGCTTGAAGAAACAGATGCCACCAAAAAAGGGGCACTTGGGTCATAAGAAAGCTCTCAAGCTATAAAAGTGACAGCAGAAATTAAAAATGCAAAAGAAGGGCTACGGGACAAACTTGAGAGTCATGGAAACAGAACACGAGAGACAGAAAGGCAGGAAAATCTACACTAAGAGGTATAATTTTAACTATCACAGAGAAATACTGAGAAAAGAGAAAGTGAAATGAAACAGAAGAGGTTAGCAAGGAAATATAACAAGAATATTTTCCACTAGCCCAAAAGACATGAGTTTCTAGACTGAATAAGGCCACCAAATGCCACACTTGGGCAGATCGTCTTAAAATTTCAGACACTGGCCGGCGCAGTGGCTCATGGCTATAATCCCAGCACACTGGGAAGCCAAGGCGGGAGGATCACTTAAGGTTAGGAGTTCAAGACCAGCCTGGTCAACATGGCAAAACCCCATCTCTACAAAAAAACACAAAAATTAGCTGGGCAGGTGGCACACGCCTGTAGTTCCAGTTACTCAGGAGGCTGAGGCAGGAGAATCGCTTGAACCCGGGAGGCAGAGGTTACAGTGAGCCGCGATCGGGCCGCTGCACTCCAGCCTGGGTGACAGAGCGAGACTCTGTCTCAAAAAAAAAAAAAAAAAAAAAAAAAAGGTAAGCAAAACAAAAGGCAATGGTTAACTCTTTAAAAAATTAAAAATTGAACCAAAAGTTGAACTGGTATTCTCGGCTGAGAACAGTATTTTCAGACATCAATCAAGTAAAATATTACACATATACGAGTACAGGAGAAGAGACTCTTGAGTAAGAGTTAAAAGACTCATCTTCTATAGTAAGGCATCAATAAATAGGCCAGGCACAGTGGCTCATGCCTGTAATCCCAGCACTTTGGGAGGCCGAGGCAGGCAGATCGCTTGAGGTCAGGGGTTCAAGACCAGCCTGGTCAACATGGTGAAACCCCGTCTCTACTAAAAATACAAAAAAGTAGCCAGGAGTGGTGGCAGGCGCCTGTATAAGCCCAGCTACTCAGGAGGCTGAGGCAGGAGAATCCCTTGAACCTAAGAGGCAGAGGTTGCAGTGACCTGAGATCCCACCACTGCACTCCAGCCTGGGTGACAAGAGTGAAACTCCATCTCAAAAAAGGTAAGTAATGACTAAATGGGGGAAAGAACCCCCATAAATAGTAGGAACACGCAATTTAGACTTAACAAGCAATCATTTTTAAAGTAAATTTTTAAGAATAAACAGCTATAAAATGAAAATAATTGGCCGGGCGCGGTGGCTCAAGCCTGTAATCCCAGCACTTTGGGAGGCCGAGACGGGTGGATCACGAGGTCAGGAGATTCGAGACCATCCTGGCGAACACAGTGAAACCCCGTCTCTACTAAAACTACAAAAAAAAAAAACTAGCCGGGCGAGGTGGTGGGCGCCTGTAGTCCCAGCTACTTGGGAGGCTGAGGCAGGAGAATGGCGGGAACCCGGGAGGCGGAGCTTGCAGTGAGCTGAGATCCGGCCACTGCACTCCAGCCTGGGCGACAGAGCGAGACTCTGTCTCAAAAAAAAAAAAAAAAAAAAAAAAAAAAGAAAATAATTGACTCGGGTTTAGAAATGTGGGCAAGGCGGCTGGGCGCCGTGGCTCACGCCTGTAATCCCAACACTTTGGGATGCCAAGGCGGGCAGATCACGAGGTCAGGAGATCGAGATCATCCTGGTAAACACGGTGAAACCCCATCTCTACTAAAAATACAAAAAAAACTTAGCCAGGCATGGTGGCGGGCGCCTGTGGTCCCAGCTTCTCAGGAGGCTGAGGCAGGAGAATGGCATGAACCCGGGAGGCGGAGCTTGCAGTGAGCAGAGATCGCGCCACTGCACTCCAGCCTGGGTGACAGAGCGAGACTCCATCTCAAAAAAAAAAAAAGAAATGTGGGCAAGGAAGGGACAATGTTTTATAATTAACTTCTTAAACTATATTCTTTTTTTTTTTTTTTTTTTTTGAGACAGAGTCTTGCTCTGTTGCCAGGCTTGAGTGCAATGGTGCAATCTTGGCTCACTGCAACCTCCACCTCCCAGGTTCCAGCGATTCTCCCAAGTAGCTGGGACTACAGGTACCCGCCATCACACTCGGGGAATTTTTGTATTTTTAGTAGAGACAGGGTTTCACCATATTGGCCAGGCTGGTCTCAAACTCCTGACCTCGTGATCCGTCCACCTCGGCCTCCCAAAGTGCTAGGATTACAGGCGTGAGCCACTGCGCCTAGCCGTGGTGGTACACTCCTGTAATCCCAGCTACTCCAGAGGCTGAGGCTGGAAAAATGCCTGAACCCAGGAGACAGAGGCTGCAGTTAGCCAAGATCATGTCACTGTACTCCAGCCTGGGTGAGAGAACGACATTCCGTCTCCAAAAAAAAAGATGTACTTGCTATTTAAGCTACGTTACATGAAACATGAAGGCAGTCCACAGAAAAAGCAAAACACAAATCCTAACACAGTGCCGCCTGCCCCAAGGAGCTCAAAGTTCTTTACATACGCTAAGTAATCCGCATTACACCCTTGTGCTGCCATCAGAGGGATTTTAAAGGTAAGAAAAATACCCCACAATGCAAAACAAAAGCCAGGCAACACATGTTGGCTGTTGGTCTCTATACTTTTTATTTATTTACTTTTTTTTTTTTGAGATGGAGTCTCGCTCTGTCGCCCAGGCTGGAGTGCAGTGGTGCGATCTCCACTCACTTCAAGCTCTGCCTCCCAGGTTTACAACATTCTCCTGCCTCAGCCTCCCGAGCAGCTGGGACTAGCTACTCGCCCGCCACCACACCTGGCTAATTTTTTTTGTATTTTCAGTAGAGACGGGGTTTCACTGTGTTAGCCAGGATGGTCTCAATCTCTTGACCTCAGTATCCGCCGGCCTCGGCCTCCCAAAGTGCTGGGATTACAGGCTTGAGCCACCACGCCCGGCCTGGTCTCTATACTTTTAAGCAAACCCGCAGACAGACACCAAAGCTTAGGGTGGCTGAGAAGAAAGGTAAACGGGAGTGTCTTGAAGTCAAGCACAGAGATGAACGCAAGCCGGGCATGGTGGCTCAAGCCTGTAATCCCAGCACTTTGGGAGGCCGAGACGGGTGGATCACAAGGTCAGGAGATCGAGACCATCCTGGCTAACCCGGTGAAACCCCGTTTCTACTAAAAAATACAAAAAACTAGCCGGGCGAGGTGGCGGGCGCCTGTAATCCCAGCTACTCAGAGGCTGAGGTAGGAGAAGGGCGTAAACTCAGGAGGCGGAGCTTGCAGTGAGCTGAGATCCGGCCACTGCACTCCAGCCTGGGCGACAGAGCGAGACTCCGTCTCAAAAAAAAAAACAGAGATGAACACAAAACCATCACAACTCGGAGTCTGGATTTCAGGCAAAGACAAAGACTCCAGGCTCTTGACAGGGCTGCAATTTGAAAAGGTGGGAAAGGGCGGGGCGCGGTGGCTTACACCTATAAATCCCAGCACTCTGGGAGGCTGACGGGGGAGGATCACTTGAGCCACAGAGTTCAAGACCATCCTGGGCAACATAGTGAGACCCTGTCTCTAAATTTTAAAAACAAAAATAAATATAAAAAATTTAAAAGTGGAAAACAAAGGAGAGCAGAATCAGGATCTGACCCAAACCTCCCCTCCCCGGCTAGAAGTGTTGTTCCTAAGGAGGTCTGCCGCTGGACCTGGAGTCCCCTGAGGTATGGGGTGGCGGGGCTAAGGGAGCTACACGGGGCAGAAAGAACCTAGCAGGGAAGTCAGGACTTGGGGACACACGGCAGCTGTGGGCACAGCACCCCTCCTAAAATCCTGCAGCACCTACCAGCCCCTCAGCCCACCCCTGTACCCTGTGCTTCTGCCACCTTCCCAGCCTGCAGAAGCCCTGATACCCCCAACCATTCCCACACTCCAATCACCGGGTAAATGCTGGCTCCAAAAGGCAACAAATGTTTAAAATCAAGAATCAACTGAACAGAAGATACAAGTTCCCCTCCGCCAACAATGTTTCAGGAAAAAGCGTGCAAAGATGGCAGAAGTGATGTCTGAATGCAGAAGGGTGGTTCCAAGCTCCCTGTGTCTCTCGGGTCATCCCCGCTCCTGAGGTGCCCACAAGTCACTGGAACTCGCCTCTCCCGCCCTGGTGCTGGGCATCTCACTGCCTCACACTCTTCTTGGTCCTCTTCCCAATTCAAGTCTCCAGGGCACTATTTTACAACAGGGCTGCTTCCTACTCACATGTTATTTCTTCTGTGCGTCTTGCCCAGACCCTTACAACCCTGTCCCAAGCAAAGAGCTCATCTCACCACACAGCTTCAGCCCCCACTTCTACATGGGAACACCCACCTCAACCTATCCCGCCCACCCAGAAATTCTCTCGTGACAAAACTGCACGTACTGCTTTTCAAGACGTTTCAACCAGCTCAACTTTCAAGCCAAAGTCAGGAAGGTTCTGAAGAAGGAACATGCTGCCAGAATCAGCAAATGTGGTCTTATAATCTGAGACATCACGTGGCCTGGTAAAAACTGTTCATTTCTGGGGTTTTGTTTGTTTTTTGTTTTTGAGACAGAGTCTTACTTTGTCACCCTAGCTATAGTGCAGTGGCACAATCTTGGCTCACTGCAACCTCCACCTCCCAGATTCAAGCGATTCTCCTGCCTCAGCCTCCCAGGTAGCCGGGATTACAGGCATGCGCCACCACACCCGGCTAATTTTGTATTTTTAGTAGAGATGTGTTTTTCCATGTTGCTCAGGCTGGTCTGAAACTCCTGACCTCAGGAGATCCAACCGCCTCGGCCTCCCGAAGTGCTGCGATTACAAGCATGAGCCACAGCACCCGGCCTATTTGATTTTTTTAAGAGCCACGGAAACGCCATTTAATCCTTCAATGACAGCCTTTCCAGGAACTCTTCGACTACAAAACCCTGACACAGATTGCTACCAAAAGTAACTGAGTGTAAGTCATTTTAAGAGGAAAGAGAAGTAATAGTAAGTATCTGGCACAAAGTATGTTCATCACCAGGACACTTCAACTTGTCATAAAAGAAAGTGATCCCGACCTTCAGAGCAGCCAGATTGGAAACACTGCGAAGAGAACCAGGATGTCCCAGAAGCAGTGACCACCAACCTTGGCGAGGAAAATCCAACATGAGCAAAGACTTCCTTCCTCCTCTCCACAGCCACCATGACACACTTCCTACACTGGTTTCTAAGGAACACAAATTATGCAGAAGCATGCAAAAGAAGACATGCAAGAAGAGCATTCTTTTCTAAAAGTCAGCGCTTTTTAGGAATGTACAGTCAAAAGGACAAAATGAGCTTTTAACTGTGAAGGTTATTTAAGAAATGCAAAAGCAGACTGACCAACTCTGATTCTGATCTTCACGCCCATGCACGAAAATCAGTACAACTTTATGTTTTTTACACTGAAGTTTAAGCAGAGTTTAAAATTTAGTGTTCAGTTTCTCCATATCTAATTTATGACTCCATAACTGGAATTCCATGAACAAATAAAATCTTTTTAACTTTAGTCACGCTGAAACACAATTCAAAGGTATCTAATTTCAAGAAAGTTAACAGAAATGGCTGGGCACAGTGGCTCACGCCTGTAATCCCAGCACTTTGGGAGGTCGAGGCAGGCGGATCACTTGAGGTCAGGAGTTTGAGACCAGCCTGATCAACTTGGTGAAACCACGTCTCCACAAAAATTAGCTGGGCGTGGTGGCAGGCACCTGTAGTCCCAGCTACTCGGGAGGCTGAGGCACAAGAATCACTTGAACCCGGGAGGCGGAGGCTGCACTCCAGCCTGGGTGACAGAACGAGACTCTGTCTCAAAAAAAAAAGAAAAAAAAGAACAAGAAACGGAAGGGACCGAGTTTTATGCCAACCACAGTGAGCAGAGCACTGATAATTATTCTAATTTATCGTGAAACCTGCAGCAAAACTGCACCACTTTCTTCAAGAGCATGGAAATTCATTTTTGCCATCTTGCTAATAACATCTCTCCATCTGTTTCCCCTTCATGTGAGGACCTGGGTGGATTAAAGAAAACGCCTCCAAGCACTTGCACCACACCAGCACCACATGCAGGGAAATAAAAGCGGTCATTTCCTGCCTGAAGTTGTGTTCCTGGCAAACTGACCGGGCTCACAAGGATTATCACTTCTTCCCTTTCCTCGCAGTCCTGACTGTTCGGCAGTCAATTCTCAGAGCCTGACAACATTTCAGCAGCGTTGTGTCTCTCCAACAACATTCTAGTGTCAGCATGTCAACAGCAATGCATAAAGACATGCATTAACTAAGCCAGATACGACTCTCCTCTGCAGGTATGTCATTTGTGAAAAAACAAACGAAAGTTCCAAAATAACTGAATAAATAGCAAATAACTATTGTCTTGTTTTCCCAATTTCAGCAGTTATTTTGTTTTCTTGGTATCTTCTGCTCAAATACAATGCCAATCAATGCACCAGCCTGAATGGACCTCGATGGGACTGCACTGACAGAAAAAGAAAAGCCAATCTCAAAAGATCACGTATGATGTGATTCCATTTATATGACATCCTTGAGATCACAAAATTACAGAGATGGAGAACAGATTAGTCTCAGGAGTGTGGCTATAAAGGGTAGCTTTGTGATGATGGTACAGTTCTGTATCTTGAGTGAGATAGGGGGTCACACAAAGCTACAGGTGCTAAAACTGTATAGAACCACATACACACACACGTGCATGTAGATCTAATGAAATCTGAATAAGCCTGGTGGTGTATACCAGCGTCCGTGTCCTGGTGTTGAAAATGTCCTGTAGTTATGCAAGATGTCCACATTAAGAAAGGTAGGGCGCCAGGCACAGTGGCTCACGCCTATAATCCCAGCACTTTGGGAAGCCAAGGTGGGCGGATCATAAGGTCAGGAGTTCAAGACCAGCCTGACCAACATGGTGAAACTCAATCTCTACTAAAAATACAAAATTTAGCCAGGTGTGTTGGTGTTCGCCTGTAATCCCAGCTACTCAAAAGGCTGAGGCAGGAGAATCACTTGAACCCAGGAGACAGAGGTTGCAGTGAGCTGCTGAGATCATGCCACTGCACCCCAGCCTGGGCAACAGAGCAAGACTCTGTTCCAAAAAAAAAAAAAAGAAAGAAAGGTAGAGTGAAGAATGCCAGGGATCTCCCTGTCCATTTTCTGCAACTTCCTGTAAAGCTGTAATTATTTCAAACTAAAGATTCTAAAACTTGGACTAAATAAAAGGACTAGGATTTTTTAATGCCAATTTTTAAAAAAAGACACAGTTTATTAACTTTCACACGCTGAACTCATACTGAGAAAATGCAGTGGTCGCTGGGTTGAAGTCAATCAGAAATTCGGATGAAGTTAATTTTAGGAGATATTAAGTTAGTTCACTACCTGAGCCACAAAAGCTACAACTTTGAGGGGCAGAGCTTGGCACGAGGCCCCTTTTCAAATCCTGGAGCATGTTCATTGCTGCCTCTGCTAAGAGGAGTAACGCCTCAAGCCAGTCTGCTGGGAGTGGGTTACTCAAAGTGAAAATACAGCATCCTTAGCTCATGTGTCCACGTGCTCCCTGTCCACTCCCTCAGATACTTGGCACAGGGCTTTTCTTTTTTTTTTTGAAACAGAGTCTCGCTCTGTCACCCAGGCTGGAGTGCAACGGCACGATCTTGGCTCACTGCAAGCTCCACCTCCCGGGTTCAAGCGATTCTTCCGCCTCAGCCTCCCGGGTAGCTGGGACTACAGGCGCCCACCACCACACCCAGCTAATGTTTGCATTTTTGTGGAAAAGGGGTTTCACCATGTTGGCTAGGCTGGTCTTGAACTCCTGACCTCAGGTGATCCGCCCACCTCAGCCTCCCAAAGTGCTGGGATTACAGGTGTGAGCCACCGCGCCCAGCTGGCACTGGGTCTTGAAGGAGAAAAACTTTTTTTTGAGGCAGGGTCTCAGGGTCTCTCAATCTGTTGCTCAGGCTGCCCAGGCTGGAATGCAGTGGCGCAATCCTAGCTCACTGCAGCTTCAACCTCCAGGGCTCAGACAATGCTCTCACCTCAGTCCACTGGGTAGCTGAGACCACAGGTGCGTGCCACCACACCTGGCTAATTCTTTTTTTTCTTTTGTAAAGATAGGGGTCTCACTATATTGCCCAGGCTAAAGGAGGAAAACTTAAGAAACTAGTCAGAAAGATGCAAATTTGGAGCTCAAACAGGCTTTAATGATATTTCAGCTCAAAATCCACCCCTTCAACTGTCAGCTGAGGAAACTGAGGCTCTGTGGCTAGTGGCCTCCACTCATGCAGCTTTAATGATATCTCAGCTCTAAATCCACCCCTTCAACTGTCCACTGTGGAAAGTGAGGCTCCATGGCCAGTGGCCTCCACTCATGCAGCTGCTAAGAGGCAGAGTCAGGGTCAAGAGCCTTGGCTGTCAGCTTAGAGTCCTCTTTCCACAGGGCCCGACGACTACTATCATTCACCCTCACGAGAGGAAAACTGCACACAAAATCAGAGCTGGCCAGGGAAAGCGGAATCGGGGACCTCTCTGCCTGGGACATGGAGCTCAGGTTCAGATGAGCTCAAACCCTGGCTGGCCCTCCAATCCCATCTCCAGGCACCAGCTCACGTTAATTAATTCAATACATATATACATTAATTATTTGCTATTCCTCAAATACCTTGGTCTCCTGCCTGAATTGCCCATTGGACAAAACCAGCCCAAGAATCACCCTCCTTGTGAGGTCTTCTCTGGCTCGCTCATCTACCCATTCACTGGGTACAGCTCGCATGCCAGACGCTCACCATGAGGAGAGCAGGAGCCATAATGTGATGAGCGAGACAGGGTGCCCACCTTGTAGAGCCCACCCTAGAGGGCAGCGGGGGAGATGCAGCCACACGGGTGAAAAACAGCACCACAAGCTGAAGCCACTGCCCAGAGGGAGAACGGTGAGTACTGCAGCTGATGAGAGGCCATCCAACAGCAACGTCGCAACGAGAATTCCGAGAAGGCGGCCGTATTAAAGAGACCTGGCTCCCCCAGCTAGGACGAAGCGCCGCTCCTTCTGCTAGCTCCTTCAGGGGAGGGGCTGTCTCATTCATCGGGATACATGAGTGGTTCTCCACGGAGGACAACTTAGCCCTAAGAGGACATCTGTCAATGCCTGGAGGCATTGTTCCTTATCACAACGGAGGCATGTGGTGCTGCTACATGGTACTCAACAGTCCCCCACAACAAAGGGTGATCCAGCCCCAAATGTCAGCTCTGCTGAGTTGAAGAAAGTCTGGTCTACACAGTCAAGTATATATAGAGTACATCAGTTTCCCCATATCCACAGGAATACGTTCCAAGGCCCTCAGTGGGTGCCTGAAACTTCATATAACACTAAATCCTATACAAGCTGCTTTTTTCCCACACATACCTAGGAAAAAGTTTAACTTACAGATTAGGCGCAATAAGAGATTAGCAGCAGCCAATAATAAAAGAGAACTGTAATGATATCCTGTAATAAAAGTTACATGAATGTGGTCTCTTTAAATATCTTATTGTACTGTGCTCACCTATTTTCAGATCACAGGTGACCAGAGGTAACTAAAACCTCAGAAGGTGAAACCACAAATAAGGGAGGACGGCTGTACTGCACTCCCTGTGGTAGGCGCCATCCTGTCAAACGCAGGCCCTCGCACAGACAATATATCTAACAAGCGGGTGACTTGTTGTCTAAGGAAATGCCTTCCAATCTCATCGTCCTGCCTAACACAATTTTCCTCAAAAATGAAAGGACAGACATCGCAGCTAACTTAACAGTGCTCAGCCTTTGTCCCGAGGAGTCCCCTTAACAAATAATACACACACTTAGTTTTACAAAATGCATGTTAGTCTCATTACGTGACAAAGCAAGAGAAAAAAATGCTACTCATAAAAGTGCTGATCTGAGGCTGTGTTTCTAAGCCTTTTTTTTTTTTTTTTTTTTTTGACAAAGGTCTCACTCTGTCACCCAGGCTGGAGTACGGTGGCACGATCTCAGCTCACTGCAGCCTTGATCTCCTGGGCTCAAGTGATCTTGTCTCAGCCTCCCAAGTAGCTGGGACTATAGGTGTGTACACCAACACGCCCGGCTAATTTTCATGGTTTTTGTAGAGACAGGGTCTCACCACATTGCCCAGGCTGGTCTCAAACTTCTGGGCTCAAAAGATCCACCTGCCTTGGTCTCCCAAAGTGCTGGGACTACAGGTGTGAGCCACTGCACCCAGCTCTATGCTTTTTTTTTTTTTTTTAAAGAGTAGGGGAAGGGTTAGATGGACTTCTACCCTTACACAGAGTGTGGGAGAATGACCATCCTCCTGATCCTCCACCCAGTCTAAGGAGATGAGAATTCAAAGGGAAGATCACAAAAATTCCTCAAAATATACACTAAAAATTATGAGGGTGCAGTGGCTCACGCCAGTAAACCCAGCACTTTGGGAGGCCGAGGTAGGTGGATCACTTGAGCTCAGGAGTTCGAGACCAGCCTGGGCAACACAGCGAGACCCTCATCTCTACAAAAAACACGAAAATGGTGGTGGTGCACGCTTGTAGTCCCAGCGACTCTGGAGGCTGAGGTGGTAGGATCACTTGAGCTGGGAGGCTGGGTGGGCCGTGATGGCACTACTGCGCTCCAGCCTGGGCGCCAGAGCAAGACCCTGTCTCAAAAAAAACAAAAACAAAAAACCATGAAGTCAACTATTTGCTGGATAACAAGGAAAAAAATGAACACACCAGACAGGAAATTGGCTTTGTTTCAAGAGAAGGTTCTGCACACCAAAGTCAAATTAATTTGTGGACTGGTGCACCCACCCCGCCACCCTGCACATCCTCCTAACAGGCCAAGCCTTCCTGGCTTGTTTCACGGTTTGGTGTGGATTTTTTCCACCCCGAGGGGACACGCATGGGGTTGAGAACGAGGTCTGTGATTGGAGCAGCAGGCAGCCAGGCCATCCCACACCCCGACTGCTGACTGCCTGCTCGTGTCCAGATTCCCTCCGGGAATGAGTCATTTTAATCGTCGTGGGTGAGATCTAATCAGGGGATAATAAGCCGCCAGAACCCAGCTCACAAAGCTGTTTCCTAGGAAGACACCGATTTCCAGATTTCTGCTCCCAGAGCTAAAATCCACGCCGTTTTGGAAAATGCTGGGTTAAACACTCCAGTACTAGAAAGACCGAGGTGACATCATACTGGGGAGGGGCGTCTTGGCCCGGAACCCCCTTGGCGGTGCCGCAGCCCCCCGCGCGGACCAGCAAACGGGAGTGAAGATGTGAATGAAGGACCGTACCCTAAACCCCCAGACCCTGCACCCCTAAACCCTGGACCCCCTACCCCGCACCCCAGACCCAGGGCCCCGCTCTGCATCCTGGCCCGCACCTCCAGACCCGATACCCCAAGACCCTGAGCGCAGTCCGCACCCCCAAACTCTGGACCCCCACCCCGCACCCTGGCGCGCACTCCCAGACCCGGTACCCCAAGACCCCGAGCGCCGCCCGCACCCTCAGGCCCCGGGCCCCGCCCGCATCGCAACCTGCACCCCCGCCTCGAGCCCCCACCCCGGACCTCCGCTCCCAGACCCCGTAGCCGCCTGCGGCCCCGGCCACAGCCCCGGCCCCGCGCCCCGCGCCCCGCGCCGCCCCCGCCACTCACAGTTGCGGATATCGGAGATGAAGACGGCCAGGCCCCGCATCCCGTCCCCCTTGGACACGGCTGGCATCTTCCGGCGCTCGGGAGCGGCCTCCGCTGGCGGGCCTGGGCGGAGAAGCGCTGGGAGCGGGAAGCGGGGAGCACGGTCGCCTTCAGCGCCGCGGACAAGCCGCCGGGGAGCCGCCTAACCACCGCCGCCTCAGGCTCCCAGCGCCGCTTTCTGCGCCGCCGCGCGCGCGCACGCACGACGCCCGCACTAGCACACACGCGCACGCACGCGAGCTGCGACGGACGGCGGCCGGGGCGGGTGTCGCGTGAGACAGCGCGCGCGCGTCCGCGGCGCGGGGACGAGCCGGTCGAGGCAGGCGCGGGGGCGCCCCCTGCAGGCGGACGCCACGGACGGAGCCGCTGGAGCCGCGGGTTCGCGTCCCGGTGCCGCGCCGGGTTGGCGCTGCCGCCCGCGTCCCCCACGGGAAGGGCGTGGATCCGGGCGGGAACTTGCGTGATCAGGACAGCCGCCGTCTTCATTGTTGGTGGTCACTGCAAAAGAGGCGACCACGCAGGCACACGCTGCAGCCTCGCCCTGGGCGTCGGCCCCCCTAGATTGCCCCGAGCAGGTCTCCGTTTTCCTACTTGGAATAAACGACCTGTGAGCGCTGGGCGGCGGAGGGGCTTCGCTGCCAGGGCCTTGTTTGTCCGGAGTGGGCCGGGGCCGGGAGGGCGGCGCCAGGAGGAAGCCGGGGCTCTGGGCGAAGGGGTCACAGCCTCGGGACAGCCTTTGGGGAGGAAACCCTCCCCCAGCCCAGTATCCTGAGACTGGGACTGAGCCGCCCCTTCTGCCGCCCTGAGCGGCCAGGGCCACATCTCTTGCGGTCCCCGAGCTGGGGGCCAGGCGGGCCCCGTGCCCAACCTAACCCAGGGTCTGTGTGGCAGTCCAGGCGCCCCCACCACATCACCTGGGCCTGCAGACAAACAACCGCCCACCCCACCCCAGTGATGGCGGCCGGGGCTGCAGCTCACTGTGGAATCCAGTCCCTCGGTGCCAGGACTTTTTGCCACTGTTGCCAGGGCCCCCTCTGCTCCCCGGCCCTCTGCACCGCTGCGAGCTGGAGGCCTAGGGACCCCCCGTGGACGCAGTGGGAGGGAGGACCTTCTGGGCCAGGCTGCACAGCTCTGGGCCTAGGCCAGGAAGAGACCCCAGGGAGTGCGGAAGCAGATGGCCCTGCCTCGCTGTCCTTCCCAGAGCCAGATGGCTTTGAAGAGGAAGTTCCCTCCTCCGGGAGTGGGGGGATCTGGACCCTGTACCTGGAACTGGCCCAGACCCACCAGCCAGGACTTTGCCCCACCCTGGCTCACTTGCACAGTCCCAGATGAGAGCTTAGCCCTGGTGGAGCCCGGCTAGGAGGTGGGGGCAGGACCCATGCCCCTCCCCAATGAACCGGATGCCACACCCAGGCTCTGGGCCTCCAGAACTCCTGGGGAAAATCAAGATCTGTGACAGACCCCAGTCGGTGTCAGGCAACCAAGTTGATCACTTTCCAAGACAGAGTCACGGAGCCGACCCGGCAGAGGCCTTCCTGGAGGAGGGTACGCCCCTCCAGGGTCCCCATCCCCTCCCAGTGCTACCTCCTGGCAGAGAAAGTGGTCCCGGGGCCATTCATCCTTCAGCTGTTCCCTTCCACTAAGAAGCTTCCCTCCCCTATCCCTGATGACAAATAAAGGCCATTCTGGACACAAGAGCGTCTTGTGCCATGTGAGGGGTCCTGGGCTGCTCTCCGGGACAGTCCCAAGAGTCACGAGGACCATCCACTAACACGCATGGGCAGAGTGTGTGCTCTGGGCGCCAGGAGGCTGGCGTGCCTAATCCGAGCTCCCATTGGCAGTGGCAGTGCCGAAGACCGAGACAAGCAGACCACTGTGCCCCCCCACCAGCAGCCACTCACAGAGCAGGGCAATGTGGGGGCTGCAGGGGCTGCCCACAGGAGGGCTTGGGCCTGGCAGGCGTCCCCCTCTGCCCGCTCGGAAGACTCCTCCACAGTGCCAACTCTGGGACTCCCACAGACGTCCTCCTGTCCACGCAAGAGTGTTGAGGGGTCCCAGAGGGACCCATGCAAAAGAATCCCCACCTCCTTCCAGCGCCGTTGCTGTTGCAGACACACAAGCCCTCCAGATCATTTACTCCAGTCCCAGCCTTGGGCCTGAGTCTGTGTGGACCTCCCTGACCACTGCCACTCCTCGGCTAGCGAGAGGCCAGCTTCAGGAGTGTGCAGTGCTAGGAAACAGTTTTTTCTTTTTTTTATTTTCTTTTTTCTTTATTTTATTTTTTGTAGTGGTGGCATTTCACCATGGTGCCCAAGCCGGTCTTGAACTCCTGTAATCCCAGCATTCCGCCTGCCTGTGTCTCTCAAAGTGCTGGGATTACAGGTGTGAGCCACTATCCCTGGCCTGTTTATTTATTTATTTATGTTTAATTTTATTTTTCTTTTTGATTTTTTTTTTTTTTTTTTTTTTTTTTTTGAGACAGAGTCTCGCTCTGTCACCCAGGCTAGAGTGCAGTGGCATGATCTCGGCTCACTGCAAGCTCCGCCTCCCGGGTTCACGCCATTCTCCTGCCTCAGCCTCCCGAGTAGCTGGGACTACAGGTGCCTGCCACTACGCCCAGCTAATTTTTTGGTATTTTTAGTAGAGACGGGGTTTCACTGTGTTAGCCAGGAGGGTCTCGATCTACTGACCTTGTGATCCGCTCGTCTCCGCCTCCCAAAGTGCTGGGATTACAGGCGTGAACCACCACGCCCGGCCTATTTATGTTTAATTTTAGGGACAGGGTCTCTCCCTTTGTCTCCCGGGCTGGAGTGCAGTGGTGCAACCATGAATCACTACAGCCTCGACCTTCTGGGCTCAAACCATCCTCCTGCCTTGGCTCCCAAAGTGCTGAGACTGCAGGTGCATGCCACCACACCTGGCTAGGTTTCTGATTTTTTGTGGAGATGGGGCTCACTAGACCAGCCCAAGCTGGTCTTGAACTCCTGGGCTCAAGCAAGCCTCCCGCCTTGGCTTCGCAAAGTGCTAAGATTACAGGCCACTGTGCCCAGCCTCAGTTTCTTTCTCTTTTTTTTCTCTCAAGACGGAGTCTTGCTCTGTTGCCCAAGCTGGAGTGCAATGGCATGATCTCAGCTCACTGCAACCTCCGCCTCTCGGGTTCAAGCGATTCTCTTGCCTCAGCCTTCTCAGTAGCTGGGATTACAGGCGTGCACCACCACGCCTGGCTAATTATTTGTATTTTTAGCAGAGACAGGGTTTCACCATGTTGGCCAGGATGGTCTCGATCTCCTGACCTCGTGATCCGCCCGCCTCAGCCTCCCAAAGTGCTGGAATTACAGGTGTGAGTCACCGCGCCAGGCCGTTTTTTAAGTTATTTGAACGTTTGTCATATTTTAGCCACTCAAGGTCACAGTACTGTTCCCAAGGGTAGAGGTGGGGACGAGTCGCTTTCCTTCATCCACAGCCGTGGGGAAACCAGGGTCCGCAGATGCAAGCCCGACGTGTGCATCATGAAGGGAAACAGGCCGCGGCTCCGAGCTGAGGTGTGGAGGTGCTGTCTCACTGCAGCAGGGTTCCCCAACACACAGCCCCTGCAGAGGTAGCTGGCCATGCCCTGGGTCCTACCCAGACCTGAACCTGTCCGTTTTACAAATGACCCAGTTTCCTTGTCATCATCTCCGGTGTGTGTCGCAGACAATGACCCTTCCAGAAGAGGGGCTGGCAGCCTGTTCCATGTACAGCTGGGCCCTGGGCACTCACGGGAGTTCAGGCAGTGAGGTGGCATGCTCAGACCCCGTGGCCCCCCATGATCATCTGAGCACCTACGGTCCCCAGGACTGACATGCTCAGGGAAAGCTGTGAGAACTGACTGTCCCCTGCCATGGAAGGGTGGGAGGCATGAGGGGTGCATTCTGGAACTCTGTGGTGGGTGGGTGCTTCAGGTACAGCCAGCCCACTTGAAGAAGGAGAGGATGAGCTCAGGCTCCTGAGTGCTCATCGTGGGGAGGGTGGGAGCCGCCATGACCGCACATCTTTCTCACCACCGCAAAGCTGGGGGAATGCAAAGCCATTCACAGCTGGGCCCAGACAGCAGCAAAGCAGCCATGAGGGTGGGAGGTGCAGCCTCCCCAGACGTCTGGCGGGAGAGCTGGAGTGCTGTGCAGGGCACAGAGAACTGGCATGGGGTACATTTGATAACCTGGGACCCTAAGTCCCACTTCCCAAGAGCCCCCGCCCAGCTCAGCCCTTGATCCTGGGAGAGTCAGGCCCCAAGACATCCACACCCACAATCATACCTGAGGGGGAAGAACGGGCACCTGTGAATGGCAGGAAGCTGAGTTTCTGTCAACAAAACCCCACAGAACACATGTAAGATGGGTTCCAAGAGACAGGCCCCGGGCAACAGCTGGGTCCCTTGCGGCACCCACGGTGTCTGGATCAACTGAGCCGGCCTGGCAGCCCAGGGTCCCTCTGGCTGCTGCTGGGCCAAATTCCTGGAAGCTACAGGCAGGGCGGCCCCTAAAACATCGTTACAAAGCCAGAAATCCCTGGACATAATGCAGAGAAAGGGGCTCAGTGGACTCAGGGACTGAACCTGCCCAGCCTCTCCTTAGGAGACCCTTCCTGCCAAAGGCTTGGAAATGTGTAACTTGCACAGGGCCAGCACCTTCACAGGCTCTCAGGGCCATCCTCTGAGGCTGTGGGGGTGCAGCCACATCAGTGGGCCCCTTGCTCTCAAAGGAGAAGGGCAGTTGGGGGTGACCAAGGCCAAGGAGGCCAGACACCTCACTAGGCAGAAGGGTGATGACATCATCAAGGTCTGTCCCAAGCAGCCTCTGGTGGGGGATACCTGCTCAGGGGACCCTTGGGCCAACAGAGGGGCAGCCCCCTAAGCTCCTGCATAAGATGTGTAGTCAAGGCCAGGCACAGTGGCTCATGCCTGTAATCCCAGCACTTCGGGAGGCTGAGGCAGGGGAATCACGAGGTCAGGAGTTCAAGACCAGCCTGGCCAACATGGTGAAACCCAGTCTCTACTAAAAATACAAAAAATTAGCTGGGCGTGGTGGTGAGCACCTATAGTCCCAGCTATTCGGGAGGCTGAGGCAGGAGAATGGCGTGAACTGGGGAGGCGGAGCTTGCAGTGAGCCGAGATCGTGCCACTGCACTCCAGCCTGGGTGACAGAGCGAGACTCCATCTCAAATAAAATAAATAAATAAATAAATAAATAAATAAATAAATAAAAATAAAAAATTAGAAGGGCATGGTGGTGCATGCCTGTAGTCCCAACTACCTGGGAGGTTGAGGCAGGATAATTGCTTAAACCAGGCAGGCAGAGGTTGCAGTGAGCCAAGATTGCACCACTGCACTCCAGTCTGGGTGACAGAGCGAGAGTCTGTCTCAAAAAAAAAAAAAAAAAAAATTGGCTGGGTAAGGTGGTGCATGCCCGTAGTCCCAGCTACCCAGGAGGTTGAGGCAGGAGAATCACTTGAACCCAGGAGATGGAGGTTGTAGTGAGCCAGCCTGGGCGACAGAGCGAGGCTCTCTCAAAAACAAACAGCCAGGCAATTCAGCCTGGTGACAGAGCTAGACTCCGTCTCAAAAAAAAGGCCGGGCACGGTGACTCACGCCTGTAATCCCAATGCTTTGGGAGGCCAAGGCAGACAGATCACAAGGTCAGGAGATCGAGACCATCCTGGCTAACACAGTGAAATCCCGTCTCTACTAAAAATACAAAAAATTAGCCAGGCGCGGTGATAGCCAGGTGCCTGTAGTCCCAGCTACTTGGGAGGCTGAGGCAGAAGAATGGTGTGAACCCGGGAGGCGGAGGTTGCGGTGAGCCGAGATCACGCCACTGCACTCCAGCCTGCGTGACAGAGCAAGACTCCATCTCAAAAAAAAAAAAAAAAAAGAACAAAACAACAACAAACAAACAGCTCCCTGACCATCACCTGATGGTCGACTGACTTTCCTGGTTGGAAGCGGGGAGCGGGGGAGCCCTCTCCCGCCCCGTTCATGTCTGACTGGCTACCTACTGTAACAGGAAGGCGACGTGGAAATCCTGGGAGCCCCTTCCTAACCCAAGGGGTAGACCAGTGGAGCGGCTGATAACTAGTGACACCCTCAGAGGGTCTGATGGGATGGGCCAGGGTGTACAGCCTAAGTGCTGGGGTTTTTAAGAGCATGCAAGGCAGTTCTGAGGTGTGACCCATTTTGCCAGCCTGACTATCCCGCACTGGACTTCCACACCATCAGACGCCAACCACACCATGTGGATGCGCAGCACACACCCGTTCTGCTCCCCTGCCCAGCCAGCCTGGCAGCAAAGTAGGGCTGCAGGACTGTCACGAACCTCTGTGGCCTCACTCACTGGTGATGCCAAGGGAAGCCACTGTCCTGGCCATCTCTCCCGCAGCAGCAAATCGCATCAGCCCAGGACCATGCCTTGACCTCTCAAAGTGCTGGGATTATGGGTGTGAGCTACTGCGCCTGGCCCAGCTCTGGGAATTCTAACGTTAAAAGGAAGAGTGAAAGAATATAAACTAAGAAAAATCCCACAGCTGGCCAGGCGTGGTGGCTGACACCTGTGATCCCAGCACTTTGGGAGGCCAAGGCAGGTGGATCACTTGAGGTCAGGAGTTTGAGACCAGCCTGGCCAACATAGTGAAACCCTATGTCTACTAAAAATATGAAAATTAGCCGGGCATGGTGGTGGGCACCTGTAATACCAGCTACTGGTAGGCTGAGGCACCAGAATTGCTTGAATCCTGGAGGTGGAGGTTGCAGTGAGCCAAAATCATACCACCACACTCCAGCCTGAGTGACATGAGACTCTCAAAAAAAAAAAGAAGGGAAAAACCCACAGCCTCTGGCACTCCAAATATACAGAGAGCGTCAGCACTGCTGATTGCTTCAGCCTGGCAGGGATGGCAGGACACCTTTATTACCTCCCTGCAGAGCTGAGCTCTCTGCTGGTTTAATTCCCAGGGACTCGGTTGTCACATGGCTACCCAATGAGCAGGAAGCAGCACGTACCCTGTGTGCTCTGCAGACCTGCACACGCGCTGCGACGGCAGAGACTGCGAGTCCACCACTGCCGCTGAGTCTCCCCTCCTTCTACAGTAGCTGCTCTCCTGACTTGGTGGGCATGTGGCCGCCCAGAATCAAGACTACATTTCCCAGCCTCCTTTGCAGCTAGGCATTGCCTGGTGACAACAGAATATGCAGAGAGATTGGATCTGGGCCTGCCCTGCAGCGTCCCATACCCTGGGCGGCTGGAACCACAGACATTTGTCTTCCCATAGTCCTGGAGGCTGGAAGTCCAAATCCAGATGTCCACCAGGCCTGCTCTTCCTGAGGCCTCTCTCCCTGGCTTTACGGATGCCATCTTCTCCCTGGGTCTGCACAGGATGCTCCTCTGTGTCCTCATCTCCTCTTTTTTTTCTGAGATGGAGTTTTGCTCTTGTCCCCCAGGCTGGAGGACAATGGCGTGATCTCAGCTCACTGTAACCTCCGCCTCCGGGGTTCAAGTGATTCTCCAGCCTCAGCCTCCTGAGTAGCTGGGATTACAGGCACCTGCCACCACATCCAGTTAATTTTTTTTTTTTTTTAATTTTTAGTAGAGCTGTGGTTTCTTCTTTTTGAGATGGGGTCTCGCTGTGTCGCCCAGGCTGGAGTGCAGCAGCGCAATCTCGGCTCACAGCAAGCTCCGCCTCCCAGGTTCATGCCATTCTCCTGCCTCGACCTCCCAAGTGGCTGGGACTACAGGTGCCTGCCACCACACCCGGCTGATTTTCTGTATTTTTTAGTAGAGATGGCGTTTCACACCATGTTAGCCAGGATGGTCTCGATCTCCTGACCTTGTGATCTGCCCGTCTTGGCCTCCCCAAAGTGCTGGGATTACAGGCGTGAGCCACTGTGTCTGACCTAGAGCTGTGGTTTCACTGTGTTGTCCACGCTGGTCTGGAACTCCTGGCTTCAAGTGATCTGCCTGCCTCGGCCTCCCAAAGTGCTGGGATTACAGGTGCGAGCCACTGCGTAAGGCCATAATCTCCTCTTCTAAAAAGGACACCAGTCCTGTTGGATTAGGGCCCACCCTAGTGACCTCATCTGAACTAATTACATCTGCCACAATCCTCCAAATTAGGTCACATCCTGAGGCACTGGGGCTAGGACCTAACATATGTGGGTTTTTTTTTTTTTGAGACGGAGTCCATGCTCTGTCGCCTCCGAGGCTGGAGTACAGAAGCGCAATCTCACTGCAAGCTCCGCCTCCCGGGTTTACGCCATTCTCCTGCCCCAGCCTCCTGAGTAGCTGGGACTACAGGCGTCCGCCACCACACCCGGCTAATTTTTTGTATTTTTAGTAGAAACAGGGTTTCACCGTGTTAGCCAGGATGGTCTCGATCTCCTGACCTGGTCATCTGCCTGCCTCGGCCTCCCAAAGTGCTGGGATTACAGGTGTGAGCCACCATACCCAGCTAACATATGTGTTTTTAGGAAACAAAATTCACCCCGTAACAGAGGTGACGTGTGCCCGTCTGGGGCAGGATGTTGAATTCCTGCCTTTCCCCCCCCTCCTCAGAACAGTTTGATGGCTAGCACTCTGTCTGGAACAGCGTGGCTGGGGGCTCTGCTACACCCAGACAAACCTAGATCCTAAGGAACACCTAATGATTACCAGGCCTCAGTGTGTAAGGTGCACCCCAAGGACAACGTGGGGGGTGTCATGAAGCCTCTGGGGCTCCAGGGCATGTCAGGATGTCCCCCATTCTGTCCTGTGTCTCCTCATCAGTACCGCCAAGTCCACTCCCACAGGCACCATCAGTCATCAGTAAATGCCCCCCACCTCCCCAAATGCCCAGAGCCACACAGGAGCCATACAGCAGGTGACACCAGCTGGGGGAGGGGTGGGGAGGTGCCATGAAAATCCTGTTGTTCCTCCACCTACAGATGCTGCTACTCCAGGCCTCCTGTTAGCCCCGGAGCAGGAGTCTACAGCCTCCGGGCTCCCTCAGACCCCCGTGGAGCAATGCCCCCCGGCTCTACAGGCCAGACCAGCCCTGCTCACCGTCAGTTTCCCAGCACCCGAGGGGCTCCCTGACCAGGCGGTTTTGCAGCAAGCACTTCCCTCCGGGCCAGCACCCACCCACCCGGCCTCCAGCCCAGGCTTCTCTGTAGGCCCAGTCAGGTGAGCTGATGGAATATTCATCAATTTTAAGGTTGGTCTGAGAAAAAGAGAGTTAGAAAATAAGGCTGGCACAGTGGCGGACACCTGTAATCTCAGCACTTTGGGAGGCCGAGGTGGGCGGATCACCTAAGGTCAGGAGTTCAAGAATCAGCCCAGCCAACATGGTAATACCCTATCTCTACTAAAAATACAAACATTAGCCGGGCGTGTTGGCAGGTGCCTGTAATCCCAGCTACTTGGGAGGCTGAGGCAAGAGAATTGCTTGAACTCAGGAGGTGGAGGTTGCAGTGAGCCAAGATGGCACCACTGCATTCCAGCCTGGGCAACAGAGCAAGACTCCAAAAAAAAGATTAAAAAAAAGAAAAGAAAGCATACTGACTAAAATTATCACTGCAGGCTTTCCACACAGCCATATGAGCTTCCTAAGACTCTCTGAAAAATGACCACAAATCAGAGGCTGCAACTCAACAGAAACACATTCTGGCCTCGTCATTCAAAACGCAGAAGCAGGTGTCAGTGGGGTTGGTTCCTTCTGGAGGCCCCGCCTCAACATTCACCCCTTGCATCTGGCTCAATGCTGCCTCTCCCTTCTGTTCCTTTTTTTTTTTTTTTTTTTTTTTTTAAGACGGAGTCTCACTCTGTTGCCCAGGCTGGAGTGCAGTGACGAGACCTTGGCTCACTGCAACCTCTGCCTCCCGAGTTCAAGCGATTCTCCTGCCTCAGCCTCCCGAGTAGCTGGGACTACAGGTGTGTGCCACCACACCCAGCTAATTTTTGTATTTTTAGTAGAGATGGGTTTTTGCCATGTTAGCCAGGCTGGTCTTGAACTCCTGACCTCAAGTAATCCACCCGCCTTGGCCTCCCAAAGTGCTGGGATTACAGGCGTGAGCCACTGTGCCCAACCTTCCTTCTCTTCCTACAAGGACCCCTGTCAATGGATTTAGGGCCCACCCTATATCCAGAATGATCTCATCCCAAGACCCTCACCCTGGTTACCTCTGCAGAGATCCTATTTCTATTTGTTGTTGTTGCTGTTGTTGTTGTTGTTGTTTGAGACAAGAGTCTCACTCTGTCTCCCAGGCTGGAGTGCAGTGTTGCAATCTCAGCCCACTGCAGCCTCCACCTCCCAAGTTCAAGGGATTCTCCTGCCTCAGCCTCTAGAGTAGCTGGGACTACAGGTGCCTGCCACCATGCCCGGCTAATTTTTGTATTTTTAGTAGAGATGGGGTCTCACCATGTTGGCCAGGCTTGGTCTTGAACACCTGACCTCAGGTGATCCACCTGCCTCAGCCTCCCAAAGTGCTGGGATTACAGGTGTGAGCCGCTGCGCCCAGCTGAGATCCTATTTCTAGATACGGTTGCATGGTTGCATTCATGGGTATGGGGGTGAGGACTTAGAGAAGCTTTCGGGGGCCGCCATTCAACCCACCACCGTGGAGAAATGCTACCTCTTGACCTCATCAAGGCCAGGCAGCCGGCCCCTCCCCTTTGCTTTCAGAGTTTTTTTCTTTTTTTTTTTTTTTTTTTTTTTTTTTTGAGACAGGGTCTGGCTCTGTCACCTGGGCAGGAGTGCAGTGGCGTGATCACAGCTCCCTGCAGCCTTCACTTCCCTGGGCTCAGATGACCCTCCCACACAGCCTCCCGAGGAGCTGGGACTATAGATATGCACCACCAGGACCAACTAATCTATAAATGTTTTTGTAGAGGCGAGGTTTCACCACGTTGTCCAGGCTGGTCTCAAACTCCTGAGGCTCAAGCAATCTGCCCTTCCCAGTCTCCCAAAATGTGAGCCGCCACACCCGGCCAGCTTGCGGTACTTTAAGTTGGCCGTGTGATAGAGAGAAGCATGAAACCCACGATGATGCCATGATGCACAGCCCTTTGCAAAAGGCAAATACACACAGCTAGGGCCATGTACCACCACATATGCCCGCCTCGGGGCTCAGCATCAGCCTGGCAGCCAACCAGACACCTACACGCAACTGTCACTGGCCAGGGCTGGCCAGGCCAACAGGGGCCCACACGTGGGACACAGACAGAGATCTGCTGTGCTGGCTCTGGCATTGGATCCAGAAGCTTCCGCTGGGCGTGAGTATGCCACTTCTCCCTCCTGCTGGCCCTGGATTTGCTTATCCCAGCACCCAGAGAGGATGTCTCCGTCCACAGGTGGGGAGGGCTCGGCAGCAGGGAGTGCTGGTGTGTGTCCTTCTCTTCCTGGGCTTCCGGTCTCTAAACTGGAATGTTTCAAGGCCTAGGAGTGACAGGACGTGGTCAGCAATAGTGGCCCAGGTCCTGCCCTCTGGGTGACCCAGGCCAAGGTCTCCTAGTTAGAACAGGACAGAGTCACGAGGCTGCCACTGTCGAGAAGGGCCCTGCCTGTGCTGACTCTGCAAATGAGGAGTCGCCCAGAGCTGCCTGCGACCCCACCCAGGAGCACTGGCCAGCTCGGGGAAGACAAAAACCCAGCCCCAAAGACCTCACAGCCACTAGGCACCTCCAACAACCAGGTGCGAGTAATTTTTTTTTTTTTTTTTTTGAGACAGGGTCCTGTCTGTCGCCCAGGCTGGAGTGCAGGAGTGCAATCACGGCTCACTGCAGCCTTGATCTCCTGGGCTCAAGTGATCAGCCTCCCAGAGCACTGGGATTACAGGCATGAACCACCACTCCCAGCCTTCCAGTGCTTTTGAGGATGTCTCTGAGAGGCATCCTCAGGCTGGGGACCCAGGAACATGCCAGGTAAAGCATGGGGTCTCCCAAAGCAGGAGCCAGGGATCCAGTCAGCAACAAAAACACTCATCTCTACAGGCCTCCTCACCCCACCGGGCTGCCCCTGCTCTCCTCTGTCCCCCCATGCCCACTGCAGACAGGCCGTGGGCAAGCAGGAGGGCTTCAGGGCAAGTCAGACCCGGGCCTACAGGGCAGAGCCTGGACCTCCGCCAGAGCACCCCACACCCACCCCTGGTAGGGAGGGCTAGGAATCGGGGGCTGAGGGCTGGTTTAGTGCCTGGGCAAGGTGGTTATGCTTGGATTTACATTACATTTCAACAGCGAGGATTTGATTTATTAAAATTTAATTTCAATACATTGAAGTTAGAAATTCAAAATCCAATTTATTAACCTGTTAAGTTCAATTTTACAAACCCCTATTAATCCCTTTGTAAGCCTAGAAGACTTTATAGTCACTTTTTTTTTTTTTTTGGAGACAGAGTCTTGCTCTGTCACCCAGGCTGGAGTGCAACAGCGCGATCTCAGCTCGCTGCAACCTCTACCTCCCAGGTTCAAGCAATTCTCCTACCTCAGCCTCTCGAGTAGCTGGGATTACAGGTGCACACCACCATGCCCGATTAATTTTTTTGTATTTTTAGTAGAGAGGGGGGTTTCACTATGTTGCCCAGACTGGTCTCGAACTCCTGAGCTCAGGTAATCCGAGATCAAGTGATCCGCCTGCCTTGGCCTCCCAAAATGCTGGCAATACAGGCATGTGCCACTGTGCCCAGCCTTTTTTTTTTTTTTTTAAACATTCTTACTCTGTTGCCCAGGCTGGAGTGCAGTGGCTCAACCTTGGCTCATTGCATTCTCTACCTCCCCGGTTCAAGCGATTCTCACACCTCAGCCTCCCAAGTAGCTATGACTATAGGTGCCTATCACCAAGCCCAGCTAATTTTTTGTATTTTAGTAGAGATGTTGCCCAGGCTGGTCTCGAACTCCTGAGCTCAGGCAATCCGCCCACCTCGGCCTCCCAAAGTGCTGGGATTACAGGTGTGAGCAACCCCGCCCGGCCTGTGGCCACTTTAAAGGGGCTTCTGCATAATATTTGGTCCCATCTACAAACTCAATTAAGCAATTTTCAACATTTCAAACAATTTATAAATGAAGTCTCTTTTCACTCCTTTTTGTATGCTTTAGGTTTTTTGCATGCTTTAGGTTGTCTGAGTTGACAACAGAATCTTGGGCGCTTCAGTAACTCATGCATTGGCGTAGTGAGGTGGCTTATGTCTATAATTCCAGCATTTGGGGAGGCCGAGGCAGGAGGATTGCTTAAGCCTAGGAGATGGAGGCTGCAGTGAACCATGATCCACTGCACTCCAGCCTGAGTGACAGAGTGAAACCCTGTTTCATTGTAATACTTTTTTTTGGAGTGGGGGCGATTTTCCTGCCTTGGCCTCCCAAAGCATTGGGATTACAGGGGTCAGCCACTACACCCAGCTAAAAACTCATACAAGTTAACAGATTCAAAGTGTAAACGTGGTGAACTGCAAGTTATCTTAGATGTTCCAAAAACATAAAATACGAAATGTGTTCAAGTTTCACTTAATACAGGAATGCTAACACTTTGGTTCTGAGTCTCTTAAACCTTGGTATGTCTCATTAAACATCTTCCTGAGGCTAAAAGATGGGTGCCCACCTAAAGAAGTCAGTTTTCAATCCAGGTACACAGGGCCCATTGGCACAAACTATGCAGTTTGGGAGGCAGACCACTTTGTGCTGGCAACTGACAAGACTCCCCCAGGAACCCGACCCGGTGGGAGCTCTGCAGAGGGGCCTAGCTGGGGGCTTCCTATCCTCCCATCTGCTCTTGGGGTCTGTAGTTCTGGCCCAGAGTGAACCCTAAGTAGATTCTGCAATTCTTTTTTTTTTTTTTTTTTTTTTTTTGAGGCTGAGTCTTACTTTATCACCCAAGCTGGAGTGCAGAGTGATCTCTGCTCCCTGCAACCTCTGCCTCCCAGGTTCAAGTAATTCTCCTGCCTCAGCCTCCCCAGTAGCTGGGATTACAGGCATGCGCCACCATGCCTGACTAATTTTTGTATTTTTAGTAGAGACAGGGTTTCACCATGTTGGCCAGGCTGGTCTCGAACTCCTGACCTGAAGTGATCCACCCGCCTTGGCCTCCCAAAGTGCTGGGATTATTATTATTATTTTTTTTTTTTTGAGACGGAGTCTCGCTCTGTCGCCCAGACTGGAGTGCAGTGGCGCGATCTCCACTCACTGCAAGCTCCGCCTTCCCGGGTTCCCGCCATTCTCCTGCCTCAGCCTCCCGAGTAGCTGGGACTACAGGCGCCCGCCACCGCGCCCGGCTAATTTTTGTATTTTTAGTAGAGACGGGGTTTCACCGTGTTAGTCAGGATGGTCTCGATCTCCTGACCTCGTGATCCGCCCGTCTCGGCCTCCCAAAGTGCTGGGATTACAGGCGTGAGCCACCGCGCCCGGCCAGTGCTGGGATTAAAGGCGGTGGCTCCCGATCGATTCTGCAATTCTTTAGCGCCAAAGACCTCTGACCTCAATGTGATCCTAAAATGGCTAAGCGCCTTTCCTAAGAGAAGTTGCATGGCCTCCTTAGCATTGCGAGGACTGCGCATATGTCCCTGAAGACACCTGCCATAGCTTACTGCGACCCTTTCCAGAGCTCTGCCGACTTTAGGTCTTCACCCCCAAAGCTCAGGTGTCAGGCCACCATCCAAGCCGTTTGCTGAGAGCGAGTGCTGAGCTGGGTGAAAGCCCACAGCTGGTGGGGGACGTGCCTCGCACTGCATGCAGCCCCCAGCCCCTAGGAAAGGCGAGGGCGTCAGCTGGCAGAAAATACCGGGAAGGGAAAGAAGGAAACGTGACTAGAAAGAACAAAGCTTAGTTTAAGGAGAAAGCTCCCAAGCCGCAGAAATGGGGAAGCAGCCGTGTAGGGTGTCTCGGAGCCCACGCGCGCCCCGGGAACGGCAGAGCGGGGCAGGGTGGGGCCCGGCCGTGCGGTTTTCTGCAGGAAACTGCGCTGGGAACGGCTAGGGCTGGGTGTGGCGGTCGGACAGCCTGTGCCGAGTAGAATGCGCGGTTACCGAAAGTGCTGGCCACGCGCGCGTTCATCCAAGCACGAGCGGCTGAGTCGGGAACTCGGTTTGCCTCCCGGGGCTCCGGCTTGTGCAATGTGCAAGGCGGGGCTGCGGACCGAGAAGGCGCGCGTTTCGGGCCGTCCCCGCTGGAGACTGCGTCTCGGGCGCCATCGGCCTGGGGATGGAGATGGCCCACCCAGGAGGCGGCTGGGGGCACTCCGGGTCCCGGGAGGAGTGTGCCGGGGCGGAGCCCACCGCGGGGTTCTCCCAGCACCGCCCAGCAGGGCAGAGGCCCTGGAGCCCGAGGCCCCGTGCGGCCCCACGCCGTGGGCACCAGGACTGCCCAGGAGCCGTGGCGCTGGGAACCTAGTGCCCCCTGGGCGGGGAACCTGGGAGCCGGCTACAGCGCGAGCACTAGAGGGGCTCAAAGTGAACGCGCCTGGCCCGGGCTCCGGCCCCGCCCCGGCCCGCCCCCACCCGGCCCGCCCCCACTCCCGGCCCAGCCCCTCTCCGTCCCAGCATGCCGTGCGCGGCGGCGGCGCGCGGGCGCCTGGGGCGGGACTTCCGGCGCGCTGGAGCGTCTTCCGGCTGTGAGTGTGTGGCCGTCAGGCCTCCCTGACATGCAGGTGAGCCCCGCGGCGGCCAGGACCTGCTCTTCCTCCTTGCACGGCCTCAGTTTCCCTTTCGCGAAGTGGGCGCGCCGGGCAGCGAGGTTCGGCCCCGGGCGGGACGGGCGTGGGGTCGCGAGCGACGCCGCGCGGGCGCGTGAGAGCGAGTGTGTGAGGGGGCGTGTGAGAGGGTGTGAGGGCGAGGGTGAACGAGGGTGAGAGAAGGTTGCTGTGAGTGCGAGGGTGAGCGAGGGCGGGGGTGGAGGGCGAGTGTGGACGGGGCCGCGTGTCGGGGGAACCGCGAGTGGGAGGTGGAGCGCGTGCGCTAGGGCGAGCGAGCCTGAGAGCGAGGCGCGCTGGTGGAAGGGGCCTGAGTGCGCAGACGGGATGTGGCCGGCGGGTGAGGAGTGTGTGAGCGCGCGGCTCGTGTGGCAAAGTGGTGGCCATTGGGTCCCCAGGACCCCCAGGGGGAGCAGCGGCAGGAGGGCTCCAGGCGGGCTGCCCTCCCAGTGAGGGGTACGCGGTCCCCGTGAAAGGCGGGCGCGTCAGACCGGATCCCACCCTTGGTTTAGCCGCAAACCTTGAAGCTTCCATTGCTGACTGTCCGAACTGGAGGGTGACCCGCCCGCCCGTCCCCCTCGACTTCCTGTGCTATCTCTGAGCCTCCTAGCTACTTGGGACCACAGGTGTGCCCCAGCGCACCCAGCTAAGAATTTTTTTTTTTAAGGCAAAGTCTCACCCTGTCGCCCAGGCTGGAGTGCAGTGGTGCGATCTCAGCTCACTGCAACCTCCGCTTCTGGGTTTAAGGGATTCTTCTGCCTCAGCCTCCCGAGTAGCTGGGAGTACAGGTGCACACCACTGCACCCAGCTAATTTTTTAAATCTTTTTTTTTTTTTTTTTTTTTTTTTTTTTTTTTTTTTGAGACGGAGTCTCGTCTGTCCCCCAGGCTGGAGTGCAGTGGTGCGATCTCAGCTCACTGCAAGCTCCGCTTCCGGGTTTACGCCATTCTCCTGCCTCAGCCTCCCGAGTAGCTGGGACTACAGGCGCCCGCCACCTAGCTAGAGACGAGGACCGTGTTAACAGGTGGTCTCGATCTTCTGACTCGTGATCCGCCCGTCTGCACCCAAAGTGCTGGGATTACAGGCTTTTTTTAAATCTTTTTTAGTGATTGGGTTTCACCATGTTGGCCAGGCTGGTCTTGAACTCCTGATGCGGTGATCCGCCCAGCAGAAAAATATTTTTTGTAGAGACCAGGTCTTGCTTTGTTGCCAAAACCAGTCAAGAACTCTTGGCCTCCCAAAGTGCTAGGGTCACAGGCTGGAGCCACCATGCACCAGTTCTTCAAAACACAATAGAATAGGAGTTGTCAGTGTGTCCATCACAGAATGGAGTTAGCTCTGATTGGCTGCTGTGGCTTTACGCATGTGCACACATGACATACACGTGTGCTGGGCTGTGATGTAAAGGGCATTTCTTTTTTTTTTTTTTTTTTTTTGAGACGGAGTCTCGCTCTGTCACCCGGGCTGGAGTGCTGTGGCCAGATCTCAGCTCACTGCAAGCTCCGCCTCCCGGGTTTACGCCAATCTCCTGCCTCAGCCAAAGGGCATTTCTTACTGCTGGTCTCCATGAAAAGCATTGGAAAGCCACTGCTGTGACTCCCATCCTTTCCATCAACACCACCGAGGAGGTCCTGGACCTACGGACTGGGAGTGCAGGAAAGTGGGAGCAGTAGCGCTCCACCTTAGCTTGTTACAGAATGATTTCTGGGACCGCTTTGGGTGACCAGGGTCGGGGCCTGTGCCTCTCCATAACACCCCACATTCCCTTTGTGTGCGGGGCCGTTCTGCCCAAGGGAAGGTCATTGGCATTTGGGGAAGAAACACGTTTTGATGCAGGAACAAAGTGTGTGCGAGCCTGGGAGTCTGTGTTACATGAAGAGCATGATGGAGAGTGTCCTCACAGGCCTCAGAGCAGAGCGGCCGGTGAGCAGTGGGGAGCCCGGGAGGTACCAAAGCCCAGACAAGGACCTGGTTGCAGTGTGAGCATCCCTCACACATCACACACACCATCTCCTTGGGGCAGTTGTCTGGAAAGTTCCATGGCAAGTCAGAGAAGCAGCCCAGCATTTGTGAGCAGCCTGTATCCGAGCACTTCATCGCTCAGCTGGCAAGCTGAGTGTGAGTGGACAGGGGCAGTACCGGCCCTGGCCTGGTGCTCAGTCAGGTTCTCCTAGTGCCCCCTCTGCTGGACACATGCTGACAGGACTCTTCCTCTTCCACCCTTTCCTCTTCCTTCCCTGAAGTGTGAAATCATAGGTTGGGGGGCAGGGAGGTCATAGGCAGAGGGGCCTCTAGGTGGGTGGACAGTGGCCCTGTTTCAGATCTGCAGGACGGCAGGTAGGGGCAGAGACCCAGCCCCATAGTGGTTGGTCATTTCGTACCTGAGTGTGCCCTCAAATTACTCCTGAGCCAGTCCCCTGGAGAACCACCCATTTGGTTTTTCCTTCCTTTCCTTCGTCCCTGACCCAGATTTCCACCCAGAAGACAGAGAAGGAGCCAGTGGTCATGGAATGGGCTGGGGTCAAAGACTGGGTGCTTGGGAACTGAGGCAGCCGCCATTTCAGCCTGGCCAGGCAAGTGATTCTGGGCCGTCTTCCCTGTGCCACGGCCAGAACCCTCTCCTCCTTCCCTGGGGCTGTTGCTGACTCAGACCAAGCCTCAGCTGCAGCAGAAAGATAGTGGGGCTAGGGGCAGGTGACAGCAGGCTGCTGCCCTTGGTTGTGATTCTGGGATGTCACTGAGGAGAGGGGCTGGAGAGGTTGGGCGTTGGGGCACAGGGTGGTGATCTGTGCCTGGGCCTTCTTATTCCCTCTGCACAGCCCTGGGAACTGCCGTGGCTGTTCAAGCACTCACTGCTTTGCCTGTGGCTCCATGTACCAGGTGCTGCTGTGCTTGCCCTGTGAGTTCCCTTCCTAACTCCCCATAAGCGTGCAGGTCAGGCTGTCTTGTGGCTCCCTGCCTCCTAGGTGGGGGAGCTTCACTGGTTGACCTTGCTCTAGGACTGTGTTCTTCCCACGCAGGTGTGTTGTGGGTGTATTGGGTACCAAAGCATGCAAAATCCCTGCCCGGGGGCAGCCACAGTCCCCTCAGTCTGCACCAGGAGCACCAGTCTCACCCAGGGAAGAGACAGGGCAAAGTGGGACAGTGTGTGCCTCTGCAGAAGGAAGCGGGTCAAGGGGACGGTTTCAGAGGGAGTGAAAACGGGTTCCTGGCCAGGAAGTCTTTTGGGTAGGAGGGTAGGCACTATGGTAGGCCTGGCTCTGGCAGCATCTTCTGACAGGTGCACCTGCCTGGCTGGGCTTCCCGGAGCCTCTTGGGCCTGAGCTCCCATATCCTCAGGAGCCTGTGACCCGAGGGGAAGGCCATGTGCCCACTTGCCGGGTAGTGGGTTAGGCTGAGCTCCCCACCTTTCAGGTCTCTGTCTCTGCCCAGGCTGTGTGGGCCCCTCAGCTGGTCTAGAGGGGTCTGTGCTGCCAGAGCTGTGAAACTAGCCAAGAACTTCTTCCCAGCAGTGTCCCGAAGCTTCATGAAGGACTAACAGCCTGGCTGGGCTATGGTAGTTGTTCAGCTCCCCCTGCTGCTGCCCCCAACCCCAGTGAAAGATGGAAAGTAGAATCACTTTTTTTTTTTTTTCAAGACGGCGCTATCTTGGCTCACTGCAAGCTCCGCCTCCCAGATTCACACCATTCTCCTGCCTCAGCCTCTCAAGTAGCTGAGACTACAGGCGCCCGCCACCATGCCCGACTAATTTTTTGTATTTTTAGTAGAGATGGAGTTTCACCATGTTAGCCAGGATCGTCTCGATCTCTTGACCTTGTGATCTGCCTGTCTCGGCCTCCCAGAGTGCTGGGATTACAGGCTTGAGCCACAGCGCCCAGCCAGAAAGTAGAATCACATTTGTTGGTAGTCCGTAGAACCTAAAAGTAAACAGTATAATAAAAGTTTAGTGCAGGAAGACCAGAAGATACAGATAAAGCAGAAGAGGAGAAACAGAATGACCAGTAATTCCAGATAGCCTGCTCGTTTATTTTTTGTTTTGTTCCTTTTTTTTTTGAGATGGAGTTTTTGCTTCTGTTGCCCAGACTCGAGTGCCGTTGCGCGATCTCGGCTCACCGCAACCTCTGCCTCCTGGGTTCAATTTTTTTTTTTTCTTTTTTCTTTTTTTTGAGACGGAGCCTCGCTCTGTCGCCCAGGCTGGAGTGCAGTGGCCGGATCTCAGCTCACTGCAAGCTCCGCCTCCCGGGTTCACGCCATTCTTCTGCCTCAGCCTCCCGAGTAGCGGGGACTACAGGCGCCCGCCATCTCGCCCGGCTAGTTTTTTGTATTTTTTAGTGGAGACGGGGTTTCACCATGTTAGCCTATGTTGGGATGGTCTCGATCTCCTGACCTCGTGATCCGCCCATCTCGGCCTCCCAAAGTGCTGGGATTACAGGCTTGAGCCACTGCGCCCGGCCGCCTCCTGGGTTCAAGTGATTATCCTGTCTCAGCCTCCTGAGTAGCTGGGATTACAGGCATGCACCACCACACCCAGCTAATTTTGTATTTTTAGTAGAGACGGGGTTTCTCCATGTTGGTCAGGCTGGTCTCGAACTCCCGACCTCAGGGGATCCACTCGCCTTGGCCTCCCAAAGTGGAGCATGAGCCCCCGCTCCTGGGCTACTTTTTTGTTTTGTTTCTTAAGCTTCCACCTTAAGGGCACATCATTTGATTTTTAGCACCCCTCCCTACATGCTTTCTCTGTGGGACTGCACTGTGTAAGTGCTGCTTTGTAGCGTCTTCATTGACTGGCACATCACGAGCATGGCCATGCCTGTCTGTGTTCCAGCATCTGGGAGAGCCACGTCCGTGAACATCCTCATGTTTTCTACATACGTGGAAAATCCCCCATGGCTGGGGATGGTGGCTCATTTTGGGAGGCAGGCGGATCACTGGAGGCCAGGAGCTTGAGACCAGCCTGGCCAACAAGGCGAAACCCCATCTCTACTAAAAATATAAAAACTAGCCAGATGTGGTGGCACACGCCTGTAATCCCAGCTACTCAGGAGGCTGAGGTATGAGAATCACTTGAACCTAGGACACGGAGGTTGCAGTGAGCCGAGATCGTGCCACTGCACTCCAGCCTGGAAGACAGAGCAAGACTCCATCTCAAAAGAAAAAAAAAGAAAAAGAAATTCCCCCAATGTGGAATTTGTGAAAGAAAGGAAATGCATGTTGGAAAAAGAAAAAACAAAATAACAAAAATAAGTAAAAAAGGAAATGCATGTTGCAAAGTATATTCATGACCAGATTGTCATAAAAAAAGCTTTTTCAACTTGAATTTCCACTAACAGCTCAGCAGAGTCACTGTTGTCCAGGTCCTGTGATAGCATCATTGTTTTCACTTCTTCATAGAGCGGGTGGAGATGCCGTCTTATTTCATGGTTTGTTCGGTTCTTTGTCGCTAATCAGGCTAAGCTGCTCATTTCTGGGGCTCTGGGTGTCTCTGTGTTATACCTCTTTTCATCTGATTTTTTTTTTCTTTTTTCTTTTTTTTGAGATAGAGCCTCGCTCTGTAGCCCAGGCTGGAGTGCAGTGGCCGGATCTCAGTTCACTGCGAGCTCCGCCTCCCGGTTTTACGCCATTCTCCTGCCTCAGCCTCCCGAGTAGCTGGGACTACAGGTACCCGCCACCTCACCTGGCTAATTTTTTGTATTTTTTAATAGAGATGGGGTTTCACCGTGTTAGCCAGGATGGTCTCGATCTCCTGACCTAGTGATCCGCCCGTCTCAGCCTCCCAAAGTGCTGGGATTACAGGCTTGAGCCACCACGCCCGGCTTCATCTGATATTTTTATAGTGAGACATTTTTTTGGGGGGATGGAGTCGCACTCTGTCGCCCAGGCTGGAGTGCAGTGGCAAGATCTTGGCTCACCACAACCTCCGCCTCCCAGTTTCAAGAATTCTCTTGCTTCAGCCTCCTGGGTAGCTGGGATTGCGGTGCCCGCCACCACGCCTGGCTAATTTTTGTAATTTAATAGAGACGAGGTTTCACCACATTGGCCACGCTGGTCTCCACCTCCCGACCTCAGGTGATCCACCCACCTCAGTCTCCCAAAATGCTAGGATTACAGGTGTGAGCCACTGCGCCCGGCTGTGGGACTTTTTTTTTTTTTTCAGTTGGAGTCTTGCTATGTCACTACCCTGGAGTGCAGTAGCGCAATCTCGGCTCACTGCAACCTCCTCCTCCCAGGTTCAAGTGATTCCCCTGCCTCAGCTTCCTGAGTAGCTCGGACTACAGGCGTGCACCACCACACCCGGCTAATTTTTTGTATCTTAGTAGAGACAGGGTTTCACCTTGTTGGCCAGGATGGCCCCGATCTCCTGACCTCATGATCCGCCCGCCTGGCGTCCCAAAGTGCTGGGATTACAGGTATGAGTCATTGCGCCCAGCCAGGACATTTTTTATTCAAGTGTCTTTTCTTGATTTGTGAGATTTATTTGCATGTTATGAATAGATTATGGGTAGAAAACTATTGTCAAGTATGTTCCAAATATTCTTTGGTTTATTATTTGTCTTCACATTTCCTTCTTTATTTCCTGAATGAAAGTCTTACATTTGTATGTAGTTCTACTTTAGTGGTGTTTTCTTTCCTTATCTCTCCCAGTGCTCATAGAGCTGGAAAAGCCTTCTCTACCCTGAGATTGCATAAATGGGTACCTGTATTTTATCTTAGTACTTATGTGGCATCACCACCATCGTCATCATTATCATAGGCTTCTCTGAGTCTACGATTTTTGTTTTTTTTTTTTTTTCTGAGATGGAGTCTTGCTCTGTCCCCAGGCTGGAGTGCAGTGGTGCGATCTCGGCTCACTGCAACCTCTGCCTCCTGGGTTCAAGCAATTCTCTTGCCTCAGCCTCCTGAGTAGCTGGGACTACAGGTGCACACCACCACACCCAGCTAATTTTTGTGTTTTTAGTAGAGATGGGGTTTCACCATGTTGGTTAGGCTGATCACGAATTCCTGACCTCAGGTGATCCGCCTGCCTCAGCCTCCCAAAGTGTTGGGATTACAGGTGTGAGCCACTGCACCCGGCCCAAATATTTAATTTTTGTAGGATCTCACTATGTTGCCCAGGCTGGTCTCGAACTCCTGGGCTCAAGTTATCTTCCCACTTCAGTCTGCCAAAGTGTTGGAATTACAGGTGTGAGCCACCACATGGCCCAGCTTGTGACTTCATTATTTTACACTTAAGCCCTACCATGGTTTGGCTTTCTTTGGATTTGAAGGAGGAGGTGGGGACCCATGCTCTCCTAGATGGCTAGTGGTGGTCAGGGCGGCCTTGGACTGTGAGGGTAGGGCTCTGTGGCTGATGGTGAGGAAGCTCTTTTCTGGGTGTCTGGGAGGAACTGGTGGCTCAGTCAGGAGGCCCAGGAGTACTGGAGAATGGACTCTGGCCACCAGGGCTGGTCCAGGGCAGGGCTCTGTCCCAGTGGCCAAGGCCTCGCCCAGTGCCATGAGGACCCAGGCCCTGTTAGGAGAAAGTGGCCCCCTCAGCAGAGGGGTTGCCCATGTGCTGCCTCTCTCTACTGGTTGTTTGAATGTGCTCTGTTCTCCCTGCAGCCCTCTGGACCCCGAGGTTGGACCCTCCTGTGACATACCTACCATGCGGACACTCTTCAACCTCCTCTGGCTTGCTCTGGCCTGCAGCCCTGTTCACACTACGCTGTCAAAGTCAGATGCCAAAAAAGCCGCCTCAAAGACGCTGCTGGAGAAGGTAGGGGTGGCCTGGGGACTTGAGGCGACTGTCCTGGCTGAGGGCTGATCCATCATCCTCTTCTCCTGTCTGTCCACTGGGACCTGTGAGCCAGGAGGCTCGAGGGGCTTGGCTCCTCACAAAGGCACCTGATGAGCCCGCAGCTGGTGGGTGGCCTGCGTGGTTCTGGGGCTCTGGCCAGTCAGTGCCTCTGAGTGAGCAGCCTCTGGAGCCAAGTTTTGAGGGTAGGGTGCCTCCCCACTCACCCCACATGGAGCTTGTTTTATGTGCCAGTTGCCAGTTTCCATCCTCGACCTCTTGCTTGTATCACCTGCACCTTCATCTTGCTGTCTTTGTCATGGCCTTGAGCTGTGTTTGCCTCATGCTTTTTGGGGCGTTCCCCTGGGATGGCCCTGGGATTGCACGTTCAAGGGTGTAAACTCATAGAACCACCCTTCAGTCCTAGCAGTCCCCATGCCGCTGGCTAGACTTTGCCACAGGACGGTTCCTGTGACCTAGTCCTGGATTGGCAGATGCTCTCTGTGCTGTCTAGGGGCAAATAAACTATGCAGTGGAAATCTCTCTCTCACGGAGCCCCTTGGGGCGAGGTCAAGAGGAGGCTGAGCCAGGCCGCAGAGTGTGGACAGAAGAGACGAGTTGATAACTGGATGGAGGGTTTCCGGGAGCAGAGGTGGAGTAGGGGGAGGTGTGACATGGCAGGAAAAGACTCTCATTGGTGGGAGCGGTGGCCGGCGGTGGTTGGCCAGCAGGGTTGCATTGGTGGGAGCGGTGGCAGGCGGTGGTTGGCCAGCAGGGTTGCATTGGTGGGGGCGGTGGCAGGCGGTGGTTGGCCAGCAGGGTTGCATTGGTGGGGGCGGTGGCAGGCGGTGGTTGGCCAGCAGGGTTGCATTGGTGGGGGGGGGCGGCGGTGGTTGGCCAGCAGGGTTGCATTGGTGGGGGCGGTGGCAGGCGGTGGTTGGCGGCAGGGTTGCATTGGTGGGGGCGGTGGCAGGCGGTGGTTGGCCGGCAGGGTTGCATTGGTGGGGGCGGTGGCAGGCGGTGGTTGGCCAGCAGGGTTGCATTGGTGGGGGTGGTGGCCGGCGGTGGTTGGCCAGCAGGGTTGCATTGGTGGGGGCGGTGGCAGGCGGTGGTTGGCCAGCAGGGTTGCATTGGTGGGGGCGGTGGCAGGCAGTGGTTGGCCAGCATGGTGGCGTGTGCCTGGCATGTTCTTTTTTTTTTTTTTTTGAGATGAAGTTTCGCTCTTGTTGCCCAGGCTGGAGTGCAGTGGCGCGATCTTGGCTCACTGCAACCTCTGCCACCCAGGTTCAAGCGATTCTCCTGCCTCAGCCTCCCGAGTAGCTGGGATTACAGGCGCCTGCCACCATGCCTGGCTAATTTTTGCATATTTAGTAGAGATGGAGTTTCACCATGTTGACCAGACTGGTCTCCAACTCCTGACCTCAGGTGATCCACCTGCCTCAGCCTCCCAAAGTTCTGGGATTACAGGTGTGAGCCACCGCACCCAGCCCACCTGGCATGTTCTTGTCCAGCAAAGTGTGTGGCCCTGGAGTGCCCGGATGGGTATAAAGTGGTCAGAGCTGGTGCAAGACTATCCACCCTCACATGCAAGGAGGAAGCCACCATAGCTGTCTGGCTGCCTGCCTGCCTTCCAGCCCAGAGCAAGGGTGGGAAAGGCCCTGTACAGTCGGCCAGTGTCTGTTGACAGCCAGAGCCCTTCTGAATTGAATTGCCTGCTGTGGTCTCGATCCTCTACGTACAGGGTCTCCAGGTCAGCAGCACTGTGTTGATCCAGAGACTCGGCTGCTGGCTGAATGGAAAGGGTTTGCTGGGTGGGGTTTTGTATTCTACACTGAGGACAGATGACTGATGGCTTTCTCTCATTCCTTTTATTTCAGAGTCAGTTTTCAGATAAGCCAGTTCAAGACCGGGGTTTGGTAGTGACGGATCTCAAAGCTGAGAGCGTGGTTCTTGAGCATCGCAGCTACTGCTCAGCAAAGGCCCGGGACAGACACTTTGCTGGAGATGTACTGGGCTATGTCACTCCAGTAAGTTGGGGCCCTCACAGTGCAGAGGGAGGTCCTGAGGCTCAGGCGGGCTGCCCTGGCACCGCGATGGCCTCTTCTGGCCAGTCAGTGATGGGGGTCTGTGTTCTGATCTCCTGGGGCTGTCACTGCTGTGAGGCTGCAGTGGGAGAGGTGCCATTCTGGAGATGGCAGAGTATAAGGCCTTGAGGGTCTCTCCAGTGGCTTGCTGTGGTGTGGTGACCTCTGTGGGTTCCCCCTGAATCCCACGGTGGGCTCTCAGGTTGTCTGGGGTCAGGAAGTGGGTGTGCAGAGCCAACCCTGAGCCAGGGAGGGGTGGGTTCTCACACCCAGCGTCCTCGTCTCTTGCTGTTCCCAGCTGCCAGCCTGCAGCAGTGGTGTGCACTAGCTCTGGGCAGGGCTTGAGACAAGCACCGGTCACTTTTGGTGAAAGGGATGTCGTGGCCTGGGTCCCAGGCTGTGAGTGGCAGTCCAGAGTGGGAGAAGGATACCCCAGGCCAGGAGCTGATGTCAGTCCAGGCTGAGATCTGTCTACACTGGCCAGCCCTGGGCATGTCCAGAGCCGCCAGAATGACAGCATCATGGTGAGGCAGGCGCTCACTCACCCGTCCTCCGTCTGATGTCTCCATCTTTTGCCAGTGGAACAGCCATGGCTACGATGTCACCAAGGTCTTTGGGAGCAAGTTCACACAGATCTCGCCCGTCTGGCTGCAGCTGAAGAGACGTGGCCGTGAGATGTTTGAGGTCACAGGCCTCCACGACGTGGACCAAGGTTCTCATCCTTCCTGCTTGACTGTGCTTGCCCCACAGGCTGAAAAGAGTGTGAGCGTGAGAGCAGGGGTGTGTGTGTAAGTGGGTATGTCTCTCTTTGTGGGTGTCTCTGTATGGGAGAGTGTGTGATTTAAATGTGAGTGTGTGTGAGACTGATGATGTGGGAGAGAAGAGATTGTGAGTGTTAAATGTGACTGTGAGTGTGGACATGTTTAAGTGTGAGACAGCGGGTGTGTGAGTGTGATGGCCATGAGGCCCATGCCCTCACTCCTTGTGGCCAAGCCTGGAGAGCAGGCCCATGGTGTGGGCTGGTGTCCTGAGTGGGAAGGGGAGTGGAGCAGGGCAGGCCTGGTGGAGGGGGTTTCTGAGGTGGTTGCCACTGTGGGACCCTCTACAAGGCCAGGTTGGTGCTTCAGAGTGTTGTGCCCAGCTCTGCTGTGTGGTCCAGGTGGCTGTGAGGTGGACCTTCCCTTTCTCTTCTGGGCCGCACACAAGCATGAGCAGGACGGGCTCTACAATGACTCGGGCGCCCTCTGGGCCGTGAAGGGCACAGGCCATTGGCCTCTCCTCCCCTGTCCCTCTCAGCAATTTTCATTCCATGCCAGGGAGGAGGGTGGGGTTCAGGCAGAGGCTGCCTCCTGATGGCACATCCTGATGACATCTGCCCAAGTTTACATGGCCGCACCTTGCATTTGGTCTCGGACAGAGAGAAATGGCAGGGGAAGTGTTAGCCAGTTTTGGAGTTTCGAGAGCAGGAGTGGTTTTCCCTGACACTGAGAGAACCATGGGGAGGTGATGGAGTGTCGGCCAGTGTCAGGGCCTGGCGGGTCTGGCCATCCTTCAGCTCGGAGAAATCCTGACCTTCCCCAGGCCCTGGGATGCAGCTGCCTGTGCCCCTGGCCGGCCACAGGCTTTTATCTGTCCCAGCTCAGGGAGGGCAAGCTCAGAGCTGCTCTGCAGGGTCAGGAGGGGGCCTTGGCCAGAAGGGTGAGAGTTGGGGTCAGAAAGGGAGTGTGGAGGGCCAGCCCTGGGCCAGGGAGGGGTGGGTTCTCACACCTGCCTCCCCGCCCCTGTCCTTCCCATCGCGTATGGTGCAGCTGCCACATTTTCCTCCTCAGATAGGCTGGGTCTTCCGGTGGGCGCACGTCCCTTTGTTGACTGTCCCCTCCATGTCCCACAGGGTGGATGCGAGCCATCAGGAAGAATGCCAAGGGCCTGCACATAGGTGAGTCCGGCAGGCCAGGAGTGAAGGCCCTGATGGCACGACCTCCGAGGGTGGACAAGTGGGCGCTGGGGTCTCCACATGTTCCTGATCACCCAGCTGTGCTGCTGCGGCACAGGTTACTTTGACTGCTCCGAGATGAGGCTGGCCCTGGCCTGGCATTCACAGCCCTTGGTCTGGCTGGAGTCCTGGGGTCTCCTCCCCACACAGGCTGAGGCCCTCCAAAGCCAGCACCTCCTTGGCTAGTGTCATTGCCTTCATTGTTCTCCTTTCCATTTTTTCCTTCATTCACCTGATGAGTCCTATCAGGGCAGCTAGGGCCAAGCCCTGGGCTCGGCCTGAGGGTGATGCTGACCCTGGCTCACCTGTGCCCCTGTAGCTCATGGCTGGGCATGGGGGCACATGTGTCCCCACGTCCAGTGGCAACCTCAGAGGCAGTGGATTAAGAGTACGAGTTGCTGAGGGAGAGACTCTGGGGGATGCTAGAAGCGGGTGACAGGTCTGAGCTGGAGCAGCTGGAGTCTGTCCCAGCCTCCCTCCTGTAAGGTGGGGCCACTACCATGCTGAGCCCTGTGGGGAGCTGGTGTCAGGATATCAGGACTCAGCATCTGCTCGCTCCTTCCCCACCACCCCCGCCCAGCCTGTGAGGCTCTGGGACATACTCTCTGGACGCGTGGTTGCTCCAGGTGGCCTCCCTGCCCCTCACTGTCTGGTCTCACTTCCCTCTGGAGGCCAAGGGGATGCCCTTTTGAGGCAGCAAGCAGCAGGGGCCTCCAGCATCTCCCACTCACGGCCCCTGTGTGTGTCTGTTGCCACTGCAGTGCCTCGGCTCCTGTTTGAGGACTGGACTTACGATGATTTCCGGAATGTCTTAGACAGTGAGGATGAGATAGAGGAGCTGAGCAAGACCGTGGTCCAGGTGGCAAAGGTGAGGCCTGTGTGCTGCTCCAGCCTCTGAGCATAGCCCCCAGGTCCCACCTGGCCGTCTGGCTGGGCCTCCCGCGAGGCTTCCACTCGGCTTTTCTGGCTTCTTTCTTGGGCACCTTCTGGTGTGGCCCCCGTCTTCCAGGGAAGGCAGCATCAGCCAGGCTCCGGCTGCTGCTCACTTTCCTGATCACGGTTCCTCTGGAGGTCCCAGGCATGGGAGACCTGTCTGCTGGGCCATGGTGCTTCCCTTGGGCAAAGCCCAGCTGCCTGCTACCCTCCTGGGAGGGGACCCAGCCCTGCTGGCTGCCAGTGTGTCTGGGTTGCAGGGGTCAGGGAGCCCCCAGGCCCCGGGGGTGGAGTTGGGGGAGGCACATGGGTGGGCGGGATGCAGGAGAGCACTGGCCCTTCCACTCCTGTTCCTCTGGGACCCCCACACTTCCTCCTTTAGACAGGCACTTCTGGGCATACAGCCCAGGCTTGGGTCTTGCCTTGTGAGTGACCAGGCCACGACCTGACCATGTGGGCCGAGGTGGAGGGCTTCTTGTCTTTCCACTGCTCCCTCCTGGACCTCCAGGCCCTCCTTACCTGTGACTGCTTCTTTCAGAACCAGCATTTTGATGGCTTCGTGGTGGAGGTCTGGAACCAGCTGCTAAGCCAGAAGCGCGTGTGAGTGGGCACAGGTGGTGGTAGGGGGCCCACCTCCTGGCCCTGGTGTTTGTAGGAGGCTGGAGGAAAGACCAGGGGTTTGGGGAGGGCCTTCCTTCCACAGCCCCTGTGCCTGGGGTGGGGATGGGGCCACACAAAAGATGGACACCTGCTCAGAAAAGTGGAAGCAGCCTGTGGCACTCAGCCAGCTCTGAACGCATTGCTGCACCGGCCCTGATGCCTCTCTTGGGTGGTCAGAGGAACTTGAGGACCCTCATTCATGAGGGCTTGGCAAGAGAAAGATGGCCCAGATGGTGACAGCAGGTTGAGCTTGGACACAAGCAGAAACTCCTCACTGAGCATGGGGGAACCTTCCTGGGGGTGTCCCTGAGCATGGCCGGGACCCATGGTGTGGACTGCCATGGTGGCCTCTGGGGAATGCCTCCCAGGCCCCCAGGCTCTGCAGCAGTCCACTCCACTGGGAGGCGGCCACAGCGCTCCCTCACGCCTCCTTTTGCCACATCAGAGCCCAGCCCTCCCATGACCCTTGCGGGTTCCCACTCCCCGTGGGCCACTTGACCAGGGTTGGAGGGAGTGATGGAAAGTGCTCCACCGCCTGGACTGGACTGGACTGGCCACAGCCCTGAGGAATGGCTCTTCCTTGGTCCTGCCCAAGCAGCCCAGCCAACTCACCTGAAACAACCACCTTTCCTGTTCTGCCAAAGTGGACGACTGCCCTACAAGATAGCAGGGGGCAGTACTGCTGCCCAAGATGTTGGTAGGGGGCGTCCTCAACATGCTCAGGACAGGTGGCTTCCTCTCACTCCACTGGTTGCAGTGAGTGAGGCTGGCGCTGTCTCCACCGGGCGCCTGGACAGCAGAGTCCTGTGGCAGCTGTCCAGCCCTTCAGCCTTCTGTGCGAAACGTAGGTTCTGGAATCGGCTCCCCCGCCCCTGCCACCTGAAATAGTTCTGGTTGTGCTTTAAGAGCCCAGGCCTGAGCTCAGGCTCCATGGTGTCCCCTGCAGCGGCCATGGCACTTTCATCCCATTGCTGCTGTGGGCAGAGGAGCTGCAGGTCCAGGCTCTGCCCACCCGGGGCAGCGTCCCCACACAGATCTTAAGTTTGAGGGAGGGAAGGGACATTGTTGAGGCAGAGCCCATGAGGGGTAGGGCAGGATTCCCGCCCAGGGGCTCAGAGGACCCTCAGCCTGGAGCCGGTACAGGTCCTGCCCCTTTGGGCGGCTCCAGCCTCTGCAGCCCCGCCGCTCATCCCACTAGGCTCTGAGGGACTCACTGGCTGGGAGGCAGCAGTCCAAGGCTCTTCCTGGAACTGCTCCCAGGCCCAGGCTCCAGAAGAGCCCTGGAGTCCTGTTTCCTGGTGCCCAGACCCCTACACCCTCCGCCAGCACCCCTCAGTGTGCTCCCCACTGGATCCTGGTGCCCAGACCCCCACACCCTCCGCCAGCACCCCTCAGTGTGCTCCCCTGGATCCTGGTGCCCAGACCCCCACACCCTCCGCCAGCACCCCTCAGTGTGCTCCCCCCACTGGATCCTGGTGCCCAGACCCCCACACCCTCCGCCAGCACCCCTCAGTGTGCTCCCCACTGGATCCTGGTGCCCAGACCCCCACACCTTCCGCCAGCACCCCTCAGTGTGCTCCCCACTGGATCCCGGTGCCCAGATCCCACTCCCTCAGCCAGCACCCCTCAGTGTGCCCCCCACTGGATGTATCCGAGAGGCTCCTCTGTCTGCTTTCCTCCTGGGAGGCCTGGCAGCAGCAGGAGGACAAGGAGCTGCGTGGAGGGAGGCTGGGAGGGGCACTGCAGTAGGGGTAAGGATGTCCCCAAGACTGTGGGGAGCCTGTTGTCTGCACAGCCCCTGAGAGGCCCCAGCTCTGCTGGAGGATCAGGTGCCTGCGTTCCTGGCTGAGGCACAATCCCAGGCCCTGCCTTGGGGGGCTTCTTGCTGAGCAGTGGGCAGAGGACCCTGCTGGGGCTGACCTTCCGTTACCCTCTGAGGGGAGGGGTGTCTCAGCAGGAGACAGAGTCCGCCAGCTTCCAGCCTTCTCACTCATCCTGGGAGAACGGGTCTATTAATCAGAGATTTGCCGTAACTCATTTCTGTTTCAGAGCATTAGGTAGGCAGTGAGACAGCCCCAGAGGCTCCTGAGGAGATAACCTCATGTCTGGGGTGGCCTGGGGGCACTGAGACAGCCTCGTGTCTGGGGTGGAGGCTGAGGGTGCTGAGACAACCTCGTGTCAGGGCTCCTGACGGGTCATAAACGTCAGGGTGGGAGGGCAGGAGGCAGTAGGGGAATTGCCGAGCTGGAGTGGCTGTGGCAGGCGAGGACGGGTGGGAGCAGCCTGTGAGCACCTCGTGTCCAGGCTCCTGCAGGAAGGTGGGGAGCTGCCAGCATGGCAGGGGCAGGCAGTATCCAGGCTCCACAGATTCCTTTGGGCATTCTGCTGCCTGGGAGCTGCCTCAGCACAGTCCTGCCTCCGACCACCACTTGGACCTCAGCCCCCAGTGTGCCAGGCCCAAGGCTGGGCTCAGCAGGTTCTGGTCCCAGCACTGGGCCCTGTACAGAGGCTCAGGGCAGCTTTTCCTGCAGTTTGTTGGCAGTGCCCTTGGCAGGGGTGTTGCTGCCTCTGGTCCCTCCTGAGCGCTGAGTCAGCCCCTTACCGTTGTCCCCACATCCAGAGGGGTTGTGATGGGGCGCTCGGAGCCACTAGTGCCAGCAGCTGGGAGTATGAAGGGGTCTGTCGTGAGGAGCACTCCGGGCAATGCTGCACCACTGTAGCTGCAGCCCACATCACCTCCAGGGCCCATGTTGTCTCCTGGGGGCCCAGGTACACCTGGGCCACACAGCCTGACTGCAGGTGGACACCCAGGCTCCCTGGGCCCCTCACAGAGTGACTGGGGGCACCTTTTGGCCTTCAGGTCTGGTGTGGCCCTGGAAGAAGGCCATCCCACCACTGTCCTGGGGAGCTGTGGGTACCTGCAGACAGCTCAAAGCCCACAGGCTGGGAGCCAGGCAGGAGACCCCCAGGTAGGGTCAACTTCCCCAGGCATCTGGGCAGGGCTTACTCTGCTCACTTTGGTGTTTCAGGGGCGGGGGCAGCACCCTCCTTGACCACCACCTCTAAGTGGGGCACAGTGCGTGACAGCCTCTGGCACCCATAGAGTTGTGAACACAGCTGCAGAGGCGTGAGGACAGGCTGCCCAAAGACTCTGCTCCTCGCTAAGGACTGTGCCTGCATTGCAGCCGGCAGAACTAACACCAGATGATCTGGGCCAGAGTTACCCAGGAATTGATGGGGGCTTAGCTTGGAAGATGACAGTCCCATTTGGGCCATGTCAGGGAAACAGGAGCTGCCGCTATGCAGCAGTTGCACGTGCCAGGCCCTGGTCCTGGCACCATCAGGAGCACCAGGACCTCTGGGTACTGGCTCAGGAACCGTCACCCCATCCTGACCTAACCTGGTTCTCACCGAGCCCCACAGAGGCTTGTGCTGGAGCTGGGCGGGACCTGAGGCCAGCAAGGCCGGCTCTTGCCCCGCCCTCAGCCCTCCTGTCATCCCCTGAGGGGTGGGTCTGGGTCTCCTCCCCAGATGGGGCTGCTCCCCGGTCTGCAGCGCAAGAGTGACAGTCTCCCATGCTCAGTAACAGCCAGAGCTGGCCCAGTGTGGACGCCTCACCCTGAAACCCAACTTTGCAGCAGCATGTGCTCCAGGCCAGTTTCTGCAAAGAGGCCACCTGCAGGGTAGACTCATGGGCACCAGCATGTGCACATGGCAGGCTTGGGTCCTGAGGGCTGCTCCCAGGCCATGCTAGGAGGGAGGCTAGTGCCGTCCCTTGGGGAGCACTGCTCCACTCCAGGGGCCAGAGGAGGCCTCATTGCTGCTCCCTGTCTCCTCCCCTGCCCAGTGCCCTGCCCTCTCCTTCCCTCAGCTACACGAGGCAGGTGTGGCCCTTGGAGTGCCCTGCGGCCGCCCTCAGGTCAGTGTCCTGGGCCTGCTGGGGGCCTTTTCTCACCTGGCGTGTCTTTTTTTTTTTTTAATCTGCCATGTCTTTAGGCGTCTGAAGTGTGTGGACACGTGGGGCTGTCTCTGGTTGAGCCCCTCTTTCTGGGGGTTCCTAGGGTACTGCGCAGGCCCCCACTCTAGGGGGGCCCATTGGGGCATGAGACTGTTGTTGCGGCTACATCCAGAGATGAATAGGAAGTTCCCACGAAGGGACTCGCAGCCTCGCCTGCCCTGCTGCAGGGTGTCAGGTTGGGGACCAGCCCCACCCCTCCCTGAGGCAGTGGGTGTCACAACCCTGGGAGAGGCCTCAGTGCCAGGCGCTGCCGACCCCACCTCTTGGTTCTTGCAGGGGCCTCATCCACATGCTCACTCACCTGGCCGAAGCTCTGCACCAGGCCCGGCTGCTGGCCCTCCTGGTCATCCCGCCTGCCATCACCCCTGGGTAAGTGCCGCTCTGGAGGTGTGGGGGTGGCTGTGGAGGTCTCTGGGATCTGGGGCAGCCAGTACAAGGTGTTGGCCAAGGGCCCATGCCCTCCTGCTCAACACTCAAACCCCAGCCCGTCTGTATAGAGGCTTCAGCTGCCACACACACTCTGTGCCCCTGTGCTGGGCCCAGAGAAGGCTCCAGGTCAGCACATGAGTCCCAGGGGCAGACCTGGGGGCCAAGTGGACAGAAGCAGGCCGGGTTGGGGAGTCACAGAGCCCAGGCAGGGCTAGCCTGGTTGAGGGCATCCCAAGGTGTCGAGGCAGAAGTCCCAGGGCTCTGCCCAGAGCAGCCCCTCAGACAGACACTGGACTTCCCAGCCCGCCACTCTGGAAAGAAGCTGCCAACCTTCTGCACCTCTGCAGCCTTCTGTCCCTTCAGAGGCAGAGGTGACTGTGGGCCACTCACTGTGTGTGGTTGGGTGCACCCCCAAGCCTGAGGATATCTAGAGGGACTCACAGAAGAGCCAGTTTGTGCTCACAGGAGGCTGCCACTCTGCAGATGCCTGTCCCACCACAGGCCAGCCATGCCCTCAGGGTGGCACCCCTGGCTAAGCAGGCAGCTTGGTGGCCGCCTTCACAGCCTGGAGGCTGCTGAGGGCGCTTTGCACGGTCAACCGACTTTTCTCTCCAGGCTTTCCAGGGCTCTCCACTGATCAGTATGGGCTTCAGCCGGGCAAGGCAGCGCTGGGACAGACACGGCAGCATGTCCTGCAGACCGGTTTCAGACCTGTGTCCCTGGTCCCACTGTCGTGGCCAGGTTCCTTCCCTGGAGCTGGGGCGGGCTGTGCTCAGACCCTTCTGGCTCCCAGCACAACGCAGTTCCTAGTTCCTGGTGGACTCAGACTGACCCTTTGATGGAAGACCTTGGAAAGTGGAAAGCAGAAGGGGTGCTGAGAGCTGAGCCCTGGGGGCTGCTTTGTGCATGGCCTGAGCTTGCACACATGCCCAGCATTGTGCTGACAGGACTCGCTCTGCCTGTGACCAGGCGTTCGGGGTCCTGTCCCAAACCGAGCCCACACTGCTGTGTGCCCTGGCCCCTCCCTCTCCTTTATGTGCCAGCTGGGCTGACCTGTGGGTGGTGCTCGGGAGGGAGGAGCCCGGCTCTGCCTTCACGATTCTGCTCCCGCAGCCCAGCAACCTCACCTTCCCCAGCAAGAACGGGCCCAAGTCCAGGGCTGGGGTCTCACCTCTATTCTGGGTTTGGGGCCTGTGTCATCCTCCACACTGCATCTCTTTCTTTTCTTTTCTTTTCTTTTTTTTTGGAGATGGAGTCTCACTCTATCACCCAGCCTGGAGTGCAATGGTGCGATCTTATCTCACTGCAACCTCTGCCTCCCAGGCTCAAGTGATTCCCCCACCTCAGCCTCCTAAGTAGCTGGGACCACAGGCACATGCCACTACGCCCAGCTAATTTTTTGTTTGTTTGTTTTTTGTTTTCTAGAAATGAGGTTTTGCCATGTTGCCCAGGCTGGTCTTGAACCCCTGGGCTCAAGCGATCGTCCCACCCCGGCCTCCCAAGCCACCGTGGTCAGCCTTTTCCGACGTGAGACACTTATGTCTCACCTGTGTTCCCAGAGTTTGAAGGGGGCTGGCAGGGGCTGGCTGTGAGGACACGCCCTTCCTGAGCTGACAGCACCTGTCTCAGGTTGTTGGGAGGACTTTGCAGGCCTGGGGCTGGGAGAAAATTTTTCGGTGGCAGATGTTCCCTGTCCAGAGGCCACCTCTGTAAGGCACAGACTTCATGGGGCTCCCGGGTTGCCCTTTGTACTTAGGGGAGCTGCAGAAGCAGCCATCGGTGGGGACCAGCTCAGGAGCCCAGGGCAGTTCTTGAGGCCGGGGCAGAGGGCCAGGTGCCTGCCTTTTGCTGGTGGCAGCCTCTGCCTGAGCTTCTGGCCCTAGGCAGGAAGTGGGCAGTCTGAGCTGGGCCAGGTCCCTTCCCCTCACCCCACAGCAACCAAAGCTCACGGCTCCCTTTGCATGGCGCTGGTGGGGGTTGCGGCTGTAGGGTGGGATGCACGCCAGGGCTGTGGGCACTGTGACCGGACTAGGGGTGGGGCCAAGGCTCACAGTGGGGGTCCCCGGGGAAGTGGGGCCCAGCTGGGCAGAGGGCTGGGCGCTGCTGTTGTGCACCTGCTCTCCTGGAGCGCGGGGCTGTGCCCTCCCAGTCGGCAGGGCCCGTGAAGGTGCTGAGGCTCCCTCGGGTTCTCCTGAGGCTCTGGCTGCACCCCCAGAGGTGAGGAGGGCTGTTTTATCATCTGTGTTTATCCTCCCAACCCCACTCTGAAGGAAGAGCAGCTACTGCAGAGAAGCCTCATAAATCCCTGTCCCTGGCACTTTTGCAGCAGAACGTAATTATGCTTGTCATTCACCTCACAAGAGCCACGCTGCCAACACGCGGGCTCTCTCTTTCCAGGGGCGCTGTCCGTGGAACAATGGCCCCGGAAGGGAGGTCTGCGTGCTGCAGGGAGGGGCACCCCAAGTCGCCAAATGCAAATTTATCGTGTCCTTTGTCAGTAGACAGAGGCAGCCCTAACTCAGCTGCCACAGACCCCAGGGGGTCTGGTCCTGGAACTGAGCACTCTGCTGACCTCCAGCCCTGCTTCCACGGTCACAGTCTCAGCAACAGAGGAGACCCAGGGGCAAAGCTACAGTGTAAACCCCACAGGCCAGTGGGACCAGCAGACTGTCCCCAGGTGCCAATGTGGTGGTGCCACTCTTATGTGGGGAGTGGAGCCCTTGTTTTAGTCTCTAGTTGGCCCCTCGTGTTTTCTGGGCATCCTTAGCTACTGGGAGCCCTTTGGGTCCAGGGAGCTGATCTCAGAAACCCAGGGAGGGCCGGGTTCCTTCCTGGGCCCTGCTGGCGCCGTTGCTGGCCTTGTAGGCAGTGGTCCACTCTGAGGTGGGTGGGGCCACGACGCTGGCCATCTCCTCCAAGCCCCATGGTTTAGGACAGGCCATCACTATGTGGAGCCCGACTCAGCAGTCAGAGAAAGGTAACGCATGGGGGCACCATCACCGGATCCCCAGCAAACACGTTTGCACAGAGGCCCCTGCTCCCCGCCTACCTGCCTCTTGTCTGCAGCCTCGGGGGATGGGGCAGGGTGCGTGCTGGCAGTGTGTGTGGAGGCCTCGGCCGGGGCAGGGGGAGGGACTGTAGGCACTCTGTGCAGTGTAGACAGGCTGAGGTCCAGGCTGAGGTCGGTCCCCAAAGAGCTGAAGGGTGCTGACAGGCCAGTCAGGGAGCAGGCTAGGCCTGCAGGCTGATGGACAGTAGAGCAGCCATCGTGAGGCGTGAGGAGGCTGGCAGCAGCAGATGGGTCAGGCGACCCAAGGCCATGGGAGACAGGTTCAGAAATCTCCGACAGGTAGGCAGAGGGGGAGGGGAGCTGTGGGTGGAGGAACAGGTGTGGGCACTGGCTGCTGGTGGCAGATGCCCTGAGCGTGGGAGGTTGCAGGGACACCAGCATCTGTTAGGGTTGGGGAAAGGTATTCCCTGAGGATGGCTGTGGGGCCTGACACTGATGCCACCATCTCTGTTAGGGTTGGGAACTGGCATTCCCTCAGGGCTTCTGTGGGGCCTGGCTCTGCAGGTGGGAACTGCGGGGCCAGGCGGTGTGGCTGGCAGGGACTGGGGACCACAGGCTGAGCCCACACCTTCCTCACAGCCTGGAGGGAGGTCAACTGGGGACAGACTACGGCTCTCCCCTGCTGGGTGGCTGGAAGATGAGAATGTAGGGAGAGATGGAGGCTGAGCCCATAGGGTCTGGTAGCTGCAGTGCAGGAGCAGGGAAGAGATGGGCCCACCCCGGCAGATGGCGGCGGGAGGGGTTGATGTGGAGCTGACGTTCCTTTTGCCTGGTGTTGATGCAGTGAGGCAGACGTCACCCGGAGATGGTACCTGGTTGGCCGAGGGAAGGGGGGCATCTGCCACATGGGCCTAGTGTTGAGACCAAGGTGGGTGGGTGGGGGTTTCAGGGAGGTCGTAGGTAGAACGTGGGAGTCGTGCCGTGCTGGAGGGACAGTGTGGGTACATGGCAGAAGACTGGGCTCACTTGTGTTACCATCTCCCCTCGGCATCTGGGAGGACGCTGGTCTGGAGGCCGCATCCACCCTGGCCTCTGGCAGCTGTGGGGTCTATGTGGCTGGAGGGACCTGGTCAGGCCCCAGCCTGGGATTGTTCATCCCCTCTTTCTGGAAAGAGACAAAGAAAGGGTGACTTGGGGAGGAGAGTGTGAGGCAGCCAGCTGGGCAGTGCACCCCCAGGGCCCTGGGGCACAGAGCGCCTTGTCTCAGCATCAAGCTCGTGCAGGGGCAGCCCGGGCAGGGCAGAGCAGAGCGCGTCCAGCCGTCTGGAGGGGCACTGGCGTTGGTGTAGGCCCGGGATCCAGTCGAGGCTGAGTGGGCACTCAACTTCCTTGCCGCTGCCTGCATGGGGCCCACCCAGGACATGGGCAATGGGAGGGTGGGCAGCTGGCTGTGATGAGCTCCTTTTCCTTCCTTCCTCCCGGGGCTTTCATTCCTCAGAAATGAATTCAGAACATGGTGTTTTCGGTGTGAGCGGTAATTCCTGTTCATCTGAAGTCACGCTGCATCTAATCCAGGACAAGCCGTTACTTCATTTCTCAGCCGTGGCGATCCCCTCTTGTCCGGGTGCCGTGGGGCACAGAGACAAATGGCTCCGCTGCCGGCTCTCGTGGCTGTCTGGGTGAGGGACACAGGCTGGGGAGGGGCGGTCCTGGCAGTGGCCCCTTTGCAGTCTTTCTTGCGGGTAGGAGGAGGTCCACATTCCCGGGTGGTCCCCAGGGCCAGCGCCAGGTGGGGGGTGGCAGGACCAGGGGCACGGGCCTGGTTCCCTCCCCTCTCCCCCACTGATCACCACCGTGAGCTGCTTCCGCCTCTGGACGGGGCCTGCTTTGTTCCCTCGTGTTGTTACCACCCTTGAAAGTGTGAGGACCGTTCCCAGCCTGTGGCCGTGGTTGGTGCCCGGCTGTAGCAGAGTTGTTGGGTCAGTGGGCAGCAACGTGAGCCCCGAAGGGAACACACAAGCTGTGCCACATGTGTGTGGCGTGTTGGCATGCTGCACTGAGGGGCGCAGTGTGGAGCCCTGTCTCCTGGCAGGACTGCCCCTTCCTGCTTGGGGACGTCGTGGAGCTGCATTTCTGGTGGAGGCATGAGGGGCATTCGTGGTTTCTGTGCCACGTTCTGTAGCTGGTGGGGGCCAGATCCTGGACACATGGCCTCACCTACCAAGGCCTTGTGGAGTGAAGCCCACTCTGCCAGGAGTGTCTTGTGCGGCCAAGGCCTTGAGATGGTAGAAGGTACGGTGCCCATGAGAGGGACAGGGGTGTTGCAGCACTGTGGATGTGGGGGAGGCACACGAGCCTGGCTCACGGCAGGAGCCCACATGTCTGATATAGCAGTGTGTGAAACAGGACTGGGTGCTCGGAAGGGCATCATGGGCACAGGGGAGGAGTTGGACTAGGACAGGCCCCTGCAGAGTAGAAACTGCGACTGACAGGGCTGCCATGAGATTGGCAAAGGAGGAGCCAAAGGGACAGGCAGTCATGCTGGCCACAGCCCTGGGTGCAGCAAAGGCCGAAGTTAGAAGCAGAACCATGGGGCACGTGAGAGGAAGCAGTGACTGACAGACACAGACAACTCTGACCAGGATGTCGGCACATTAGAAGACACCACAAAGGAGCGAGAAGACCAGCCTCTCACCAGGAGGAGCGGTGCTGCCCACACCACTGACCAAGAGCACATGACCACCTGAAAGAGCTAGAGGGAGAGAAAATGCGAACACGGCGGTGGGAACGCAACGAGGGGCTGGGTGTGGAGGCTCGCGCCTGTCATGCCAGCATTTGGGGAGGCTGAGGCTGGAGGATCGCTTGAGCCCAGGAGTTTGACACCAGCCTGGGCAACATAGTGAGACCCCATCTTTACAAAAAATTTAAAAATTAGCCGGACGTGGTGGCGCCTGTGGTCCCAGCTCCTCGGGAGGCAACAGCAAGACCCTGACTCAAAAACAAGAGAAGAAAAGCAAGCAACAAAGACCCCACAGAAAAGCGGGCAGGAGACCTGGACTCGGAGCCACGAGAGGCCACAGTAGATGTGTGCATGGAGCTGGTGGGCAGGCTGGGAGACGCTCAACCACGTTATTCATGAGGGAAGCGCAAATGCAAGTCACGGGGAGATCTCAGCTCAGGAGCAACCGGGCTGGGATGGAACCGACAGCCAACGCCGCCTGGCATCTGCCGCCAGGGCCTGAGTGTTGTGGGCTGTGAGCCAGGGGGGCTCTCTGTGGGAGGGGCCAAGGGGCTGCCTGGGACTGACTTGGAGAGGCGCTGGCAAGCCCGAAGGCTGCCTTGCGGCGAGGCCTCTTCCTGGTGCAGTTGGCACCTTTTTGCTGTGTCCTCACGTGGCAAAGAGCTGTGGTGTCTCTTCTCATAGCGACACTAACTCTGCCATGGGGCCCATCGTCATGGCCTGGTCTAGCCCTAACCACCTCCTAAAGGCCCCATCTCCAGAAACCATCGCGTCAGTGGTTAGGGCTTCAGCATAACCATTTGTGGGGACACGAGTACCCTGTCCACAGCAACACCGATTCACTGTCTTGCTCTGTTGCCCAGGCTGGAGTGCAGTGCAGTGGCATGATCATGGCTCACTGCGGCCTCCACCTCCTAGGCTCAAGCCATCCTCCCACCTCAGCCCCCCAAGTAGTTGGGACTATAGGCACACACCACTACACCTGGCTAATTTTTTCATTTTTTTGTGGAGACAAGAGTCTTGCTGTGTTCCCCAGGCTGGACTCCAATTCCTGGGCTCAAGAGATCGACCTGCCTCAGCCTCCCAAAATGCTGGGATTATAGGTGTGAGCCGTCACACCCAGCCATTTTTCCTTTTTGAATCAACTAAAAAAGGCAAGAGGATTGCTTGAGCCCAAAAGTTCAAGGCAGTAGGAAGATAGGATCGTGCCGCGGCACTCCAGCCTGGGTGACATAGAGACCCCATCTCAAAAATAGAAATGAGGCCGGGCGCGGTGGCTCAAGCCTGTAATCCCAGCACTTTGGGAGGCCGAGACGGGCGGATCACGAGGTCAGGAGATCGAGACCATCCTGGCTAACACGGTGAAACCCCGTCTCTACTAAAAAATACAAAAAAACTAGCCGGGCGAGGTGGCGGGCGCCTGTAGTCCCAGCTACTCGGGAGGCTGAGGCAGGAGAATGGCGTAAACCCGGGAGGCGGAGCTTGCAGTGAGCTGAGATCCGGCCACTGCACTCCAACCTGGGCGACAGAGTGAGACTCCATCTCAAAAAAAAAAAAAAAAAAATGACCTTGGGTATCAGTGAGAGGACCTGGGTGGAGGCCTCGGCCCAGAGGGAGGTTGCAGGGCGGGAAGGGTTGAGTGGACAACTGGATTTGGGGCTGAGGTCTTAGGGGCACCTGGCTATAGAGAGGGGCCCAGGCACTGAGGAGGCCACCAGGAGTGATGGGCATAGCGCTGGGAGGTGTTTCTCAGGGATCCAGGGAGGCTGACCATGCCTGAGCGGTGGGGCTGGCAGGCATCAGGAAAAGAGGTCAGGGCTGAGGGGACCACTGATGATGCTCCATGTACCCGCAGGCCGGGGACAGCGCAGGGTGGACAGACTCTGGGGCCTGGGTCTCCTGGTGCCCAGCAGAGGAGGAAGGCCCAGACGTTGGTCCTAGTAGACTCAAGGCAGGGGCTGGGGTAAAAAGGACTGCACATCTGGAGAGGGGCTCCTCAGACCTGCCAGGTGGATCCAGGGATCTGCAGGGGTGTATTGGGCCCTGAAGCACCTGACAGAAGCCCCAGCACTGAGGCCCTTGGCATGGTCCAGATTTGGAAGCCCAGTGACCCTTGAGCAAAGGAGGGGTCACAACTGAGGGAGATCAGGGCTCACAGCCTCACTGCCTCACAGGGGCCCACCTCACTTTGGTGAGTGCCGCTCCTCCGACCGCGTCCCCCATGCTGTTGTCCTGTGTCCTGCTGCCGTGGGGTCCCTTGGCCCCCTCAGTGTTGACCTTTGTGTACCACTCCCATCTCCCCTTGGCTTACAGACCTGGGTGTGGAGGGGCCATAGGCCAGCGCCCAGCTCTCCCTGGGCCAGGCAGGAGGGCTGCCCCCGGAGACACTAGTTCCCAGTGGATCTAGGTCAGGAAGGAGCAGGTCCCCGAGGGAAGGGCTGCCGTCCAGAGATGGCCCAGGGGCCAGGCAGATAGAACAGGACTGCTTCCTCTGCAGTGCCCATGCCACAGGTGTCCGCAGCCGACCAGGGAATGTGCCACACAGCCTTGCTGCATCCCTGGGAGCCAAGCACTTGTACTTCCCATCTACCTGCTGAGGTCCAGTGAGGGCTTTGGACAGTCTGATTGCGTCAGGCTGACCGTGAGTGGGCTTGAGGGCTGTGTCCCAGGAGCCGCCTCTGTTTTCAGGGAGGCTTTGGTGCAGACCCCGGGAGGGGACGCTCCTGGGAGCCTAGATCAGTTACCTCCATCTCAGCAACTCCAGCTCTCAGCAGTGGCCCATCCTCTTAGCCACTCTCCATGGACCTTGCCCTTCCATGGGCAGCCCTGGCCCAGGTTTCCCCACCGTTAGGCCTGTCATTCTCAACTATATCCTGGTCTCAGGCCTCTGGGCCCCCATGACCACATCCCCGTGTCTCCCAGCCCCCAGCCTCTGTGGCCCTGACCAAGCTGCAGGCTGCCCCCACCCCACTTTTCCCTTGGGAAGAAGTGACCCAAGTTCCCCACAGCCAGCTTGCTGTCACCCCAGCTGAACCGCAGCTGGGGAGAGTTTTCAGGCAGGGCATAGCAGTCTGAGGTGGCTGCACCTGTCTGTTGCAGGACCGACCAGCTGGGCATGTTCACGCACAAGGAGTTTGAGCAACTGGCCCCCATGCTGGATGGTTTCAGCCTCATGACCTACGACTACTCCACAGCGCATCAGTGAGTATGGGCTTGGGGGCTTCTAGGGTACAGCAGACTCCACAGTGCAGCAGTCAGTGTGGACCTGGGGGGCTCCTGGGCACAGCTGACGCCCTCCTACCTGTGGTTCTGTGCACAAGGCCACCTGCTGAACCTGGACGCCCACCTGGGGGAAGCCAGTGGCACTGCACCTGTCCCGTGCCCTGTGGTGGTCCCGTGGGTGGGGCCCTGCCTCTGGTGGAGCCGAGTCACGGGTGGGGCACAGGCACAGTCCTGCTGCTGCCCAATGCCGCCCTGTCCTCTTTGGCCTGAGCCACACTATTGTGGGTGGGCCGTGTGACACAGGGCGCAGGCAGGGACACTCCAGGAAGGATGCTCAGAAGGCCTCATGTCTGCTGACCTTCCCACTGTCATGTAGACTCCTGCCTGTGGCTCTGGGGTGGGGGCCGCATATGAGTTCCTGGCCCTGGATGTGGCGTGCCTCCTGGGGCCGCTCTGCTGACAGCCCGTTATAATGGGTCACTTCTGTTCTTCACAACTTTCTAGAGGTGTTAGCCGCAGCATGGGGAGAATGCACCCCTCGGTGGAGGGCCCCAACAGTGGCTCAGGTGCAGGGCCTTCCCTGTTGCTGAAACTTGCTCACCCCTTGCCCTGCAGGCCTGGCCCTAATGCACCCCTGTCCTGGGTTCGAGCCTGCGTCCAGGTCCTGGACCCCAAGTCCAAGTGGCGAAGCAAAATCCTCCTGGGGCTCAACTTCTATGGTATGGACTACGCGACCTCCAAGGATGCCCGTGAGCCTGTTGTTGGGGCCAGGTGAGCCAAGGGCTCTCCCTGCTGTGCTGAAGGTGTCACTGGGTGTGGGTGGGTGTGGGTGTAAGGAGACGGAGTGATGGGGAGGGTCCTGGTCCCCTGGGGCTCATGCCCCACAGAGTCAGAGATAGGGGTTGGGCCAGGAGTCAGTCCTGCTTGGTGCCCGCCCCACCGCAGCCCCCACTGTGGTCGCCACCCATGACACCGCCACGTCAGCTGTCCCCACATCTGGGCGAAGCTGGGACGGAGGCTTCCCCCACCTGTCAGCCTCGCCGACAGCACCCAGGCCAGCCGGGGCCTCCTGTGTTGAATTTGAATGCTCCTCTCTGCCCAGGACTGATTTCCTGCTTTGTGTTCTTGGTGTGCTCTACCAGTGTGGTTTCTCTTTGGCATTACTTTACTTCATTTCTGGAGGACATTTTCCTGGCTGTAGAGTTCTGGCTGTTGGTTTTCTCACCGGCACCTTAAGCACGTTGCCGCCTTCTCATTCGGACAGACGGCGTTTCACCGCCACCTTGTTCTGCCTGTGTTGCCGTCCTCCCTGCTCTTAGGACTATCTTGTATTTATGGCTGGTTTTGAACAATTTGATTGACACGTCTTCGTTTTCCTTTTGCATAGCGTTCATGGAGCCTCTTGAATCTGTGCATTCGTACTTTTAGCAAATTTGGAAAATTTGGGGCCAAATTCTTCAAATATTTTGTGTTTCTTCTGTCCTTTCCTTTAGAGACCACAAACACTAGATCCGTTGAATTTGTCCCACAGCTCACGAATACACCGTTTACCTTTTGGGAATCTCTTTTTTTTTTTTTTGAGACGGAGTCTCGCTCTGTTGCCCAGGCTGGAGTGTAGTGGTGCCATCTCGGCTCACTGCAAGCCCTGCCTCCTGGGTTCACGCCACTCTCCTGCCTCAGCCTCCTGAGTAGCTGGGACTACAGGCACCCGCCACCATGCCCTGCTAATTTTTTGTCTTTTTAGTAAAGATGGGATTTCACCATGTTAGTCAGGACGGTTTCGATCTCCTGACCTTGTGATCCTCCTGCCTCGGCCTCCGAAAGTGCTGGGATTACAGGTGTGAGCCACCACACCCGGCCAGGATTCTTTTTTCTGTTTCCTTTTGTTTTTTTTTTTTTTGAGACAGGGTCTCACTCTGTCGTCCAGGCTGCAGTGCACTGGTGTGATCATAGCACACTGCAGCCTCAACCTCCTGGGCTGAAGATATCCTCCCACCTCAGCCTCCCAAATAGCTGGGACCACAGGTACATGCCACCACGCCCTGCTAATTTTTGTACTTTTTTGTAGAGACAGGGTTTTGCCATGTTGTCCAGGCTGGTCTCAAATTCCTAGGCTCAAGCGATCCTCCTGCCTCAGCCTCCCAAAGTGCTGGGATGACAGGTGTGAGCCCCACGCCTGGCCTGGCCATTTCTCTTCCTATGCCCAACCTGCCATTAATCCCATCCGCCCTGAGCCTGACGCAGTCATTTCTCTCACCACCCAACCTTCCATTAATCTCATCCAGTGCTTTTGTCATCTCATGTGTCATAATTCAATCTTGTTTTATTTTTTATGAGATGGGGGGTCTCACTATGTTGCCCAGGCTGGTCTCGAACTCCTGGGCTCAACCATCCTCCTGCCTCAGCCTCCCAAAGTGCTGCTGTGACAGGCGCGAGCCACCGAGCCTGGCCAACATGTTGCAATTCTCTAGAGGCTTGTTTGGGGTCCCCTTTCCCTCTTCCATGTCTCTACTAAACTTTTGCAGATTGGGATTCAATTGTAATAACTGCTGAGTGCTCATGTCTGCTGGTTCTGATATTGGGGTCAGTTTCAGTAGACTGCTTTTCCTCCTTGTTTGGGGTCCTATTATGCTGCCTTTCTGTTGGCCTGGTACTCTTGGGTTGATGCCTCAGGCATTGCGAATTTTACCATGTTGAGTGCTGGGTGTTTTAGCATTTTTTTTTTTTTCTTTTTTTTGAGATGGAGTCTTGCTCTGTCGCCCAGGCTGGAGTGCAGTGGCACAATCTCGGCTCACTGCAAGCTCCGCCTCCCGGGTTCACGCCATTCTTCTGCCTCAGCCTCCCGAGTAGCTGGGACTACAGGCGCCCGCCACCTCGCCCGGCCAATTTTTTGTATTTTTTTAGTAGAGACGGAGTTTCACCGTGTTAGCCAGGATGGTCTCGATCTCCTGACCTCGTGATCTACCCGTCTCGGCCTCCCAAAGTGCTGCGATTACAGGTGTGAGCCACCGCGCCCGGCCTAGCATTTTTATAAATCATCTTAATCTTTGTTCTGGGTGCAGTTGAGTTTCTTAGAAACAGTTTTAGCTGCTCGCTTTTCTGGAGAACCTGGTCCTTTCTGTGGAGGCCTCAGCTGTCACCTTTGTGAGTCTCTGCAGGTCCCCCACAGGCCTGCCCTCCATGAGGGCTGTGTGTACGTGTCAGCCCAGGCAGGTAAGCAGAGGCCAGACTATCACCCCTGCTTCTTCCTGGTCGGCCATGGGGAGAGGCAGAGGTAACCTGCTAGATTCGCGGGTCCTGAGGGTGGCAGCAGTGGATAGAGGAGTATGTTGGGGCAGTGTTCCCTGCCCGGCCTCCAGGGGTGCCCTCTGTGAGCCCCTCCATGGCAGATGTCAGGTGGGCCATGTTGCAAGACCAGGGTTGTGTGTGGAGTCCTTCCCCCGACACTTTATGTGCACGCTCCTCTCTGTGCACACTCCTCTCTGTCCACACGGCTGGTCCTGGGGTCCAGCACAGGCCTGGGCTCCCACTGTTCTCTGGCTCCTGGCCCTAGGTGCGCTCTGGGTCGCTGAGCAGGGCCTGACGCTGCTGCAGGGGTGGATGCGAGCGGGTGCTGGCTGAGGAGGGCCTGGGGCCAGCCTGGGCATCAGGCAGGGCAAGGAGCCTGGCGTCTTCTGTCCCACGTCTCACCCAGTGAGTCAGCCACACACTGAGACATGCGGGGCTCCACACCGGTGAGGGCACTGCCCCAGGGCCCCGGCTTGTTTGGGTCCCCTGCTCCTGCTGAGATGGGGCACGGGTCAGTCACTGGGTGCCAGCTCTCATGTTCCTGCAATGCAGAGTGAGGCGCCCGGCCACCCTGTCTGCCCAACTGTCTGTTCTTTCAGTCGGGACTGGTCTGTGCTCCTGTGTGTGCTGCACCCTCCCCCACCACAGCCCTCCTTTGACGCTGGGAATCCCGGGAAGGCTCTGGAAGCACAGCTCCTGTTCCCCACCTTACCACATCCCTGACATGGTGCCTGGTTCTGGGGCCTTTGGGTGGAGCCATGTACAGAGCTTGGACTCCCAGCCCAGGGTCCCCTGTGCAAAGCAAGAGGCCTCCCATGCACCCAGCCCTGACTCAGCTCCAGCTGTGAGCTCTGCTCACCAGGCCTTCAGGGAAGCCTCACTTCTGATTGGGCTTTTGGAAGGCAGATAGGTGTTGGCCTTGAGTCGCCACCGCACTATTCAAGGGTAACAAAGTACCACAGGTGGGGCAGCTGAAATAATAGCTTCGTCTCAGTCCTGGGGGCTGGAGGTGGGAGATGAAATTAAGGTGCCGTTAAGGTCGGGTCGGCTCCTCCCAGGGCCTCTCTCCTTGGCTTGTAGATAACTGCCTTCTCCATGTGTCCTCACAAGGTCCCGTGTGCGCCTGTGTGTGTCCTTATCTACTCTTCATTTTTTTTGAGACGGGGTCTCGCTTGTCACCCAGGCTGGAGTGCAGTGGCACGATCTCAGCTCACTGCAACCTCCGCCTCCCGGGTTCCCGCCATTCTCCTGCCTCAGCCTCCCAAGTAGCTGGGACTACAGGTGCCCACCACCTCGCCCAGCTAATTTTTTGTATTTTTAGTAGAGACGGGGTTTCACCATGTTAGCCAGGATGGTCTCGATCTCCTGACCTCGTGATCCGCCCGCCTCGGCCTCCCAAAGTGCTGGGATTACAGGCATGAGCCACCACACCTGGCCCTTATCTCCTCTTCTAGTAAGACACCAATCATGTTGCATTACAGCCCACCCTTGTGACATCATTTTACTCATATCTTGAAAGACTCTCAGTGCAGGCTCAGGCCTGTGGTCCTAGCTACTCAGGAGGCTGAGGCAGGAGGATCACTGGAGCCCAGGAGTTCAAGATCAGCCTGGGCAACATAGTAAGACCCTAACTCTACAAAAGAAAAAGAAAAAGGTGGGTCAATCACAAAGTCAGGAGTTCAAGACCAGCCTGGCCAACATAGTAAAATCCCATCTCTACTAAAAATACGAAAAGTTAGCTGGGCGTGGCCAGGTGCCATGGCCAGCATTCCAGGCTGGGCGACAGTGCAAGACTCTGTCTCAGGAAAAAAGAAAAAATAAAAAAATTTAAAAAACTATTTCTCTAAATATAGTGCTACTCTGAGGCACTGGGGATTAGGACTTGTGTTAGTTCGTTTTCTGTTGCTTATAACAGAATATCTGAAACTGAGTACTTTATAACAGAATATCTGAAACTGAGTACTTTATAAAGAAAAGGAATTTATTTTATTTATTTATTTATTTTGAGACGGAGTTTCGCTCTTGTTGCCCAGGCTGGAGTGCAATGGTGCGATCTTGGTTCACCGCAACCTCTGCCTTCCGGGTTCAAGCAATTCTCCTGCCTCAGTCTCCCAAGTAGCTCGAATTACAGGCATGTGCCACCACGTTTTTGTTTTTGTTTTTGTTTTTTGTTTTTTTTTGAGATGGAGTCCCCAGGCTGGAGTGCAGTGATACAGTCTCGGCTCACTGCAACCTCCACCTCCTGGGTTCAAGTGATTGTCCTGCCTCAGCCTCCTGAGTAGCTGGGACTACAGGCGCATGCCAGCATGCCCAGCTAATTTTTGTATTTTCAGTAGAGATGGGGTTTTGCTATGTCGGGCAGGCTGGTCTCAAACTCCTGACCTCAAGTGATCCACCCGGCTCAGCTTCCCAAAGTTCTGGGATTACAGGTGTGAGCCACTGCACCCAGACAGGGATTTATTTCTTATAGAGGCTGAGAAGTCCAAGGTCCGTGGTCACTTCTGTGAGAACCTTCTTGGTGGTGGTTACTCCAAAGAGTCCAGAGGCAGTGCAGGGCGTCCCGTGGTACAGGCTCTGAGCGAGCTACCCAGGCCGCCTTCCTCTTCTTAGAAAGCCACAGTCCCATGCCCATGGTCACCCACTGGCCCATTAACCCACTAGTCCATGAATGGATTAATCCGTTCACCAGGGCAGAGCCCTCATGACTTAGTCACCTTCTAAAGGCCCTTCCTCCCCACAGTGCCACCATGAATGGATTAATCCGTTCACCAGGGCAGAGCCCTCATGACCCAGTCACCTTCTAAGGGCCCCGCCTCCCCACAGTGCCACCATGAATGGATTAATCCGTTCACCAGGGCAGAGCCCTCATGACCTAGTCACCTTCTAAAGGCCACAGTGCCACAGTGGGGATTACATTTCAGTGTGAATTTTGCAGAGAACATTCAAGACATCACACACTTCACCCTGTGGATTTTAGGGGAACAGCTCAGCCATTTACACCATCTGAGGGTGAAGAGTTGGGGCTCACTCACTGCACAAGAGCCTGGGTCAGGTCACACAAGGCATCAGTGTGGCCTGGCACAACAGCTCACACCTGTAATCCCAGCACTTTGGGGGGCCAAGGCAGGAGGATTGCTTGAGCCCAGGGGTTCGAGACCTTCTGTGCAAAATAGACCTGTCATTACAAATAGTTAAAAAAAAAAAAAAGGTAGCTGGGTATGGTGGTGCACACCTGTGGTCCCAGCTACTCAGGAATGCCTGAGCTGTGGAGGTGGGGACTGCACTGCACTCCAGTCTGGGCTACAGAGCAAGACCCTGTCTCCAAAACAACCAAAGCCTTCAGCAGCCTCCCCTGGGCGGTTGCACCCACCCATGATTGTTCTGAGAATTGGCTAGTGGGTTTGGGGTCAAGGAATTCTGATTACAAAGGTGTGTACATGAGTGTGTGGGGGTATATGCCCTCAGGACCCCCCAGTTTTGCACAAGTTGGGGTCTGGGTGTACCCAGTCAGGAAAGAAAGGCACTGCTTCTGGGTCCTCACTCCCATCTGAGAAGTCCCCTCCTAATCTGCCCTCTTCGCCCACCCAAAGTGCCCTTGTTAATGACCCCTGGGCCTGAGTGGCACAGAGGAGGGGTGTGGGCACCTGGCAGTCTCCAGCCTGGACGCAGGACCACTTAAGGGGAGCAGGCCATGGGGAGATCTGGGTCTCAGCGGCCCCTAGAGTGCCTGTCCCCACGTCCCATCCTGGGTGGCCAGTAGCTCTTGCCCTGTCTGACCCTGCCCAGAGACCTTGGCCAGGGCAGCAGCACAGATGCCAGCTCAGCAGGGCTACCTCCCACAAGGCTGGAATAAATAACCAGCTGCCAAGACTTGCTCACACGTGCATCCTCACAGCTGCTGAGCCAGCCGAGAGAGCGCTGACGCTGCACAGCCATGGCTCCTGCCTCAAGGGTATGGCAGGGAGGGCGCCCCCACTCTAGTCCAGGGGGGACACTGGCAAGGATCACAGGTGGAGGCATCCCTGCCGCTGGGAGTTTGATGCCTGACAGCCACCAGAGTCTTCACTGGGTAGGTTCCTAGCTCCCAACTGTGACAGAGTCCCCTCTGCGAGTGGATGGCACTCCTGCCTCCGCCTGAATGTCCGCGCAGGGGAGGGGCCGTGTTCGCAGCTCCTCAGAACATTCTTCCTGACCCTGGCTCTGCCCTGGTGGCGTCTGGCCCCTCCCCAAGCCCCGACCTCCCTCTCAGCTGCACTGTTCATCTGCACCCCGTCCGTGGTCCTGCCCTGGACAGGTGGCATCCACTCTGGACACCAAACCCAGCCCAAGGGCTCACTGCCTGCAGCATGCACAGGGTGAGATGGGCCACCATTGTGGGGTGTTCTGTGGGTCCTCCCTGTCTGTTCCAGAAGCTGGGGCTCCTCTCCCAGCCCTTTCTCAAGGCTTATCGGTCCTCGCACCTGTGCTGGCTCCTGCTGAGCTCTGGCGACATCACTCAGACGCCTCTCTTCACCCTCTGTTCTCGCCTTGTGTTGGCACCAAATGTCTGCTTTTCTAGCTGAAATCTCACTTATTAGCTGCAGCCACCCTAAAGAGCAGAAGATGGTCCCCAGCCTCACATGCCCCCACACACCACGTGCACCGCCAAGCAATGCGGCGCCTGCCACCCACACCAGCCAGTCATCCAGCCCCAGCCTCCTCGCTCCTCCAGCCTACTGTGTCCTCTGCAGAGTGGAGCCCATCTTCCCTTCATCCTGTCTGTCACCCCCCAGGGGATGTCTGGGAGGCCAGAAGCAGCAGGGGTTGAATCTTGGGCACGTGGCCCTCATCACTGCCCTGGCGTCTTTTGCTGCCACGACTCGGTGGACCTAGGCGTTTTCCTCCTGTCTTGTGAATCTTTTACTGTGAGAATCTTCAAGCATAAAAGTGCATAGAATCGTGTGGCAAGCCCCTCATGGCCACCCCAGGACTTGACTCCCTCGGCCTCATGCGGCGCCAAGGGTTTCAGCAACCCCAGCCCCGATCCCCAGGCTCACGCTCACCATGTTCTCCCAACACCCCAGCGCTCTCTGATAGCCAGTGACAAGGGGCCAGGTCTCCTCCATGCCCGGGGCCCTCAGTGTCTCCAGCCTGTGCCTCTGGGAGCCCTGGGCTCCGTCCAGCCTTGGCTGGCTAGCAGCAGCTCCCGCGCACGTCCCCAGTGGGGCTGGGTGCGGGGACTGACTGGCGTGTATCTGTGGCCTAGCCACGCCTGCCTCCATGGGAGGGAGACGGCGAGCCTCAGGGCTTCCGGTCTCAGGATGTTGCTGGATCCAACATTTCAGACAGGACAGCCCTGCAGAAGGATGGCCACCCACCGAGGAGGGCTGTCTGGTTGAATTCAAGCTCTGAGAGGCGACTGAAACGTGTGAAGATAGGAGCACCTGACCTGGGGTTTCAGTGTCTGCAGGGTAGGCTTGGGGAGGGGCAGCTGTCAGCTATGTCCTCCCTCCAGAAGGAGGCCTGGGCCTGGGGTTGGGGGCCTCACCATTGCCCACAGCAGCCCTGGCCCTGGGCGGAGCCTGCAAGCCCCTCCTCCCACCAGCCAGCAGCAGCTCCACTCCCTTGGACCCCTTCCTTGCAGCTGGCTGCAGAGCCCTGTGGGGGCTCCTGAGGGGTCCTAGGAAGGGCTTCTCTCCACACATACTCCTGAGACCAGAGCCGGGCCTCGTGCATTGTTCCCTGCAGGAAGCTGTGTGCCTCCAGGCTGTCTTCTGCCTGCTGCCTCCAGGACACAGAACGGCTTCCTAAGGGCGGCTCAGGGCGGCTCACAGCATACCATGATTGTGTAATTGCACTGCTATACCTTTGGAGCCAGTACAGCCCTAGCAGCCACTTGGTCAAATCCAAGGAGTGCTGCGTGTGGTGACTCATACCTGTAATCGTAACAGCTTGGGAGGCCGAGGTGGGAGGATCACTTGAGGCCAGGAGTTTGAAACCAGCTTGGGCCACATAGCAAGACCCCCATCTCTACAAAAATGTTAAAAGTTAGCAGGGTGTGGTGTTGCACACCTGTATAGTCCTATACAGCTTGGGAGGCCGAGGCGGGAGGATCTCTTGAGCCTTGGAGGTCCAGGCTGCAGTGCGCTATGATCACACCATTGCATGCCAGCCTTCGTGACAGAACAAGACCCTATCTCTTTTCGTTTTGGAGATGGAGTTTCGCTCTTGTCGCTCAGTCTGGAGTGCAGTGGCTTGATTTCAGCTCACTGTAGCCTCCACCTCCCAGGTTCAAGCGATTCTCCTGCCTCAGCCTCCTAAGTAGCTGGGACTATAGGTGTGTGTCACCATGCCTGGCTAATTTTTTGTATTTTTAGTAGACGGGGTTTCACCATGTTGGCCAGGCTGATCTGGAACTCCTGACCTCAGGTGATTCACCTGCCTTGGCCTCCCAAAGTGCTGAGATTACAGACATGAGCCACTGCGACTGGTGACCCTATCTCAAAAAAACAAAAAAAAAATTAAGTCTGGGGAGAGGCAGCCACCCAACTTGGGTTCTGGGCGTGGCCAGGAAGGGTCTGGAGGCTCCGTCACCATATCTGGTAACCGCGTCCTCGGGTGAGGCAGCCCCAGCTATAGCACAGGTACACACCTGGAGATAGGCAAGACACAGGTGCATAGCTCCCGGCCCCAGCTGTGGCACAGGTACACACAGGCACACACCTGGAGGCAGGTGAGATACAGGTGCATAGCTCCCACTCCTTGCTCTATTCCATGTCTCCCCATCCCAGCTGGCCCAGGGTTCTCATACCTTGCCTTGCTGAGATCCTGGGGCCACCTCCCCAGGCTCCTTCCTTGCTCAGCCCAGGCTGGCTCTGCACATGGAGTCAAGGTGTCCTGGAACATCTGGTCAGATGCTCTTGTCAGTCCTGTGTCTCAGGAGGCTGCCTGGGCAGACTCAAGGAGAGAGGCCCCCATCAGCCTCTGATGCTGGCCTCCCCTGCGGCCTCCCATGAGCTGGCTTCCACTCGGGGGCCAAGAGAGGGATGCCCTTCTTGGTGGATGACCAGGGCTCCTGCCAGCCACTGGGCCAAGACTGTAGGGTTGGGCCCGGAGCCGCTCAGGGCAGTGGAGGAGCATGGCCTACTGCCCTCCCGGGAGTCACAAGCCCGGGCTCTCAGGCCAGCATGACAGCAGCAGCGTGTCCATGTGGGCCAGTCCTCCGTGGGCCTCTTTGGTTAGCAGGGTGGAGGGATTGCTCAGACTTGACTACTCTGGGGGTTTGGCACGCCTGCTCCACGGGGCCACGGCACAGAGTGGAGGTGAGGTATTGGGAGTTCCCTCCTCCGCCCGCCAATGCCGCCTCCCTCAAGCAGGCATTTTTTTTTTTTTTTTTTTTTTTTTTTTTTGAGACAGAATCTCACTCTGTCACCCAGGCTGGAGTGCAGTGGCACAATCTCAGCGCACTGCAACCCTCCACCTCCCAGGTTCAAACAATTCTCCTGCTTCAGCCTCCTAAGTAGCTGAGATTACAGGCGCCCACCACCACGCCCGGCTAATTTTTGTATTTTTGGTAGAGAGGCTTTCACCGTGTTAGCCAGGATGGTCTTGAACTCCTGACCTCAGGTGATCCACCCACCTCGGCCTCCCAGAGTGCTGGGATTACAGGTGTGAGCCACCACGCCCAGCCCCCTCAGGCATCTCTGTTTTTCAACCTTGCCTTTTAGACGTTGGCAAACTCCCCAGGCTTTGGAGCAAGCCCCTCGTCCCACTTATTTCGGTTTTCTGGAACCTTCTCCAAGAGAAGTTTCCAAGCTGGTCTCCGTGGGGTGACCCCCACCCTCCACATCAGGAGGTCCAAGAACATCTTTCTCACACTTGATCTGCTTTCTCCCTAGAAACATGTCAGACCTCTGTCCCTGGTCCTCCTAAATTCCTCTGTGGCGTGTCTTGGTGTGTTTTGTGTGTATATCCTGTTTGGCTTTCCTTGACTCTTTCCATTTGAGGCCTTGTAACTTTTTTTGAGGTTGGATAAAATTCACGTACCATAAAATGCACCATTTCAAAGTGGCATTTAGTATGCTCGCAGAATTGTGCAACCCTCAGTACTGTTCCCCAAAAGCCCTCTGCCTGTTAGCAGTTGTGCCCTCTTTCCCTGCCCTAGCCTGTGCCCATCTCCAGCCCACCGTCTCTGTAGGTTTGTCTGTTCTGGATGTTTCTGTGAGGCCGAGGCTGTCCATGTTAATTGAGTCCTTATTCCTCCCCGTCCATGTGCTTGTCCCTCCCCTGGGCTCCTGCGGTGCTCCCCACACCCACCCTCAGACTTTCAACTTCCCCTACCTTCTCTCTGACCCTTCCTTCCTCCCAGGCAGGCCCCTCGCCCGCTCCCCCCTCACCGTGGCTGGTGCCTGCTCCCCAAAAGACCTGTGTGGCCCTTGTTCCTCCTGGGAGCCTGGCCCCCTGGTGTGCTTGTCCATCATACCAGCCATGCTCCTTGGGGTCTTATAAGCCCTCAAGGGGGTCCCAGTTACCAGCCTGGGTGGCCACTCAGACCCCCCAAGGACCCAGCCCCTCTGTGTGTCTGCGGCCCTCTGAAGACTCCTCCCTCCGCTATGGGCCTGGACTCCCTCCCTGTGCCTGCAGCTGCCCCTCCTCACTCAGCCCCGCCCCTACACCCGGTGGCCTCACCCTCCTCCCCAGGAGTGACTCTCGGACCCTCCCTGGGCTTTTGGGAGCTGGGCACACACCCCCACCCAGCACCTGGGCTCTAGCTTCTCCTTGTTCCCAGGGCCTGCTTGGGAGTAGCGATTCCCGGGGTTGGGGTCCCTGACAACGCCCTGGTCGTGGCTGCCCCCACAGCGTGGTCACTACCCACTCACCAAACCACCAGGCTGGGGCTCCTGAGTGGGAGGCACTCGGTGCTCTCAGGGATCCTGGCCACCCACAGCCTCACCTCCTCCTGGAGGCAGCAGATTATGAGCAGTGACCACAGAGGCCCCCCAGGAGGAGGAGTGTGTGGCGTGGCCAGAGCTCCCCACAGCCCGGGGGCCATCCCTGCCCTGAGGCATCTGCCCACGACCCTGCACGTCCCATTCTTCTCACAGAGCCACCCAGCGGATATTGGGGGGAAGCTGCAAATTACACCACCACCACCTTGAGCCGTGTTTCAGTTCAGGAGAAGGCGGTCATTTTAGAGCTGTCGATGGGGTTGTGGCTGTGCCGGCAGCCTCCATGTTGCCTGGCCTGGAGGGGCTTCTGGAAGGACCATGTCTGCACATGGCTGTTGAGGGGCCTGGCCCAGCCTCAGGAGGGCAGGGGTCCAGCAGTGCTTTTCCAGGCCTGGGATGGCTGGAGCTGCTATAGCCACTGCTGCCGTCCCATTACCAGCATCTAGGGGGACCGGGCGTGCTGGCTCACACCTGTAATCCTAACACTTTGGGAGGCCAAGGCGGGCAGATCACTTGAAGTCAGGAGTTCAAGACCAGGCTGACCAACATGGAGAAACCCCATCTCTACTAAAAATACAAAAACCAGCTGGGCGTGGTGGCGGGTGGCTGTGATCCTAGCTACTTGGGAGGCAGAGGTGGGAGAATTGCTTGAACCTGGGAGGCGGAGGTTACAGTGAGCCAAGATCGCGCCACTGCACTTCAGCCTGAGTGACAGTGAGACTTTGTCTCAAAAAAGCAGAAACAGGCGTCTAAGGGAAACTCTGTCTGGGTTGGGGAGGCCGCCCGAGTGCTAATTTCCACCCTCCCTGCCATGTGTCTACCAGGGTCTGATGTCTGCAGAGCAGCCCCCGTGTCCCGAAAGGCCAGAGCTACCCGATGGGGTCTGGCACTTTCTCGAGCACTGCTGGGCAAGTGGCAGCTGCTCCCGCTCACAGCTCTGAAGTGACGTGCCCTAGTCTGGAAGAGGCTCCCAGTGTCGAGGGGACTCTGCCCCACTCAGGACAACAGCAGCCTCCCCCGTTAGGATCCTCAGACATCCCATTCCTCCTGGGCAGGAGCAGGAAGGTGGCTCGAGGTGCGGTCCTGTGGCTGCCATTTCTCACTTGGATAAACCCTGCAGTGTCCAGCCATGACCCCTTAGGGTCCTGCAGATGTCCATGCCACACAGCCCAGGTCCTTGCGCCCCTGCAGCTGCCCACTGCCTGTCCTCCCCTCCCGCATGGTGTCTAGGCTGTAGGCCCCACTCCAGGCCTCCTCCCTGAGGCTGCAGCCCCAGGCATGTGGGGGGCACTTTTCTCACGCAGCAGCCACTGGTCATGTTCCGTTGTCAGCTGCCTCCACCTGCACACACTCCTGTCTGCAGAGACCAGAAGCTTCCAGAACGATCTGTTGCTGCTGCTGGTGGCTGTGGCCCATAGTGTTCTGGAACCACCTGCCCTGGTCCCAAATGTGCAGTGTGAGATGTGCCCACACTCAAGGTCCCCCGTGACCTGGAAACCGCTGTTGTGTCCCCAGCACCTTGGGAATGAGCCTGTCCTCTGTGAAGGAGGGGGTGGTTCTCAAACCATTGGCCCTTGGTGCTCAGGGGGGGCCTGCTGCAGTCCTGGGCCTGGGGTGGTGGTGGTTCAAGACTGAGACAGACTTAGCCTTTGAAAGGGTGCAGAGGCCGGGCACAGTGGCTCACGCCTGTAATCCCAGCACTTCGGGAGGCCAAGGCGGACAGATCACGAGGTCAGGAGTTCCAGACCAGCCTGGCCAATACGGTGAAACCCGTCTCTACTAAAAAATACAAAAATTAGTCGGGCGTGGTGGTGCGCACCTGTAGTCCCAGCTACTCAGGAGGCTAAGGCAGAATCACTTGAACCTGGGAGGCAGAGGTTGCAGTGAACCAAGATTGCACCACTGTACACCAGCTTGGGTGACAAAGCGAGACTGTCTCAAAAAAAAAAAAGTGCAGAAACCACTGCCCCAGGCAGCCAACCCCAGTATGAGGCACTGCCCATCAGTCCAGGGCCAGCAGCGGGGCCAGGGCAGCCTGAGGCCTGTCTGGTTAGCCTCTCACCTGGGGTCTAGACAGAGTGAGGAGCCCCGTCCAGCAGCCACTGTGTAGCCTGAGGGCCATCCCCAGGGTGAGGCAGTTTCAGGCCTCGTGTCACTCTCCAGGCCATTGAGAGGACTTGGGGCGGCTTCTCCTGAGGAAGCTCCCGGAAGATGTGCTTCCTCAAATACAGGGTTCACAGGACCTGAGGCTCTGGCCACCCCACCAGCCATCGTCCCCCAGACCACTGGGGACAGTGGCTCCCTCTACCTGCTGCCCCGAGTGGCCCTGCCCCTGCTGATAGCCACAGCCTTTGGGGTACAAGGTAGGGGAGCTGGGTGGGCTCCCAAACCCACACCCTGGTCTCCCCAGGTACATCCAGACACTGAAGGACCACAGGCCCCGGATGGTGTGGGACAGCCAGGCCTCGGAGCACTTCTTTGAGTACAAGAAGTGAGTGTTGGGAAGTGCATGGCCCGCCTCGGCCTTGTGTGCAGGGAGGGACCCTGGGGGTGGAGACGAGGGAGCAGCAGGGCCCAGGGGGTCCCAGGACGCTGGGGGTGGAGACAAGGGAGCAGCAGGGCCCAGGGGATCCCAGGACCCAGGGGGTGGAGATGAGGGAGCAGCAGGGCCAGGGGGTCCCAGGGTCACGAGCTGACTTGCTGCTCCTGGCCCCGGAGCACAGCTGGACAGCAGGTGGCCACCTGGCGGGTGGGAAGAGTCCAGGCCGTGGACCTTGGCTGTGAGGGGAGGAGGCCTGGAACCAGCAGAGGCGGCGGACGGGCCGACAGTCCCCTTGTCTTGCAGGAGCCGCAGTGGGAGGCACGTCGTCTTCTACCCAACCCTGAAGGTGCGTGTGCTGCCAGCCATGGGACCGGGGGAGAGATGGGGCATGCGACAGCATGGCAGGCACTGGCCTGCGGTCCCTGGGGTCCAGGCAGTGCTGCCCCTCGGCCTGGAGGACACTCCTAGGTGTTGGGGGACAGGCCCCAGCAGGCACTCACACCTCCATCTGTGCTCAGTCCCTGCAGGTGCGGCTGGAGCTGGCCCGGGAGCTGGGCGTTGGGGTCTCCATCTGGGAGCTGGGCCAGGGCCTGGACTACTTCTACGACCTGCTCTAGGCGGGCTTTGCGGCCTCCGCGGCGGACGTGTTCTTTTCTAAGCCATGGAGTGAGTGAGCAGGTGTGAAATACAGGCCTCCACTCCGTTTGCTGTGACGGGTCTGCTGCAGTCCTCAGTCGGGGGTCCTGGGCACCATGTGACTCCCCACCCTCTCATGAGGGGTCCCTGCCCTGGGATGAGTCCTGGCTGGGGGGCACCCGAGAGCTCAAGCCCCTCCCACCCGGGCATCTGCTGGCTGCCTCCTGTCGGCTGGGCAGGCAGGACCCACAGTACCTGCCCCACCAGGACAGCCTGGCTCAGGCCTCTCTGGGCTGCTTCTCACATCCTGGGCCAGATGTGGGTTTGGAAGCTCTGGAACCATCCCAGACTGGCCCACTCCCAGACTTGAGGGCCCTGGCAGGGACAGCTCTGCCCAGCATCACCCCAGGGCTTGGCAGTGACAGAGCTGAGAGCTGCACGCCCACGTCACCACCCACCTCGCCAGCCACAGCATATGTGTGACATCTGCAGAGAGCCACCCAGACGTCCCCACCGAGTCCAGCACGGCAAGGGTGCAGGGGCTGCCCTGGAAATGGGCACAGAGGAACCTGGCCCACCCTCTTGAAACTGGCCCTGGACCTTGGCTCAGCTCTGCCGCCTCAGGTAGCGTGACCCCCAGGCCAGCCTGGCCACATCAGGGAGCATGGTGAGGGGCAACGGCAGGACCCGTGGGCCACATCGGGAAGGGCATTTCCAGTGAGGGGTGGGGCAGAGGACACGTGGCTGGCAGTCTGCACCCACCCCGCAATGCAGCAGTGTCCAGGCTCTGGGGAGGCCCTGGGGAATTTGGAGGCATGAGCCAAGGCCTGGCGGCCTTCATTCCCCTGCCCCTCGTCGCCATCCTGTCCTTGGCTGGCCGTGAGAACAACTCTCCTCACCATTGGGACCCACAGGGCTGAGGTGGGCAGCGGAGGGCATAGGTGGGTACACGTCCCAGGCAGGGTCTCTTGGGGGGACAGAAGTGAGTCCAGGGGGTGGATGGGCCTGGGCGTGCCTGAGAATGCCGTGGGGTGAGGGACGGTGAGGCCAGGGTGGGCACTGGTTCTGGTTCAGAGTCAGTAACATCAGGGTGTGGTGGGCAGGGGGGTCAGGACATCTCCAGCCAGTGGTAAGAAGCATGGTGGGGTCTCCTCCACAGGACAGAAGCTGGGGAGGGGGTCCTGGGTTGGCCCGAGGCACCCACGCCTAAGAAAGGCCTGGATGTCAGGGAGGCCTGTGAGCCGCCACACTGCAGGTGCAGCCCTTCCCACCGCTTTGCTGCTGCTTGACATGGGTGTAGGAGATACAGGTGGTGTGTGCAGTGGCTCATGCCTGTAATCCCAGTACTTTGGAAAGCCGTGGCGGGAGGAATGCTGGACAACATGGTGAAACCCCGTCTCTACCCCCTAAAAATACAAGTTAGCAAGACGTGGTGGCATGGGCCTGTACTCGTAGCTACTCAGGAGGCTGAGGTGGGAGGAGCACTTGATGAGGTTGAGGCTGCAGTGAGCTGTGATCAACTACACGCCAAAAACCTCTAAAAAAAAAAAAAAAGCTGCCACTGGCTTTGGGGCACTGACCTTGTGTCCCCAGAGGCGCTGACGCTAACATTTGAGTTCGTTCTCAGGGATCCTGTGGCTTCCGTCAGAGGGCAGGGGACACGCAGGTCTGGGAGGGTGGTGTGGGCCTGGAGCTAGGCATTGCCAGATCAGCATTGGGTGCAAGCAGGGGTGGGGATGCCACATAGGATAGGACGCCTAGAGCGGGCTCTGTCTCCAGGGTGATGGGCAGAGGGTGAGGCAGGAATTAGCTGGAAATTGAGATTGTGGGGTAGTTTGGGGATCAGATGCCCCAACCTGAACTGACTGTCATCTCTGTGGCCAGTGTCCCCACACAACCCTCACCCTGGCTGTGAGAATCCTGTGGCAGGCACCTTGATGCATGTTTTTTCTGTGCCCTGTGATAACTGCTTTGTGCTGCCAGCTCACTTACAGGGCAGAGTTCTAGGAACAAAATAGACGGGGGAAAAGCGGAGCCCCACCTCGACAGGAGGCCCCAGGGTGGGGGTGATGTGGAAGAAGCCCTGCCTCAAGAGGAGGCCCTGGGGTGGGGGTTTTTGGGCAGGAGAGCCCCACTTGGGGAGGAAGACCCTGGGGTTGGGGGTGAAGCAGAGGGAAGCCCACCTAGCACAGGCCGGCAGTTCAGGGACGCCCCCCCCCCCCCCCGCCCCCCGAGGGCGCTTGGCACTTTTTTTATATTTTTATTACTATTTTTTTCTTTTGAGATGGAGTCGTCCTGTGTCATCCAGGCTGGAGTGCAGTGGTGCGATCTCCACTCACTGCACTGTCTCCCAGAATCAAGCGATTCTCCTGCCACCAAACCTGGCTAATTTTTGTATTTTTAGTAGAGACAGGGTTTCAACATGTTGGCCAGGCCAGTCTCAAACTCCTGACCTCAAGTGATCCACCCGCCTTGGCCTCCCAAAGGGATTACAGGTGTGAGCTACCGTGTCTGGCCCCATCACCACTTCTTAGAGCTAATGTCATGATTTCCTTAAAACCAGAAGTCTGGAGAGTCCTCTGCAGGTGGCTCCCCCAAGCCTGTGCACCAGGTGACCCCACAGCCACAGGGCTCTGCCTAAGCCTCATGCCAGAGGCTGCCCTGCCCCAGGCCTGGGTGCCAGAAGGGAAGATGGGGTAGGGAAGGCAGACTAGCAGTAGACGCAGGGCTGCGGCTCACACTTTATTAGGATGCACCAGGAGCCCCACGGGCCCACTGTGGAATGTAGGTAAGGGGTCCATGGCCCTGCCTGGAGCACCAGGACCAGTGGGGCCACTTCCAGGATGCCAAGCCCCTGTTCCTGCAGCCCCAACCCACTTCCCGGGAGGCTGGGGGCCACAGGCTGGCACCCGTGTGAACACTGCTTTGGAGAATATGTAAATATAAAAAGTACTGGAGACCCCTCCCACCCCTGCCCTGGGTTCCATAGCCAGCACGTGGCCACCCCTCCCAGGGGGGGTTTGGAGGCCCTGAAGCCACCTGAGCCAGGGCCTTCTAGAAACAGGGTTCCGGGGGCTCCGGGCACCTGTCCCTCCCTCCCTCCTCCCAGCATGGGGCAGAGCACCGAGGCTGGTGGTGGGAAAGGCAGCTGTGGGCACGGCCATCTCCCTGTGGGCGTCCTTTTGGCAGAGAAGCAGGCAGCCTATGCGCAGTAGGTGTCTGCCTTGACCACCTGGCAGTACATGGTCATGGCGAAGGTCAGGCCTAGGATCTGTGGGGAGGGGAGGAGGGCTGGGCATAGCAGCTCCATGGCCTCAGGCCTCAAGCCCAGAGCGGGCCCTGGCCCTGGCCCTGACCCCGGGGCAGGGGACACAGCGGCAGAGCCCTTCAGCTTCCTGCTGGCTCACACACCCCACCCAACCCCTGCGGCTCAAGCCATAGCACCCTCCCCTGAGCCTCGCAAGCATGAGGACACCCAGGACTTCCTGGGGGCTGTGGAGTTTGGAGAGCAGGGGTCACAGGCACCAGGACCCCAGCTGCCACTCTCTGCGCACTGGCCAGTCCTGGGCCACCAACCAGCATGAACGGCTGCCGGCCTCCACCCCACACCAGCCTCTGCCTCTGTCCACTAGGAGGGAGCCCACCGTCCCCACAGGCTGTCCCTGCCCATCCCCCCGAACTCACCCTCCTGCTTTTGCCCCAGCCTCCCCGGATCATGGGTTCCTGGGGGCAAGGCCTTTGCTACTTTGTTCCCTGGGCTCAGAAGGCCCCAGCAAAGGGGTAGCAGGGAGTCTGCAGTCCCCAGGCCATACCTGCACCAGTGCCGTGCACAGCCCAAAGACGCCCACAGCCAGCAGGTTCTCCTGGAGCCACACCTTCACCGTCTCGTAGCACGGCTGCAGGAGGCATGTCCTGCATGTCACGGAAGGGCCTGCCGGTCCCACCCTCTAGGCCCCCGCCAGCCCCCAGGGTGGGGGTCTCACCGCCTTCCACCAGGTGCCAGGTGCGTGCAGCCCGCAGCTCTCACTGAACTCCAGGCAGCAGGAGTCAGGCACCCGCGTGGCGTTGTACACCTCAAACCAGTCAGTGTAGTTGGAGACACCACAGCAGCGGAACTGGGGGACAAGCTCAGGTTGGGCTGAGGCGGGAGGGGAGGGGGCACCCACTGACCCCGCCCACCTGCCCAGGCCTCACGTCAGTCTGGATGATGCTCCAGGCGTTGGTGAGGCCCACGTTGCCCTGCGTGCCGTACAGGTGCAAGCCTTTCTTCAGGTCTTGCTGGGCGTACCTGTCAATCTGGGGGTGCGGGGGGGTCAGCAGGGCCCCTCCCACTGTACCCCGCCTCCCTCATCCAGACCCCCTCGCTGGCCCCTAAGCTGGGCCCCTCCTGCGCCTGGTCCTGAAGTGTCTCCTGTCCTTCGTAGCCCACCAAGCTGCAGACACACCGGCCCCATGTCCTCCCAGCAGCCCTGAGGCCCAGGGCCCCCACCTCCGGGCTTCCTCCCCAGGCTGGGGGAGGACCATGGGTCCTGGGGGGACAGAAGACAGGGACACAGGTGACTCCACGTGTCAGGACACGTCCAGCCGTGCTCTGTGAGCTGGAAGCCAGGAGCTATGAGCACCGAGCCCACCCAGCACCCCGGCCACGGTCCCCAACATTCAGTGAGGACCCAGGGCACCCTGGAAAAGGGGCTGATTCCCGGGCCAGGGCAGGGAATACAGGAGGAGCCTGGAGCCCCCTATAGTGCCAGGAAGTCAGGACGTGCCCCAGAATGAAAAGTCTGTTGATGGGGGCACATCAGAGAACCCAGCAGCTGACGGCAGGAGCTCCCCAGGGCCAAGGACGGACAGTGTGATTCGCAAAACAAAGCAGTGTTGTGTTCTAGCTCAGAGTGCAGCCTCAATAGCCGTGACTTCATCCCAATATAAACAAATGGCTGAATATATAAACGAGTGACTGAGAAGAGGCCGTTCTACAGAGCAGAACCCCAGGGTGAGCAGCCAGCACAAGGCGCTGGGAGCAGACGGCCCGGGACGCTGTGTCGGGGGAAGACCTAGGGCGCGCCCTCCGGGTGGGGGAGCAGTGCCCTCGTGCCCCAGTCACCGCAGAGGCACAGCACAGCCTCCCAGGGTTGGGGGTGCTCCCCCTCCAGGCCTGGTAAATCCACACCCGCTGTCTTGGCCGCCAGGGAGGGCAGATGGGGGCCACTCTGTCCACACCGGGCCCACAGTGCCCCCTGGGAGCAAGGATGGAGCCCCCAGCCCTGCAGCTGGGCCTGCGGCCGAGGCAGCCATACCTTGTCCGTGTAGGCGAAGAAGAGGATGGCAATGGTGGCCTCCAGCAGGAACACCAGCAGCAGCAGCAGGAAGAACTGTGGGGGGGGCAGGCTCAGACAGGGACCTGGCAGGCCCCACGGCCTCCACCCCATAGCATGCCAGGGGCCAGGGCCACACACCTCATGGATACCTGGTGCTGCCAGGAAACCTTTGCCAGGCCCCCAATCCGAGACCCCAGAATGCCACCACCACCTCAGAACCCTCAGCCTCGGCCCCAGGTCCAGGGACTGTGGCTGTCGTGTCCTGCTCAGCCCCTGAATGTAGGGCCCTGGGCTGGCCTGGGCTCCCCTCCCCTGCCCCCATCCCTGGGGCAACCCAGACACCCCCAATGGGCACAAGTCCCTGGTCCAAGGCTCTAGCCCCTGTCAGCTGGCTTCAGACACCTCCGTCCAGGGGCCTGTGTGTCCGGCGGGTGCCTCGCGGGGTGCCTGTCACACCTGGGCTGCAGAGGCCCCTTCCACTCCCACGTCACAGCCCTCAGGGCAGCCAGGGTGGCTGATGCCCCCTCCAGCAAGACCACAGGCTGCAAGCCCCACCTCTGACCACGCAAGCTTCCCCCTCCTGGCGGCAGCCCTGAAGCTCAGCCTGACCCCAGCCCTGCTGCTCCTCCTCCATGCGGAGGTCACTGACACCCGCAAGAGGAAGGCAGGCATGGACAGGGTGTGTCCAGGAACTGGGGGGCCCAGGCAGAGTGGGCCTGAGTGGGGCAGACAGGGTGCTGGGCTAAGGACACAGGGGCCCCTCACCCCCAGGAGGTACCCAGGGTTCTGGTCCCAGTCGCCTGTGGGAAAGGGGTAGGGCTTCTATCCCTGCAGGCGTGGCGGGGCCCACACACAGCAGCTTCTTCAACTGTTGGAGGAGCTCCAAGCCCCAGCAGGGCTGCCACAGACCCCCACCTACTGCCTCCAGGGGGCTCTGGGCACCAGCGGATGCCCGGGAGGCTGAGAGATGGGGGGCTCACTGCCAAGAAGGGGTACAGAGGGGAGTGGGCTGGCTGAGGCGATCTAAGGGAAGCCCCACCCCATCCAGGGCTTCTCAGACAAAGAGGTGATCTGAAGCCTCTTGATTTAGGACCTCAGCAGGCTGCAGACCCGCTTCGGGCCCACGGCCTCAGCCAGGCATATTAATCGGTAGCAAGCCTGTGTTTCCATCTAGGAGCCCTTTTCATTTTTAATTATCTGTGATGAGAACATTTCCAAGGAGGATAAACACATCCCTGCCTATAAGTCCATCCCTGAGGGGAGGTGGGGGCTGGGAGGGTCCCAGCAGACGGTCCCAGGGAGCTGAGAGACCCGGCCCCGGACAAGGAGCTGGGGAAGGGGCCACAGTGGGGGTGGGGTGGTCAGGAATGAGTCATGGAGACCGCAAGCCCATGAAAGGCTGTGTATGCCTGTGCACACGTGTATGGGGCTGTGCCTGTGCTCACCAGGGCCAGTGTCCCGTCAAGGGAGGCTCCTGACAAGCTACAGCATGTTCTCGAGTGACCCCCGCCCCCACTCCACAAATCAGCCCCAGCCCCAGTGCAGCCCAGAAGACCCAACAGTGGCCACACTCCCAACCTGGAGGTCAGGCCCCAGAGGTGGGGCCCACGTCTGGGGGTCACTGCAGCAGCCAAGGCCTGGGGACCACCAGAGCCCCACCCTGCGTGGTCCCACCCAGAGCATGCCTGGGCCCCGGCACTCACAGCGAGCAGGAGGCACTTGTTCTCCTTGATGGCGCCCAGGCAGCCCACGAAGCCGATGGCCATGACAAAGGCACCGGTGATGATGAGCAGGTTGGCAGCCGACAGGGACGGGAAGGAGGAGGACAGCGTGGCGAAGCTCCCCTGGGTGGCGGCCAGCCAGATGCCGACGCCCAGCACGCCACAGCCCCCCAGCTGGGGCACAGCAACATGAGAGAGACGGTGAGGCCCCAACACAAGCTCTGGACCCCAGGGCAGAGCCTGGCCCGCAAGCCAAAGCCACACCGCCTGCCGGCCTGAGCCAGAACCACCCGGAGTCCTGCTAAATCCCACGGCAGCCTTGGGGGGTGTCCAGGGCAGGCCAGTCTTTTCCCGACACCCTGGGTTGGCACCCCATCCCCAAACCCACAATCCCTGGCCACGGTGGTGGGGGCTCCCTCGTGCCCCTGAACCTCCCTCTAGGGGGCATCTGCCCACCCCCCAGCCTGGAGCCAGAGGAGCGGGATCTTAGGCCCCAGGACGCAGCCTGCACACCCCCAACCCCACTTCGCCCTCTGGTCTGCCCAGCACAGAAGCCCACTCCCCACCTGACAGGCCACTCCAGCCTTTCCAGACTGCTGTCAGGGAGACCCAGCCCGGCCCTCACTCCGGGATGGGGCTTCCTGGCAGGCAGCCTCAGGATTCCGGTGCCCACTTCCCAAGAAGGTCTCTGTGATGTCCCCGGCTGTCCCGTCACTCGTAGCAGGAGAAATGCTGATTCCCTCACACTTTGTCTCTCTCCCCTCTCCCCTCCTTCTTCCCTTCTCCCCTCTCCGCCCCCCTCCGTCCCTTCCTTCCTTTTCTTTCTTTCCTTTCTCTCTTTTTGGACATGGAGTCTCACTCTGTTGCCCAGGCTGGAGTGCAGTGGCACCATCTCGGTTCACTGCAACCTCCTCCGCCTCCCAGGTTCAAGTGATTCTCCTGCCTCAGCCTCCCAAGTAGCTGGGACTACAGGCATGTACCACCACACCTGGCTACTTTTTTGTATTTTTAGTAGAGACGGGGTTTCACCATGTTAGCCAGGATGGTCTTGATGTTAATCTCCTGACCTCATGATCCACCCACCTTGGCCTCCCAAAGTGTTGAGATTATACGTGTGCGCCACAGTGCCCAGCCAAGTTATGATTTCTTACAGGCACTGGCGGGAACGGAGAAGGCGGGTCCCCCAGGAGCACCTCCCGCAGCCTCTGTAACCGCTGGAGCTCTTACTGTGTTTCCTAAGTGCTTGTTCTTATAAAAATCAATTAAAACAGGAAGAGGCGGGGGAGACGAGGGGGTCCTGCGCCCGGAGAGAGGGTGCTAGGCCGCCAGCCCAGCAAGGTCTCAAGGGAAGCAGGGGTCCGACAGGACCCCCACCCCCAGACGCTGAGGCCTCGGGCTTGGGCCGTTTCAGGAGGAGACGGAAGATACGTTCCAGACCTGGGCATGGGGTAAGCAGTCGCCGGGAAATGCTGACCAGCTCCTGGTCCGCAGCGTGGGCACCCAGGCGGGTGGCGGGCAGCCCTGGGGGATCCCTGCCCCACCCGACTGGACGGGACTTGGGAGTAGGCTGGCAAAGCCACCCCTCCACCCGATGGAGCCCCTCGGAGCACCCAGACCACAGGCTCTGGGGGTTTCCTGGGGGCTACCAGAAGCCCCAAGTCACCCCATAAAAGCCTCCCAAGCCCCAGTGGCCAGACTCACACCCCACTTTCCAGATACAAACCAAGGCTGGGAGATGAGCTGCTGGCCACCAGCAGCCACCCCACCCCCACCCGCCACACCAGCTCAGCTCAAGACAGGCCTGGGGCCTCCACCCTGGCAGGGCTCCCGCAGGCCCCATGGGCCCCAAGACTCTTGCCTCAGGGGACCTGGGGGTGGGAGATGCCCCCTCCTCGTGTGCACGCTCCCCTGCCCCTCCCTGAGCAGTGCATCAGCCAGGCTAGGCTGCAGGTTGGAGGCCGCCACCCTTTCACTGGCTGGCAGGCAGGCAGGAGCCCGTGCTGGGGAGATGGGACACGGCTCCCTGCCCAAGGCCGGCGTGGTCACTTGGTGCCCAGAGGTTCAGGCAAGGCCTCTCACTGGTGTCTTGGGTCCCTCTGGACTCCACAGGGTGAAATCCCCTCAGAGCAGAATCCCCCCTGCTGGGGCCCACGAGTCCCACACATGCTCAGGCCGTCCTGGGGAGAATGCAGGCTCTGTCCCCCGGCCTTCCAGAGGCAGCATCTCTGCTTAACGTTCACAACAGAACGCTGTCCGGAGGCTGCCGGCGCAGGGCCTGTCCTGGGAAGCTCTGCCGAGCCACTGGCTCCTGGTGCCTGCTGAGCTCTAACACCCAAGCCCAGAGCCCCTCCCCAGCAGGCCAGGCACGGGGCGCAGGGGCGCAGGGGAGCTGGACAGACCGGGTGCAGGAAGAGGGGTCACCCCTGTGCTCTGGGCCCCAGGATTCGGAGTACCAAGGCAGGGGCTAACTCTGACCACACAGCCCCTCATGGCTCCAGGGGTAGTGCTAAGGAGCCAATAGGAGACCTGGGGCCGGGCGCGGTGGCTCACGCCTGTAATCCCAGCACTTTGGGAGGCCGAGACGGGCGGATCACGAGGTCAGGAGATCGAGACCATCCTGGCTAACACGGTGAAACCCCGTCTCTACTAAAAATACAAAAAACTAGCCGGGCGAGGTGGCGGCGCCTGTAGTCCCAGCTACTCGGGAGGCTGAGGCAGGAGAATGGCGTGAACCCGGGAGGCGGAGCTTGCAGTGAGCTGAGATCCGGCCACCGCACTCCAGCCTGGGTGACAGAGCGAGACTCCGTCTCAAAAAAAAAAAAAAAAGGAGACCTGGGCACAGCGCCCGGCCTGGGTGTTGCTTCTGAGTAAACCCAGCCCCAGAAGCAGCTTAGGGGGATAGGGGAGGCTTCCCAGGAGACCAGGAAAAGGCTTGGGGGTGGCAGCCAGCACAGCTTGGCAGAGGGCTGCCCAGAGATGCACCAGGGGAGGGATGCATGAGCCTGAGGCATGTGTGAGCCAGGGTGCCTGTGAGAGGGGGTGTGTGTTAGCAGGGGTGCATGTGAGCTGGGGTGCGTGTGAGCTGAGGTGCATGGGGGCCAGGGAGCGTGTGAGCCGGGGCACGTGTGAGCTGGGGTGCGTGTGAGCCGAGGTACATGGGGGCCAGGGAACGTGTGAGCCGGGGGTGCGTGTAAGCCGGGGTGTGTGTGAGCCGGGGTGCGTGTGAGTCGGGGTGCGTGTGAGCCGGGGTGTGTGAGAGCCGGGGTGTGTGTGAGCCGAGGTACATGGGGGCCAGGGAGCGTGTGAGCCGGGGGTGCGTGTGAGCCGGGGTGTGTGTGAGTCGGGATGGGTGTGAGTCAGGGTGCGTGTGAGCAGGGGTGTGTGTGTGAGTCGGGATGGGTGTGAGTTGGGATGGGTGTGAGTCGGGGTTCGTGTGAGCAGGGGTGTGAGTCGGGATGGGTGTGAGTCGGGATGGGTGTGAGTCGGGGTGCGTGTGAGCCAGGGTGTGTGAGAGCCGGGGTGTGTGTGAGCCGAGGTACATGGGGGCCAGGGAGCGTGTGAGCTGGGGGTGCGTGTGAGCCGGGGTGTGAGTCGGGATGGGTGTGAGCCGGGTTGCGTGTAAGCTGGGGTGCATGTGACCCCAGAGATGTGTGTGAGCCGGGGGGGTGTGTGAGCCAGGGTGTGTGTGAGCATGGGTACATCTGAGCCGGAGTGCGTGTGAGCGGGGGTGCATGTGGGCCAGGATGCTTGTTGGCCAGGATGCGTCGGAGCCTGGGGTGCATGTGAATGGGGGTGCATGTGAGCCGGGGTGCGCAGGAACCTGGGGTGTGTGGGAACCAGGGTGAGTGTGAGCAGGGTGCGTGGGAGCCTGGGGTGCATGGAAACCGGGGTGCTTGTGAGCGGGGTGTGTGAGCCAGGGTGGATGTGTCTGGAGTGTGCAGGACCAGAGGCCAGCTCCGTGGCACAAGTGCCGGGGACATCCCTAATTAAGAGAATCTGTCCTCACTGGAGCACCGGGCTTCAGCCACAGCCCCAGGGTGGGCAGGGTCTGCCAACTCTACAGAGATGCCCCCACTTCCTGGGGGACCTGGCCCTGCTACGGGATGCACCAGCAGCTGGGGGACGGGCTCTTGAGGGTGCTGACTGCTAACTCAGCACCCCCACCCACGCATCTTTGGAGAGGTGTCCCTCGTGACATCCTGGGGCACGGGAGAGGCCTGGAGGCAAAGGCTCCCTCAGTGCTCCCTCCAGACCGTCGGGCACAAGGACACGCACACCAGGTACAGACCAGTTCAGACAAGGCCGTGCGGAACTGAGGGGCATTCTCGAGGAGCACATAGGAACCCCAGCCTGGCCCTGGGCTGTCCCCATGTCCTCCCACAGTTCCCAGGTTTCGTGGAGGGGCAGACAGGGCACCACACATGGCCTGACATGGTCACTGCCCCAAGAATTGGGCAGAGAAGGGATATGGCCCTGGGTCCAGATCACCAGGTGATGAGGGCAGAAGGTCAGAGGGAAACAAGAGGCCCCAGAAGAAGAGATGGCCATCGCCAGCTCAGAGCATATCCTGGCCTCAAGCACCAAGCAACCCCGCAAGTTGCATTCCAGGCTAAATGCCCAGGCTGGTGGGTGAAGGTCCCTGAACTTAGGGGAGGTGCTGGCGCAACAGAGAAAACTGTCATTTAAAACCCAAACTGGGGCTGGGCGCGGTGGCTCCCGCCTGTAATCCCAGCACTCTGGGAGGGTGAGGCGGGCGGATCACGAGGTCAGGAGATCGAGAACATCCTGGCTAACACGGTGAAACCCCGTCTGTACTAAAAATACAAAAAATTAGCTGGGCGAGGTGGCGGGCGCCTGTAGTCCCAGCTACTCGGGAGGCTGAGGCAGGAGAATGGCGTGAACCCAGGAGGCGGAGCTTGCAGTGAGCCGAGATCGCGCCACTGCACTCCAGCCTGGGCAACAGCGTGAGACTCCGTCTCAAAAAAAAAAAAAAAAAAAAAAAAAAAACCGCCTGCACCGTCTGCCTCTGCCTTCCAAGGACGGCAGACCTCTCCTGTCAGCAGGAAAATAAGCGGTTCCGAGCTCCCCTCGCCCCAAGGGGATGCCTCGAAGGGCACAGGGAGGACATGTGCAGAGTGACTGGTGCCATGCCAGGTGTGGGACACCCACGTTCCACAGGGGCTGGGCAGGAAGGGGCCTTACACCTCCAGCCCTGGACCCCTTCCACAACTGCCCCAGCCCTGGTGGGAACTGATTTCCCTAATTAACACTCCACGAAACATCCTCACCTCCACCCGAGATGGCAGGAAAGACCCACCCACTCGCTGTCACCGGGCGGGGCGGTCACACACTGTGGCAGATGACAGCCCACATCGCCACAGACGCCTCACACCATCACACGTGGCCACAGACATAGTGTGTGTTTTTTGTTTGGGTTTTTGTTTTTTTAGTTTGGGTTTTTTTGAGACGGAGCCTTCCCTTCGACCCGGTGTCGCCAGGGCCCTGGCTCAGTCACACACACTGTGACAGACACCAGCCCACATTGCCACAGATGCTGCCTCACAGCATCACACGTGGCCACACCCGCGCAGTCTTGCCCTGCGACCCAGCGTCCCCCAGGCCCCAGCGTGCTGCACCTGCACGCTGGTAGACCCACACAGATAAAGTGTGTGCACATGGTTAATAAAATTACCTGCAATTTTGAACGTGTTTCTGTGTGTGCAGCTTTTAAAACATTTTGGCAGGAAAATTATAGCCTTCAAGTGCAAGAGAAAATGCACCCCATTTGCTTGGAGACAGAACATCAAAGGCAGGATGAGCAGGGCTGAGGCCAGGAGGGCCAGGTCCCTCTGGTCAAATGCAGCCAGAGGGGAAGCAGCTGGGGGTGTGGCTGGCAGCCTGTGTATCCTACCAGGGTCCCACCCAACATCTGGGCCCGGCCCCGGAAACCAGAGGAGCTCCATCCCATCCCCACGCACTCAGTACAAATGGGAATCAGCTAAAAACCTCCCTCCCTCCCTCACTGCTGCCCCCACCAGGCCAGACACAAGCTCAGGCGGGAGGCTGACGCCGCCCCATGACAGATGGGGAGAGGAACCCTGGATGGCAGCTGGGGGAACAGCCCAGGCGAGCGGCTCCATCCCAGACCTCTTCACCTCCAGAGTCAGCGGTGCCCGGGGCCCGTCCTTCTTCCAAGCATCAGCTCACACTGTCCGATGCCCAGAACCTGTCCCCAGTACCTGCCTGAGACCATCTCTGGCCAATGTCCGTCCAGCACACCTGGCCCCAGGCTCAGTCCATCAGACACTTGCTCACCCTGATCTTCAGCAGCAACTGATGGCTCAGCCCAAGACTAGGAGCCCAAGAGGCTCGGGGGGCCGTCCCCCAGCGCTGAGCGTGTGCAGGTGCTGCTGAGGCCTGTGCATTCTCCACTCTGCCCTTCTTTTCTGGTCTGGACAGCCCACCTGAGCCTCTTGGGCAGGTGCTGGGGGACGGCCCCCTTGAGCCTCCTGGAGGCCTCGGGCAGGGGTGCAGTCACTGGAGTCCATGGAGTGTGCTCCCTCCAGGCCCACGGGGGCTGTGCTGACCGGCTCTCCATCCTCAGCCCACTGCCCCTCCGGCCACGTGTGTGTGTGTGGCAGATGGCTGGGCTGCCAGCCACGTCCTTGGGATAGGATGGGGGGGCTGAGTCCCCGCAGGAACCAGGGCTCTGTCCAGAGACAGGGATGCTGGCAGCCAGCACAGCCTCAGGACCCTCTGGGCTGACGGGAACATCCCATCATGGCTGGGATGCTGGTTTCCAGGGATTACAAGTCTGTCCACTTACAATGTGTGGTTCGCTGTGATTTGTTTCCTTAAAGCTGTGGGCCCCGAGCAACATCCTGTCTCCACACCCCCATCTGTCCTCCGTTCCCTCACCCCTGAACCTAGGAGCTCTCCAAGGGCCCCCAGGGCCCAGAGATGAGGAGACCAGCCCCACCTAGTGACCAAGGCCCACCATGAGGCCAGTGTCCAAGGCAGGGAGAGCAGAACAGCCCTCATCAGGGGGCACCTGCCCAGGGTGCCAATGCTGGGTCCTGCAGGGTGAGTAGGAGTTTGCTGGAGGGCGGGGAGGAATCCAGGAGGAGACTGTGACCCAGCGGGGCTGTGGGTGCAGCAGGGCTGCGTGGGAGCCGCAAGGAGGCAAGCCGGCCGTCGTCAGGCCAGGGCCACGGCTCACATCACACAGGTGCAGCTGGGAACCCAGGCCCCCACGCTCACTCCTGTCCCCCTGCGTGGGCCTCCTGACTTCTCTGCCTGCCCCTGCAGCCCTGAGCTGCCAATGCCGTATCTCTGCCCCCGGAGAGAGCCATCTCCACGCCAAGGCCCGGCCTGCCTGCCCTGCCACCAGCTGAGACCTGGAGCCTGCAGAGGTCCATGGTGCCAGGCCTGTGTCACCAGGTGGACAGGTCTGACCTACCCCCAACAGCACCAGAGCTACCTGGAGCCCGCAGCTGGGCAGGCAGCGCCCCCAACCGACCTCTGCTGCTGCCCACCCACCGGGAGCCACACACTTCCCAAGGCTCAGACACACTGTGGTTGCCGGGATCAGGGCCTTCCTTCAGAAATGGATGCTGGGAGTTTGCCGCCATCCCCACCCCAAAGGCTGGCCTGGGATGTTGAACTCCTCAGAGAGGCCTGGGAGCTGGAGGCAGAGCTCTCTGCCCCCCTCGGGGACACTGTGCTGCCCAGAGGCCAGCGCCAGGCGGGCTCGCCATGGCATCTGCCAGACATCGCCTCAACTCATCCCAGGGGAGGGGAAGCCAAAGACTGGCCCCCGCCGCACCCCTCCACCAGGCTCACTGCCGATCTCAGAGCAGAGGCCCCAAGCGCAGCCAGGACCTTCCTTTGGGGCAACAGAGAGTGGGCAGTCAGGCTGAGGGGCCCCCACACCTCCAGGGTTGACAGCTCAAACAGGACAGAGCCAGGACAGTCCCCGTGTCCCCTCCAGGCTGGGGCCCTGGACCACATGGCTCCGACACACTGCCCACCTGGGTGTCTCCCGGGGGGTCAGTGCAGGTGGCAGGGGGTTGAGGGGCCTCCCACATTTCCACTCACCCCCCCGGGTCAGGCCAGCACCTGGGGACCTCATCCTGTACCGCCCCACGTGGTGCAGATGGGAAAATGAGGCCCCAAGGAGGGCAGGACCTGCCCGGCGTCCCACAGTGGCAGGCAGGACTCCGACCTCCACCCCGGCCCCCCAGAGGGGCCCTAACCACACAGTGCAGAGAGGGCCTGAGCTTCCGCCGAGCTTCTGGTGCTGGGGCGGGGAGGGGAAGGGGAGCGGCACCCACCCTGAGGAGCAGCGTCGGGAAGGAGCCGAGGCCAGGCGGGCAGGAGGACAGCCCTTGGTGGTGGCACCTTGCTAAGGAGCTCAGCCGCCTCCACCCCTGATGGGCAGGAATTGCAGGCCCCGTCCTCTCCCCTCCGCCCCTGGGACCTCCACTTCCATTAAGGGAAGAGCGTTGCTGGCAGAGGTTGAGCTGACGAGGCAGCACAGAGGCCTGAAGGTGGGGGTCCCGAGGCAGCAGAGCCCCCATGCCCTCACTACTGCTGACCTGTGTCTGTGTCGGCACCTGCCTGGACCCACGACACCTTGCTCAGGCTCACGGGCCCTGCACCCAGCTTCCCCCAGAATGGGGCTCCCAGGAGACACCCGGGCCCCATCACAGGCCGCGTGCTTCCCACTCCCCACCCTGTGCAGGGAGGGCTCAAAGGCAGGCTCAGTGGCTGTGCCCCAGTGGAGCTGCCATCACCGGGGGGGGCTCCTATTAGCTGAAGGCAGGCAGTGTGTCCCCAGATGCCCATGGGGCTAGGAGTTGGCACCACTGCTCTGAACTCTGAAGGCCCCACCAGGTGCCCCACCACCAGGCCAGGACACATCCTACCTCCCCACCCTGGCTGCCCCAGGAACCCTCCCCACTCCACTCGAAGCTGGAGGCTCTGAGTACAGACCCTTGCGAGCAGCCCTACCCTCCCAAACCCCAGCAAAGATGCCTGCCCTGGAAATCCGAACCAACGCTGTAAACAAATACGTCAGTCAGTCTTCTGGAGCGAGCCCCTTCCTTCCCCCCCACTCAAGTAGGCCCCAAGGCTGCCCCAGGTCCAGTTAGTGACTGTGGTCTCAGCCAGGGGCCCAGTCTGACCGTGGGTGTGGAAGGGGGCTCAGGTCTGGACCCAAAGAGACCTTGGAAGCCAGGAGTACTGTCAGGGCCTTGGAGGGTCTGCATTTGGAAGAAGGGGGACTTTGAGAAGAGCATGAAGGCAAAGGCAGGAGAAAGAGGTGCCAGGCTGGGGTTGAGGGCACAGGAGAGCAAAGCTAAGGGGCAGACGGGCACGGTGGGGGCAGAGGGAAGCTGCAGAACCATCACTGCACCCTGACCACTGCACAGGAGCCAGGCACGGGTCCCCCACTCTCAGCCCCCCAACTCCTCCCAGTGCCACAGGACCCCTCATCCTGGCCACACCCGTACCACGTACAGGGCTCAGCCTCTGCCTCCACACCCACAGCCACACCCAGAACGGGCACAGCCCCCCAGTCACACACAACTTTCCTCATCCCGCCCCGGCTCCCACCACTGCCCATGGCTCTGGTCACTGGCTGCCCACTGGGGCTCCCCCACGCCCTCCCCACAGGCCCAGCAGGACTCCGGCAGCGGGGGGTCAGGACAGACACACACGGGCTCTTGGGGTCCCACCAGGGGGATACCCCTCCCACCACCTTAACCCCTGAGCTTCATCCCGAGGAGACGGAGGAAATTATTCTGAGGAGGAACGGGCCAGGCTCTGCCCCCTGGCAGGACAGATGAGTTGGAAATGCAAAAGCCCCTACTACAGAGAGCTGGCACCCCCAAAAGGAAAGGAGCCCTGGGGAAGGGGCACTAGGCCTGACTCCTGAAATAGCCTCCTGCCAGGAGGAGGGGGCTTAGCTCACAGTGACTCACGGCACAGCAGGTGTGGACGTCAGCCCAGGACAGACTCTCCTGACTAAACCCCCACCCATTCTTATTTCCCCTGCCCCGCTCCCGCCCTCAGACCCCCACTGGGCACCAGCCCAGGGTTGGGGGGGCCAAGGCTGGTGTATGAGGCCAGCGGGGCTCCAGTTTGCTGGACTGGGCAGCAGGTGGTGATTGAATAATAAAAAATAATTGGGGCCGGTCACGGTGGCTCACGCCTGTAATCCCAGCACTTTGGGAGGCACTTTGGGAGGCAGAGACGGTGGATCATGAGGGCAGGAGTTCAAGACCAGCCTGACCAACATAGTGAAATCCCGTCTCTACTAAAAATACAGAAATTAGCCAGGCACGGTAATGCACATCTGTAATCCCAGTTACTCGGCAGGCTGAGGTGGGAGAATCGCTTGAACCCCAGAGGCGGAAGGTTGCAGCGAGCCGAGATCACGCTACTGCACTCCAGGTCACAGAGCAGGACTCCATCTCAAAAAATAAAAATAAAAAAGAGAGAACTGGATTTTCCAGCCCAGAACAGGGTCCCAAGAGGGTTCCTGGTGTGTTCCTTCCCAGGTTGAGGACAGCACAGTGTGTCTGCCAGCGGTAGAAATGGAGGCCTTGGCCGGGCGCGGTGGCTCAAGCCTGTAATCCCAGCACTTTGGGAGGCCGAGACGGGCGGATCACGAGGTCAGCAGATCGAGACCATCCTGGCTAACAAGGTGAAACCCCGTCTCTACTAAAAAAAATACAAAATACTAGCCAGGTGAGTTGGCGCCTGTAGTCCCAGCTACTCGGGAGGCTGAGGCAGGAGAATGGCGTGAACCTGGGAGGCGGAGCTTGCAGTGAGCAGAGATCCGGCCACTGCACTCCAGCCCGGGCGACAGAGCGAGACTCCGTCTCAAAAAAAAAAAAAAGAAATGGAGGCCTCTTTGGGGTTCACAAAGCAAAGCGGGGTCTACCTGGGGTCTTCCATGAAGGTGGGCTGCTCTCAGGGCAGAGACCCCCCCGGGGACCCTCTTCTTTCTCCCTGAAGGCAGGTGTCCAGGCCACGGAGGAGGGGAGGAGGGGGGACAGAGGAGAGGGCTTCCCCTCCCAGGACCTGCCTGCCTGCCGGGCCCCCACACCCACTGCCCTTCAGTCATTCGGTCCCGTCCCCCCATCACAGAAACACTCTGGTCACTCAGCCACCTGCAGCCCACCCCCCACACCCACCAGCTCCAGCCCAAACCCATGTCTCCCACCCCCCTACCTCCAAGGCACCCCTCAGGCCTGGACCTCACCCCTTCAAGAGCCCCTTGCAGAAAACAAACCCTTGGGGTGACCCCTTCTGGAGGTGGATGTCTGGACCAGGAGGCTCCTTGGGTCACACCCGGCAGGCAACCCAGGCTGCTGTCCCTCCCAGGGACCCCCGCAGCCCCCACCGCAAGCTGGCGAGAGAAGGAGCCAGGGCTCAGGAGGAGAGAGATGGGAAGGCGGACCCAGGCTTCTGGGCACTTGGCCCCAGCTGGATCTCATGCAGACGGACAGCCTCCTGACGCCCAGAGCCCGGGCGAAGCTGAGGCCACACCCCTGACTCCCAGCTGCAGCAGCTGGTTCAGGAATTAAGGATAGGGCACAGAATGACCTTGGCATCACTTCACCTCCCCCAGCCCAGCCAGCAAAGCCCCAGGCCCGGCCCAGGTCATCCTTGGCCACCCCCAACTCCAACTGCCCTCCACAGGGGCCAGGGACAGGACAGGGTCGCGGCTCCATGAGGCGTGCTCCAACCTGGCCAGGTGGGAGTCCTGCCCCACCTCCTGCCGACTTGGGGCTGGGGTGGAACCTTGTCCTCCCTCTACTTCAGCTCTGCTCCGCCCAGCACACAGGGCCCACCCTAGACACCACTCCAGGTCTGAGCACACCTGACACCACCTCCGCAAAAGTTAGGGAAGCCTCTGCTGCCGGAGGCGCGGGAAAGCCAGGGTCTGCCGCGAGCACTCATGGCCCACGGCCCTGCTCAGTGTCCGGGATTCCCTTCCGCAGCGCCTCCCGGCGACTGGGGAACCTTGGCGGCAGCCGGCTCAACCCCTCGGAAGTGAGTCCCTTGGCCGGGCAGGTCGCCTGCCTGGAGGAGTGGGGCCGAAGCAAGGATGCCAGCTGCACTGAGGAGGGGGCGGGCCCAGGGGAGGCACCGGGGCCCCGCGCAAAACGGGCCACGACCCGGACTGGAATCCCGACCCTAAGGGAGGCGCAGTGCCCGGGTGGTCCTGCCCGGCGCGCACGTGTGCAACGTGTCCCGTCCCATCAAGAGAGGAGAGGAGAGGGGGCCGGGGCGTGGGGCAGCCTCTCGGAGTGCAGGGGTCAGACCCAGCGAAAACCTTCCACACCCGCCCAGTCCAGGCCCCAGCCGGAGCAGCGGTCTTGGGTCCTCCTGGACCACCCCCCCAACCGCACCCAACGCCCGGCCAGGGCAGCGACTCCGGCCTCCCAGACCCCGTGACCCGCCGCGGCAGGAACCCCGGGTCTTTCCCGGGCACCCACCCCGGCGCCCGGACTCACCCAGAAGAGCAGGTTGAAGGCGAACATGAGGTACTTAACGGCTTGGAGGCAGGCGCGCGCCATGCCGCAGCGCTTCAGCTCTAGGAGGAAAATGAAGGAGAGGTCCAGGTAGAAGACCACGTACTTGTTGCCCTTGGGCGACGTGTAGCGCGCCTGGGCCGCCTTGGGGCCGGGATTCGCGTGCAGGCCGAAGAAGGCGCCCCCGGCGTCCCCGCCTCCCGCGCGCCCGTACAGGCTGCTGTAGCGCCGGAAGGGGCCGCCGCGCGCGAAGCCCGGCTCCTTGCCCTCCGGAGAGGGGCTGCGCCGGTACGTGGACTCGTCCGTGCTGGAGCGGCGCATCTCGCCCAGGTGTGCCGGGGCCGCCTCTCAGTGCCCCACGCCCGCCGTCCCGGAAACCCCCATCCCGCCGGCCGGTGCCTGCTCCGGCCCCGCTCCCGCTCCCGGTCTGGCCCCGCGGTGGCAGCGGGACGCGCGGATCCGCACGGACCCCGGCTACGGGACCCCAACACCTGCCTGGCCCGCGCGCTGCGGACCCCGCGCCCCGCGACCTCGCGCGCCCCGCCCCGCGCCCTCCCGGCCAATCCCCGGCGGCTCCGCCCACGCGCGGACCCCCTCCCCTCCTCGCCGCACCGCCCGGCAAACCCCAGCGCTCCGCCCGGGCCGACCAATCGCAGCCCCCGGCAACGCACCAGCCGCGACCCCGGCCCCTCTGCCGGCGCCTGCGCCCCAGCCCTCCCCACCTTGCGCGCGCGGCAGGAAGATGCTCGCGAAGGACGCCTGAGGGGACTGGGGACCGGGGCCGGGGCCTGGGGATGAGACCTGGGCAGCTCTTGGCCCGCGACCGACGCCCCCAGCCCTTCCCCCACGGTACCTCGCCTGGACCCCGGCCCCGGGTCGGGCTTGGAGACCTCCGACCACGCGAACAATACGCAAACCACCACGCAAATGGAGGGTTACCCCGTTGCTGTCTGGTGGAAACTTGGGGCGACTCCGCCCCGGGCGCTTTGGGAAGCCCTGAGTGCCGGGGGCGGACGGGGGGGAGGGCTGGGTCAGCCTGCACTGCCTGGAGCGGGTGCCGTTGAGTCTTTGACTATACGAGAGGTTCCACAACACAGAAGAGCGCAGCTGTGATTGCTGAGACATCCCCCCGAGCAGGCAGCCCCGCGGGAGGCGGGCAGCCCCAGGCCACACCCAGAGCGTTCCAGGTGGGCACGGCTCGGCCTCCGCCCCGTGTAGTCCCCAAGGCGGGAGCGGGGCCGGCTTCAAGGGCAGTCGCTCGCACCCACCCCAGCTGGCTTGATGCTCTGCTGTTCCCGTCTTGAAATTCTTGAGGCCGGGCGCGGTGGCTCAAGCCTGTAATCCCAGCACTTTGGGAGGCCGAGACGGGCGGATCACAAGGTCAGGAGATCGAGACCATCCTGGCTAACATGGTGAAACCCCCGTCTCTACTAAAAATACAAAAAAACTAGCCGGGCGAGGTGGCGGGCGCCTGTAGTCCCAGCTACTCGGGAGGCTGAGGCAGGAGAATGGCGTAAACCCGGGAGGCGGAGCTTGCAGTGAGCTGAGATCCGGCCACTGCACTCCAGCCTGGGCGACAGAGCGAGACTCCGTCTCAAAAAAAAAAAAAAAAAAAAATTCTTGGTAATTTTTAAACAAGAGGCCCAGAATTTCATTTTCTTCAAGCCCCGGCTGGAAATCAGCCTGTAAAGCCTCTGCCGGCCCCTGAGGACCTGCCCCAAGCCTCTGCTGCCCCCCAAGGGTTCTGTAGAATCACCCCGCCCCCGACAGGTACAGACATACTGGCCCCGTGCGCAGATGTGCCTGCACTCCTGGGTGTCATCACGCCGGGTGCGCACACGCCTCCCACAACCGGAGATGGGGACAGAGGCCCCCAGCTGTGCCCCGCAGCCTACCCCACGTCTCTGAAGCCGCAGCACCACTGCAGGGCACAAGGGCCCTACGGCGTTGGGAAGCACGTGGCCCAGATTCCTGGCAGGTGACCTGAAGCCCAGAGGTCGGGCATGAGGAAGGGAAGGAGGAAGAGGAGGGAGAGACCGCTAAGGGAGGGGAAGGGGTGCTCCCTGGCAGGCCTGGCCATCTCTGGAGGCCTGGGTCCTCCTGGAGTAACTGATGTGGGAGGTGGCAGGTCTGGGGAGGACTGCCGTGGGAGACCTGGGTGCCCAGGGAGGTCCCGCACCTCTGCCGGCCCCTGAGGACCTGCCCCAAGCCTCTGCTGCCCCCCAAGGGTTCTGTAGAGAACTGCAGCCCTAGCCCCGCGGCAGCACCCCATGCCCAGGTCCTCACTGGGGGAAGGGGATAGGGGGCCCCCGGAACAGGAGGCTAGTCTGGAGGTCCCCTGAAGGTCCACACGGCCATCCTGGCACTTCCCATGGCCCCTACCCTGTCCTTCCCGAGGGTTCTTTGGTGGGTCTGGGCCCCAGGAATGGGTCAGAACGGAGGCCACGCATCGGGGCCCAGCAGAGACCCCAGGAACCCTGGGACCCCGACCCTGACAGAAACACCCGCATGACGCCCGGCCCCCTTCTGCCGGCCATGCGGGTACAACCCGAGGGCAGACACTCAGCCGTGGGCAGCGCCTCCAGGGAGCTCGCATGTGACCTGGGCAGCGCTCAGAGCACCTACTCGTGGGCCAGGCAAGGGGAGGTGCCACGGGGACCTGGGAGGACCCCAGGCTGACTGGAAGAAGCCAGACCCCACCTGCAGTCCAAAACTCCACCTGAGCCACCCCAAGGAGAGCATCTGCCGCCAGGCTAGCCAGTGGCACCCCTGCCCCATCTCTCCTGCATCCCCCTGTGGCTGGGGCTGGAAGGAGAAGTGGCGGGCGAGGCTCGAGGGTCCCACGCGGGTGGGAGGGCAAAGGGAGAGCTGGAAGGAGAAGTGGCGGGCGAGGCTCGAGGGTCCCACGCGGGTGGGAGGGCAAAGGGAGAGCTGGAAGGAGAAGTGGCGGGCGAGGCTCGAGGGTCCCACGCGGGTGGGAGGGCAAAGGGAGAGCTGGAAGGAGAAGTGGCGGGCGAGGCTCGAGGGTCCCACGCGGGTGGGAGGGTAAAGGGAGAGCTGGAAGGAGAAGTGGCGGGCGAGGCTCGAGGGTCCCACGCGGGTGGGAGGGCAAAGGGAGAGCTGGAAGGAGAAGTGGCGGGCGAGGCTCGAGGGTCCCACGCGGGTGGGAGGGTAAAGGGAGAGCTGGAAGGAGAAGTGGCGGGCGAGGCTCGAGGGTCCCACGCGGGTGGGAGGGTAAAGGGAGAGCTGGAAGGAGAAGTGGCGGGCGAGGCTCGAGGGTCCCACGCGGGTGGGAGGGTAAAGGGAGAGCTGGAAGGAGAAGTGGCGGGCGAGGCTCGAGGGTCCCACGCGGGTGGGAGGGTAAAGGGAGAGCTGGAAGGAGAAGTGGCGGGCGAGGCTCGAGGGTCCCACGCGGGTGGGAGGGTAAAGGGAGAGCTGCTCTGGGTGCCTGCACTCAGCCCAGCACCCAGGATGCAGTCCCAGTGCCCCCCAAGACCCCTGTCACCCCCTTTCCCATCTACAAAGCCCTGCACACATCACCCAGGTGAGCAGATGAGGCCTATTCAAGAAGAAATCAAAAACCTCAAACAGGCCGGGCGCGGTGGCTCAAGCCTGTAATCCCAGCACTTTGGGAGGCCGAGACGGGCGGATCACGAGGTCAGGAGATCGAGACCATCCTGGCTAACAAGGTGAAACCCCATTTCTACTAAAAAATACAAAAAATAACTAGCCGGGCGAGGTGGCGGGTGCCTGTAGTCCCAGCTACTCGGGAGGCTGAGGCAGGAGAATGGTGTAAACCCGGGAGGCGGAGCTTGCAGTGAGCTGAGATCCGGCCACTGCACCCCAGCCTGGGGGACAGAGCGAGACTCCCTCAAAAAAAAACAAAAAAAACAAAAAAAAAACCTCAAACAAGGCCACCGAGGGCCAGTAGGAGCAGGGGCTGGGCTTGCTCCTGTTGCCAAGTTCAGGATTCACACTGGGTTGCTCAGACACAGGCAGGGGCCCGGGCAAGGCCACAGTGTCAGAGCTCAGCTGGGGAGGGTCCTTCCTCAACACTCCAGCCAGGGTGTTCTGGGACCCTGTCTCCAAAGTCCAGCCCCTCCCCACGGGAGCTCCGATTAGACGCTCAGGTGTGTTGTCAAAGTGTCCGGCTGGCAAGGCCCCTGGGCCGGCAAAGTGAGACCCAGAGGCAAGCCCACTGCTGCCCACCACAACCATCCAGCCCCGCCGGGCTGTGACATACCTGGGCTGGCCACAGGAAAGAGGCCAGGCGCTGCTCAGGGCCCCTGAAGGCTGACCAGTGGGCAGGAAGGCGGTGGGTGCGACCAAGGCAGCCCCAAGCTCTGCGGAAGGAAAGACGGGCAGAGTGGAGCCCTGGCTTCCACCCTCAGCACAGCCAGAGATGCTCCTAGACAAGGGCAGGGAACCCCCACCTGGGGCCAGGTCCCTACAGGGCAGAGGGGTAGTCGGGGGTGGGCAGGGGGATACACCACCAGACTCGGGGGAGAAGACCACTGAGGAGTAGCCCCAACCAGGAGAGCTTTGAATCAATGACTGAGTCACCAAATTCTGCCCGTTCAGGCCTCTGAGACAGCCAGGCAGGGACACAGGCTCACTCACAGAGACACGGTGTGCAGAGAACACATGTTCAAAGACATATACTCACAGCACAGGGACATGCAGAGACACAGGCCAAGGCACACGCTTGCACCCACACAGACACACAGCAGTGCCTCCCCGCTGGGGTCCCAGACCCCTGGTCCAGCCTGCTGTCTGCTTCCTGCCAGGCAGGAGCACTCCCACCCCACACTGCCTTGGGCCCTGAGCAGACACCCCAGCTCAGGAAGGGGGTCTCGCGCCCTCCCCATGGAGCTGTCAGCAAGGACCCTCAAGGCCCTCCTCCACCATGGGTTGGGGAGTCTGTCCTTCTCCTGCCACTCATGGATTTCTGGCCAGGGAGAAGCCCCAAACTCACCTGGGCAGCCAAACGCAGTGCCCAGCACTCCCTGCCCTGCTGGCTCCACCCCGCAACACCTCGCCCCTCAGACCCGGCTCTCTGGAGTGAGGTAACTGTCCTTCCAGTAGCCCAAGGGCAGGAGGAACCATAGAGGCTCCAACCCAACCCTGGCTGAGCGAGGGCCCCGAGACAGACACCCAGAGCTCTGCAGGTTGGAAAACCCCGGGGGACTGAGCTGCAAGGAGACCTCGGACACCCACGAAGCCAGAGGGAGGTCCCCCCCAAGAGAGGCCTGCCCATGCGACAGAGCAGCCTGTCTGCAGTAGCCTGGGTGCCAGGCCAGTGGAGCGGCCTCTCTGAGCCCCAGCAGCAGGGCAGCAGCTCAGTCCTGGCCCAGCCCAGAGCCCGGGGTCGCCACACAGCCCAGCAGGGGCAGCTCAGGACAGACAGCAGAGCCAAGCCCACACACCCTGACTCCCCAGGCTCACAGGCTCTGAGGTAGCTTTGAGGAAGCAGGGAGGCCTGCCAACACAAACAGCTTATGCTGTGGGCTTCCTGGCTGCCTCAGCCCCTGTGGGGCCCCAGTGCCCGTCCCAGGCCCTCACCCTGGGCGGGGGGGTCCCAAGCAAGCTAGCACCCCCTCATGCATACAAGGAGCAGGGACTGGGGGCTGCACACAGAGTCTGGGTGGCACTAGGCCTCTCCCACCCAAACCTGAGCCCTGGAGGCTGGAGACACCACTCTGATCCCCCCACCAGCCCCAGGGGAGGGACAGACCATCCAGAGGTTCCCCAGTCTTTCCTCCCAGGACCACCGAGGCCAACCCCACACTCCAGGCCTTCCCCGTAACCCTCCCCTGCACTGTTGGGTATTTCTCTTCTGGGAGTTGGGGGTGAAAGCAACACACTTAGGACCCTGGGTGGGGGGCACCTTCCCACAACCCCCAGGCTCCAGGAGCAGCCGCACCTCAGGTGCCATCCCACCACAGCCCGGGCCCTGACCCGTGAAACCTAGACCCCTACAGAACAGTCTGGGGGGCACATCAGGCCTGGGCAGCTGCATGGCAGGCAGTGACATTCCCAAATGCCACCAGCCCAGGCATGTGAGTGGTTAGGCTGGGGCCAGTTCAGCCTTGGCCCCATCTACAGACCCCACTGCTCAAAATGCCGATCTCCCAGGACTGCAGGGAGGACGCGGACGTCGTGGGTACGGCAAGCAGTGGCCTTGGCTGTGTGCACCGCTGAGGTGTCGGGCACGTGTGCTCGTGACGCCGTGTGCACCCATCCCACCCCACAACATCCTCAGGGTGAGCACACATCTGTCCCAGCCATGGACAGGGCCAAGGGGCACAGGTGTGGGGGCGAGGCTGGGGACACACACCATGATCACCCTCTCCCAGCCAAAGGCCATGCCTGGTCTCAGTGGCAGGAGGGATGCAGCCCTCCTGGTGGGCAGTTTCTGGTCCCACCTGAGCTTCACAGATAGGGAAACACGGGCTGTGATCCCAGACCAGAGTGCAAGTTCAGCTGAATCCCAGCGAGGGCGCAGCCCGTGCTCCCCCCTCCCAGCCCTCCCGGTCCCGTGGCTGGCCTGTTTCCAGGGCAACACCCGGGGTGGGAGGGGCTCAGCAGCTAAAACTTCAATCATGGGTTTCCCCTGGTCACTTGCCCTGAAGTGACCCCTCCTCTAGCAGGAAGCGCTTGGGGGAGCCCACCCTCCGCTCCCTGTGCCCTGTGCTGACCACAGGAGGCTCCACAACGCCCCCTTCTATGAAACCAGTGCCTCGCCTCCTGGCCCCATCCCAGGCCCTCCCCAGAAGCCAGGCCGGGTCTGTACCAACACTCCACACCCAGGAGAGAGGGGCCCCCACCGGCCCCTGCTGGCCAGCACAGTGCCCTGCCCCCCCACGAGGCTCCCTCCCACCCCCACTAGCCTGAGGAGGGTCGGGCCCAGGCCCCAGGCTGTTCCGCCCCACACGCTCTCAGGGGGACGCACCAGCCAGGGCTGAGGCAGGCCCAGGCTCCCCAGGTATAGCCCCGTCAGGGCTGAGGACAGGCCTGGGCTCCCCAGCGGCCTCCACACACATGTGGTGGGGACTCGGGGGAGGGGCACAGAGCCTGAGGCTGGGGCAGTCTCCAGGTCTCAGGGGCTCTGCTAGGAAATGGAGGAATAGGAAGCTTACACACTTGGAATTCCAAGAATGTCAGCTTGGCCCAAGCCAGGATTTGGAGGGCAGCTTACTCTCCCCGCCCCGTGCTCCGAGTAAACAACTCCTGAAGGCAGGAACAGGGGCAGGACAGGCCCTGGACCCTCCTCCAGGAAGCCTCCGGGCCCCCACCCACTCCCCAGGGCCCACCCTGCTAACATCCCGGACCCCCCTTCCTCCCTCACCTCCACAGCCACCAGCAGCCTCTGCAGCTGAGCCTGGCTCTGACCCCAGGCCACCGTTACTCACGGCCCCTGTCCTGCCCCTCTGCCAGAGCAGGATGTGCGTCCACTCATCCTGGGGGGAGGGGGTCAGGGAAGGGAAGTGGCCTCCGCTCGTGGCTCTGCACGTGGCTGGGTGGGGTATGACAAACGCCACTGGGGAAGCTGCCCAGGGCCCTGGCCAGGTTGGGAGCAGAAATCCCAAGTGTGCAGTGGATCTGGCCAGCACCACTCTGGATCCAGAAAACCCTTCATCCTCCTCCCCTGCAACTAAGGCAGACCCAGCATTGCCCTGAGAAAGCGGCAGCTGATGCCTGGAACCCAGCACAGGTCCCACCCCAGCTGGAAGCCCCAGCCCAGAGCCCCCCCATGGGTGCCACTTTGCAGCCCACCCACCCCCCCACAGCCTACCTGGCACCTCCAAGGAGTCTTCTTTGCCTCCTACTGCACACCGACCCCCCATTTCCTCACCCCCACCCTAGGGGCACAGCAAGGAGGGTGCTGGTGCCAGCCCCCCCGCACTCCATCCGAGAGACACGGGCTCCCCCTCCCTCGTCCTCCGTAGGCCCTGAGCTCCAGGGCAAGGCAGAGCTGCGGCCTTCAGCGGGTCCTGCCAGTGCAGCCTCCGGGAGTCTGCCCAGGGGTCCCCTGTGCCGGGGTCTTCAAGGTTCAATTCATTCAAAGAGCACCTCTTCCACGACGCCCTCCCCGACCTCCCTCCCGGGCCCCCTCTCCCCGTGCTCAGAGGCGCGTCTCAGCGTCGGGACGGCCAGCAGCCCAGCAGAGCCGGGACCGGGGAGGGCGCACCCCGACCCCCTTCCTGGGAAGGAGCGGAAAGAACGCGGACAGGAGGCCGGGGCGGGGAGCAGCCGGCGGGGGCCGTAACTGCGCGGCCGAGGCCAGGACGGCGCCCCTAGGGGCTGGGCCGCGTCCAGAATGGGACCCCCGAACTCGGCGCCGAGAGCCCCGGACACCCCGCGAGTAGAGGCGGAGGCGGAGGGACCCACTACCCGGCGGGGCCAAGAAGGGCAGCAGGAAGACCCGCCCCGGTCCGCGCCCGCCCTCTCCCCAAGCCCCCGCGCCGGACCCCACTTGTTGCTGCGTGTCGGCTCTAGGCTCGAACTCGCGCGCCCCGCTCGCGTCCGGCTCCAGCCGCTCCCGGTCGGACACCTCGGGCCGCGAGACCCTGGCCGCACGCCCCCACGACCCCCCGGGCGCTCTACCTGCGCCGCCGCCTCCCGCTCGCTTCGTCCGCTCCCTCCGCGCAGCTGTCAGTCAAGCGGACACGAGAAACGCGAACCGCCACCGCGGCTTTCGGCCCTGCTCAGACGCCGTAGCTCCGGGACGCACCAAGATGGTGGGCGGGGGTGTGTCGTCTGTTGCTGCCGCGGCCGTGCAGGCCCAGGAGCCCCGGGCCGCATGGGGAATCCCCATGGCGGCGGAAACTGCGGCCAGCTGCGCCGGGGCCAGTGTATGAACGGCTGGGGCAGCGGAGAACGAGCGGAGCCGGTCCCCCCGCGACAGTGGACGCGCCCGGGGCGGGGCCTGGGGGGAGTTCTTCTCGTGCGGCCTGACCGGGCCGGGCAGTCTGGGACGCGCCGCCGCCATGATCATTCCTGTACGGTGTTTCACTTGCGGCAAGATCGTCGGCAACAAGTGGGAGGCCTACCTGGGGCTGCTGCAGGCCGAGTACACTGAGGGGTGAGGCGCGGGCTGGGGCCGGGGCTGGGGGCTGAGTCCGCCCTGGGGTGCGGGCCGGGGCGGGAGGCGCAGCGCTGCCTGGGGCCGGCGCTCCATGAGCAGCTTCATACCCGGCCACTCCGGCCCAGCTCTGATCTGCTTTCGGGAGAACATTGTCCGCTGAAGTCTGGGGAGAGAACGGAGTTGGGCTTCAAACCAGTGGTGTCCTGGGGATTCTAGGTGGCCTGGCGGGTGGCAGGCGTCTTGTCACCCGCAGTAAAGCCCTTGGTCTCCGTCCTAATCTCTCGTCTCTGCTCCCAGACCCACCCCATGTCCTGCAAACCTCGCTGCAGGACGGGCGGGCGCGGCGGCTCACGCCTGTAATCCCAGAAGTTTGGGAGGCCGAGGCGAGAGGCTTGCTTGAGCCCAGGAGGTCGAGACCAGCCTGGACAACCTGGGGAGACCCTGATCTCCAGAAATTTTTTTTTTTTTTTTTTTTTTTTGGGACGGAGTCTCGCTCTGTCGCCCAGGCTGGAGTGCAGCGGCGCGATCTCGGCTCAGTGCAACCTCTGCTTCCTGGGCTCCAGGAATTCTCCCCAGTCGCCGGGACTACAGGCGTGTCCACGCCCGGCTAATTTTTGTATTTTTAGTAGAGATAGGAGTTCGCCATGTTGGCCAGGCTGGTCTCGAACTCCTGACCTCACGTGATCCACCTGCCTCGGCCTCCTGGAGTGCTGAGATGACAGGTGTGAGCCACCGCCCTGGCCCTCTTATCTTTTTAATTCGCCGGACTTGGTGGTGCACACCTGTGGTCCCAGCTACTTGGAAGGCTGAGGCGAGAGAATCGCTTGAGGCTGGGAGGCAGGTGAAGATTTCAGTGAGCCGAGATCACGCCACTGCACTCCAGCCTGGATGAGAGAGTGAAACTCCGTGTCACGCACACACACACACACAGAAAAAGAAATGCAGGGCAGACTTGCTGACCACCCTCATCATCGGGCTTTGTGGGGGAGGCATCCTTCTCCTGTGCTTGTCCCTCAGTGCTGCTGTCACCACCGTGCCTGAGTCTTGGTGCCCCTGCTGGAGTCTGACCCTTGCCTGCTGAGTCCTGGTCACATGTGAAACCCCAGGCTCGTGTGTGCCAGCCTGCCATAGACTCTCAGTGCAGCTTGCTGGACGAATGAGTAAAGCGAGTGGGCTGCCAGAGTGAGTGGCTGGTGGCCTGTCCAGACCCTTTCCCAGGGATATGAACTGCAGGGGCCTCCCATGTGGCCTCCCCTTTCCCAAGCTTCTGTCTCTGCACATTGGAGCCATCAGTGTGGGAGTTTTCTGGAAGTATTGATGGTGACTGGACCTTGGTCCCAGGGAAATTAAAGCTTCTAATTGGCTTGGGAAATGGGAGAGGTGGCTCCCTGGAGAAGCAGTCTCTCCCTGATTGAAGGAAGCAGAGGTGAGAAAAGACGCCACAGTGGCAGAGTAGGGCTTGCTCTGGGGTGGGGGATGAACCAGCTAAGGGCAGGCCCCTGGAGAGCTACCCTGCTGTGGCTGGTGCGGGATGAGGGGAGCTGCGCATCAGGACCTCGGTGGCCTTGGTTTTCTATGCTCCCCCAATTACCTCTAGTTTTCGTTTCATTTATATTTCTTACATATGTTAGACACACATATGTACAGCCAGAGTAGGTGGGAGAGAAGGCTCCTCACGCTCCACCCAGGGATCTGGGCATTGCCAAGTTACTCCAGCCAGGATCATACCGCTAGGTCTCTACTTCTCATCCGGGTGAATGTGTTCGCCTTGCCGGTAGCAGGGGAGTGAGGCCAGCAGGCAGTGAGAGGCAGCCTGGATGTGGGCTCCAGGCCTGTGCAGACCGTGGAGAACTCAGCTGGCCTCTCTGTTCCTCCCCTCGCTTGACACAGGGATGCGCTGGACGCCCTGGGCCTGAAGCGCTATTGCTGCCGCCGGATGCTGCTGGCCCACGTGGACCTGATCGAGAAGCTGCTCAATTATGCACCCCTGGAGAAGTGACCAGGCTGGAATCCGCCTACCTGCCATGCTGACCATGGGCCATGAGCATCCTGCCCCAAGTTCACAAGGCTGAGGCATCCAGGAGCTGGCGCAATGCCTTGCCACAGCGTGTGTGTGTCCCATCCCCCACTCTGGAAGGAACAATCCAGTAAAGGTCTTTCAGAACTACCAAGGTCCCAGCCCTCACTAGGATGTCAGGGGCCAGGACTAGGCCCAGCTCTCACACCGCGGCAGCCCAGGGAAGCCAACTGGGCCATGAATTCTCCTAGCCCTGGGGCCAGCCTGTTCCACAGGTACCCCTGCAGGAGGTGCTGCCAGGAGAGCCTTTTATCTCAGGGCTGAGGTTCCCTCCTTCTGGGTGCTCTTCAGACTGAGCAGAGGCTCCTGTACCCTCTCTCTTGGAATCTGAAGAGCCAGATTTAGGCCAGGCACGGTGGCTCACCCCTATAATCCCAGCACTTTGGGAGGCCAAGGCGGGTGGATCACGAGGTCAGGAGATTGAGGCCATGCTGGCTAACACGGTGAAACCCCGTCTCTACTAAAAATACAAAAAAAAAAAAAACAGCCAGGCGAGGTGCCGGGCGCCTGTAGTCCCAGCTACTCCGGAGGCTGAGGCAGGAGAACTGCTTGAACCTGGGAGGGGGAGCTTGCAGTGAGCCGAGATTGCGCCACTCACTCCAGCCTGGGTGACAGTGAGACTCCATCTCAAAAAAAAAAGAAACAAAAGAACCAGATCGTCTGGGGCCCACTCTTTGCTATGGTCACAGATGCCAGCACCTGCTGGCCCCTGCCCACTGCTGCCTGTCCCTGAGGGTCCCACCCGAGTCTAGCAGGGAGGGCAGGCCTTAAGACACCCCTAGCTGGCTTGGGAGGCGGCCCTGAGGCGGCCCTGCTGTCCAGGCAGTGCTGCCAGCAAGCACCCCAGGTCAGATGGCCCTGCTGCTGAGATAACTGGCGTGGTGCCCTCTGGTGGGGGAGAATGGGTCTGCCTGAGGGTCTTCAGTTCTGAGCCTTAGGGACAGGAGCCTGGGCAGTGGGGGGTACAATCAGTGACTGAACCCTGGCTCCCGTCTCCAGGGTACCTCTGCCAGACACCAGGCTCTGGTATCTCCCATCCGTGCCCCCAGCAGGGCCTATAGGCTCTACCATGTAAACCCCCTCACCCTACTGCCCCTACCCATCTGCCTGACGCCTCTTACCTGGGCACAGCCCCCAGTGTGCACCCTTCCCATGTCTGCTCCCCCCCATGACCAGAAGGGTCTTTGGAAACCATTTTTCCTCTCCCCCAGGGGCTCTGAACACACCACCATCTCACCATTTAGAAACATGCTCAGTTCTTTCTGCTGTGAGACCTGTGCTTGGCTGTCCCTGGCATCAGACCTCCCTTCCCTGGAGCCCCATGGGGGCTGTGTCCTGGCTCTGCCCTTCTTTGTCCTGACACTGCAAGGAGGGGTCTGTCTACCCCGCTGGACATGACGGGCCCTGAGAACAGACCATCTCACCAGCACAGCGGGCTCGTCCATCTGCCCCAGAAGTGTTTATTGAGCACCTGTATGTGGCAGGGATGATTGTAGGCATCTGGGTACAGCAGTGAACAAAACTGGGAGGCCCCTGCCCCACACAGGCACATGGATGGGGCAGTGCACAGTGACCATGTGGCATTTCGGGTGGTGGTGACCGCGGTGGGGAAGACGGGCTCTGAGGGAGACGAGGCCTGGGTGGGGAGGGGCAGAGGCCCAGGCCCAAGGGTCAGACCTTACTCAGTTTCTCTGACTGGGATGGGGCCATGTGGCTGCAAGGCAAAGCCCCAATCCCTGAAGGGCCTGGGGTGTGAAGGGCTTCTCCCCCTGCTGGGAACACTCGGCCTTGCCCTACTCAGCAAGGCCCCTTCCAGCCTGCATCTGACCACCAGGCAGAATGTGTTCAGGCAGCCCCACAAAACACCCCCGATACCGTCGTCCCGCCAGCCCCCCTTACTTCCCTGCTGGGCTTTGGTGTGCAGCGAAAGGCACTTGAAGCTGCCTCTAGGGTTGGGGTCCCCAGAGGTTATGGTGATGGCACAGGGTGGGTGTCATCAGGGAGTCCAACCCCTGGCACTTAGTAGTTTCAGCTCAGTAGTTGGGTGCAGCAGCAGCAAGGCACAGAGAGCCGCAGCCAAGCCCAGGGCAGGGTCAGTAGTGCTCCAGCTTGAGACTCCTGTATAGGCAGCATGTGAAGATCATGCCAAAGACCTGTGTGCAGAGCCAGGCGGGCATAAGTAGACGCCGTGGGGCCAGCAACCACCGCCCTGCCCCATGTCCCCGACAAAATACCCGTCACCCCGTGTGCCCTCACCTGCACACAGGCAATGCCGGTCCCCACAGCCCCAATGACCCTGAGGTGCTCCTGGATGAAGGTCTCCAACTTGGTGATGCAGCCGCCCTGCGGGGCGCAGATGGGTGCTGAAGGTGGGCCCAGGGGGCACTTCCCACTGGCCCCCACCACCTCCAGGGTGTGGCCATGCCCACCCCTAGCACCTACGCAGCCAGGCCACTGACAGACAGCTCAGCCAGCCACTGGGCTGCCCACCCACTACCTCCTAAGATATCGGAGGCGTGGTCTCACTGCCCACATCCGGCCACTGGGCTGCCCACCCACCTCCCGTAGATGTTGGAGGCGTGGTCTCACTGCCCATATCCAGCCACTGGGGTGCCCCCATACCTTCTCATAGATACTGGAGGCCCCCCACACTTCCTCATAGATACTAGAGGCCCCCCACACCTCCTCATAGATACTGGAGGTGTGGTTCCGCTGCCCACCCACCTCCACCTTGTAGATGTTGGAGGCATGGTCCCGCTGCCCACAACCAGCCACCACCGTCTTGCAGCAGCTGTCGGGGACCACGCGGCCACCGGCCTCCCCTGAGCGGATCCACTCACTGTCCCGCCAGTCCTGTGAGTTGTTGCTGCCACAGCAGTGGAACTGCATCAAGAACAAGGCTCAGGGTGAGACCTGGGACCAGAGGCTCCTGCACAGGTCCAGGGAGGCCCTGGGGATGCATGCACCCTCCCAGCACCACCCACCCACCTCCTGCTGCAGCTGGTCCACAGCGCTGGTCACGGCCTGGTGACCCGGCTGGTGGTAGCGCTTTGCCATGGTGTCCTTAAGGTTCTCCTTGAGCTCTGTGTTCAGCTGGGGTTTGGGGTACAAGAAACTTCAGTCTCAGTCTAAGACCTTCCAAGGTGGGGCTGGCAGAGCCCCAGGATGGCCTGAGGGGAGGCCCAGGTCCTGGCTCAGAGCCAGAGGGAAGGGCTGAGGTCAGACCTCGGCATGAGGGGAGGTTGGGTGGTGCCAGGACCGTCACCAGGGTGACAGTGGAGTACGGCAGAGGCAGAGATGGCTTCCGGATCCCCTGGACACCTGCCTGACCCCATGTGCCCCTGCAGAGACCTAGACCTCACCTCCAAGGCCCAGTGGCACGTTGGTCAGCTCTGGGACCGTGGGGATAGGGGCTGGGGCTAGCCACGTGTGTGCATCTGTGTGTGTCCACCCCACCTGTGCATGTCTGTGTCTCTGAATGGCCTGCCCAGGCCCCTCACCTGCTGGTAGTAGACATAGGCGAGGACACCAGCGATGATCTCCAGCAGAAAGATGATGAGGAGCAGGATGAAGTACTGGGCGGGGGGGGACAGGGTGCACAAGGAGGCCTAGTTCTGAGGCCTAGTGCCTGGGCACCTCAGAGCAGAGTCCCCACCCCGGCTCCCCAGGCTCCAGGTGGGGGCTGAGTGGCGGCCACCCTCCCTGAAGGTTTCTTGTGGAGCTGGTGTCTTCCCTCAGCTGGTCCAGCGGGAATGTGGGGACCCACAGGACTAGGCAGGGGTGGAAGGACCGTGCCCCCCCCAGGTGAGCACAGCAAGGCACAGGTTCAACAACCCCCTTGGGCCCCATCCAAACCACCCCGCCCCGTGGCCCTGCGCCCTGCTGACCAGGCGCAGCAGGTTCCGACGCTCCTTGAAGGTGGCACAGCAGCCCAAGACCCCGGTCACCATGACGACAGCGCCCGCCACCACCAGGATGTAGGCTGTGGCCAGGTAGGTGCCCGAGGCCAGGAGGCTGATGTAGTCACTCTTGAGGGCCAGCGTCCAGATGCCCACTGCCATGACAGCCAGGCCGGCCAGCTACAAGCAGTACACACCAGTCACCGAGTCTGCCCAGGTCTGATGGTGACCCAGGAGGGGCAGGGGTGGGGGTGGGAGTGGGGGCAAGGCGACCCCTCCTCACCCAGAAGCAGCAGTTGTAGGTAAACAGCAGGTACTTGAGGCAAACGGTGCCACATGTTGTCTTCTTCTCGTTAAACTCACCCATCCTGGGGCTGGGGAGGCAGGGGAAGGGTCAGCGGGGCCACAGCACCAGACCCCTGACAGGGACAGATAGGAGGAGGGAACACAGATGCCCAAGCCGGCCCAGGAGTCGGGTGGAGCCAGCCACTGTCCTGGGAGACCTGCGAAGGAGCCCCTGTGGGAACATGACGTGTCACCTCCTAGCGACTCAGGAACCCTGACCAGGTGCAGCCACGAGAGACCCCTGGTGCCCACAGATAGGCCAGTGGTCATGGAGGACCGCCCATCATCACTGCTGACTCACCCCTGCTGGCGGCCCGGGGAGGAAGCCCTAGCGGGTACCTCCGGTGAGCTCATGCCAGCCTGCCCGCCCCCCACGGCATTCCCGGGGCCCCACGTCACAGGCTGACAGGAGACTACGGGCCTGCAGTGAGGGCGGAGGAGGCCACTCAGAGACAGAGACAGCAAAGGGGCAGAGGCTCAGACAGGCCCCAGCTCAGCCCCTTCCTAAGGCTCTCCAGGCCTGTTTACGGTCTGTTAAAGAGCAGCCCTTCCTTCCTCCTGGCCCGAGTGGGGAGAATGGAGCGTGGAGGCAGGTGGAGCCTGGCAGACTGGGAGGGTTTTTCCTGGACAGGGGACCCACACCAACACGAGGGGGCAGCACAGACAGGCTGTGCCCCTCCCCAGAGGCCCCGTGCCCTGCCCAACATGCAGCAGCGGGCAAGCCATGAGCACAGGGAAGGCAGGGACCGCGTGGGGTGCAGACAGCAGGTGAGCGCCCCGGGCCACGTTTCCAGACAGCACAGCCAGGCCTGGACTTTCACCGCCCCGCTTGCTCTGCCCCACCCTGCCCAGCACACACCAACCGGGCTAGGAACGACTCCTCTGCAGGACAGGTGGACAGAAGCTCCCCAGGACTCTAGGCTAGAGGGGCAAGGACACGTCAGGTCACAGGTTACACGTCTGGCCCAAGGGCCAGAGTGGGCTGGGTTCATTCTGGAGGCAGAGAGAGGAGTGGCCAAGCCTGGTATTTTAGTCTGGGCTAGGGTGGGGCAAGGCAGAGGACATTTCTTTTCTTTTTTTCCTTTTTTTTTTTTTTTTTTTTTTGAGACGGAGTCTCGCTGTGTCGCCCAGGCTGGAGTGCAGTGGTGGGATCTCAGCTCACTGCAAGCTCCGCTTCCCGGGTTCGCGCCATTCTCCTGCCTCAGCCTCCCAAGTAGCTGGGACTATAGGCGCCCACCACCTCACCCGGCTAGTTTTTTGTATTTTTTTAGTAGAGACGGGGTTTCACCGTGTTGGCCAGGATGGTCTCGATCTCCCGACCTCATGATCTGCCCGTCTTGGCCTCCCAAAGTGCTGGGATTACAGGCTTGAGCCACCGCGCCCGGCCTTTTTCCTTTTTTTGAGATGGAGTTTCGCTCTGTCACCCAGGCTGGAGTGCAATGGTATGATCTCGATCTTGGCTCACTGCAACCTCCACCTCCTGAGTTCTAGCAATTCTCCTGCCTCATTCTCCTGAGTCATTGGGATCACAGGCGCCCACCACCACGCCCAGCTAATGTTTGTATTTTTAGTAGAGACAGGGTTTCACCATGTTGACCAGGCTGGTCTTGAACTCCTGACCTTAGGTGGTCCACCCGCCTTGGCCTCCCAAGGCAGAGGACATTCCCGGACAGTGTCTGATCCTGGGAGGGACCTCATGCCTTCCCCAGGTGCCCCACTCTTGGCCTTCGCTCCAGGCCCATCACTGGCCCTTCTGCCCCAAACAGCAGCAGCTACAGCCTGGGAAAGTAGCATCATGAAGCTCGCGGGGACAGACCTGACCACTGAGCTGAGAGGGGACATTCACCCTCCATGAAGCCCGGGGCCTAAATACACGCACGAGGGGTGGCACGAGCAGACCCTGCCACCAGCGGGGCGGTGTGCCTGCCACCGATGGGGGGGATGTGTGTCTGTCACTGAGCTGGGGGGATGTGTGAGCCCCTCACGGATGTGCCCCTGGCCTGGCTGTGAGGTCCCAGGCTTTCTGGAGAGGCTGGTTCAAGGCACAGATGCGGCCTCCACCGCGAGGACACAGGCGACCCGCTGCGGAGTGGCCCCTCTTCCCAGGAATGCCTAGTCCCTCTGAACCCCCTGGGAAAAGGCCATCCAAAAATAGCTCTCCGGCCCTCCCCGAGTCCCCGGGACCCGCACCAGGCCCCTGGGCGACCCGCGCCCTATCAGGGGGAGCCCCAGTCAGGAGGACCTGGGACTCCGCGCCTGCCAAGCGTCCCCGCGGCACTGCAATGAGGTCACCGCCGCCGACCCCGCCCGGCGCGGCCAATGGCGCGCCCACTTGCACGCGGGCGGGGGCGGCTGCGGGCGGAGGGAAGGCGGCCGTGTCCAGGGACAATGAGCAGGGTGTCCAGGCTGCGCGTCCCGGGACCCCTGGGCCGAAGGGTGCCGTCAGGCCGGTCCAAGGGTCCGGGAGGCGCCTCTCCTTGCCACTGCACCTCCCTCACCCGACCGGCGTCCGCCTCCCGCGGAAGGGCCTGCGAAGGAGCTGGGCCAGGCGGTGGGTGCGGCCTCCCGGAACCTCCCGGCGCCTGCGGCTGGGCCTCCGGGACTGGGGCGCGCAGGGCCTTCGGCCTCCTCGTTCCCCTCGCCCCGCTCGGCCGGGCTGCCGTGACGTCGCACTCACCTACCACTCGTCGGAGTCCGGGACCGGGCGGCGGCGGCTGCGGGGGCGGCGGCTCCAGCGCTGAGAATGCGCGGCCCGGCGCCTCCGAGGGGGACGCCCCGCCCCGCCCAGGCCCCGCCCCGGCCTCAAGCCCCGCCCGGGGCGTCAGGAGCTCCACAGGTCTGAACCCGCGTGGCGGGCGGGAGCCGGTGGGTGTAGGCGCTGGGGGTCGACCCGACACTGCGGAGGCCGGGCGAGTTGCAGCCCTGGGGGTGCCAACAGCCCATCAAGGGCTCATCCGGTCCAGGGACAGAGGAGCTGGGCGGGAGGCGGGCCCGGAGATAAGACGGCAACCAGCCCAGCCAGAGGGCCTGGGCTGTGGCGACCGGGCCCTCCTCCATGCCTAACCCCCATCTCTTTCTCAGCACCCAGGAACCGCCCAGAGGCTGCAGGGGTCGGCAGAACGGATGCCGGCCTGGGGGAGGGGAGGGCCTAGCGCTGTGGGTAGATGCAGGAGAGGGGCTACTCTGCGTGCAGTGTGGACAGCCTGGAGACCCGGGCAGGCCTGGGGTTCCAGCGAGAGATACCCATGGGGTTCTGGGGGGCCCATGCCCTCTAGACTGGAAGGGGCCACTGGGAGCGGTGGGAGGAGGTGAAGGAGGAATGGTAGGGCCGGCCTAGGGCTGCACCAAGAGGCGGAGAGTGGGAGTGAGGAAGGAGGGGGCTCCCCACCCACCAAGCTCATTCATCACTGCCACAGGTGAGGACCAGCATGGGAGGGGGTGGCCGACTGAGGCTAGGAACTGCCGGGGCTCCCTGGTGAGACAGTGGGGAACCCTGATCCACACACTGGCGAGGGCCTTGTGGAGGCTCCAGCCTTGATGGGTAGTGTGAGTTTGGGGCATGACCAGGGACACAAGAGGACACGCAGGACCTCAGCCCCATCGCCACAGGCCCGTGCTCCCTGTGTTCACCCACACAGCACGTGTGCACAGTGCCCACCTCATGCATGTGGCACACACAGGCTGTGGCCCCCAGATGCACGGAAGGCCCAGGAGGATGCAGTGCAGTCAGTAGGTTTTATTTGATGAGGGGGGTTTTCTGCTGAACTGAGTTGGGGTTGCTTGGGGACAGAGCGAAGGCTGGCAGAGGGCACACAGGACCCTGACCACTCCCTGGACCCTGACCACTCCCAGGCTAGGTCCTTCATGTCTTCAGTTCTTCAGTCAGGCGATCCTGGGGCCCCCTGGGGAGAGCCCACATCCTGAGTGGGTACCCCCTACCCATGACAAGCCTCCCAGAAAAGCAGCTTCTAGCTGATGCTCTGAGTCACTCGGAGCTGGTCACCGGGCACTGGGAAGGTGGCCAGAGCCTCGTCTGTGGGGCCGAGCCCAGCAGCAGCAGCAGCAGCAGGTGGGCCCAGGCAGGTGGGCAGTCGTCAGAGCCTTCCTGTGGCTGCCACTTGCCCGCCTGGCCTCGCAGGCGTCCCTGTCATCCCGCAGCCGTGTGTTCAGTTCCCTAGGGAAGGAGGAGTCAGACATTGAGAGGGTCTGAGGGAGCTCAAGGTTGGGGGGAGGCGGGCTCTGACTCCCCTCAGACTGAAGAGAGATGTCTGGCTGGGACTGCAGCGTTAGAGGTGAAAGGCAGAAAGGCAGACATAAGAAAAGATTCCAGTGGAGTAGAGTGGCAGCCAAGAATGTTGGGGAGCTTGGAGCCCCCAAGCTCTGCTGAGCCCCTTCCTTCTCAGGCCTGAGCCTGACTGTACCTGAGCAGCTCCAGTTGCCGTAGCAGACTGTCTTTCTCTTTCTGCATGTTCCTGGAGACGGCGACCACCTCTCTGTGGGTGGGAGGTGGTGATCCGGCTGCAGGAAGGCTCCTTGGGGAGCCCCAGGACCCCCTAGAAGACCCTCCCTCCCACTGGGCGGGCCTGGGACTTGAGACGGGGATGAAAGTGGCCCAGAGCTGAGCGCCTGTCGGCCCCGCCCGCGGGACACGTACGGGGGCCCGCCCCAGCCCCGTCCCCCGGCACCGTTGGGTTTGCTCCTGGCGGCCTCGCGCTTCGCTCTCCAGCCTGCGGATCTGCTCCTTCGCCCCTTCCAGCTGCGTTCGCAGCGCCTCGTGCGCCCGCCACAGCTGGGAGTTCTGGGCCTGCGCCTCCAGGTGCTCCGCAGCCCGGGCCTGCAGCTGCTGTTCTAACTGGAGGGTGGAAGGGTGGAAGGATGGAGACCGGCAAGGAACGCCCCCTCTTCCCCGGGGTGCTGCGCGGGCCCCAGGCTCCAGACAACCCGGGGACTGGGGACCCTGAGGCACAGGGGGAGAGTGCACGGGTGACCCTAGGGACGGGGCAGGGGCCAGGTGCTCACCTCCCGCTGCCGCAGGCCCGCGCGTTCCAGGTCCTGCTCGCGGCTCTGCAGCTCCAGCTCCAGGCGGCTTCTCTGCTCGCCGCGGGCAAAGTTCTGGGACGCAGGGAAGACCACTGAGCCTCCGCTGGCCGCCCGGCCATGCAAAAGAGGTACACGGAGGGCCAGGGACTGGGAGTGGGCCAGGGCGAGGCGGGGTCGGGTGGGGAAAACCAGGCGGGCGTGATGGGTGAGGCCCAGCGGGGTCTCATCCGGCTGAGGGCAGCCTGGACCCGCGGAGGTGGGGCCGTCGGGGAGGGATTAATTCGGAGAAGGCGGAGCCAGGAAGGCCAGCGCGGTGGGATTGGGCCTGGCGGGAGGGGCGGGGCCCGAGACCCACCTGACTCGGCTGGCGCCGGCTCTGCTCGCGCAGCTGCTCGGTCTCCTCGTACAGAGCGCGCACCTCCCTCTCGTGCTCGCTCTCGCGCCTTCGGGGGACCAGGCGACCTCGGATGAGAACTTGCCAGTGCTACAGCCCCCCGGCACCACCTCTGCTGCTACCCTGAGGCCCTCCACTGGCTCCCAGACCCCACCCCGGCCCTCACCTCCGCAGCGCCTGCTCCAGGCCGTCGCGCTCCCGGGCCGCCTCCTCCAGGCAGGCTGACGCGCGTATCAGAATATCCTCGAAAGAGCTCAGCAACTCGGGGCGCTCGCGCTGCAGCCGGGCCCAGAGCGTCCTCACAGCCCGCTGCCTGGAGGGCGGGCGGGAACTGAGGCTGGAGCTGGCAGAGGTGGGGAGCAGGCTCCCTTCCGCCAACGGCAAACCCTTGGGAGACTCCTTCGTCCCTGGGCAGGACAGGAGCACTTGCAGCGTGCAGGGCATCCCTCCCGTGAGCGCTTTCGCCCCTGCCCGGCGTGCGTGGTGGGTGTGCGTATCCCGGGCAGTGCCAGTATGTGGCCCCGCGCCCGGCGCTGCCCCTCCTCCCTGCAGCCCTGGCTGCTGCCTCATGAAATGCAAATTCTGCGGGAAATCACGCCAGGTCCCTCCCAAGGAGTCGCAGCTGACGCTAGGCTAGGCCTGACCCGCCCTAGAGACCCTGTGCAGGACCAGCACTCGGGTGACAAGGGCAGACAGCATGCAGGCAGAGAAACAGCAGAGGGGGCAGTGGGAGCGGGGCCAGCGCCGACTCACTCGCCCAGGACCGGGGCCACCCCCAGTTGCTCCAACACAGTGTGGAATCGCTCCTCCTCTTCCTCCTCCTCCTCATCCAGAGAGGCCCCTGTGCCCTGCACGTCGAGCCAGCCCCAGCCCGACTCAAAGGTCTCCTCGGGAGTCCTGCGGGGGGTCGCTCCCTGGGCCGACTCCACCCCCACAAACATCCCTGCGGGCATGGAGCGAGCGATTACCACCGCTGTGGGTCGCCACCCTGGCTCTGTCCCCGTTCACCCTCCCAACGAGTATCCTGCCCTCTCTCAGGGCCCAGTTTCCTGTTTTTCTTCCTTATTCTGGTCCTATTGGCCTGGGAACAAGAGGTGACAGGCCGGCTCCCAGCCCCACCGGAGCTTAGCACGGGAGAGGAGGTGAGGGGCAGGAAGGTCAGCTCCACACACTGGACAGCAGCTGGGAGCCCCCAAGCGCCAGTGCGTGCAGACACCAGCACGGGCCCCGGAGGGAGGAGGAGGAGAGGCACAGGCAGCCCTCGGGGCGCCACAGGTGCCAGGCCTCCTGATCAGGCCTCCAGCTCTGGGCAGTGGGAGATAGGCAGGCCTCAGGCTCACCCAGGCCCAGGCAGAACTCCCGGGCAGTGAGAAAGCCAGTGTGAGCCTGGTCCAGACTTTCAAACACGGCCTCCAGCTGCTCTGGTGTGAGGGGCAGGTCGCTCTGGAGTCCCTGGTCAGGGAAGGAGAGCAGAGATGAGCTGCTGAGGTCAACCAGGGCCGAAGCAATCTCTTGGGGCGAGGGACTCACCTGCAGGTCGTGCCTGGTGATGAAACCCTTGGCCTCCTTGTCACACAGCAGAAACAGCTCCTGGGCCTGCTCCAGCATTGCAGCCTGTGGCCCTGCAGAGCCCCCCTCAAGTTCCCCCTCCTCCTCCTGGGCCTCATCAGCCCCAGGCTTTCCAGGGCTGGCCATGGGAGCAGGGGGCCTCAGTTGGCCTTCAGGTGCTGTGAAGCCAAGGGAGGGTCAGAAAAAATTCAGGAGGGGAGCAGATGGGGTGCAAATATGTCTGACGGCTCAGCTGAGGGCCCTCCCTGCAGCAGGTGGGAAGGTAGGCGGAAGGCAAGGTGGGGCCAGGGGGGTGGATGTAGAAAATGCTGCAGGGTTGGGGTGTCACTGGGGTGGATGATGCAGCTCAGGACCTGTGAGTACTGCCCCAATGGGTCTGGCATCTCAGGAGGTTGGAACCCAGGGAGAGGCTACAGCCCTAGGAGGGGCTGCCGACTTTGGGAGAGGGGGAGCTGGAGGTGAGGGCAATCTCAAGGGCCAGTGGAGAAGACCTGGTGATAAGGAAGGTGGGATCCTGAAAGCTGAGAGGAGCTGGCTGCAGGTCAGTGAGGGAGGAGCCCGTCACGCTCTGCAACTGGAGATCTGGTCCCAAGTGAGGGCTCAACCAGTCCTGACCAAGTCCTTAGCCCCTGGCCTGGGCCTGTGTGGCCCAGCCTCATGACAGCTGGCAGGCAGGGCAAACTTCTCCCTTCTGCCCACTGGCGCCTCCCTCCACACAACTAAGCCGACAGACTGCAGGGGCAAGGTCCCAGCCTGCGGAGCCCTGCCTCTGAGGCTCCACTCAGAAACACTCAGATTCGAGACCTAATACCCCTGCCCCCCAACACTAAGGCCCTTCCCTGTCCCAGAACTCCCTGGGGCCTCCCATCCCACCTCCTTGCAGGGACACCCCTCCCCCTAACCAGAGCCACCTGTCCTTCACACAGTGTCCTAATCCCGGATTTCCCAAAGCTGCTCCCCAGCAAAACCCACCTTCCCCAACCAGGGAGCTGTGATCCTCTCCCCTCACTCCCCGCCCAGGGTCCTTCCAGGTTCCTTAGCCCAGGCGACCTTCAAAGAGGGCAAGTCTGGGCAGGTGAGAGAAGGGGACACAAGAGGCCAGGGCCATTGTCTCCAAGCCACGTTGTCGCCTCTCCCTCCGGCTTGCCGGCTAGACCGGAGGTCCACCCTAGCCGGAAGCCGCGTGGCGGCAGGGCCCCAGGGAGCTGGAAGGATGGGCTGGCTGGGTGGGGCGGCCAACCGCCTGCGCTCCCCGAAACTCTAGGGTACAAGCCCGCCCTTACCCCTGCCGCCGCGCGCCCCGAGGGTGTAACTCGAGTTCCCGACCGAGACGCTCAGGTTTGGCGCGGGCCACGGCGGCCCCGAGGGGGTGCCGGCGGCGGGTGCCGGGCGGGCGGCGGTGGAGGGGCCTCAGCGGTGGGACCAGCGGTCGCCTACCTGCGAACTGCGCCGCCGCACCTGCCGCGCGCCCGGGGCCGCTCCTCCCGGAAACGCTGGGCGCGCCCCGCCCCAGCTGAGACCCGGACGGGGCGCCGGGGGCACCGGGCCCGGAGCGACCCCTGCCGCCTCCCAGGCACCGAGACCCCTGCTTGGGCCGGCCCCGGGAGGAGCCGCTCTGCGCCGCTGTGGCCTGTCCCCGCCTCTCTGCGCTGCCCCGGCTGCCCGACCCGTGGAGGCTCGAGCGAGCAGTGGAGCAACGATGTGCCCTGGAGACCCAGGGACCCCCCAGAGCTGGGACAAGGCAGCGGGGGGCGGGCGCAGACACCAGCGTCTGGGAGGGGCCACTCCTGTCCGTGGGGAGCCTGACTTAAGGCACCAAAAAGTGTGTGTAGGAAAAGGCCGGGCAGGAAACAGACCAAATACTTTCAGCGGTTATCTCTAGGGGTGGGGAGCCTTTACTTTCTTCTCGATACTTTCCCAGTTTTTAAACAATAAACATGTAGGCCAGGCGCCTGTAATCCCAGCACTTTGGGAAGCCGAGGCAGGGGCGGATCACCTGAGGTCAGGAGTTCGAGACCAGCCTGTCCAACATGGCGAAACCCCATCTCTACTAAAAATACAAAAAACCCTAACCTGTAATCCCAGCTACTGGGGAGGCTGAGCCAGGAGAGTCGCTTGAACTCAGGAGGCAGAGGTTGCAGTGAGCAGAGATTGTGCCATTGTACTCCAGCCTGGGCGACAAGAACGAAACTCCATCTCAAAACAAAACAATGAACATGTAATGCTAGAAAATGTTTAACTTAGCAGTATTCAGTGTACACGTACAGGTGAACGAGCTGGGGACACAGGGAGGTCCCACCTCCACAGCCCCTCCTGGCTCTCCTTCTGGGGCCCAGCCCTGACTGGGGCTCCCAGTCAGGGGGAGGACTGGAAGGAGGAGCTGCCTGAGGCCAGAATGAAACCCTCCCGTGTGGGGAGAAAATTCCACCCAAGACCGAGGAGCCCTCCCCAGCCCGTCTGGCTCCCGCACCCACCTGAAGGGCTGGAATCACTCTCCTGCCCAGCAACCCTGGAGGGGTGCAAGGCCTCTGCTTCTCAAGGAAGGGGCCTGGGATCCAGCCTGCGACCCAGCTGAACCACAAAAGGCTGGGCTTATGGGACAGGACCTTGAAACCAAGGAGGGGGGTGGCCTCTGGCACAGGCGCAACAGGGACCTGCCTGGCCGGCTCGCCCAGTCCCAGATCCCAGAACCAACCGTTATTGTTGGCAGGGGGCTGCCACCACAGCCACCCCACGCCTTCTGGGAGGAGCAGGTGGGGACTGACTCTGACAGGGCTAAGAGCTCTGGACAGCCAGTCAGGCCTAGGGCTCCACTCCAGCACCCTCAGGCCATGGGGCCCTTTTGGTTACCAAGGACTGGCCTTCTCCCCTCATGGCCTCTCCGCCATGCAGAAGATGCTGTCAGGAAACCACTTCCTCAGCACAAGGCTGAGTCCCCTTCAGCTAGGACCTCACCTGCCTCCATATCCCAGCCCCAACCTGTGTACTGGCTGGGCACAGGAACAAGAAGGTATGTGCACCAGGCCAGAGAGGCTTGTGAGGGTAGGGGGACAGAGAACTTTGGGCCAAACGCCAAGTGGAGCAAGTGCCCAGGCTTCCCAGGTCCCTTGTGCTCAGTTTCAGGAACCTTAGCCCCCACAGCTGTCCAAGCCTGAAAGCAGCCACACCCCCGCTGTGTGTGGGGAGGGGCAGGTGACACCTTTTGTAAACATTTTGGTTTTTATTTACCAAGGATCTCGGTCCCAAATATTTCCATTGGCCCTCAGAAGGCGGTGGCCAAGGGTCAGCCAGGAGGCCGAGGGCAAGTTGGGGGGCATGTGGGTGGGTCCTAGACAGGGGGGTGGGCAGGAATGCAGCAGGCTCACATGTGTCTGTAGCGGGGGGTTCCTAGGCCAACCTGGCAGGTTCCAAATGCCAGGCCCAGGAGTGCGATGCTGGGAGACCCTGCAGGCCTGCATCTGTGGAGACGCTAGTCAGCCGAGGCAGGGCCAGACCCTAGCCACCAGGCTCTGCAAGCAAGCAGGCAGTCACATACACGCGAAGTGGGCAGAGGCTGGGCTGCAGCATTTATTACATGTGCTTTCGCGAAAATAAATAATTCTTCACACACATTTTTCAGCAGGACATGAAAAATGGGGCGGGAAGGGAAGCTGCAAAGTTCTCGGGGGTAAGGGGGTGGGGGAGGTGCCCAGGCAGCACAGGGGAAGGAATATTAAGGCACAGGTGCGCAGGGCCTCAGCGGCCCAGGGGAGAGGTGTGGAAACCTCCCCACTCAGTGCAGCTGGTGAGTGGCTGGCGAGGGGCCCACGGTAAAGGCCCCTCTTGGCAGCTGTGACTCCCCCCATCTCCTCACTCTGCAGTGGTAAAGCAGGCATCTCAGGCAGGATCCCTGGAGAGGGTTGGGGTCTCAGGCAGCCCCAGGGCCCCGATCACAGGCCGGGCCGGGAGAGCAGCGGCGCTCAGCAAGGGGGCAGGCCTGGCGGGTGCTGCGGGGACGCGAGGTCGTCTGGGTCGGCGGGGGCGGGGGCGGCGGGGGCGGGGTCGGCGGGGGCGGGGCCGGCAGATGCGCGCATGCGCAGAGCTTCGGGCGGGAAGGCCACGTTGGTGCAGAAGAGGCCGAGCAGCAGCTGGCGCTGGCACTCCTCCCACTTGGCCAGCGCGTCCCCCAGCGACAGGTTGTTGCGCATCCAGCCGGGCAGTGCCTCGCTGTAGGTGGCGCAGGACAGCGGCACGGAGGGCAACGACTGGACGCGGCGCAGCTCCACCTGCTCCGGCAGCCTGCGGGGCAGGGAGAGGGCTTCAGCTCCCGGCACTAGCACCGCGGGCCCCGGGTGGACACGCAGTTGGCGGCTCACCTGGAGGACAGGTGCCTGCCCAGCTTCCTCTTGGCGCGCATCACCAGGTACTGGCAGATGCTGCCCGTCTGCTCCTTCATCCACCGGATGTCCTCGGGAACGTCGGGCAGCCACTCCAGCAAGCTGGGGACAGGGCAAGCAGCGCGTTCAGGGGCTCGCATGCCCACCCGCCGGGCCCTGTCTGTGCCCTGACTCGGTACTGCCCACCCCACCCCACCTTCCCTGGTGACCATCACTCGCGGATGATCCCAAAGTCAGTCCCCAGGGCCCCTCTCCCGACCCCCCGGCCCCCACACCGGATGGTGAAGGACAGAGCGCTCTCCAGCGGCAGCGTGTATGGCACCATCATTGCAGTGGCCAGACGCACGGGCAGCATGTTGGAGAGGGTGGTCAGCAGGTCTGTGGGCTCCACGCAGGCCTCCAGCAGGGCTGCAGGTAGGCGGGAGGTCAGCGGCCAGTGGAGGCAGAGGAGCCCAGGACCCCCTAGATTTCCCTCCCCGGCTCACCGTCCTCTCTCTTCCCCTCCTGCCTCCCCTCCTCCCCTCCAGTCCCCGAGGTGGGCACCCTCATTGAGTCGGACGGGCAGGTGCTCCAGGATGTGATCTTCCCCGGGCGGCTGTGAGGGGTCCACCGCTTGGGCACTCTCCATGGCCTCGTCCTCGTCCTCTGGGCCGTGGGGGCAGGCGGGGGGCAACGCCAGCAAGGGGTTGGGTCGGTTCAGAAGGCCTGGGGTGGGGGCGAGGAGGGATTCCCAGTTCATCAGGCCTGCAGGGTGCAGCAGAGCCGAGCCCACCCCGCCCTGTCCCGCCGGGGTCCACGCACCGTTCCGCTGCAGGAAGCGCAGGCCGTCCCGGTAGCCCTGCTTGCACATCTCTCGCAGCACCTGTGGTGAAGAGGGTTAAACGGAGTGGACGGAGCCAGGGATGCCTGTTCTGCCCCTGGAGTCCCTGGCGCCCCTGAGGGCCACCTCCCTTCACCACCCACAGCCCCCAACCCCAAAACCTATCCTAGACCCGTCTCTACTAAAAATACAAAAAATTAGCTGGGTATGGTGGCGGGTGCCTGTAGTCCCAGGTACTCGGGAGGCTGAGGCAGGAGAATGGCATGAACCTGGGAGGCCAAGCTTGCAGTGAGCGGAGATCGCACCACTGCACTCCAGCCTGGATGACAATGTGAGAATCCGTCTCAAAAAAAAAAAAAAAAAGGCCGGGCGCGGTGGCTCAAGCCTGTAATCCCAGCACTTTGGGAGGCCGAGACGGGCGGATCACGAGGTCAGGAGATCGAGACCATCCTGGCTAACACGGCGAAACCCCGTCTCTACTAAAAACACAAAAAAATTAGCCGGGCGAGGTGGCGGCGCCTATGGTCCCAGCTACTCGGGAGGCTGAGGCAGGAGAATGGCGGGAACCCGGGAGGCGGAGCTTGCAGTGAGCTGAGATCTGGCCACTGCACTCCAGCCTGGGCGACAGACCGAGACTCCGTCTCAAAAAAAAAAAAAAAAAAAAAAATAGTTTGAGGCCAGCCAGGCATAGTGGCAGGCGCCTATAATCCCAGCTACTTGGGAGGCTGAAGCAGGAGAATAGCTTGAACCCAGGAGGCAGAAGTTGTAGTGAGCTGAGATCGCATTAATGCACTCCAGCCTTGGCAACAGAGCGAGACTCCATCTCCAAAAAAAAAAAGAGAGAGAGAGGCTGGACGGGGAGCCTGGACAGAAGTTGGATGGGCCATCTGCCCCTAGAGAGGCTGCGCACTTTCCCGCAGCCCTCAGAAGAGGCTGTACAGACCCCACCCTACCCTGGGCACTCAGAAGTCAAAGGAGCAGTGTTCTCCCTTGGTGCTCAGTGAGGAGTGGCTGGGAAGGCCACAGTCCCCGGAGCAGAGCTCACCAGGGGCTCAGGCGGGAAGAGGGCCTTGGAGAGGCGGTAGAGGTTGCGAAGGTTGAACTGGATGCTGGTGTTGGTGACTCGCAGCTCGTGGATGTTGGTGGAGCTGTCCTGTGGACAGATGTCACTCTCGCCCGAGAAAGGGGACACTGTGATGGTGTTCTTAAGCTCATAGAGTGGCAGGTTGTCCGAAATGCCACCATCCACATAGCGCTTCCATGGGACACACAGACAGGACTGTACATGAGGGCCTGTGGCTGCACTGGCCAGCTCCCCCCACCCACCGCCACCCCACGCGGCCACCAAGGGCCCCATTCAGTGGCTATTTCATTTGGGCATTTTACCCACTGGGCATTGACTGTGGGCCAGCTTGGGCACTGAGCAGATGGCAGACGGGGGAGGGCAGGGACAGAGGAAGGGATGGCGGGGGGCAGGGCAGGAAGCGTGCATCGCCATGGCTGCTTCTTGAGTAACACAGGGGAAGTGGGGTAACAGGCAGTGGCAGGGCAAGGGCCTGAAGGATGGCTCTCGGTGGCCTCCCACTCTGTCCCTCATCCCACGGCCCACCTCATGGAAGGTGCCCAGGGCTAGGGATACTCACCACCCCCTGGAGGGAGGGAGGGATGAGCCCACAGTACACGGGGATGAAACCGCTGCAGACATTGGCCTTCAGGACAGGGACAGAGTGGGAGAGAGTGAGCAGGGTCCTTGAGGTTCACACTGTGCCCACCCCCAAGCATGGCTCCACCAGGCCCCACCTGGATGAGCTCGTCCTTGGAGTTGAAGTGGGATATAATGACATTCTCGCCGTCCGACACGCGGGTCAGGGAGATGCCCAGGCGCCCACTGGCATGCTCATGGCTATCAGCAGGCAGAACCTTCAGCAGGAAACTGCGGATGATCTTTACCAGGTTGAAGGAGGGGTGCAGGGGGCCCAGGAACCGCTTCCGGGCCTCTTTAGATACCTCAATGAACTTGGCACCAGCCTCACCTGGGGCACAGGGCCAAGGTTAGGGGCCCGTGCTCCTGGGCTTTGCAACCCACCTTCCTTCATAGCCCCATGTCCAGGGTTCCATGGCATACAGACCCTGGAGGAGGCCCAGTGCATGTGGGACCTGGCTTATAGTTGGGACTTTGGCCACCTTCCCTGAGATGGCAGACAGCTGAGGCTGGCCAGCTGAGACCAGGACCTGCCCTCTGCCTGGTATTTCCCAACTGTCTGTCCCCATGAGTCACTGGGCCTGGTGTGGCATCTAGCCCAGGAGTGGGGACAAGGCAGAGACTCAACTCTGACCAGCCTTAGCCTTCACCCACTTGGCCAGATTCAGCAGTGGGGGGATGGGGCAGACCCACAAAGCCCAGCCCGGCACACAGGTCACAGTTCACAGGCCCGGGCGTGTGTTGGGCTGGAAGTAGTCAGGACCCAGTTCCTAAGAAGGCACACCTGTGTCCCACTGCAGCCAAGAGGAAGCACCCCAAACACTCCTTTTGGGCCCAAGGGTGCTGGCCAGCTTGGGGCTAGTCCCTGGAAGTGGTCTGGAGCGTTGTGGGAAGAGCTGAGGTCCAAGCCCCTCCTCCAGTGCATCACTCTTGTCAGGAGTGGGGCAGTGTGGAGGCAGGAGCTCCTCAGACAGCACCTGCTGCACTATGGGCTCCAGCTGTGCAAGACCACCCGTGAGAAGCAGTCTTGTTGGGAGCAGGGTGGGGAAGCTATGGGAGAAGTGTCCTTGGCTGGGGCAGCAGGGACCTTGATGTGTCCTGAAGCCAGGGGGCCGACTGAGGCGCTTGTCTGAAGGCCTCCAATAACAGCTGTAGTTATTCGGACCTGGGGGGTTCACTTCTGTGGTCCAGCCCCCTCCCTCCCAGGACAAAGTTCAGAGGAAGAGGGCAGGGGTGAACCCCGGACAAGCTCCTGCTGAGCAGAGTGCCTGTCATTTCGGGTGTCCTCACAGGCTAGGAGCTGGGCAGCAGTTCCCAGGACTCCTGAAGTTATGTGCTGTAAATGCTGCTCCTTCATGGCAGCCGATAGTGCGAGCCGAGGCCAGCCCAGCACACAGAGACCCATCCACTCCTGACCACAGGCACCAGAGCCCAGAAGCACCCTCACCATGAAGTGTGCAAACGCGGTGGGCCTCAGCGGGGAGCCAGGCCACAGGGCACCATGTGCAAGGAGAGGGCAGAAGAGCCCCTTCGCGCCCAGCCCTGACCTCAGCGGGGCTCCTCCTCCGGGCCCTTGGAAAGGACCAGGTCACGGTTCCCAGACGCCTCTCAGAGGCCACCCCCATGCCAGGCCCCCTGATAGCAGCCTGGAATTGCAGAGGCCCAGGACACTGTGACCGACCGCTGGCACAGGGTGTAATATCCAGGGCCACGGGGTGACTTAGGTGCCTCCTTGGATTCTCACGGTCCCGCCCACGAGTTACTTTCTCTGTCCAATTAAGCAGCTTCTGCTGCACCTGCCCGTCCCCCAACCTTTGCGCCCGAGAGGCGGGCCCCGGGCACCCTCGGAGCAAAACAAACCAGGCCCCGCCCCCGGGCCAGCGACCCGGATTGGATCCTCGCCGGGTTCCCCAGGCGCGGACAGGAGCCCTCCCCACGGTACCCACCGGCTCGCCGCGGGGCCCCTCCGTTCACCGAGACCATCCCCCGGCCCCGCGCGGCCTTCCCGCCAGCCCCGCCTGCCGCCCCCGGCCCCGCTCACCCAGGCAGACCCCGGTGACCAGAGCCGTGGCCGTGAGCGCCCCGGCCGAGGCGCCATAGATGTGCGTGGCGTTGGCCACCAGGAAGGGCGCGTGCTCGCGGAGGCAGGAGGCCACGCCGACGTAGTAGACGCCGAGGAAGCCGCAGCCCGCGAACGAGATGTTCCACGTCTTCTCCCGGGGAAACATCGCGGCGGCGGCCGCCGGGCTCCGGGCTCCGCGGGCGGCCGGGCCTCTCTGCGCCGCTTGCTCGCCGCTCGCCGCTCGCTCGCTGGAGCCGGGAGCCGGGAGCCGGGGGTCGGGAGCCGGGGGCCGGGCGGGTCCAGCTGCGGCTCTAGCGCCGGTCCCCGCTGGCGGAGGCGAAGAAGCTACGCGAGCGGCGCGGAGGCGGCGCTTTTAAGTGTGAACTCACGGCGGGGGCGGGGCCGGCACACGAAGACCAATCGGGGCGCGCGGGGAACGGCCGTGCCTTCGGGCCCCGCCCCCGTCCCTGACCCGCCCCCCCGCGCTGGAGCCCCGCCCCCCGCTGCCGCCCAGCGAAGCCTCCCGCCCTCCCTCCGCCCCTGCTGGGCACGGCTGGGGGCACGCGCCTACGGGAGCCGGGTGGGCCGGGCGCAGGCCCCCAAGCCTGGGGGCTGGAAGCCTCACACAGACCTGGGTACCCGCGAGAGGGGGCTCTGGTTTCAGGGCAGCCGCCGCCCTTCCCCACCAGGTCCGCCTCCCACACCCACCCGGGACAGAGGAGCTGGTCCCTGGACAGAGACTCACCGGCAGCACCCCAGACCTGAAAGCCGCACAGGCCTCGGGAGTCCCGGGACCCACTGGCTCACCCACAGACGGACCCATAAACATCCAAGGCGGGATGCTAGTCCCGCAAACCCTTCGTGGGGGACCCCAGCTCCGCAGACCCACGCGCCCTGACGTGGGGCCTCAGCCTTGCCCCGCGCCCGCGACCCCTCCGGACCTTGGCCCCTTACCTGGGTCTGTACCTGGGTCCCGCCCTGCCTGTTCAGGCTTTGGGGCTGTCTGCGTCTGACTGGGGCCGCCCCGCCCCCCGATAATTGCCCCAGAGGTAGAGCAATCCTGGGTGATGTCACCCTTCCGTCCCTTTTCCGCATTTTTCTCCTTGTCAGTGGAGCAAGCCGGGCTTGGTGTGGATCCAGGATCCGTCCCTGAACCTCACCCCACCCCCAAAGGAGAGGTTCTCTTAGGTTGGGGTGGGAGGCAATGAGATTCTGTCTCCCCAGGAACACTGGCTCTCCAGGCTGAGGTCATCTCTGGCCCTAGCTGTTGTCAGGGCTGCAGAGGGTCTGGGACGGGGCTTGGGGCTGCCCCCAACCCAAGCTGAGTTAGAGAAGCCAGAGCAGGGCCTTCCCAGAATGGGGCGATGTAGGGGGATGCTGCCCAGTCCTCAGCCTCCATGCTCCCAGCCATCCCAGAGAGCACTGGAAAGTCAACCCTGCCCCAGCCCTACTGGGGGCCGGTAGGCGTCTACATAGGCTGAAAATGAGAGGAGGCCGGGCACGGAGGCTCACACCTGTAATCCCAGCACTTGGGGAGGCCGTGACGGGCGCACTACAGAAAGTCGGGAGTTTGAGACCGCCCTGGCTGGTGAAACCCTGTCTGTACTAAAAATACAAATATTAGCCGGTCAGGGTGGCATACGCCTGTAATCCAAGCTACCCGGGAGGCTGAGGTGGGAGAATCACCTGAACCTGGGAGGCGGAGGTTGCAGCGAGCTGAGATTGCACTACTGCACTCCAGCCTAGGCTACAGAGCCAGGCTCCCTCCCCCCCAAAAAAAAAGAAAAAAAAGAGGCTGGGCACCGTGGTGGCCCACGCATGTAATCCCAACACTTTGGAAGGCCAAGGTGGGCGGATCACCTGAGGTCAGGAGTTTGAGACCAGCCAGGCCAACATGGCAAAACCCCCTCTGTACTGAAAATACAAAAATTAGCCGGGCGTGGTAGCACATGCCTGTAGTCCTAGCTACTCGGGAGGCTAAGGCAGGAGAATCGCTTGAACCTGGGAGGCAGAGGTTGCAGTGAGCTGAGATGGTGCCACCGCACTCCAGCCTGGCCAGGTGACAGAGCATGACTTCTCAAAAACAAAACAAAACAAAAAAAAAACGCCGGGCACTGTGGCTCATGCCTGTAATCCCAGCACTTTGGGAGGCCGAGCTGGGCAGATCACGAGGTCAGGAGATAGAGACCATCCCAGCTAACATGGTGAAACCCCATCTCTACTAAAAAAATATAAAAAATTAGTTGGGTGAGGTGGCAGACGCCTGTAGTCCCAGCTACTCGGGAGGCTGAGGCAGGAGAATGGCATGAACCCGGGAGGCGGAGCTTGCAGTGAGCCCAGATCGTGCCACTGCACTCCAGCCTGCTCCATCTCAGGAAAAAAAAAATTGAAAAATGAGTGAGAGGAGGTCGCGTGGGGCACCTCAGGGGTTCTGGAGTGCTCCCCTGTGGGAAGCGAGGATAAGTTGAACTTTGAAGGGTAAATGAGCAGACAGGGCTGTAGGCCCTCCAGGCAGCCGACCAGGACAGGGGAAGATTGTGGGGGAGTGAGGGGGAGAGAGTAACTGAGCCCCAGGTGGGAGAGGGTCAAGCAGGGAGGACGTGACCATACTTGACTTGAAGAGACTCCTAGGCAGGGCGCAGTGGCTCACACCTATATTCCCAGCACTCTGGGAGGCTGAGGTGGGGGGATTGCTTGAGTCCAGGAATTTGAGACCAGCCTAGGCAACATAGCTTGATTCCATCCCTACAACAAAATTAAAAAATAGGCCGGGCACGGTGGCTCACGCCTGTAATCCCAGCACTTTGGGAGGCTGAGGTGAGTGGATCACGAGGTCAGGAGATGGAGACCATCCTGGCTAACATGGTGAAACCCTGTCCCTACTAAAAATACAAAAAAAAAAAAAAAAAAAAAAAAAAAAAAATTAGCCAGGCGTGGTGGCAGGCGCCTGTAGTCCTACTTACTCAGGAGGCTGAGACAGGACAATGGTGTGAACCCCAGAGGCGGAGCTTGCAGTGAGCGTAGATGGTGACACTGCACTCCAGCCTGGGCGACAGAGCGAGACTCCATCTTAAATAAATAAATAAGGCCGGGCGCGGTGGCTCAAGCCTGTAATCCCAGCACTTTGGGAGGCCGAGACGGGCGGATCACAAGGTCAGGAGATCGAGACCAGCCTGGCTAAATACGGTGAAACCCCGTCTCTACTAAAAAATACAAAAAACTAGCCAGGTGAGGTGGCGGGCGCCTGTAGTCCCAGCTACTCGGGAGGCTAAGGCAGGAGAATGGCATAGACCCGGGAGGCGGAGCTTGCAGTGAGCTGAGATGCGGCCACTGCACTCCAGCCTGGGCGACAGAGTGAGACTCCGTCTCAAAAAAAAAAAAAAAATAAAAAAAAAATAAATAAATAAATAAATAAATAAATAAGTAAAAATAAGTGCCAGGAGCGGTGGCTCATGCCTGTAATCCCAGTACTCTGGGAGGCCAAGGCGGGCGAATCACAAGGTCAGGAGATTGAGACCATCCTGGCTAATACGGTGAAACCCCATCTGTACTAAAAATACAAAAAATTAGCCAGGCATGGTGGTGGGCGGCTGTAGTTCCAGCTACTAGGGAGGCTGAGGCAGAATGGTGTGAACCCAGGAGGTGGAGCTTACAGTGAGCCGAGATCCAGCCACTGCACTCCAGCCTGGGCAACAGAGCGAGACTCCATCTCAAAACAAACAAACAAACAAATAAATAAATAATAAAAAATAATAAAGGCCAGGCGCGGTGGCTCACGCTTGTAATCCCACCACTTTGGGAGGCCGAGGCGGGTGGATCACGAGGTCAGGAGATTGAGACCATTCTTGCTAACACGGTGAAACCCCATCTCTACTAAAAATACAAAAAATTAGCCAGGCATGGTGGTGGGCGCCTGTAGTCCCAGCTACTCAGGAGGCTGAGGCAGGAGAATGGCGTGAAACCGGGAGACGGAGCTTTCAGTGAGCTGAGATCACACCACTGCACTCCAGCCTGGGCGACAGAGCAAGACTCCGTCTCAAAAAAAAAGAAAAAGAAAAAAATATATATATATGTAAAATAATAAATAAAATAAAAAATAAATATATAAATAAGTAAATAAATAAATAAATAAATAAATAAAAACTAAGCCAGGTGTAGTGTACCCACCTATAGTCTCAGCGACTCAGGAGACTGAGGTTGGAGGATCGACTTGAGTCTGGGCTGGCTGGGGGTGAACCATGATCGCACCACTGCACGTCAGCCTGAGCGAGAGTGAGACCCTGTCTCAAAAACAAAACAAGGCCAGGCGCGGTGGCTCAAGCCTGTAATGCCAGCACTTTGGGAGGCCAAGATGGGCGGATCACGAGGTCAGGAGTTCGAGACCATCCTGGCTAACACGGTGAAACCCCGTCTCTAGTAAAAAAATACGAAAAGCTAGCCGGGCGAGGTGGCGGGCGCCTGTAGTCCCAGCTACTCAGGAGGCTGAGGCAGGAGAATGGCATAAACCCGGGAGGCGGAGCTTGCAGTGAGCTGAGATCCGGCCACCCCACTCCAGCCCCGGCACAGGCGAGACTCCTGCTCCAGCCCCGGCACAGGCGAGACTCCTGCGCACATGGGGCCTCTTCCAAATCTTCGGATGGAGGTACACGGGGGCAAATGCACTCTGGGATTGGGGAGGGAGGGCCAGGGTATGGAGGGCGGAGCCAGGTGTCAGGAGCCCCCTGTGACTGGATTCTGTCGATGCTGCTGGAGCCAGCAGGGTTCAGGGTGTGATGAAGTAGGGATGGAAGTCCAGGGGCTCCTCAGGACAACCACTGACAGGGAAGCCAGGGACTTAGGGTCCTTCCCTCTCCAAGGAGAGGCCGGGAAAGGCCAGGGTTCGGGCCTTAGCCCCATTTGAGGGACTGTCGCCTTGATGGGTGGTGCTGCCTCAGCGCAGGGAGACCTTTGCTCCTATTTCCACATCTGGGTCAGGCTGTTTTGGGTACATAATCTCCAGGCCCCTGGGAGGCTCAGGAGCCAGGAACTGGGCAGTCCTTCCCAGAATCCTGGCAGGGTCTGGGAGCACCCCACCATTAGGACAAGCTCCAAGGGACAGTTCAATGAGAAACCCCAGGCAGTGGGACGTCCCCCTCTCATGGTGACCTCCGGGCGAAATAGGGCCCCTCCCTTCAGGGTCCAAGGCTGGAATTGCCAGGTCTGCACTCGGAAGCCTAGGTCCACTCCTGCTGCGGGCCCCTTCCCTGAGCCTGGGCCATCCCCAGCACCAGCCTCACCCCTGCCTTGTTGTAGCGAGCACTGCTCCCTGCACTCCTTAGCTGTACCTTGCTAGGGTCATTTCTCTGCTTCCTCCTCCATCTGCTGCCCCACCCCTACTACCCAGGTTCCAGCCTCCTCCACTGCTCACCTGGCTTTACTCCCACCCTAGTCTCTGCTTTTATGGGCATCCAAAAAGGTCTTTTTAAAAATATTATTGGCCGGGCGCGGTGGCTCAAGCCTGTAATCCCAGCACTTTGGGAGGCCGAGACGGGCGGATCACGAGGTCAGGAGATCGAGACCATCCTGGCTAACACGGTGAAACCCCGTCTCTACTAAAAATACAAAAACTTAGCCAGGCGAGGTGGCAGGCGCCTGTAGTCCCAGCTACTCGGGAGGCTGAGGCAGGAGAATGGCGTAAACCCGGGAGGCGGAGCTTGCAGTGAGCTGAGATCTGGCCACTGCACTCCAGCCTGGGTGACAGAGCGAGACTCCGTCTCAAAAAAAAAATAAAAAAAATAAAAATAAAAATAAAAATATTATTAAGGCCGGGCACGGTGGCTCACACCTGTAATCCTAGCACTTTGGAGGCCGAAGCGGGTGGGTTGCCTGAGCCAAGAGTTTGAGACCAGCCTGCCCAACGTGGTAAAACCCCATCTCTACAAAAAGATACAAAAAATTAGCCGGGACTGGTGGCAGGCACCTGTAATCACAGCTACTCAGGAGGCTGAGGCAGGAGAAATCACTTGAACCGGAGAGGCAGAGGTTGCAGTGAGCTGAGATCATGCCACTGCACTCTAGTCTGGGTAACAAGAGCAAAAGTCCATCTCAAAAAGAAGAAACAAAATAAATAAAAAGCATCTTGGATCCCTCTCCATCTCAGTACCTTCTGTGGCTCCCTGGCTCCCCCGACAACCCACATTGCTTCCCCTCCAGGGACTCTGCCTTCCTGCAGGTCTTGGCTCCCAATCTGAGGGAGGCCTCCCCCAGTCACCCCAACTGTCTTCTGTGCTATACCCTCCTGTTTATCCTCCCAGAACTAAGGAGGTCACAGAGCAGGTGCTCCCCACACCAAAGCCAGTTGGTGGGTTGCTGACCCCAAGCCCAGGGTGGGAGCGGCAGACCATCTTCTGGGTGCCTACATTGGTGGGCAAAGACCCTGAGGCTCGGGAGACAGCGTACGGAGTAGGGCCAGGAGGGCAGAGAGGCAGGGAGGGGTGGGTGATGGCCTGTCCTTAGCCCCATATTCCAGGCCAGAGCCTGTCAGGGGAGGGCAAGCCCACCCCCAAAGGACCTAGTTCAGTGAACACTTGGCCCTGCGGTCACTGCCCACAAGCCCTGAGCACATCTGCCCAGTAAGGCAGGGGTTGGCTGTGAACGGCAGAAAAACAAGCCTGAGGAGTGACTGCCCAAGTTGCTCAGGGCATTATGGCGGAGCCATGACTCCTGCAGGGAAACCCAGGGGCGTACACCACCCCCAAGCTGGACTCACTTCCTGCATCCACTTGTAAAGCCCAGGGGCTACGAATCCTGTCCTTGCAAGACCAGGCACCAAGCCACCCCAAAGATAGAGCCCTGATTACGCAAGCTCCATTTCAAATCAGCTTCTCTGCTGTTCTTTTTACAGGCAGGATGTCTGCCGCTCAGGCTGGAGTGCAGTGGCACTATCATAGCCCACTGTTAACTTCAACCTCCTGGGCAAGTGATCATCTCAACTTCTCATAGCACGGACTACAGGTGCACACCACGCCTCGATAGTTTGTTTTTTAGAGATGGGATCTTGCTATTTGCCCAGGCTGGTCTCAAACTCCTGGCCTCAAGTGATCCTCCCTCCTCGGCTTCCCAAAGTGCAGGGATCATGGGCACGAACTACTGTGCCCGGCCCGTTCACATTTTTCTGGAGTGTACTCAGGAGCTAGGATACCGCTTAAGGCCCACAGGAAGGGGCCCCAGGCAGCTGTGATGCCCAGACTCCCCTCCTCATGCTCATTTTGCACCAGAAACTCTTCCCCAACACCATGTTGTCCACACTTCAGCCCCAAACCTGCCCTCTTTGATGCGAAGCTGGGCAGAGACTACCGTCTGACAAAGTGCTCATGGAATACTTGAGATATGTGTAAAAGGCTTTATTTGCAGGGGAGCAGGAATTTAATCAAAGAGGCCAAATCCCATGTCATCGTCTGACTCTTCAGACTCCTCCTTCTTCTCATCTTTCTTCTCCTCTGCTGTGGAAAAGAGGAGAGGCGTGGTGAGCACTGCCCAAGTGCCAGGCCAGTCCCCCCATGGAGACCCCACTGCAGCAACACTGTCTGAGCCCCAGCCCCTTGCCCACTCACTAGGCCACCACTTACCTGCAGCAGGCGCGGAACCAGCAGCAGGTGCTGCAGAGCCTGGGGCAGCGGAGACGGCCACAGCCCCACCGGCAGGTACACTGGCAAGCTTGCCAATACCTACAGAAAGCAGAGAGGTGAGACCAGAGCAGCTGCCCAGTCTGGGAGGCTGTTCCACAGGGAAGTCAGATGGCACCATGGATGGCACAGGGCACCCAACATATATGGACCCACCATATGCCAATGTCTCCCGTTCTTCCGGAACACTCCCTCCCCCAGCCACTCCTCAACAGGGACTTTTCCTATCCAGAAACTTGCCTTCTAGGAATTAGGCCCACATTACCTGCCTGCCCACTTTCCCCACCTCCACCCTCAGATGTCCGTTGGACAAACATGGTTTTTTGTTTTTTTTTTTTTTTTTTGAGACAGAGTCTTGCTCTGTTGCCCAGGCTGGAGTTCAGTGGCGCAATCTCGGCTCACTGCAAGCTCCACCTTCCAGGTTCACGCCATTCTCCTGCCTCAGCCTGCCAAGTAGCTGGGACTACAGGCGCCCGCCACCTCACCCAGCTAATTTTTCATATCTTCAGTAGAGATGGCGTTTCACCGTGTTAGCCAAGACGGTCTCCATCTCCTGACCTTGTGATCCGCCCGCCTCGGCCTCCCAAAGTGGTGGGATTACAGGCGTGAGCCACCATGCTCGGCCTGGTCAATGAGCATGCTGCTCCAGTGTCCACATCTCTGGCCACAGCCATGTGCTCATGGCTTGGCCCGTTTGCTGAGCCAGCCCTGTCCTGGTCACATGCATGGAAGACAGGAACAGCTGCCCCAACAGCTCAACTTCCAAACAACTCCCACCAGCTCAGCTGACACCAACAAAAAACCATCTGCCCAACAAAGAGGCAAGAAGCCTGTGAACATCCCTGGCACCCGTAGTCCCTGCCCCCAGCTCCTTCACAGAAAGCATGCGGTAAGAACTGCTGACATGAACTCAGTTCTCCAGACACCAAGCTTCAGAGGCAGGGCCACCTAAACGTCCACTGAGAACACAGGGTGCCCCCTGCTGCCCTGCTCCTGGGAGTGTCTAGAAGCGCCCATGACATGAGCCCACTGGAGCCCTGCTCACTCCTCAGGTGAGGCTTCTAGGGTGCTCTGGTCCACAAGCGAAACCTGGCAGGCCACAGACGGACCAGCAGGGATTAGGATGGACCATGAAAACAAATGAAAGCCCCTCCACATCAACTCACCCTGGGCAATGACGTCTTCAATGTTTTTTCCATTCAGCTCACTAATAACCTGGAGCAGATAATCACACAGCTGTTACCAGGAAAGTGCAAATGTATCCCTGGCCCTATCCCTTCCAGAATCACAGCAGGACTGGGTCCCCCACAGAGGAATACGCCCTGAAGTTTCTAGACCTGCACTGCCCAAAGGGAGCCACCACCCTCGCTTGGTAAGTGATATAAAAATAAATGGACACTAGGTTTCTTAGACTTAGGACTGAGAAGGGAACACACGGTGTCTCACCGCTTAATGTTGACTACTCACAGGTATCTTCAACACGGGCAAAATAAGCTGTCAATGAATCTGACTTTGACTTCAGGCTGGAGTGCAGTGGTGGGATCTCACTGCAGCCTTGACCTCCCGGGCTCAAGCGACTCTCCCACCTCAGTCTGGGACAACAGGTGTGAGCACCCACACCTGGCTGATTTTTTTTTTTTTTTTTTTTTTTTTTGAGACGGAGTCTTGCTCTGCCGCCCAGGCTGGAGTGCAGTGGCGGGATCTCAGCTCACTGCAAGCTCCGCCTCCCGGGTTCACGCTATTCTCCTGCCTCAGCCTCCCAAGTAGCTGGGACTACAGGCGCCCGCCACCTCGCCCGGCTAAGTTTTTGTATTTTTTAGTAGAGACGGGGTTTCACTGTGTTAGCCAGGATGGTCTCGATCTCCTGACCTCGTGATCCGCCCGTCTCGGCCTCCCAAAGTGCTGGGATTACAGGCTTGAGCCACCGCGCCCGGCCTTGATTTTTTTTTATTATATTTTAGAGACAGGGCTTGGCTCTGTGGGACTGCAGTGGCACAATCACTACTCCATGCAGCCTTGACTTCCCAGGCTCAAATGAGCCTCCCGCCTCAGCCTCCTGAGTAGCTGAGACTACAGATGTGCACCACTGCCTACAACTTTTTTTTTTTTTTTAACTTTTTCTGGAGACCAGGTTTTATGATGTTTTCCAGGCTAGTCTTGAATTCCGAGGCTCCAATAATCCACCCGCCTTGGCCTCCCAAAGTGCTGGGTGAGCCACTCGCCAGGACTGCCTTTTTTGTTTGTTTTTTAAGGAATCTTATGCATCTCACTTGTATTAAACTTCCAAAGCTCATTAATCACGACTTTGCCTCGTACCCCTCCAGCTTTTTATTTTTTCCTTTTGAGACAGGGTCTCGTTCTGTCGCCCAGTCTGCAGTGCAGTGGCACGATCTTGGCTCAGTGCAACCTCCATCTCCCGGGTTCAAGCAATTCTCCTGCCTCAGCCTCCCAAGTAGCAGGGACTACAGGCACCCACCATCACGCCCGGCTAATTTTTGTATTTTTAGTAGAGATGGGGCTTCCATATGTTTGCCAGGCTGGTTTCGAACTCCTGACCTCAGGTGATCCGCTCGCCTCGTCCTCCCAAAGTACTGGGACTACAGGCGTGAACCACTGCACCTGGCCCCCACCCTGCTTACTTCTCTACCCGAGACATCGCCGACTGGACTGAAACAAGCCTCTCCCCGAACCCTCCAGCATGTGGCCGGATCAGGCAGAAAAATCGCCTGTACGGCGCTCTACGGCGGCTGCGGGGCAAGGGCGGCAGCTACCTTGTTGAGTCGGTCGTCGTCCGCCTCGATGCCCACGCTGTCCAAGATCTTCTTGATGTCCTTGGCGCTGGGGGAGGAGTTACCCCCGAGGGCAGCCAGCAGGTAGGAGGCGACGTAGCGCATCCTGAGGCGGGCGGAGAGGGCGCGACGGCGGTGTTACCCCGGTGGCCTCCGGCCTGCCCACCCCGGGGCCGCCGGACGAGGCCGCGTGTGGCTTGCCCAGTAGGCCTCCGTCCCGGAAAGACCCCGCCGCCCACCTCGCATGCCCGCGGACCCCGAGTCCCCAGCCCGCACCCCGGGCCGGGTCACCACACTCACGCGGCGGCGTCTGCGGCGGCGGCGGAGAGGCCTCACGCGTGCAACCTCAGCGGTGTCAGGGAGGAAAAGGAAGGCGCCGATGCAAGGGGCGGGGGTAAACCGCTACCCAGAAGCCTCCGGGACCCGAGCGGGGCGCCGCATGAGGCGCCTCAGGATGGCGTCACGAGGCGCTCAGCCAATGACGATAGAGGAGAAGCCATTGACACTTCCCCCCGGCCCCGTCAAGACAGTTTCCGCGGCACAGGCGAAGGCCAGTAGTTCCGGAAGTGGCTGCTCTTATAGCGTGGGGCGAAGGTCCCCCGAAACTCGTGGTGGCGACGGACGAAGCGAGCCCAAAGGGACGGCATCTGCCTTCGGTACCTAGCGCTCCCAGCATGCCACGCGGCGCCTACAGCGCCCAACATGCAGCGCGGCTGCCACGCCCCGGCGCAACCTTCGCCCGCGAACTGCAAGTCCCATGGTGCACCGCTGCCGGAAGTGGCCTGCGCCGCCGGCCTACGCGGAACGGCACGTGGGCCCAAGCGGGGGCTGCTCGCGGTAGGCTCGCCCTGACTCTTTGGTGGTTCCCTGGCCGCGGCGACCGGTGGCCCCATGTCCAGCCGGGCTCAGTGAGGTGAGCCAGCCGCCTCGGACTTAGCGACTGCAGCCCTACCTGGGAGGCCACCCCCGTCCTGCGGGGCCAGGGCGTCCTGCCAGAGGACGAGCGCGAACCTTGGAGGGCAGGACAATGACGTGAGGCAGCGTCGCCCACCACCCCTGAGAGGAGTGAGGTCCGAGCGGTCAGCCCCTGCGCTGGCCGCTTCGGCCCAGAACTGACCTTGGTGTCCATGTGGACATAGCACATCAGGGGACCCTGCCACATTCTCGGGTCCTGGGAGGGAACAGGGTTGGCCCTGCCTTCTAAGGACTTAAGTTCTTCTGCGAGGACGCAGGAGATGAATAAGGGGGCGATCCGAGGGATAGGGACAGAGCGCGAGTTGGTCTGGGCAGCCTGAGAAAGTCTAAGCTGAGAGATAAGGAGCCAACCCTGCCAATATCCGGGGCTAGCACCAGGAACAGGGGGTCAGATGCAGGTACCTAAGGTGCTAGCAGGCAGCGCCTGCTCCCGTGGGGCTCAAACAGCAGTGCAAACCCTGGGATGTGTATACATCAAGCATTGGAACTCGACTTCACCGTCGCCTTCTGTGGCCTCGGTGTCATTACCCCCATTTTATAGATGAGGCGGTTGGGTACAGAAAGGTTTTCTTGCTCGAGGTCACACATCTGGGATAAAGGCGGGAAAACATCTTGCGAACAATGTGACTTTTTTTATTTTGTAATTTTTGAGACGGGGCCCCATTCTGTCGCCCAGCCTGGTGTGCAGTGGCTGGATCACAGCCCACTACAGCCTCAAATTCCTGGGATCAGGTGATCCTCCCACCTCAGCCTCTTAGCTGAGACCACAGGCCTGTGCCACCACACCTGGCTAAAATTTTTTGGTAGAGACAATGTTGTTGAGACATGGGCTCAAGCGATCGTCCCACCTGGACCTCCCAAAGTGCTGGGATTACAGGTGTAATCCCAGAGTCACCATGCCTGGCCAGGATTATGGTTTCATTCAATGTTTTAAGCAAGTCCCTTCACATTGGTGTGCAACCATCACCACTATCCATCCCAACCTTTTTTTTTTTTTTTTTTTTTTTTGATATAGAGTCTCGCTCTGTCGCTCAGGCTGGAGTGCAGTGGCGCTATCTCGGTTCACTGTAAACTCCACCTTCTGGTTTCACACCATTCTCCTGCCTCAGCCTCCCAAGTAGCTGGGACTACAGGCACCCACCACCATGCCCAGCTAATTTTTTGTATTTTTAGTAGAGACAGGGTTTCACTGTGTTAGCCGGGATGGTCTCGATCTCCTGACCTCGCGATCCACCTGCCTTGGCCTCCCAAAGTGCTGGGATTACAGGCATCAACCACCGTGCCTGGCCCCAACTTTTTTTTTTTTTTTTTTTTTTGAGGAGTCTCACTGTTCCCCAGGTTGAAGTGCAGTGGCATGATCTTGGCTCATTGCAACCTCCGCCTCCTGGGTTCAACCGATTCTCCTGCCTCAGTCTTCTAAGTAGCTGGGATTACAGGCACCCACCACCATACCTGGCTAATTTTTGTATTTTTGGTACAGACGGGGTTTCACCATGTTGACCAGGCTGGTCTCAAACTCCTGACTCCAAGTGGTCTGCACACTTCGGCCTCCAAAGTGCTGGGATTACAGGCACAAGCCACTGTGCCCAGCCCCATCTCACTTTTTTTTTAACTTTTTTTTAACTTTTTTTTTATTATCCCAAACAAACTCTGTACGCATTAAAGTCCCTATTCCCTGCTCCCCCACCCTTGATAAACACATTCTACTTTCTGTTCCTATGATTTTGACAACGGTAGCACCCCGTAAGACTGAAATAATACAGTATTTTGCCTTTGTGTCTGGCCTTTTTCATTCAGCGTATTTTCAAATTTCAAGAACCTACCTAAAAGGAAGATGCTAAGACAAATTTAATATAAATACAGAGTAGTTTATGTGGGCCAAGCTTGAGGATTACATCCTGGACATAGATTTAAGTTGCCCTGAATTTTTTTTTTTTGAGACGGAGTCTCGCTCTGTCACCCAGGCTGGAGTGCAGTGGCCGGATCTCAGCTCACTGCAAGCTCCGCCTCCTGGGTTCCCGCCATTCTCCTGCCTCAGCCTCCCGAGTAGCTGGGACTACTTTTGCTGGGACTACAGGCACCTGCCACCTCGCCCGGCTAGTTTTTTGTATTTTTTAGTAGAGACGGTGTTTCACCGGGTTAGCCAGGATGGTCTCGATCTCCTGACCTCGTGATCCACCCATCTCGGCCTCCCAAAGTGCTGGGATTACAGGCTTGAGCCACCGCGCCCGGCCAAGTTGCCCTGAATTTACACTTGGGTGAGCAGCAGATATAAGTGGATTTTTAAAATTTATTTTTATTATTATTATTTTTTTAGATGGCGTCTAGCTCTGTCGCCCAGGCTGGAGTGCAGTGGCGCGATCTTGGCTCACTGCAACCTCGGCTTCCCAGGTTCACGCCATTCTGCCTCAGCCTCCCGAGTAGCTGGGACTACAGGCACCCGCCACCACGCCTGGTTAATTTTTTGTATTTTTTAGTAGAGACGGGGTTTCACCGTGTTAGCCACGATGGTCTCTATCTCCTGACCTTGTGATCCGCCTGCCTCGGCCTCCCAAAGTGCTGGGATTACAGGCGTGAGCCACTGCGCCTGGCCTTAATGTTTTTTTTAATTTTAGAGACAGGATCTTGCCATGTCATACAAGCTGCTCTCCAAGTCCTGACTGACCTCAGGTATCCACCCACCTTGACCTCCCAAAGTGCTGGGATGACAGGCATGTGTCCCTGTGCCTGGCCTGTTTTTTAATCGTTTGTAGAGATGGGGCCTTGCTATGTTGCTCAGGCTGGTCTCAAACTTCTGGCCTCAAGCAATCCTCCTGCCTTGGTGTCCCAAAGTGGCAGGATTACTGGTGTGAGCCACTGCACCCAACCTACAAGTGAATTTTTTTTTTTTTTTTTTTTTTTTTTTTGAGACGGAGTCTCGCTCTGTCGCCTAGGCTGGAGTGCAGTGGCGCGATCTCGGCTCACTGCAACCTCCACCTCCCAGGTTCACGCCATTTTTGTGACGGGGTTTCACGGTGTTAGCCAGGATGGTCTTGATCTCCTGACTTTGTGATCCGCCCGCCTCGGTCTCCCAAAGTGCTGGGATTACAGGCGTGAGCCACCGCGCCCAGACAACAAGTGGATTTTTTTTTTTTTTTTTTTTTTTTTTTTTTTTTTTTTTTTTTTTTTGAGACGGAGTCATGCTCTGTCGCCCAGGCTGGAGTGCAGTGGCCGGATCTCAGCTCACTGCAAGCTCCGCCTCCCGGGTTTACGTCATTCTCCTGCCTCAGCCTCCCGAGTAGCTGGGACTATAGGCGCCCGCCACCTCGCCCGGCTAGTTTTTTGTATTTTTTTAGTAGAGACGGGGTTTCACTGTGTTAGCCAGGATGGTCTCGATCTCCTGGCCTCGTGATCCGCCCGTCTCGGCCTCCCAAAGTGCTGGGATTACAGGCTTGAGCCACCGCGCCCGGCCAACAAGTGGATTTTTAAAGGCAAAAAGCGGGGACAGGAAGCAAACTGATATAAAGTTAATCAGGAATTCTCATTGGTTTACAGAAATGACTGATTAGTGATTGGCTATACATTATTAAACTCTAAGGTGTGGGTTATAGTGCCTAGTTTGGCATTGTTAGGTTAATTTATAGTTACTTCTGGCAATACCAACCAGTTTCAAGAGACAAACACAAAGTGGACAGAGTGTGATTGTGGTCTCATTCTATGTTTCTCGGCTGGATAATTGAAAAGGAACCATATTCCCTAGCTAAGTGTTATTTTTTCATAAGGTTCATCCATTTTGTAGCATGTGTCAGTATTTCAGGTCTTTTTTGTGTGTGTGTGAGACAGAATCCCTGTCACCCAGGCTGGAGTGTAATGGTGCAATCTTGGCTCGCTGCAACCTCTGACTCCTGGGTTCAAGCTGTTCTCTTGTCTTAGCCTCCCGAGTAGCTGGGACTACAGGCGCCCGCCACCACGCCCAGCTAATTTTTTGTACTTTTTAGTAGAGACAGGGTTTCACCATGTTAGCCAGGATGGTCTCGATCTCATGACCTCGTGATCCACCCGCCTTGGCCTCCCAAAGTGCTGGGATTACAGGCATGAGCCACCACGCCTGGCCTATTTTTTTATTTTTTTGAGACGAAATCTCACTCTGTAGCCCAGGCTCGAGTGCAGTGGCCCAATCTTGGTTCACTGCAACCTCTGCCTCCCAGGTTCAAGTGATTCTCCTGCCTCAGCCTCCCGAGTACCTGGGACTACAGGCGGCCGCCACCACGCCCAGCTAATTTTTTTGTATTTTTAGTAGAGATGGGGTTTCACCGTGTTAGCCGGGATGGTCTCGATCTCCTGACCTCGTGATCTGCCCGACTCAGCCTCCCAAAGTGCTGGGATTACAGAAGTGAGTCACCACGCCTGGCCTTTTGTTTTTGAGAAGGAGTCTCACTCTGTCATCCAAGCTGGAATGCAGTGCCAAGATCTCAACTCACTGCAACCTCCACCCCCTGGGTTCAAGCCATTATCGTGCCTCAGCCTCCAGAGTAGCTGGGATTACAGGCACCTGCCACCAGACCCGGGTAATTTTTGTATTTTTAGTTGACACAGGGCTTCACCATATTGGCCAGGCTGGACTTGAACTCCTGATCTCAAGTGATCCACCCACCTCAGCCTCACAAAATGTTGGGATTACTGGTGTAAGCCACAGCATCAGGCCTGTGGTTAGTTTTTAGAAAGATCCCTCCGGGCCCTACGTGGAGGGGGCTGGGGAGAATGGAAGCAGGGAGTCCTGGAAGAGACCTGCCCGTCCCAGAGGGAGGGATGGTGGTAGCTGGGAAGTGGAAGGAAGAAGGATCCACTGATATGACCTGAGTAAAGAAGCAGGCATAGCTGATGGTGTCTGTTCCCTCCCCAAGCATCTGCTCTGCTGGGCGAGAAAGCTGGTGAATGAAGCACAGGCCTGCTGGGGGGTATCACGTTGGTGGGGAAGGCAGACAGGGCAAATTTCAGGTTCTCGGCTGGCTTTGACCCTCACCAGCTACAGGGCCTCGGGCAAGCCTTGGGCAGTATCTGATCTTTTTTTTTTCTTTTCTTTTTGAGACAGAGTCTTGCTCTGTTGCCCAGGCTGGAGTGCAGGGGCACCATCTCTGCTCACTACAACTTCTGCCTCCCAGGTTCACGCCATTCTTCTACCTCAGCCTCCTGAGTAGCTGGGGACTACAGGCGCGCACCACCACGCCCGGCTAATTTTTGTATTTTTAGTAGAGACGGGGTTTCACCACGTTGGCCAGGCTGCTCTCAAACTCCTGACCTCGTGATCCACCTGCCTCGGCCTCCCAAACTGCTGGGATTACAGGCGTGAGCCACCGCGCCCACTCAATATCTTCTCTCTTAAAACCTCCTTCTCCCCTGCGTGATTCAAGGAGGCAGTGCCAGGAGGCTCACTGCTTCTGACCCAGAGTGATGGCTCGAAAGGAAGGGTCTCAGCAGGTCCAGAGAGGAGGTCCTGGCAGGCTTCCCGGAGAAGGCCGTGGGGGCTGGTTTGGGAAGGGCACTGCAATTGTTCCGGCTTGTAGCAGGGGTGGGTGCGGGGCAGCCGCAAGAGTACTCCTGTCACCCCGACCTGGGAACGCACCTGGGGCCGGGGCTGCAGCCTCGGAGCGGCCCGGGACCCCGAGAACCTCGGAAAGGGCGGGTTTCGCAGCCTTCCGGGCGGGGCAGGCTGGACGGCTCCGTCCCCGTGGACTAACAGGAAGCCGAGAGCAGCTGCGCGGGAGGCTCGGCAGACGGACGGGTCGCGTCCGCGTCTCCGGGGCTGCGACGGGCGGAGGGAAGGCGGGTCGGGGAGGAGCCGGGAGACCGCCCCCCTGGACCCCATCCCGGCGCAGGGGGCAAGTTCTGAAGGGGCTGGCCCAAGGGGCGGGGTCTGCAGTCCCCGCCCCCCCAGAAACGCGCGGGCGGGATCCCAGGAGCCGAGCCCGCGCTGAGCAGCCCCCGTTTGCGCGCCGCCTGGAGCGCAGGTACGCGCCGGCCCGGGCGGGCCGGGGGCGGCGCGGCGAGGGGAACGTTTGCTTTCAGGAGGGTGGAGGCCGTTCCCATCCCTGACGCCCGGGGGATCCCGAGCCTGCCTCGGGTCTGGAGCCCGCCCCCCACGCCATCTGAGCTGTCGTGCGCGGCGCACCACCCTCCCCAGTGGACCGAACTGGAAAGGGCGGGAGAGCTTTCCTCCAGGGCTCACGAATTGAGGTCCCGGCCCCAGGACCCTGAAGCTGCCCAGTGGCTCACGTCCCAGGCTCTAGCCCTTACACCGCCTTCCCTGACTTTCGGGGCGGTAGAAGAGGGTCACGGCCCTCCTGGCAAAGCCGATGTAAGTAGAAGGGGGACTCATCTCCAGAACGGGGGGACAGCCCCGATGACCTCGCAGCTCCACGGCTCCATTGGCCAGATTTCCAGGACCAGGACTGAAGCCTCACTCCCCCGGCTCTGCTGCTAATAGTGAGGTCTCCCTGCCCGGTGCTCCTGCGTGCCATGGCAGTCCCATTCTCCAACCCTCTTTCCAGTAGTGACCCAGGCCTCGGGGGTTCAGGGTGACCACAAGGTCTCCCCCACTCTACAGCCCGGGCCCAGATGGCTCAAGAGCTCCCCACTCCAGCCAGAGTCCCTGTTTCCCCAAAGAGCGACTCCCGCTCACTTCTCCTGTCTCTGTAGCTTCCCTGGGCCCTGCCTGGACAGGCCTGCCTGCGTGCTGGGACATGTCTGGCCTCCAAGGACCGTCGGTGGGCGATGGCTGCAGCGGTGGAGGGGCCAGAGCTGGAGGCAGCTGCTGCTGCAGGAGATGCTTCGGAGGATGCAGACGCAGGGTCCAGGGCGCGGCCTTTCCTGGGCGGCAACCGGCTGAGCTTGGACCTGTATCCGGGGGGCTGCCAGCGACTGCTGCACTTGTGTGTCCAGCAGCCTCTTCAGCTGCTGCAGGTGGAATTCTTGCGTCTGAGCACTCACGAGGACCCTCAGCTGCTGGAGGCCACCCTGGCCCAGCTGCCTCAGAGCCTGTCCTGCCTCCGCTCCCTGGTCCTCAAAGGTGAGCTCCACCTGTTCTGGGCCCTGTCTCCATCTCTTGCTCTGCCCTGCCTCTGCTGCATGTCCTCAAAGACAAACCCGGGTCCCAGCCCCAGCTCCAGTCCGCCCCTCCCGGCTCCCCAGGTGTGAACTGTTCTGCTCTTGGTCCTGTCCAGCCCCATCGCCATCCTCGGCGATCACCACCCCCAATGTGAGGCTGGCTGGGCCCTGGCTCCCGGACCCTGAAGCTCTCCAGCTGGGGGTCTCTCCAGGCCACAGTGCAGATGATGTTCCTGGGGAAGGTTTTGGGTGATGGTTCTCAGCTGAGATGAGCCGGTGGTCTCCATCCCTGCCTCCTTCCATCTGCAGGCACCTCTCCAGTGTTTCTGTCAGTCCCTGTCGGGTTGGGGTGGCAGTGGGGTGGGAGGTCGGTGCCTCTTTTTTTTTTTTTTTTGAGACGGAGTCTCGCTCTGTTGCCCAGGCTGGAGTGCAGTGGCCGGATCTCAGCTCACTGCAAGCTCCGCCTCCCGGGTTCGGGCCATTCTCCTGTCTCAGCCTCCTGAGTAGCTGGGACTACAGGCGCCTGCCACCTCGCCCGGCTAGTTTTTTGTATTTTTAGTAGAGACGGGGTTTCACCGTGTTAGCCAGGATGGTCTCGATCTCCTGACCTCGTGATCCGCCCGTCTCGGCCTCCCAAAGTGCTGGGATTACAGGCTTGAGCCACCGCGCCCGGCCTTTTTTTTTTTTTTTTTTTTTTTGAGACGGAGTCTCGCTCTGTCGCCCAGGCTGGAATGCAGTGGCCGGATCTCAGCTCACTGCAAGCTCCGCCTCCCGGGTTTACGCCATTCTCCTGCCTCAGCCTCCCGAGTAGCTGGGATTACAGGCGCCCGCCACCTCGCCCGGCTAGTTTTTTTTTTTTTTTTTTTTTTTTTTTTTTTTTGGGACGGAGTCTCGCTCTGTAGCCCAGGCTGGAGTGCAGTGGCCGGATCTCAGCTCACTGCAAGCTCCGCCTCCCGGGTTCACGCCATTTTCCTGCCTCAGCCTCCCGAGTAGCTGGGACTACAGGCGCCCGCCACCTCGCCCGGCTATTTTTTGTATTTCTTAGTAGAGACGGGGTTTCACCGTGTTAGCCAGGATGGTCTCGATCTCCTGACCTCGTGATCCGCCCATCTCGGCCTCCCAAAGTGCTGGGATTACAGGCTTGAGCCACCGCGCCCGGCCTTTTTGTATTTTTTTTAGTAGAGACGGGGTTTCACCGGGTTAGCCAGGATGGTCTCGATCTCCTGACCTCGTGATCCGCCCGTCTCGGCCTCCCAAAGTGCTGGGATTACAGGCTTGAGCCACCGCGCCCGGCCGGTCGGTGCCTCTTGAGCAGCTGTTTTCTCTGGCTGGCAGGGTCGATCTGGGACCTGGCTCTGAGGGCCACATCCGCCTCCCCCCTTCCCAGGAGGGCAACGCCGGGACACACTGGGTGCCTGTCTCCGGGGTGCCCTGACCACCCTGCCCGCTGGTCTGAGTGGCTTGGCCCATCTGGCCCACCTGGACCTGAGCTTCAACAGCCTGGAGACGCTGCCGGCCTGTGTCCTGCGGATGCGAGATCTGGGTGCACTCTTGCTGTCTCACAACTGCCTCTCTGAGCTGCCTGAGGCTCTGGGGGCCCTCCCCGCCCTCACCTTCCTCGCGGTGACACACAACCGCCTGCAGACACTGCCCCCAGCACTGGGGGCCCTATCCACCCTGCAGCGCCTCGATCTCTCTCAGAACCTGCTGGATACACTACCTCCTGAGATTGGAGGCCTGGGCAGCCTCCTGGAGCTCAACCTGGCCTCCAACCGGCTACAGAGCCTCCCGGCCTCCCTGGGTGAGTAGCTGCTGCGCCCCTGGCACACTGGCCCCACGGGAGGACCCCTGAAGCCTGCCTGTCTTCCGCAGGGGCCTCTGCACCCACAGGCTTGGTCCACAGCTGCCTCTTGGGAGTCCCTCCACCTCCCTGGCCTTTGAGACTCCCTCAGCGGCTTTGTCAGAGTTCTCTGAGCCCAGCTGTGGAGAGTCTGAAATGGCTGCTCTGGGAGGCAGTGGCAGGAGTGTCCCAGTGCCACGGGCTGGGCTGGTGCCGAGCCTAAGCCAGCACCTGCCCGCAGCGGGTCTTCGGTCCTTGCGGCTCCTTGTCCTGCACAGCAACCTCTTGGCGTCTGTGCCAGCCGGCCTGGCCCGCCTGCCACTCCTCACCCGGCTCGACCTAAGGGACAACCAGCTCCGGGACCTGCCCCCTGAGCTGCTAGACGCCCCCTTTGTGCGCCTGCAGGGGAACCCCCTGGGTGAGGCCTCACCAGACGTCCCAAGTTCACCAGGTGGGCTTGGTGCCAAAGGGGGCAGACCTGGGAAAGGACGTGGGTCTCCTCACTGTCCTGACCACACGTCTGTCCCCTCCACAGTGGCAGCCCTCATTCCAGAAATGCCCAGACTGTTCTTGACCTCAGATTTGGACAGGTATGGGGTGGGTTGAGGGGGCTGGAGGGGAGTCTGTCTGCCTGTCGCCCCAGCCCCTCCGACACCTTCTCCAGAGTTCCTGGGTCCAGGCTCCGACACGTAGGCCTTTCTGGGTCTAACCCATGGCTCGCTCCTTCCTCACTCAGCTTTCCTGTGACTCCTCGAGGCTGCTCAGTGACCCTGGCCTGTGGTGTCCGCCTGCAGTTCCCAGCGGGAGCCACCGCCACCCCCATCACCATCCGCTATCGGCTGCTGCTGCCAGAGCCAGGGCTCGTCCCCCTGGGTCCTCATGATGCCCTGCTCAGCCATGTGCTGGAGCTGCAGCCGCATGGGGTGGCCTTCCAGCAGGCATGGCCAGGGTGTGGCGGGGGGCAGTGTGTGGGCCCAGGCCTGGCCCCAGCCCTCACACCATCCTTGCCTGGCAGGACGTGGGGCTGTGGCTGCTCTTCACCCCACCACGGGCCCGGCGCTGCCGTGAAGTGGTGGTCAGGACCCGGAATGACAACAGCTGGGGTGACCTGGAGACCCACTTGGAGGAAGAGGCACCCCAGGTGAGGACCACTCAGGCCTGCCGGTGGCGACTGGGGAGCCGCTGCCCTGAGCCGTGCACCCCTGCCCAGAGCCTCGACCTGGCACCTCCCACCCCGCCCCGTCCCTCCTGGATCCTGCTCCCCCGTGTCCCCGGCACCTTCCACCCCACCCCGTCCCTCCTGGATCCTGCTCCCCCGTGTCCCTGGCACCTTCCACCCCGCCCCATCTCTCCTGGATCCTGCTCCCTGTGTCCTGACCCAGGCTCCTCTGACTTCCCTGCTCCCCCGTCTCAGCGGCTCTGGGCTCACTGCCAGGCACCCCACTTCTCCTGGTTCCTTGTGGTTTCCCGCCCTGTGTCCAATGCCTGCCTGGTGCCACCAGAGGGGACATTGCTGTGCTCCTCGGGTCATCCTGGGGTCAAGGTCATCTTCCCCCCTGGGGCCACTGAGGAACCTCGTCGAGTCTCCATGCAGGTATGGCCAGGACAGCACCAAGGGTGGCAAGCGGCGCCTCGGCCCACAGGCAGGTGCTCAGGGGCCCGTCTGCCTCAGGTGGTGCGCATGGCTGGCCGAGAACTGCAGGCTCTCCTAGGAGAACCAGAGGCTGCAGTGAGCCCCCTGCTGTGCCTCTCACAGAGCGGTCCCCCCAGCTTCCTCCGACCGGTCACCGTGCAGCTGCCTCTGCCCTCTGGCATCACAGGTGAGAGGTGGCCATGGGGCATACCTGGACCTGTGGCCGTAGGGTGGGGGGGGTCTCCAGCCAGGCAGTCTCAGCCTGCTGACCCTCCCATCCCCAGGCCTCAGTCTGGACCGCTCCCGTCTGCACCTGTTGTACTGGGCTCCTCCTGCAGTCACCTGGGATGACATCACAGCTCAGGTGGTCCTGGAGCTCACCCACCTGTACGCACGCTTCCAGGTCACCCACTTCTCCTGGTCAGTGCCCCCCAGCTTTCTCAGCCCCCCTCCCCCAGTCTGTACAGCCCCCCTCACCCCCAGCCCTCCCAGGTACTGGCTCTGGTACACCACCAAGAACTGCGTGGGAGGCCTGGCTCGGAAGGCCTGGGAGCGGCTGCGGCTGCACCGTGTGAACCTCATCGCTCTGCAGCGGCGCCGGGACCCTGAGCAGGTCCTTCTGCAGTGCCTGCCCCGAAACAAGGTGAGGGCGCAGGCTGGAGGGCAGCAGGGTGGCGACCAGAGAGCTGGGGTGGGGTGCAGGGCTTTGGGTTGCAAGCTACACGGGCTTCCCTGCAGGTGGATGCCACCCTTCGGCGGCTGCTGGAGCGGTACCGGGGCCCCGAGCCCTCTGACACGGTGGAGATGTTCGAGGGCGAAGAGTTCTTTGCGGCCTTCGAGCGCGGCATCGACGTGGATGCTGGTAAGACCTCCCTGTCCTAGAGAGGGAGCCTTACCATCTTCCCTGCGCCCTCCTTGCTCAGCCCACCCCTGACCCCTAGACCGTCCTGACTGCGTGGAGGGCAGAATCTGCTTTGTCTTCTACTCGCACCTGAAGAATGTGAAGGAGGTATACGTGACTACCACTCTGGACCGGGAGGCCCAGGCTGTGCGGGGCCAGGTGGGTGAGGGGGGTGGGCGAGGGGAGAGGCCCCCCAGGCCACTTGGGCAGAGGACCGAGCTCTGAACCCCATTTGATGCCCCTTCAGGTGTCCTTCTACCGTGGCACAGTGCCTGTGCAGGTACCCGAGGAGGCTGAGGCTGCCCGGCAGAGGAAGGGCGCAGACGCCCTGTGGATGGCCACTCTGCCCATCAAGCTGCCGGTGGGACTGAGGGACAGCAGAGGGGCGGGGCAGGACCGAGGCCCAGGGGTGACCAGGGGGACGTGGTAGAGTTGGGGTGGAGCCCAGGGCTTACTGCACTTTTTCCTTCCAACAGAGACTTCGGAGCTCTGAGGAGCCACGGCGGAGGGCTGGCCTCTCCTTGGCGCCCTTGAACCTGGGAGATGCTGAGACCGGCTTTCTGACACAGAGCAACCTGCTGAGCGTGGCTGGGCGCCTGGGTCCAGACTGGCCAACTGTGGCCCTGCACCTGGGCGTGTCCTACCGTGAGCTGCAGCGCATCCGGCACGAGTTCCGGTGAGACTGCCACTACCAGCTGGCTGCCAGCCCCAGGGCTGAGCCCTGGCTGCCTGGAGGGCCCACCTGATGCTGACAGAAGTTTCTTCCAGGGGAGGTGGGCAAAGGGCAAACACCAGGCTGGGAAAGGAAAGATCTGGCCGCAGTTGGCCCAAGGAGCCGGGAACTCCCCCACACTCCGAGGCAGAATGTGGTGGCGGGTCCTGGGCAGGTGGGTAGGACCCCTCTGTCACCTGTCTTCTGCCTGCAGGGATGATCTGGATGGGCAGATCCGCCACATGCTCTTCTCCTGGGCTGAGCGCCAGGCTGGGCAGCCAGGGGCTGTGGGACTCCTGGTGCAGGCCCTGGAGCAGAGTGACCGGCAGGACGTGGCAGAAGAGGTGCGTGCAGTCTTGGAGCTCGGCTGCCGCAAGTACCAGGACGGCATCCGACGCACGGGTTTAGCCCCCAAGGACCCCGCTCTGCCTGGCTCGTCAGCTCCACAGCCCCCAGAGCCTGCCCAGGCCTAGGCCCCACAGACTTTGGGCTGGCCCGGACATTCCCCAGCGGATGGGCAGAGCCCCCACCTTCAAGCCTCTCCAGTGTGTGGGGACAGGCGTCCCCGTGGGCAACAAACCCGCACTGTTTCTTTCGCCATCTCAGAGCTCGATTTATTTGTTGGATGGAGAAGCTGTTGGAGGGTGGGGGTGGCGTGGTAATCAGAGGCCTGGACCCTGCGGGGAGGGAGCCCTTTGTGCACAGATGCCCCACAGCCTGGTCCTGTTCTCTCCCACTGTGCCTGGGGCCTCCTGTGGGTCCTCATCTTCCTGGGGGTGAGGAGCTGTGCTACAAAGTAACCCATGTGGGGTTTTTTTTTTTTTGAGATGGAATTTCTGTCACCCAGGCTGGAGTGCAGTGGCATGATCTCAGCTCACTGCAACCTCCACCTCCCAGGTTCAAGTAATTCTCCTGCTTCAACCTCTTGAGTAGCTGGGACTAGAGGCACTTGCCACCACACCGGGCTAATTTTTGTATTTTTAGTAGACGCGGTGGGGGGACGGTTTCACCTTGTTGGCCAGGCTGGTCTCGAACTCCTGACCTCAAGTGATCCGCCTGCCTTGGCCTCCCAAAGTGCCGGGATTGCAGGCGTGAGCCACTGTGCCCAGCCCCGAGTGGGGTGCTTTGGATACAAAGTCGCTGTTGGGCAGGTGGGGTTGTGCCTCCACTTCACTTCGCTGGCCCAGCAGTTCCACGGAGCACCTGTGTCTGCACTGGAGGCCACGCCTCCCCCAGGGCACCCTCATCCACCGGCGCTTTGCCACCTACCCGCGCCCCGCGGGTCCTTGTCCCTGTAGGGGCCTGAGGCCTGGGAACCAAGAAAGGACCTTGGGGACGCGCGGCCCGGCCTCTGCGCGCAGAACTGCCACCCTGCCGGGGTGGGGGGAGACCCGGGGCGAGGAGGCGGGTAGGCGCGTGGCTGTGGCCTGGCTGGGCGCAGTAGCCTCGGCGGCCGGGAGGGGGAGCCGAAGCCTGGAGGAGGCCGAGGGCGGAGCGCGCGCAGCGCCGAGCGGACGCGCCTCCCCGCCTAGGTGCTGGCCGAGCGCGCGGCGGGGCGGGGAGGCGAGCGCGGCGGCGGCGGCGGCGGCGGCGAGCGCGGTGAGTGCCCGGCGGTTCCCTTCTGCGCCCATCTGAGTGCGGCCGGGCTGCGGGGGCGAGAGGTCCCGCGGCGGCCAAGTAAGGTGACAGCTGCCCGAACAACGTGGCCTGGCGGGCGGGACGGGGGGTCCTGGACCAGCGGATGCTCGGATCCGCGGCTGCCCTGGCGTGAGAGGCCGTGCTCGGCCCCGACGGTGCCGGGCGCGCTCCCGCACACACGTGTCCCCCAGGGTGGATGTCTGGGGCCCGAGTCCAAGGAAGAGAGACCGAGCCATGTGGGACGCACACGTGGGATTTCACCAGATATCTGTGGACACGTGCGTGGCCCGAGTCGCGGTGGCCAGGCGGAGGACGGAGCGGTCGGCCGAGCCCCAGCAGTGGGGCAGGGGCCTGAGCCGGCCTCCGAGTGCAGAGAGCGGCCACCCGCTTCTCCTTTGTCCTTTGGCCGAGGCATCGCGAGGTTGGAGACCCCTTCCGGGACCCTCCAGCCAGCAGGATAGAAAGCACCGCCCCAAGAGGACGGGGACAGCGGGAGATTGAATGGGGGAGCCGCCAGCCAGACTCGGAGCCTCACCCCCCATTGCCTTTCTTGGGGGTAGGAGGAGCCTGGCGGCTTTTTGGGAGGAGGATTTTACTCCTGCAGATTCGGAAGCAGCGGTATCTTCCTGTAGTGTGGTCTCTGCTCTACTGCTCTCTCCCTGGCTTGCCTGTGGCCTCGGTTGGCCTGACTATGAAGGGGGAACAGTGACGGCTCATAGCCCTGGGCCCGGCCAGGGCTGCAGGGTTTCTATGGTAACATCAGTGCAGGGGGAGGGCCCTGGCCAGCTGTCTCATAAGCCAGGGGTGGGAACTGCCGAGTGAGGACAGAAAGGTGGGGTTGGCGTTCAGACGGAACCCCTGCTGGTTCCTCGCTATGCAGAGCCCCTCGCTGTCCTCATTCTCCACCCAGAAGCTCCTCTCCACTGCAGTGGGTGCTGTGCGGGCCCAGGCCTGCCTCTCTACCCTGGGATCTCTAGGCCTGCTTCTCTTCCTAGGACTAATGGCCGCTCCCCACTGATTTCTAGGATTGCTCCCATCATGCAGGTGTCCTCATCCCAGACTGGAGATAGGCTCCCAGGAGGAAGGGGATTGCTCAGTCCCTGGTGGGCCAGGGTACACCCCTGGGAGGGACTAGAGCGGAGATGAAGGGCCCAGGGCAGCCTGGAGAGCTGTGGCCAGTCTGCACCCAAATAGTGGGCGGGGGGGGGGGCGGGCTGCTGGGAGAGATCAGGTTGAAGTTCAGAGGTCAGCTCGTCACCACCACTGGCTGAGGCAGGGAGAGGCAGGTCTCCTGGCGGTGAAGCCCTGAGTGGGATGGGGGTGGGGCAGAGGCCTCTGGGCATGCCAGCTCCCATGCCCTCTGGACCTGTCAGGTGAGCAGGGCCTGTGGGTGGCACCAGCGGCCTCTGAGACCCAGCCAGCCCTTCCCTGTGGACAGCAGGCCGTTTTTTGTGGCCCAGCATGAGGCTTCCCTGACATGCATCTGCCCTAACAGACAGATCCCACAGACACGAGTGGGTGTCAGCCCATCACTGCCCCACAGCACCGGATTCCCTGTCCAGGTACTCATCCTCAGAGTACCAGCCCTAGACAGATCCAGGCCAGGAAATGCTGGAGTGCTCAGCCCACAGGCAGCAGACAGGAACCCGTGTGTGCCGGGGGCGTGGTGGCCACGCGCTGAGGTCCCTGCTGGTGCGTGGTATGTGCCAGGTCAGCCTGAATCAGACCCGCCCCTGCTCATCCCTCCTCTCAAGGCTGCGGGAAGCCTCCGCTGGCCCAAAGTGAAAGAGAAAGTAGCCCCCTGCAGGCCCGCCCCACCCCGCCCCGCGGCCAATCCCTGCGGCCCCTCGCCGCCTCCCCAGGCAGCTTCCCCTCCTGTGTGAGTGCCGGGCTGGAGTGTGGAGAAGCCGTCCAGAGTGAGTGCCTGGGGCAGAGTGAGAACAGGACCAGTGGGCAGGTGGTGGAGTGGGGGTCGGTGGTGGATGGCTCAGCCCTGGAAAGCCGAGGTGAAGGTCAGGAGTCCCTGAGGATCTGTGAGTGTGAGCCAGCCGTGTGGCCCTGGGCAACGGCACTGCCCGTGCCCAAAACAGCTGGCCTCTGGGGGACCCAGGGTGAGGAGGGGAGGCCCCTGAGGCTGTGGCTCCCCAGCCCTGCCGCTTAGTGGGAGAGGTCCGTTCTCTCCTCTGTAGGGGATGGGCGTGCCAGCCACAGGGGGCCTCAGAAGGCCAGCCATCCCCCACCCCCAAGGCTTCCAGGGGTCCCATCACTGGCTTCTGTGTATCCATGAGTGAAACTCCTGGGAGGGGTGGAGGGGAGGAAGGTGGGCAAGGGGCTGGCCGTGGGGGGTGCGGGCTTCTTGAGGAGGAGCTCTGCAGGCCCTGGGTGGAGCTGCTGCGGAAGGAGAGCTATACCTGGGACGGCTGAGCCCAGGTCGGCAGGGGGTCTTAGGGCTCCCGAGACCTCAGCCACAAGCTCAAAGGGGGCAGGTGCTGGCTGCTTCTCTCTGTGCTGAAGGATGTGGGGGATGGTCACCACAGCTGTCCAGGTCAAGGTGCTCCGGTAGGCACCCTGGCACCGGCCCCTGGCACTGCCCTCAGAGGTGCCTGGCCCTTTAAAAGCCGGAGCTGGCTGGGGTGCACGTGAGCCCGAGCGTGAGCGCGCGTGTGAGGCTGGCTGGGAAGACGCTGGCGGTGGGGAGGGGGGGATTGAAAGGAAGCCAGGTGGTCCCAGGGGTGGGCATGGGACTGGGTGGCAGGTGCCTCCTGCTGCTGCACCCTCAGGACGCAGTGACGGCTCCCATCTGGGGTGGTGGGTGACAGGCTGCATGTGAGGGAGGCTGGGGGAGGATTATTCTTTGGGTGGCCCCACCCTCACTCATTCCCATCCCCTCTTCCTTCCAGGACAGAAGGGGCGGCTGCTGAAGCCTGGAAATTCCCCTGAAGGTAGAGCACCGCCCAACCCCTCTGGGTCCCAGCCTCCCTCAAGGCCTCCTCCACCTCCACCTCCACCCCACCCGGCCTGGCGTCCACCTCTTCGGCTCCTACCTGGGCACGATCCAGTTAAATGGCTGATAAGCAAATCAGGTCAGATTCCAGTCCTGGCTGCATGCCCCGCCCCCACCCTGACCCATGGTCGCAGAAACCCGTCCTGACACTCCTGTCCACACAGCCTGCCAGCCAAGCTCATCAATGGCGGCATCGCCGGGCTGATCGGGGTCACCTGCGTGTTCCCCATCGACCTGGCCAAGACCAGGCTGCAGAACCAGCAGAACGGCCAGCGCATGTACACAAGCATGTGAGTGTGCCAGGCGGTCGTGGGGAGTAGGCCCAGCATGTGGCAGCACGGGAGGCCAGGAGGGGGGCTCTGCTCCTGTGCCCCTCACCCTGTTTGACAGAAGGGAAACTGGAGGCAGGCAGGCCTGGGGGAGATCCCATGTGGGTCAGGACTGGGGTCAGAGCTGGGCTGAGGACTTGGCCTCTTATGTCAGCCCTAGACAGTCCAGGGACCCCGGCCTCTGGCTGGCCCCAGCTGGCCCCGGCTCACCCTGTCCCCTTGGCCACAGGTCCGACTGCCTCATCAAGACCATCCGCTCCGAGGGATACTTTGGCATGTACCGGGGTAAGGCTTGACTTGGCTTGGCTCGAGATGGGCAGGCCTGGATAGCGCCCGCGAGTCGTGGCAAGGAGCGGTGGGGGAGGCAGGGCAGGGCAGCCAGCCTGGGCCTGGTGTGTGAGCGTGGATGTGTCTGGGGGCGCTGTGCCTGTGCAGGGGACTGGATCTCTGGTGAGTGGCAGTTCTCAGCCCCTCCCGTGGCAACTCCCCGCCCCCGCTTAGTGCCTGGTGCGTGGGACGCCACAGTACATCTGTGTCCTCTGTGGTGGCCACAGCCGCCTCTGCTTTCTGGGACAGGCTAGACCCCGTCTATGGCTGGGGATGGGAGGGAGTAGGGGGAATTACCGCAAATCAGCTTAGGACGCCATCCGGAGCCTGGATTTGGTAGAAGCTCTGCAGCCCTGAGCCCTTGGCACTGAGATGGGGGCTCTCCACAGCCTCCCCCAAACTCTGGCCCACTCCAGACCACATGCTCGGGTGACTTCTGGCCCCAGTCCCCTGCCAGCACAAGCACCCTCTGTCCCCTAGGGAGGGAGGGGTTTCCCAGGGAGGCCTCAGGGGCTCTGGGATGATCCCCATGCCCCTAGCAGCAAGATGCTGTCCAGAATCAGAGACAGATGCAGTGGGCACGGGAACGCCTGAACCAGAGGTGCTGCCCCATCCGTGCCTGGCCCCCCCCACCTGGCACACACCAGGCCCAAATGTGGGTGAGAGGGCAGGAGATGGCCAGGAGTGACTGGGATGGGGCTTTGACGGCCAGGCAGCAAGTCCTGGCTAAGCACCTCCCCACCCTGGTCACCAGCTGACCCCCTGCTCCACAGGAGCCGCTGTGAACTTGACCCTCGTCACCCCCGAGAAGGCCATCAAGCTGGCAGCCAACGACTTCTTCCGACATCAGCTATCCAAGGATGGGTGAGCTCCCTGCCTGGCAGACACTCAAGGGGTCTTGGACTCCAGACAAAGGAGGGGTCCACCCGGCCAGCTGGGTCCCACCTGGGGGCTCCACCTGTCTTCAGCCCCTTCCTTGGGGCTTCTCTGAGCTTGTGGGGTGGCCTCCCTCCTTTCCCCTGACCAGGGGAGCAGAGCAGATGCCAAATCAGTGGGGCTCTGGCCTGGCAGCCCTTGGCCCCCAGCTGCTGCCTGTGTAGTAAGCCAGGGCTTGAGGGCACTGACTGGTTCCCCCATTGCTGGAGGGGGGCTGCAAGGGCAGCCCCTTTTTAGGGCACTCGACCCCCAATTTCCCATTTTCCTTTATTGGAGACAGCCCCACTGCCCCCCCCAGGCCCTTGCCTGTGGGGCTGTCTGTCCATCGGGCTCCCCCCGCCTGCTGCTGCAGGGCCGGAGGCTGGGGGCTGTACCCCCACAGGCCTGCATCTGCCTCCACAGCTCCCACCATCCTCTGCGCCCAGGCACGGTGGGCAGCCCCGAGGGTGGCAGGTAGCCTGTCTCTTCCCGCTCACCGCGGCCTTGCCCCTACCACAGGCAGAAGCTGACCCTGCTTAAAGAGATGCTGGCAGGCTGTGGGGCTGGCACCTGCCAGGTGATCGTGACCACGCCCATGGAGATGCTGAAGATCCAGCTGCAGGATGCAGGGCGCATCGGTGAGGGCGGGAGGAGGGAGGGGAGAGGGCAGAGGTGCTGGAAGGGGTGAGGGCGAGGGGAGGGCAGGGACACAGGGAGGGCCAGAGCGTGTCCCCTGCCCACTTTGCACAGAAGAAGAGAGCAGCCTCTTTGTCCGCAGCTGCCCAGAGGAAGATCCTGGCTGCCCAGGGCCAGCTCTCAGCCCAGGGGGCTGCCCAGCCCTCAGTGGAGGCTCCAGCTCCCCCTCGGCCTACGGCCACCCAGCTGACCCGTGACCTGCTGCGAAGCCGCGGCATTGCTGGTCTCTACAAGGGACTCGGGGCCACGCTGCTCAGGTAGGAGGCACAGGGTGGATGGGAGGAGGGATGGGGGAGGCCGGCCTGCCCAACCCACCACCTCCTGTCCACCACTTCCTGTCCCCATGGCCACCTCACTCCCCACAGGGACGTTCCCTTCTCCGTGGTCTACTTCCCGCTCTTTGCCAACCTGAACCAGCTGGGCCGCCCGGCGTCCGAGGAGAAGTCGCCTTTCTACGTGTCCTTCCTGGCCGGCTGTGTGGCCGGGAGTGCCGCCGCTGTGGCCGTCAACCCCTGTGATGGTCAGTGCATGGGACAGCGCCCGGCTGGGGATGGGGCGGGACTGAGCCCTTGGCCAGGCTCACACTGACCCAAGCGTCCCTTGCAGTGGTGAAGACGCGGCTCCAGTCACTTCAGCGAGGCGTCAATGAGGACACCTACTCTGGGTTCCTGGACTGTGCCAGGTGGGGAGGTCCCACAGTGGGTGGGGCCTGGGGGCCTGCGTACCGGGCTGACCCTCCCCTCCTTCCTCCACAGGAAGATCCTGCGGCACGAGGGCCCCTCAGCCTTCCTGAAGGGCGCCTACTGCCGCGCGCTGGTCATCGCACCCCTTTTCGGCATCGCACAGGTGGTCTACTTCCTGGGCATCGCGGAGTCCCTGCTGGGGCTACTGCAGGACCCCCAGGCCTGAGCCCAGTGCCCGCTCCACCCCAGCCAGCCGGGCAGGGCTGGTGTGGGGCTGGAGCCAGGCAGCTAGCCCAGGACGGAGCAAGGGAAGACCCCTCCTCAGCTCTCCTGTCGGCAGGGGCAGCAGGGGACGGGGTGCAGGGTCCACATAGGTGGTGCACATGCGAGCCCCCCAGTGTGCTGCCTGCATCGTTGGGATCAATGTCTTATTTATGTAGAAAATGCAGAAATCTTTACATTCCTCAAGCTAGCCCCTGCCCCAATCCTGCCCTGGCCTGAACACCCCCAGGGACAGAGCTGGTCTCTGGGCTGGGGGCCCCCGGGCCTGGGTTGGGCAGGCTGGACCATACCCCCAGCCCACCGGTTCTAGTCTCCACGGCCGTCCTGGTCCACACAGGGACCCTGCACAAACCTATTTATTGAACCTGCTGGGCCCAAGTGGCTCTCCAGCCCTTCCGTCCTTCCCCAGCCGCTCTTGTCACCTTGGCAGGACTGGACTCTGCCTCCCTGGCCAGCCTTGCAAGAGGACCGGGGTCTCCTGCCCTCTCTGTTGAGCCAGGAATCCCAAGCGAGGGGTTGCCCCGGGGTCTGACTCTCAGGGCAAGCCCGTCACCCACTGCGGGACTTTGTGGTGGGCCCCTCAGCTCCCACCCCAGGTTGGGGCCCAGACTGTGAGGTCTGTGTGCCTGTGTGTGTGTGTGTGTGTGTGTTGTGGGGATCTGGCCTGGCTCTTGGGGATGGGGCTGCCGGGGACTGCCCCCCTTCCCGCCGCGGCCAGGCGCTCTGTGTGCTGTGTGTGTCCCAGGCTCTGTTGACCCCGTCCAGGAACTTTAGTTACCCAGCCTGACCTCTCTTCTGAGATTGGCCAGGGAGCGGGGCAGGCAAGGGGACCAGTGTGGAGCCTGAGGGTGCCTGCCCTGCTCTGGAGGGAGGGCCAGGAGCTGCCGCCCACCCCAAGTCCTCTCAGGGCCCACCCTCCTCTTTCCGCCTTTGCATAAGGCTCCTGGGTAAGCTCCAGAAGCCCCATCCTTCCTCCTCTGGGCATAAGGCCCCGAGCACACTTCAGAAGCCCCATTTCCCCCTGCCTCCAGGCCGAGCCCTGCTGTGAGCTGAAGCTCTCCCTGCCCCACCCTGGCCATGTGATCGTGTTGGTGACAGACCCTGATGTGCTGGTGCTGTGTCCCCAAAACCGGGGCCCTCCACGGAGGCCCCTTCCCAGCGACACTACCTGGGGCTCAGGCCCGGACCCCTCCAGTTCACGGTTGCTCCTGGGAGCTGCCCCTCCCATCACATCTGAACCTTGGAAGCTGCTGCTGCTGCTTTACAGAATTATATTTTTTTCTTTTAAAGAGTTTTAAGAAGTTGTAACTTTTTGTGTCTTGTCATGTCAGAGACTAAATAAATATTCTAAGTAGATGCTGCTGTCTGGGGGTCTGTTTGGGGGCAGGGGAGGGCAGTCCCCTCTTCCCATAACTGGCTCCCTTCAGACTGCAGGGCTATGCCTGCGCACCCACCCACCGACCAAGGGGCACCCTGGCCTGGAGGGGATGCTGGGCGGGACCCGCCTCCTGGCTCTGGCAGTCCCAGATGGGACTTGAACCCTGCAGTTGCTCTCCCTGACCCTAAGGTTCTCCCCCTCACCATCTAGGGTGGAGCTGGGTTTGCGGACCCCGCAGTTCCCGGCGGGGCGGGGCCCCGTCGCCCCTCCCCCTCCCCGCCCTCCTGCGCCGGGAGCAGTGCATTGTGGGAAACTCCGAGCTCTCCGCGTTCGCAGCCGCCGTCGTCCCGTGGAGGAGCGCGCAGCCCAGGGGAGGTCGGAGGACGCGTAAGGCGGGGGGCTCCGGGCTGGCGGGGCGGGGCAGGCGCGGGGTCCTGCGGGGCGAGGAGGCGGCTCCGAGGCTTGAAGGTCACCGGGGTTGCGCGCGGGCCCCCCAGTTCTCCAGGGCGCAGCTGCTCTTGGGAGAAGGAGGCGGTGGCCGGGATGTAAGTGACACAAATAGCGAGGTTGGGGGGCAGACCACCTGCTCTTTGCAAACTTGATGCCCAGCAGCTGGGCCCCCCCCCAGAGCTGCAGGGGTGAGGGGGCGGCTGGGCTTCCCGGAGAGGTCGGCAGCAGCTGGGCCTCTCCTGGAGACACCCTCATCACGCTGTGACCTTCGGGTGACCTTCAGTGTGGTCAGTGCACCTAGCGGGGGTGGGAAACGCGCCTCCCTTTCTCTGAAGGTTGGGGCATTTCTCACCCTTCCCTGGGAGAGGTAGACAGGCGGCCTCTGAGGCTTTGGGGCAAGAACCACTCAGGTTCAGGGCGGCTGGGCCCCCAGGGCTCTTCCCACCTCTGCCTGAGTCATTGAGAATCTGGGCATGGCCTTTCCCACAGCCCAGAGCCCTGTCCTCCACCCTGACTCGCCGGCCAAGAGCAGCGTGTGTCCACCCTGTTTAATGCCAGGAACCCTCTGCCCACAGAGACAACACGGCCTTGGGCTCCTCAAGGACTCTGCCCCAGGGCTGGAGAGAGGCACGGCCTGTGCTGGGGAGGGGGCCTCAGAGGCTGGGGAGGAGCAGCCGGCCCTTGGAAGCACAGCCCCACACTGCCTTCCTGGAGAGACACCCCAGTTTTCTCAAGTCTGGTATCTCGTGGGCCCACCCACCCTGATGGCTGCCTGAGATCCCAGCTCCTGCCCCTCCCCGCCCTCCTCCACCAGGATCCTGGCCAGGTCACAGCCTCGGTGCCTCAGTGTCTGTCTCTGCAAAGCAGGAGTGCTCTCCTGAGGAGGGGATGCAGTCAGCTCTCCCACTGCGGCTCCAATCACCTCCCCTCCTTGGAGGGGAGAATGCTTTTCCTTCCGGTTCTCGGGGTCTGATCCTCACTTCCCCACCAAGAGGCCTCCTGCCCCTGGCTGGTAGGAGGATGTGGCATTTGCATGGGCCATTTTACGGAACACCGGGGGGGCCCCTAGCTCCTCCCACCTGTGCGTGGCTCTTGCCTCTGCGGCTGGAGGGGTTCCTCCGGGAGTGGTCAGGGACAGACGGAGACCAGGCTGTGAAAGAGAAGCATCAGAGGCCCACAGGAAGCCCCTGAGCTGGGGCTCTGGGGACTCCAGAGAACTGGGCAGGGACTGCCTGGGGACCAGGTGGTCGGGGCAGCACAGCGGGGACTGGACCCACACGCAGCCTCCCTTGTGTCTCCCTCCAGGCCCATAGAATGCCCAGGAGTGACGAGCTGTCCTGAGCCCCTCTGGTGTACTCACCTGCCTGTCCCATACGCCCCGCCCACCATGGAGTCCAGAGGGAAGTCGGCCAGCAGCCCTAAGCCTGACACCAAGGCGCCCCAGGCCACCACCGAGGCCAAGGTACCCCCGGCAGCCGATGGGAAGGCCCCCTCGACCAAGCCCTCGAAGAAGGAGGCCCCGGCCGAGAAGCAGCAGCCGCCAGCGGCCCCCACCACGGTACCTGCCAAGAAGACCCCGGCCAAGGCCGACCCTGTCCTTCTCAACAACCACAGTAACCTGAAGCCGGCCCCCACGGCCCCCGCGGTCCCCAGCAGTCCTGATGCAACCCCAGAGGCCAAGGGTCCTGGGGATGGGGCGGAGGAGGACGAAGCTGCCGGTGGGGGGTCTGGGGGCCAAGGTCCCTGGTCCTGCGAGAACTTGAACCCCCTGCTGGTGGCTGGAGGTGTGGCCGTGGCAGCCATAGCCCTGATTCTCGGTGTGGCCTTCCTGGCCCGGAAAAAATAATACCTGGGGGCCAGGCGGGGGGCACGGAGTCACTTCCTGTACAGACCTGAGGAAGCCAGTGCATGCAGAGTTCACCCTTATCTACGTGTACACACGCACATTCATTACACACCTACATATGCCCCCAATACACACGCAAAGTGGAGAGGATGCCCGAGCCCACCCCTGCTGACCCAGGACTTCCCCAACCTCCAGGGCAGAAAGAGTCCAGGCTCCGGGGTCCACAGCACAGGATGCGGGGAGAAGGCACAGCTGGGGAACCTCAAGAAAGGAACAGACCCCATGTGTGGGCCCCCCACCCCCGGCAGCTGGGTGATCCTGGGCCCCCAGGGCTGGTCTCTGAGTGGGGGTGCTGGGATGGGTTCTGCCTGGGCCCGGCCCTCGTGGGGACATTAAAGGGCACGGTTGCTCCACTTGCCCCAGTTCTGCTCTTTATGTACCCCTGGGGGTCTGCCTGGGCCGATGCAGTGGGACAGACCTGGGGTGGGCAGTCACCTCAGCAGAACCTCAGTGCCACCTCCCCACACCACCCAAGCCTAGCTGGGTGGGAAGACGGAGCCTGAAGCCTGCTTGTGGAGGGGGTGCTGCCCAAGGGTTGCCTTCCCCAGCTTGTGCTCCAGGGGAGCTCCGATGCTGGTGGGGAGGCAGGATGTCGAGGGCCCCTCACAGTTGTGCCCACCCTGCCCCGCTAGACTGCCCCTCCAGCTTGCACCTGGCACCATCTGAGTCTAACCAGCGTATAAATGCAATAACAGGTAGAGTAGAACTGCTTGGCGGCGACCGTCACACACTGTCCTCAGCCCACCGTACCTGGGGAGGCCCCTTGTGCAGCCCCTCCTTAGCACATCCAGTCCCAGCGTGGTCTTTGGCGTGCAGCAGCAGGCGAGCTCCCGGAAGGTGGTGGTGGGCACTGTGAGAACGCAGCCTGCCCTCACTGGCCAGCGGCCACAGGAACCCTGGGCCTGAGTGGAGGCTGAGTCTGAAATAAACTCTGTTGTCTAAAGGCTGGGCTTGCATCCTCATCTGCATGTGGCTGGGAGACGCAGGGGCTTCCCACTGGGGAATGAGGGGTTCACGTCCACACTCCAGGCTTTCCAGGGGAGAGGTGCTGCATCCAGGACCCTCTGACGGGACCCCCTGCCACTCCTATGCCCTTATCCCGGGGGGCTCAGCCCGGAGCCACACCCAGGCCCTGCCCCATCCTCCTCCCTGGCCTTCCTGTGGGTCCTGACCCAAGGTGGACACCCGGGGGCTACAGGACCAAGGAGCAGTGTGGACATGGGGTGCGGGGAGGGCAAGCCCTGCTTCTCAGGCCGAGCTCTCCAGCCAGGCAGGGGCCCTTCCGCATCTCCCACTGCAGTGAGCCCCCACATCCTGAGCACAGAAGAGGCTCCCCTCAACACCTCTCATTCATGGCACCCAGCCCACTCTAACCGGGTGTCCAACTGGTGGGCCTGGCCACGGGTGAGGCTGCAGCACACGGGCCAACAGGGAGCAAGGCCTGTGGTGCCTGGGAAGGGCTCCTTTGACGTCTGTCATCCTGGCCCCTGGGTTTCACCTGACGGGTGGCTAAGGCTGGCAGCAAGAGCTCCGTGATCACCTCCTCCCTGAAGCCTTCTTCCAGCTGGTGTGGGGGGACAGCCGTGTCTTCCTCCTGCCCTCTGGCACACTCCCTCCCCAGAGCAGCAGTCCTCGTCCATGCACCCACACTGAGGCCCAGACAGATACAGAGGGCCCACGGGGTAGAACCAGCTTAAGCTGACCCTGTTGCTGCCACCCAGGTTGCCCTGCGAAAGCCTCCCTCGACCTCCATCCATGCCGCTGCATCCTACAAGTCAAGGAGGCAGCCTACCCCTTGAGCCTGCTGACCTGAGTCCAGCGTATAGAGGAGAAGGCTCTGTGCAGACGCTGCTGACACCTCCAACTCCCAGCTCACCTGCCCCATGGGTGCCAGGCTACCTCTCTGACTGGCCAGCAGGGCCCCTCACCACTCTTGGCCTGCCTTCCAGTCACCCATTCTCTCCATTCTGTGGCTTGTTCTTTAAAACCAACCAGCCAACCCTGTCTGATATAGCAGGGGACTTGAAAGGGGCCGAGAGGACTGAAGATGGTCTGCCATCTTTAACCACAAGGCTTGGCGCTTTAGTGCTGACATTCCACCCACAATGCTGCCTCATTAACTTAGCGATTCTCTATTAAACGATGCTTAGATATTCCAAACCTTTTTCAGCTTTAGACAGAGCAGGAATGAAAATCCTTGTAGGCCGGGCACGGTGGCTCACACCTGTAATCCCAGCACTTTGGGAGGCCAACACAGACAGATGGCTTCAGCTCAGGCGTTTGAGACCAGCCTGGCCAACATAGTGAGACCCCTGTCTCTACAATACAAATATAGCAAGGCACAGTGGCTCATGCCTGTAAGCCCAGCACTTTGGGAGGCCAAGGCGGGTGGATCACGAGGTCAGGAGTTCGAGACCAGCCTGACCAACATGGTGAAACCCTGTCTCTACTAAAAATACAAAAATTAGGCCTGGTGGCGGGCACCTATAATCCCAGCTACTCAGGAAGGTGAGGGAGGAGAATCGCTTGAACTCGGGAAGCAGAGATTGCAGTGAGCCGAGATCACACCACTGCACTCCAGCCTGGGTGAAAGAGCGAGACTCCATCTCAATAAATAAATAAATAAATAAATAAATAAATAAATATTAGCCAGGCATGGTGGTGTGCGTCTGTGGTCCCAGCTACTCAGGAGGCTGAGGCAGGAGGATTGCCTGAGCCAGGGAGGTTGAGGCTGCAGTGAGCTATGACTGTGCCACTGCCTTCCAGCCTGGGCAACACAGCAAGACCCTGTCTCAAACGACAACAACAAAAACACCAAGAAAATCTCTGTAAAACCTATTCTGGGTTTGTGGTACAGCATGCACGTCTTTTCTGGGTTTATTGTATGAACACAAAGTCCACTGTCTTAACCATTTTGAACTGCACAGTTCAGCAGCCTCCTGGGGATCCATTACCACCGTCCACCTCCAGAACGCTGCATCGCTCCAGAGACTCTGTCCCTATTACACATGGACTCCCCGTCCCCTCCCCTCAACCCCTGGCACCCACCACCTACTTTCTGCCTCAATGGCTCTCCCAAATCTAGCATTGCAGATAAATGGTATCATGTAACATCTGTCCTTTTGATTGGCCTATTTCACTCCGGGTCCCTCCATGCTGTAGTCTGTTCAACTTCCCTTCCTTTTTATTTTATTTTTTGAGATGGAGTCTCACTCTGTTGCCCAGGCTGGAATGCAAGGACACGATCTTGGCTCACTGTAACCTCTGCTTCCTGGGTTCAAGCGATTCTCCTGTCTCAGCCTCACAACGTGCTGGGATTACAAGCGCATGCCACCACACCTGGCTGCTTTTGTATTTTTAGTAGAGATGGGGCTTCACCATGTTGGCCAGGCTGGTCTTGAACTCCTGACCTCAAGTGATCCACTCACCTTGGCCTCCCAAAGTGTTGGGATTACAGGCGTGAGCCACTGTGCCAGGCCCAACCTTCCTTCCTTTTTTATGGCTGATAAAAGGATGGAAAAAAAGGAAAAAAAGAAAAAGGAAGGTTCCTGGCTATTTGGGTCTCACCATTTGATTTTTCCTGTTTGTGCCATTTGTACGGTTTTGTTTGTTTGTTTGTTTTGACGGAGTCTCGCTCTGTCGCCCAGGCTGGAGTGCAGTGACATGATCTTGGCTCACTGCACCCTCTGCCTCCCGGGTTCAAGTGACTCTTCTGCCTCAGCCTCCCAAGTAGCTGGGACCACAGGAACTTGCCACCATGCCTGGTTAATTTTTTTTTCTTTTTCTTTTTCTTTTTTTTTTTTTTTTTTTTGCATTTTTAGTAGAGATGGGGTTTCACCATGTGGGTCAGGCTGGTCTCAAACTCCTGTCCTCAGGCAATGCACCTGCCTCGGCCTCCCAAAGTGCTGGGATTACAGGCATGAGCCACTGCCCTCAGCCTGTGTGTTTTTTATTTGCAGGAATGCCTCCTCATTTGTTGGATTTCTTGCAGTGTTGTGTGTCCCGAGCCCTTTGCCGCTTGCGGCATCCAATTCTCTCCTCCAGTCAGCAGCCACTTGCCTTCCAGTGTTTCTGGAGCACAGACGTTCTAAAAACCTGAGTTTATCAAATTGGAACCATTCTCCCATTACCGAGTAAGCTTTTAGAATCGTGGGCAGAAGGATATCCTGCCACGTTCGAGTCTCATATTCCTGGCATTCACTCACGCGTAGGCCTTTCATCCATCTGGCACTTAGGTTGTGTGTGGAGCCAGCCAGGGGTCTCACGTTTCTTTCCCATGAGATCGGACGGCCCCGACGCCAGGGAGTGGATGGTCCTCTGCCAGCCCGCAAGGCGGCGCCAACTCCTGCTCCGACTTCCCGGCACAGCCTGTTCTGAGCCACGCCCCACTGCCTGCAACTGTGGCTTCGTCATGATCTCACCTCCTCATTTCTCTCTTTAATCTCCCGCAGGTGCTCAGCGACTGGCTTCCCTCCTGGGAGGAGGTCGGAGTCTCCGTCTGGGATTCCGAGGCTCAGCTTCTGCTTCACAGTGCCCCTAAACCTCAGCCGTGTAGGAACCTTTCCCAAAGGAAAACGAATTCTCAGGGATGCCCAGAGCTTATCAGTTCACTTTTATTACAGAACACTTTTTTTTGTTTTTTGAGACACAGTCTTTTTTTTTTTTTTTTTGAGACGGAGTCTCGCTCTATCGCCCAGGCTGGAGTGCAGTGGCCGGATCTCAGCTCACTGCAAGCTCCGCCTCCCGGGTTCACGCCATTCTCCTGCCTCAGCCTCCCGAGTAGCTGGGACTACAGGCGCCCGCCACCTCGCCCGGCTAGTTTTTTGTATTTTTTAGTAGAGACGGGGTTTCACCGTGTCAGCCAGGATGGTCTCGATCTCCTGACCTCGTGATCCGCCCGTCTCGGCCTCCCAAAGTGCTGGGATTACAGGCTTGAGCCACCGCGCCCGGCCTTGAGACAGAGTCTTGCTCTGTCGCCCAGGCTGGAATGGAGTGGTGCGATCTCAGCTCACTGCAAGCTCCGCCTCCTGGGTTCAAACTATTCTCCTGCCCCAGCCTCCCAAGTACTGCCCCAGCCTGTAGTTCCGAGTGGACTACAGGTGTCCACCACCATATCTGGCTATTTTATTTTATTTTAGGGCTGGGGGTTTCACCATGTTGGCCAGGCTGGTCTCAAACTCCTGACCTCAGGTGATCTGTCCACCTCGGCCTCCCAAAGTGCTGGGATCCCAGGCGTGAGCCACCGCGTCTGGCCTCAGAACACTTCCAAGGTCTAAACAAATACCAGATAGAAAATGTGTATAAAAAGGTCATGCTGTGAAGTCAAATCGCTTATAAGGAAATCTGGAAAACGGGAACGCTCTGATGTGCAGCATGATCTCTAGGGACAGAGGCGTCCACGGATCCGGGGTCTGGGCACTGTCCGAGGCAGGCTGTGACCCCCAGGCTCTGCGGGAACTGCCTGGAGACCTGCAGCTCTAAGCCTTGCTGGGAACCTGCACCAGCATGTCAGGTCCCCCATTCTCGTGTTAGTAGCCAGCAACACACATGTGGCTTCCTAGGGCGCATGTGGTATGTATCACCTGGTGCACAACAGGGTGGGCTGGGGGGAGGTTTCTCTGTTTTCCTCTCCAGCATCCCCTCCCCACTGCTAAGAGGGTGCGCCTCCTCTTCCGGGACTCCCACCCTAGTGCATTCTTGGTGAGGCTGCTGGTCACCTCCGGGCCCTCCCCTAGACACGGGCAGGGGCCCAGGCAGAATCCTCCAAAAGCAGGGCACAGTGAGCAAGGCTCATGGGGGCACTCAATGCTCCGGACTCCCACACTGGGCTGCTGCAGGTCCTGGCCTGACGAGGGTCTTCGGTGTCTCCCTGGTCCCAGGGAGGGATGGGCAGGGACCAGTCTCCCTGCCTTTCAGTGACCAGTCCCTGAGCACCTGGACACGCTCTGATCTGCTGTCTCCAGGCCCAGGCTGAACTTGCACTTGCCCTAGAGGCTTGTTGGGCAGAGCAGGGCCTGTGCTGCCCAACTGTGTGCCCCAGGTGGGAGTCATTAGGGGCAGGAGAGATGTGTGAGGTGCAGCCAGTGCTGAGGCCACCCCCTGGGACCCGCCCTGGCACATGGGAAGGAAGGTACAAGGTAGGTTAGGCTCCCTGCCGAGTGCAGCAGCTCCAGAAGTATGTTTGGGAGGGAACTGTCATGCCCCTCCCTGGGGCTGCTGCACCCTGTCCTCCATGTCCTGGGCACTAGGCTAGGCCAACTTAGGACAGGGCCTACCTCCTTGTTGCAACCCCCTCCAGACCACAGAGGCCGGCACCTGCCACATCTCACGTCTCTGGCCAGTTCATGCCAGGCTGGGGGGCAGATGTCAGAGCCAGCAGCTCCTGTTCTCTCAAGTGCTTCTGATGCCCAGGTGAAGGTACCCTCGTGCCCCAGCCCACAGCCCTGGCCCAGACTCCTTGCGTCTTAGCGGCTGTCACTTACTGTCTGCTTCCTGCTTCTGGGTCTGCATGACTCATGGGTGCTGGGGTCTAAGTCTCCAGACCACCCAGCCTAGCCTTGGTAAAAGGGGAACCCGGCCGAGCCCCCGCTGGGAAAGGGCCCTGTCACGTCAAGGACTGCCCAACACGCCCCTTCCCAAGAAAGGAGCCCATGTCTCCTGGTCCCAGCCCCCAACATGAGGTCCACCTGGTAGTCGGGCTGAGCTAACAGAGGGCACCCAGGGTAGCCACTGTGTGAGGGGCGTTCTCAGCAAGGGGGTACAGTCGGCCCTCAGGATCTATGGGTTCTGCATCCATGGATTCAACCAACCAAGGATGTCAAATATTTGAAAAAACAAACATGAGTGGTTGCGTCTGATTTTTTTTCTTCTTGTTATTTCCTAAACAACACGATACAGCAACTCTTCACACAGCAGTTACGTTGTATTAGGTATTATTAGTAATCTAGAAATGAGTTAAAGTACACAGGAGGACACCTGTAGGTTACAGGCAAACACTATTGGAGATCTGCTCCAACCTAGCCCTCCTGCTCCTGGGTTTGAGGCCCACAGTGTGCCTGTGGGGGACGAGATCCTGTGCAGATTCAGAAAGCTCTCCAAGGAACTAGGCCCAGCCTGTGCTGTGACCACAGGCCTGCAAGGCTTCAGACACCTCCACCCACTAACACCCACGGCCGCCTAACACTGGACACTCACTGAGCTCTGTCTCTGCTACCCAGCCCAACTCTCAGCCTTGCCTGTGCCACGAGCTTCCAGCTCCCACTTCCCTTGTGGCAGGAGGGCTCTGCGTCAGGTGAGGCAGGGTTCGCTGCCTATCTGACAGGGGTCAGGGACCCTTCTCCAGGCTGGGCCAGGGGGAACCAGAGGCCAGTGGTTTTTTTTTTTTTTTTTGAGAAGGAGTCTCACTCTGTCACCCAGGCTGGAGTGCAGTGGCGTGATCTTGGCTCATTGCAACCTCTGACCCCTGGGTTCACATGATTCTCCCATCTCAGTCCTCCGAGTAGTTTGGATTACAGGTGCCTGCCACCGCACCTGGCTAATTTTTTTTTTTTTTTTTTTTTTTTGAGACGGAGTCTCACGCTGTTGCCCAGGCTGGAGTGCAGTGGCGCGATCTCAGCTCACTGCAAGCTCCGCCTCCCGGGTTCCCGCCATTCTCCTGCCTCAGCCTCCTGAGTAGCTGGGACTACAGGTGCCCGCCACCGTGCCCGGCTAATTTTTTGTATTTTTAGTAGAGACGGGGTTTCACTGTGGTCTCGATCTCCTGACCTTGTGATCCGCCCGCCTCGGCCTCCCAAAGTGCTGGGATTACAGGCTTGAGCCACCGCGCCCGGCCTGTATTTTTTTTTTTTTAGTAGAGACGGGGTTTTCTTGGCCAGGCTGGTCTTGAACTCCTGACCTCGTGATCCACTAGCCTGGGCCTTCCAAAGTGCTGGGATTACAGGCGTGAGTCATTGCGCCCAGCGGAGGCCAATGGTTTTGATGGGGTGGGACCCACGGAAGCCCTCACCTTGGCTGTTCCCAACCACGACGGTTCCCCTGGTAGGAGCAGAGGTTTGTTGGGACCTCCATATTGGCAGCAGGGGGCCAGGGGCCTGGTGCTAGGGTTAGGGTTAGGGTTAGGGTCAGGGTTAGGGTTGGGGTTAGCGCTGTCGACCCGGACCGGGTACAAACGCGCACGCGCCCAGCCCCGCCCGAGCCCCGCCCCTCCCCGCCCCGCTCCGCCCCCGGCCGCCGCGGCACGTGACCCGCATCCTCCTGGGCACGCCCAGCCGCCGCGCACGCGCACGCACGCGCAGACCCAGCGCTGAGCCCGCGCCATGGCGTCGGAGCGGCTCGCTAGCAGGCCGGCCTGTCTGCTCGTGGCCAGCGGCGCCGCGGAAGGTGAGGCCCGGCGGCCGGGGCCGGTGTCCGAAGAGCGTCCGCGACGGGGCTGCCCGGGGCGGGAGGTTCGGGACGCGGTGGGCGCGCGTCACGTGGCGCTGGAAGCCGAAGCCGCTGAGGGCGCGGGGCACGGGCCGGGGACTGGCGGGCGGGGTCGGGGTTGGGATGGAGCTCGGGGCGGGGACAGGGACGGGGACGGGGTCGCGGGTTGGGATGGAGCTCGGGGCGGGGGCGGGGACTGGGACGGGGACGGGGTCGCGGGTTGGGATGGAGCTCGGGGTCGGAGGGGTCGGGATGGAACTCGGGGCGGGGTCCGGGGGTCGGGATGGAACTCGGGGCGGGGTCCGGGGGTCGGGATGGAGATCGGGGCGGGGTCGGGATGCATCAAGGCGCCGCGTCGCTCCCCCGAGTCTCATCTGCGCGGCGATTTCGCGGGCCCGACGTTTCTAGCGGAGGGAACCGCGTGCCTGGGCTTGGTCCCCGAGGCCGCTGCGCTCCAAGAGGGGAGCCCGGGTGTGGGGAGGGGGCGTTCGGGGAGTTGACCCCGCTCTGAGGTCGGGCGGCCGCGGGGACTCTGGCCTTCTGAACCACCGGCTCCTGAGGAGGCCCGGAGCCCCCTCCTGGAGAAGGCGACCCCCGGCCCCCGTCCTGGGGCCGGGGTACTAGGGCGCTGCTGGCCTGGGGCTCACGCGGGACGGAGCGCAGCGGGGTGCGTCTGCTGGCGCTGAGCCTGCAGGGTCTCCGGGCAGCCTGGGAGGGATGAGCAGCGGAGCCCGAGGGTGCCTGGCTTCGTTCTGAGCCCTTTGCAGAGGGAAGTGACCAGCCCAAGGTCACCGCGCCATGGAGAGCTGGGGGCTGGAGTTGGGATCCGGAGGTCTGCCTCTTGAAGTCTGTAGGTCCTCAAGTGTGGACAGGGAAGATGGGGCTGTGGGGTTGTGGCGTCACGACGTGCTGAGCTCCGGGGGTCCTGAGCGATGCCGCCAGACTGTGGGTGAGAGGAGTCTTGAGTGGGGTTCAGTCCTGGGGGCGTGGGTTGGGACTTGTTTCCAGAGCAGGTCCGGCATGTTGGGGACATGGGGTCTTAGGGCCAGCAGGCTGGGGACAGCACTTCAGGAGGCCGGAAAGGCGGGCAGCCGGGGGAACAGAGCCTGCAGCAGGCTACTGGGCGCTTTACAGGACATTTTACAGTGAATATGTATTAACTTATATAAGAAGGAAGAGGCCGGGCGCGGTGGCTCACACCTGTAATCCCGGCACTTTGGGAGGCCAAGGCGGGCGGATCACGAGGTCAAGAGATCGAGACCATTCTGGCCAACGTGGTGAAACCCCGTCTCTACTAAAAGTACGAAAATTAGCCGGGTGTGGTGGCGCTCGCCTGTAGTCCCAGCTACTCGGGAGGCTGAGGCCGGAGAATTGCTTGAACCTAGGATGCGGAGGTTGCAGTGAGCCAAGATCGTGCCACTGCGCTCCAGCTTAGTGACAGATTGGGCCCCAGAATTAAAATAAATGTAGAAAGATGCAGCTCACGCTACTTTGGAATAAACTTGTACGTGCTGTCCAGCAGCCAGGGTGGGCTGGGCTGTGTCCTTCCCCTGGTGGGACAGTGACCCCCAGAGCCTTCTGGATGGGGCGTGGTGTGTTGGGTTTCTTTTTTTAAAAGTTCTTTGAGGGGCAGAAGGGGGCTGGGAAAAGCTGGAGGGGAGGGCCAGAGTCTCAGAACCCTTGTGAGGAAAGGGTACCTGAGCACTTTCCCTGGAGTGGGCGAGGAGGGGCCAGGACACTTCTGCATTCTCCATGGTGCCTGAGGGCCTCAGTTCCTGGTGGTTCAGTGAGAGGATGAGCTGAACTCTGTGACCCTCACACTCAGGTTTGCCTTCCAGAAAGGCCTCTCATGGTTCTGTTAGCACCAGGATGAGGCTGGGGTGTGGGAGTGGCATGGACAGTTGAGGTAGGCTGCATCCTGTCCCAGCTTCTGGCTGGGGCGGAGGTGACAGTGCTAGACTGGGGAAAGAGCTTGCCATGGGGGATGCAGGCCTCGGGATGGCCTACAGGTCTGGCATACCTGGTTGTGCCCCCCTGACGCTTTCCCAGCTTCCTCCTCCTGGCCATGAATGGGTGGCTGGCCCTGCCCCAGGGCTTCAAGTAGTGGGCCCTGGGTGTAGGGGAGAGGGCTGCTCCTCAGGGTGTTCTGGGGTCGGGTGAGGCCATGGGGGTGTCTGGGTAGCACCCTGAGGCGGGGCAGGCTAGTCCTGTGGAGCCCACACTCACCGGGACCCTCTGCAGGTGTGTCGGCCCAGTCCTTCCTCCACTGTTTCACAATGGCCAGCACCGCCTTCAACCTGCAGGTGGCCACCCCTGGGGTAAGTCCAGCCTCTCCTTCCCCACTGGACACTTGGGGTTTGTCTTCACCTCTGTGGGGGCAAGGTCAGGAGAGTGCCTCTGCTGCCTGGGAGGAGTGGGGAGCCCCTGTAGTTGGTAGAGGGGTGAAGGGTCTGTGACCAAACCCTGGTTGTGTCCTCCTGTCCCAGTCCCCATTTCCTGGGCTCTGACCCCACCTGTGATGAGGGAGACCTTTTCTTTTCTTTTCTTTCTTTCTTTTTTTTTTTTTGAGACAAGAGTTTCGCTCTTGTTGCCCAGGCTGGAGTACATTGGAGTGATCTCGGCTCACTGCAACCTCTGCCTCCCGGGTTCAAGCAGTCCTCCTGCCTCAGCCTCCCGAGTAGCTGGGATTACAGGCACATGCCACCATGCCCGGCAAATTTTGTATTTTTAGTAGAGATGGGGTTTCGTTGTGTTGGCCAGGATGGTCTTGAACTCCCAACCTCAGGTGATCTGCCCGCCTCGGCCTCCCAAAGTGCTGGGATTACAGGTGTGAGCCACCACACCCAGCCCAAAGGAGACCTTTTCGCTGCGGGTCTGTGCTTCTGCATGTGTGTGAGCCGGAGACCAAGGCGCGGCCCTGCCGTAAGGGGCACACATGTTTCCACTGGGAGCAGTTCTCCACCCTCTGATCGTGGGTGACCCAGGGATATCAGATGTAGATAAGTCACAGTAAGGATGCATTCATTATGTGTTCGTCACTGCAGGTTTTTATTTATGATGTATAAAAATTTTTGGTTGGTGGGTTGGATAGGAAATAAACCACTGAGGCTGCTGCTGGGACAGGCCACCCCAATCTGGGAGACCCAGTGGAGGAGGCTGGGTGGTCGGGTGCCTTTGTACCTCAAGGGGATGCTGTTGGGTTCCTTGTCGGCATTTTCAGGCTCCTTCTGAGCCGACAGGGATATTCCTGGTGCTGACCCTTGGCCCCTGGGCTCTGCTCCTCCAGGGGAAAGCCATGGAATTTGTGGATGTGACCGAGAGCAATGCACGCTGGGTGCAAGACTTCCGCCTCAAGGCCTATGCCAGCCCCGCCAAGCTCGAGTCGATTGATGGTAGGCCTGGGACCCACTCCTTGGGGTGGGGTGCCTGGGACCTTGGAGGGTCAAGTGTTCCAGATAGGTTTGGGGTCTTAGTGAGCTCCCTGGTTCTGCCCCTGAAGCCCTGTGACCATCTGGGGCAGCCTCCAGCCCCACATCCTGGGCCCCAGAGTTTCTGAGCTCCTCTGGGGAGGAGAGATGATGAGTGTGTGGAGACGGGAAAGTCAGGGGGGCCCTTGGGAGCTGTAGCCCATGGAGGAAAAGGGACAGATGCCATCACCAGGCTGGCTGGTCCCTGTGGAGGGTCTGTCCTGGCCACGTACTTGGGCCCGGTCCTGCAGGTGGTCTCACTTTGATTGATGTGTGGCTGCTACCTGGTCTGTGGTCTCCCCCCAGGTGCCCGGTACCATGCCCTCCTGATCCCCAGCTGTCCTGGGGCCCTGACCGACCTGGCCAGCAGTGGCTCCCTGGCCCGTATCCTGCAGCACTTCCACTCTGAGAGCAGTAGGTGACCCGTGGGACCCAGGGGAGGGGTTGGATGTGCAGCCCTACAAGAAATGGGTCTCCCACCAGCAGAAGAGAGGTGGGAAGACCCCAGGTAGGCATTTCTGGGTATCTGGTCAGTGGCCACTGCGGTGGTTGTGGGCAGGAGGCAGTGACCGCCCCCTCTCCCGACACACACTTTGTCCTCTTCTGGTGACCATCTTGCAGGCCTCTGGGCAGTCTCCCGAGGGTGGGGGCCATGCCCTCCTGAGCAAGGCAGGACACTAGCCTGGTTCCTTCTGGGAGAGCCTGGCATCCAGGGCCGGGCTTGGGGCTCGAGGCTGGCGGGGGTGCAGGGAGGACGGCTGTTGGAGGAGACCTGGCAGCTGCCCCGGCTCAGGGTTGGGCTGTGATGAGTGTGTCCACTGGCCGGGGTGGACAAGCCAGTGCTCTATGCAGCCCTTTGTGGGCAGGAGCTGGGCCGCTGTCCGCAGCATGGCCTGGACAGGCAGCAGTTGTTTGTGGCCACCTCAGCCATGGGAACACACTCAGCCTTTCGGATGGAGCCAGGGTGGCCCCACTGCAAGGCACAGGCACTGCCTCAGACTCACCTCCTGCCCGCACAGGGACGTCCTGTCTAGCCGGGGAGGGGCCTGACCCACAGCACCTGCCAGTGTGGTGGGCGGCCTGGCCAGCTATGCAGTGGGGTTGCCGGGCAGTGTCCTGGGGTTTGGTAAACAGACCTGGAACCTCAGGACCTCCTCTCCGTGTGTCTCAGCCGCCAAAACCTGAGATCTGGGCTCTAAACCAGAGCCTAGTCCTGAAGCACCAGCTCCCCTGAGCAGATTCCTGATGCCAGCTATGCAGGCTGAGCCAGGACACCTCAGGTGCTGAGCCCGGTTTCCAGGGAAACCTGGGAGGAGGGGGCCAGGCAGGCGGCACAGGCCTGGGGGAGCCACAAGCAGGGGCGTCTGGGAGGGGCTTCATGGTGCGGGTGGCGGGGTCCAGGGCCTCAATGCTGTGTGCCACTTTCAGAGCCCATCTGCGCCGTTGGCCACGGTGTCGCCGCCTTGTGCTGTGCCACCAACGAGGACAGATCCTGGGTGTTCCACGGCTACAGCCTGACAGGGGTGAGTGCCTGGAGGACAGAGGCACCCTGTGCTCCCTGCTCTGTCCTCCCCCACAACAGCCAGAGATGAGGACGGAGACTCCAGAACTTCTGGCCCCTAGTCTCCTGGGAGCCTAGGCCCACTCACCAGGGGACGTGGGGAGGGAGGGGCATCAGACCTGTGTGTGCAGTTGGAGGGGCTGAGAGCCCAGCCAGGGTGTCCTCGGAGACACAGCCTGTGTCGATCTGAGGCCCAAAGACTGTGCAGTGGGCTCAGTGGACACCGGGGACGGTTGTGGGAGCAGCTGATCCACAGGCCCTGAGGCAGGGAGTGGTGGCCGCTGTGCTGAGGCTGGTTTCACTGGAAGTGGAACTGGCCCCCAGCTCAGATGTCACTTTCCCTGCTGAGGGGACCCCTCCTTAGTGGGTACTCAGTGCTGCCCCCGAGGGGTGACACCAACCCAGTCTCAGGTTACAAGTGGGCGTGACCCCTTGGGTGAGTGGTTAGAGTCACTCCTGCCCAGAGGGTGCCGCCCCAAGGGGCTCACCCCACTAAGCTCTTCTCATTCTAGTCACCTGTGTGCTCTGGTGCTGGGGGAGCTGGCCCCCTCCTCCTGTAGTGGCCTTGTCGCTCTCAGGGACACCCCATGGGAAGGTGGCTGGACTTTGTCATCTCTCCGGCCTCCAGCCTTAGCAGCTGTCCCTCTTATGAGCAGTGACACCCCCAGTCCCACTTGGTTGGGTGAGGCTCCCTGCCCTGATTTGACCTTCCTGACCCCTGGGGTGGGCCTCAAGGCCTGGGCCTGGCTCAGGAGCCCCCACCCACCTCCCGCAGCCCTCTGTGTGTGAGCTCATCAGGGCCCCCGGCTTCGCCCGCCTGCCGCTCGTGGTGGAGGACTTTGTGAAGGATTCGGGCGCCTGCTTCAGTGGTGAGCCCTGAGGGTGCCCCCTGCACCTACAGAAGATGGGGTGGGGGGCTTGTCTGCGGCAGCCTGGGGGAGAAGCCTCCTGCGCCCTGGGTCCTTCAGACCCCCATGGCACTCAGACCCAGACAGGCTGACCTACTGCTGACCCTGGGCGCTTGCCTGGAGCCCGGGGCTCTCAGTGGGTGGGTGGACATTGCCTGAGGCTGGTGCCCTTGGTCCTCCCCAGCAAGTGAGCCTGACGCCGTGCACGTTGTGCTGGACCGCCACCTGGTCACCGGCCAGAATGCCAGCTCCACTGTCCCGGCCGTGCAGAACCTGCTCTTCCTCTGTGGCAGCCGGTGAGGGCTGGGCACATTCCTGCCATATCAGCAGAGCTGCACCCGGTGCTTTTGCCCAAGCCCTGACCACACGTCTGTCCTGCAGGAAATGAACCTGCTGGGTAGATGCACCCCCGAGACAGCCCAGGTGTCTCCAGAGGCAGACAGCCCCGTCTCAGGCTTCAGGGACCCTGCCTCTTCCCTCCTGACAAGGGCCGTGGATGGCAGCCCGGTCTGGCCCTGATGGGATTGTTGGAGGCCTCCTGGAATCAGCTCTAAGGGGGTGTCGGCTCTCCTGGGGGATCTAAGCCCCCATCCCCCTGCATGTTCTCTGGTAGGAGGCAGAGAAGAGACCCCAGGTGCCTGGGGAGGCGTGCTAGCTGCTATGTGGTCCTCGGGAATTCCAGGCCGGGTTTTCCAGGGAGGACTGGTTGCCAAGCGCGGTCGCTGTTGACTAGACAGAGTCGGCTCGGGGGTCCTCTGTGGGGGCTTGCCCTGTCGTGGCCTGTCTGCCACGCACCACCCCTTTCACCGTTGGTGGGGGCCTTGAGGGGAGGACCCAGTCGGCGGGAGCTGGCTCAGAACTTCGGCCGAAGGTGAATGGAGTTTTTTGGGAGCAGCACCTCCTGCCCTGAGGCTGACCGGCACTGGCAGTACTTTGCTGTTGAAGAAGTCTTCTGGCCTGTGGTTTCAAAGTGTAAGCACCTCAGCGACCCACCCTGTCCTGTCTAAGCATCGAGAGGCATGTTTAGTTGTGAATATGAGACCATGAGATTCTCGATGAGAGGAAAGTGCTGTCCCCCACGGCCTTGCAGAGTGGCCTCGAGTACAGCGGCTGTCAAGAGCAGACAGTGGTCTGGCCTGCTGGGCACCTGGCCTGGGCCCTGGCCTTCCAGCGGGCTGCCTGCTGGCCCCAGTGTAGGGCCTTAGGAGAAGCTTAGGCCTTCTTCTTCCTCACAGTTCCCCAGTTTGAGCCATCGAAGGCCTTCCTCCTGCCCACCTTCCCGTCTCAGCCACAGCCATTCCCAAGCACGAGGGTGGCTCCTGGTGCCAGTGACCTGCCAGGAGGCCTCTTGTGATCATAAAAGCATTCAGTTGGCTGGGCGTGGTGGCTCACGCCTATAATCCCAGCACTTTGGGAGGCCAAGGTGGGCGGATCATCTGAGGTCAGGAGTTTGAGACCAGCCTGGCCAACATGGTGAAACTAAAATACAAAAATTAGCTGGGCGTGGTGTCAGGGGCCTCTAATCCCAGCTACTTGGGAGGCTGAGACTTGAGAATTGCTTGAACCTGGGAGGCGGAGGTTGCAGTGAGCCAAGATTGCGCCATTGCACTCCAACCTGGGCAACGAGTGAAACTCCGTCTCAAAAATAAAAAATAATAAAATAAATCCGTTCAATAAGGAGAATTCAGAAAAAAGTGGAAGAAGGAAGCGCTGCAGCCACATCCCCGCCCTGAAGGCTGCGTCCCTCCAGTGCCTCCCAGATTAGTCAGGATGCCCACTTAGCACTGACTGCAGGGCCTTGCTCTGTCCCGGGTCCACTCTCACCCCCATGTGGTGATGGACTTCTCTGGACAAGTACTTTATATCTTATCTTATTTATTTACTTTTTGAGACAGAGTTTCTCTCGTCGCCCAGGCTGGAGTGCAGTGGCACAATCTAGGCTCACTGCAACTGCTGCCTCCCAGGTTCCAGCGATTCTCCAGCCTCAGCCTCCGGAATAGCTGGGATTACAGGCATGTGCCACCACGCCCGCCTGATTTTTGTATTTTTAGTAGAGACCGTGTTTCACCATGTTGGCCAGGCTGGTCTCAAACTCCAGACCTCAAGTGATCCTCCTGCCTCGGTTTCCCGAAGTGTTAGGATTACAGGTATAAGCCACCGTGCCCGGACTAGTTTTTGTATTTTTAGCAGAGATGGGGTTTCATCATGTTGGCCGGGCTGGTCTTGAACTCCTGACCTCAGGTGATCCACCTGCCTTGACCTCCCAAAGTGCTGGGATTACAGGCTTGAGCCACCGTGCCCAGCTAACATTTTATTTTTTGGATGAAGTTTCACTCTGTCGCCAGGCTGGAATGCAGTGGCACAATCTCGGCTCACTGCAACCTCCGCCTCCTGGGTTCAAGTGATTATTCTGCCTCAGCCTCCTGAGTAGCTGGGACTACAGGTGCACACCACCACGCCAGCTAATTTTTGTATTTTTAATGGAGACAAGATTTCACCATGCTGGCCAGGGTGGTCTTGATATCTTGACCTTGTGATCCGTCTGCCTTGGCCTCCCAAAGTGCTGGGATTACAGGCGTGAGCCACTGCACCCAGCCAACAAGTACTTTTTTTAAAAAAAAAAATTTAAGCTCATGTCTTTTTTATTTTTTGAGACGGAGTCTCTGTTACCCAGACTTGAGTGTAGTAGTGCGATCTCGGCTCACTGCAACCTCCGCCCTCCGAGTTCAAGCGATCCTCCTGCCTCAGCCCCCGGAGTAGCTGGGACTATAAGCGCCCGCGACCACACTTGGTTAATTTTTGGTATTTTTAGTAGAGACGGGGTTTCACCATCTTGGTCAGGCTGGTCTTGAACTCCTGACCTTGTGATCCACCCGCCTCAGCCTCCCAAAGTGCTGGGATTGCAGGCAAGCTCATATCTTAATGTCTTAGTCCATTTGGGCTCCTATAAGAACATACTGTAAACCGGTCGGGCCTGGTCATCCTGCCCTGTGACTGGATGACCTCCCAAATGCCCCACCTAATATCATCCCCTTGCAGGTGAGGACTTGAGCAGGTGGGTTTTGGGGGCACGTGTTCAGGCCACAGCAGGGTGGATGAAGAGCCAGTGAGCCTTACTGAGCTCCTCTGGTCAGCCAGATCTGACATTAAGCCCAGCATTGAAGATCAAGGCAGGTGTGGCTTTGGGATGTGAAGTGGGTTCTGACGCAGGGCCCCACAGACCTGTCCCCGAGTGAGCCGCCTGCAGGCCCGTGTCATTCCTCAGCTGCGTGCAAAGTCTCTGGCTCAGAGAGCCTCCCCGCTGTGCCCAGTTCTCTCTGCCAGGGCAGGGCTTGGGGCAGCACCAGGCTGGGGCAGAGGATGAAAGCAAGAGGACCGAACTTCTGGAAGGGCAGTGGAGGGCGGCTGAGGATTTCCCCATGTACCAGTGTGTGTTCATCTACCCACGAGGAATAAAACCATGCAGCTCCACACAGATGGTGCCCGGTGTTCACAGCAGAACTGCTCATGATAATGGATAAGTTGTTTTCATACAATGGGTTGTCAATGTTTAGTAATCATTGGTATCAGTAAGAGTAATGTATCCATATGGAGGATTATTTGGCTATTAAAAAGGAATGAATTTTTTTTTTTTTTGAGACGGAGTTTCGCTCTGTTGCCCAGGCTGGAGTGCAGTGGCGCGATCTCAGCTCACTGCAAGCTCCGCCTCCTGGGTTTACGCCATTCTCTTGCCTCAGCCTCCCGAGTAGCTGGGACTACAGGCGCTGCTACCTCGCCCGGCTAGTTTTTTGTTTTTGGATTTTTTAGTAGAGACGGGGTTTCACTGTGTTAGTCAGGATGGTCTCGATCTTCTGACCTCGTGATCCGCCCGTCTTGGTCTCCCAAAGTGCTGGGATTACAGGCTTGAGCCACCGCGCCGGGCCAGAATGAAGTTATTTTATTTTATTTTTTTTCTTTTTTTTGAGACGGAGTCTCGCTGTGTCGCCCGGGCTGGAGTGCAGTGGCCGGATCTCAGCTCACTGCAAGCTCCGCCTCCGGGGTTTACGCCATTCTCCTGCCTCATCCTCCCGAGTAGCTGGGACTACAGGCGCCCGCCACCTCGCCCGGCTAGTTTTTTGTATTTTTTAGTAGAGACGGGGTTTCACCGTGTTAGCCAGGATGTAATGAAGTTATTTTTATTTTTATTTTTTTATTTTTTATTTTTTTTTTGAGACGGAGTCATGCTCTGTCGCCCAGGCTGGAGTGCAGTGGCCGGATCTCAGCTCACTGCAAGCTCCGCCTCCCGGGTTCACGCCATTCTCCTGCCTCAGCCTCCCAAGTAGCTGGGACTACAGGCGCCCGCCACTTCGCCCGGCTAGTTTTTTGTATTTTTTAGTAGAGACGGGGTTTCACCGTGTTAGCCAGGATGGTCTCGATCTCCTGACCTCGTGATCCGCCCGTCTCGGCCTCCCAAAGTGCTGGGATTACAGGCTTGAGCCACCGCGCCCGGCAATGAAGTTATTTTTAATAGGGTCTTGCTATATTGCCCTGGCTGGAGTGCATCGACTATTCGCAGATGCAGTTACTGCTCATCGCAGCCTTGAACTGGCCTCAAGTGATCCTCCCACCTCAGCCTCCCCAGTAGACGAGACTGCAGGACACACCACCATGCCCGGCTAGGAGTGAAGTTCTTTTACGTTCTGTGATGTGGGCGAACCCGGACAGAATGCTGAGTGAAAGAAGCCTGTCTCAAAAGGCCTGTGCCTTGTGATTCCATTTTTGTGAAATACCCAGAAAATGTAAGTCAGACAGAAAGTAGATTGTTTGAGGCTGGGAATGGGGACAAATAGGTTTGAGATTTCATTTTGGGGTGATGGTTTCACAGTTCTAAGATGACTGAATTATAGGGGCAAGTGGGTGAACTTGGTGTTTGCAAACGACACTCACAAACGTAGTCACATCCCCAGAGCCCCGTTCTGCTGGGTCTCCTTGGAGATACTGGTGCTGTTAATCTTTGGGAGCCACAGGACCTTTGATGTCCTCTTAGGACTTAGCCTGTTGATGGGCTCAGAGGCAGAGGCCTGACCTACTGTGGGAAGCCTTGAAGGATAGGAGGGACTCCTCAGCAGTGGAGGTTGGTATGGGGAAGAGCCCTGCACTGGTTTTGATCAGGGCACTGGCAGCCCAACTGCCTCCCTTGCCTGCTGCTCTGCCCCAGGGTTGTCCCCTCTGCACCCTGGATGGGCCAGGCGTGCCCAACCCAGGTTGGAACTGAGGAGAGGCGGCCAGATGCCTGGTGTAAGGTAGGGTAGCTTGTTTTAGGTTCAAGGTGAGAAGCTGCAGCTCCATCCTACGGCCCAGTGCTTTCCCTGCCTTTGGAGGGGTGGGGGCAAGTCCAGAAGCTGCTCCAGACCCTAGTAAATGGGGGCTCAACGGACCCTCTTTGCAGTGCCTGGTATCCCTGGAGCCAGGAAGGACCAACCTGCAATCTGCAAAAAGGCATGGGGCACATGGGTCTAGACCTGGCAGAGGCTTTCAGGGAGGGGAGGAGGAAGGGGCTGCCCTAGAGTCGTGGGGAGGTCCCCTGCTGACCTCTGGGTGGGGCCCAGGGCAGTCCTTGGATCACTGGCAAGGCTGGACTTTCAGGTCCACAACTGGGAGGTTGGACAGGTGTGGGTCCAGGAGCCCCCTTGCCTTGTTCTCCCTGCAGCCTGACCAAGACTCTCTGTGGCAGTCACCCTGTAATGCTTCTGGGAACAGAGGGACCACCCCATAGACCACCAATCTCTGATCCCACCAAGCCCTTCATAGTGCAATCCATTGCATTCAAACTCCAGTTGACGAACTATTTGCAGGGCTGATCTGCTGCACTGGGTTTCAGGTTCGGGTTAGGATCCATAAAGGTGGCCGGGTGCAGTGGCTCATACCTGTAATCCCTGCACTTTAGGAGGCTGCAGCAGGAGGATCACATGAGCCCAGAAATTTGAGACCAGCCTAGGTAGTGTGGTGAGACCCCATCTCTACAAAAAATAGAAAATTAGCCATGCATGGTGGTGCACACCTGTAATCCCAGCTACAGGCAGGAGGATCACTTGAGCCTGGGAGGTGGGCTACAGTGAGCCAAGATTGCACCACTGCACTCCAGCCTGGGTAACAGAGTGAAAGCCCTGTATTGAAAAATGGGGACCGGGCATGGTGGCTCATGCCTGTAATCCCAGCACTTTGGGAGGCTGAGGCAGGCAGATCATGAGGTCAGGAGATCGAGACCACGGTGAAACCCCGTCTCTACTAAAAATACAAAAAATTAGCCGGGCGCGGTGGCGGGTGCCTGTGGTCTCAGCTACTCAGGAGGCTGAGGCAGGAGAATGGCGTGAACCCGGGAGGCGGAGCTTGCAGTGAACCGAGATCGCACCACTGCACTCCAGCCTGGCCGACAGAGTGAGAGACTGTCTCAAAAAAAAAGAAAAATGGGGAGAGGCCGGGCAGAGTGGCTCACGCCTGTAATCCCAGTACTTTGGGAGGCCAGGGTGGGTGGATCACAAGGTCAGGAGTTCAAGACCGGCTTGGCCAAAATGGTGAAACCCAGTCTCTACTAAATATACAAAAATTAGCTAGGCGTGTGGCAGGCACCTGTAATCCCAGCTACTCAGGAGGCTGAGGCAGGAGAATTGCTTGAACCCAGGAGGCGGAGGCTGTGGTTAACTGACATCGCGCCGCTGCACTCCAGCCTGGGTGACAGAGTGAGACTCCGTCTCAAAAAAAAAAAAAAAAGAAAAACGAAAACAGGGAGAAGCAGATGCAGTGGTCCCAGCACTTTGGGACCCCGAAGCAGGGCACATCACTTGAGATCAGGAGTTTGAGACCAGACTGGCCAACATGGCGAAACCCCGTTTCTACTAAAAATAAAAAAATTAGCCAGGTATTGTGGCGGGCACCTGTCATCCCAGCTACCCAGGAGGCTGAGGCAGGAGAATCTCAAACCCAGGAGGCGGAGGTTGCAGTGAGCCCAGATCACACCACTGCACTCCAGCCTGAGTGACAGACCAAGACTCCATCTCAAAAAAAAAAAAAAAAAAAAAAGGCCGAGCGCGGTGGCTCATGCCTGTAATCCCAGCACTTTGGAAGGTCGAGGCAGTTGGATGACTTGAGGTCAAGAGTTCAAGACCAACCTGGCCAACATGGTGAAACCCTGTCTTGACAGGCATGGTGGCAGGTGCCTGTAATCCCAGCTGCTTGTGGGGGCTGAGGTAAGGAGAATCGCTTGAAACTGGGAGGCAGAGGTTGCAGGGAGATTGCACCACTTCCTGGGTGCATTCCAGCCTAGGTGACAGAATGAGATTATCTCAAAAAAAAAATGGGGGTGGCGACTTGAAGGCCAGTGGCTGGTGCATGTGCTGCCCCCACAAGGTGGCACCATGACCCCATGCAGGTACCTGGCATCCCATGCAAGGTCTCGGCCATAACAGGTCAGGAGGGGGGCAGGGGGCATGGGCAGTGCAGCCTTGACAGGGAATAGGAGGCCCAGGCCCTCAAAAGCAGGAGGGAGGGTGTGGCTGGGACTGCTCCTCTGGGAGGCATCCACATGTGCCCACGCTTGGAGGCTTGAGACTGCTTTAGTGTCCATTTGTGGCCCACCTGGGACAGCACCTTGGGAGCCCCTGGCATCAGAAGCCTGCCCTTTGCCTAACTCCAGTGCACCCTACAGGCCTCAGGGCTCAGGAGGGGCCCCCCCCATCAAAGGCCTCCCAGCAACAACCCTGACTTGGGTTCCCAGGTGGTGGCCCAGGCAGTGGGTTGTGTCTGGAGTACCCTGACCCCGACCCCATCTCTGAAGTCCTAACCTGGGTCACAGCCCGTCACAGCAGGGGCAAGTGATGCTTAGGGGATGGAGACAGTGAATGAAACAGCACAGGAAAAGTGACTGCTTTAATGTATTAGGCAAAATTTTACATAAAATCAGAAATCTATGATCTGTCCCTGCTCCAATTTGTAAAAAACGCAAGATTCATGAGAAGCCATGTGCAGTCAGACCCCAGCTGGCCGACGGTGCAGATCTGGAGTCCACCCTCAGGATTGCACTACTTTCCGTTCTCTGCATTGAACATTTGTTCCTAGAAACAAACACAGCATGAGCTGTGTCTCCCAACCCTGCCTTCTGCACCCTGAAGCCCCATGTGGAAGGAGGGAGGCCCTTGTGGGGTCTGCACTCTGTGTGGGCCACAGCCACAGGCTGGCCAACGCCACAGTCACCACACAGGCCAGAGAGGAGCCAGGACCCACCAAGCATCCCGGGAGCAGCCCTGGGTGCCATGCACCCTCCACCCTGGGATGGCCTCAGCAGGCCCCGCTTGCTGGGCAGCTCGTGAATGAGACCTGGGGTCTCATGCAAGTTTTAACTCTGCCCAGCTTGAACCCCGACATCCAGGCCCGGGCTCTCATGGGGCTTGGCACATGTGGCCCCCCACACACAACACTCACTGTCAGCATCCGCTCCAGCTTCACTGCGTCAGCGGCAAACTTGCGGATCCCGTCAGAGAGCTTCTCCACAGCCATCTGGTCCTCGTTGTGCAACCAGCGGAAAGACTTCTCATCCAGGTGGATTTTTTCCAGGTCACTGGCTTGGGCTACGGGACAAGACCCAGCCTTCCATACCTGCCCCATGTCCCTGCCCACCTTGGCCCCTTGGGCTCAGGGCCTGAACCCGCTGCACCCAAGCATCTTCCACCAGGGCCAGGCCTCAGCCCCAGCAAGGCTCATGCTGGAAGTGGGGTTCAGCCCACAGAGCCTTGGCTGACGCCTTTAGTGAGACATGTTAGTAAAGCCAAGCCCTCTACTGAGATCTACTTCACCCTAATGTCTCCTGAGATGTGCTCGCCCCACAGGGGGGAGGGATCACCCACAGGGCAGCGTGGCAGGGTGGTGTTGGCCTTGCCCAAGCAGCAGCCACAGCTGGGCAGTGGGGACTCACCCGCCTTGGCTGAGAGCACAGGCACCAGCTTGGCATTGTCCTGGAGCAGCTCTCCCAGGAGCTTGGGTGAGATGGTGAGGAAATCACAGCCGGCCAGTGCTTTGATCTCGCCCGTGTTGCGGAAGGAGGCGCCCATGACAATGGTTTTGTAGCCAAACTTCTTGTAGTAGTTGTAGATTTTAGTGACACTCTTTACCCCTGGAAAGAAACCAAGCTGTGACCAGGAAGGCTTCAGCAGAGGCACCACCCCACCTGCCCTCCCAGTGCCTGCTGGCTGCACTACCTTGAGCCGCCACCCCTGCCTGCCCGCGCAGACCTGTGCACCTCACTGCTTTTTGATGCGGCAGCTCCATCTCGGGCTCTTCCTGCCTGAGGTGCTGCTGAGGCTGCTCCCCTTACCCCATTACCTCAGAGGGACCCTCACCAGGGTCTTCCAGGGGCTCGTAGGATTTCTTGTCGGTGTTTGCCACATGCCAATCAAGGATGCGCCCAACAAATGGGGAGATGAGGGTCACACCTGCCTCAGCACAGGCCACAGCCTGGGCGAAGGAGAAGAGTAGCGTCATGTTGCAGTGGATGCCGTGCTGCTCCTCGAGCTCCCTGTGGGGCGGGGGCAGGTGAGTGCGGGGCAGGTGCCCACCCAGAGCCAAGGCTGCCAAAGATGCTCACGGGCCTTAAACTGAATCGGCAGGAACAGGCTCATGCCATTGTTAAGAACAAATCTAACATTCAAAGAGGGTTCTAAATGGATAGTGGGTTATGGGTGACCAGAATTTTCTCCAACCCACATTACACAACAGACAAAGGCAAGGGAGGCCCTCTGGGTGCCCGTGCTCTTGCGCCAGGCCAGCACCTCATTCCAGAACTCACCAGGGCTCAGCTCCCAGGCTAGAACCACTGGGTTGTCTCTGACCACATTCCAGTCCTCACCCTGTTCCACCCTAGCCATTCCTGGGGCCACCCCGCAGCAGGCCCATAGCACCCTGGTTTCTGCTGAGAGGAGCCCCTTGGCCACACTAGGCCCCTTGCCCAAGTCCCAGTGCACTTTGGACATCCTGGGGTTGATCCCCAAGGACAGGGCAGTGCCCATACTTTGCCATGTGGCTGGGGCATGGGATGAGACAGCCAAGACTCTGCTCAGGCACCTCCAGACACAAGTTCCCTCCAGAGGCGCCTCTGCCACATGGCCACACGGGGTTGTTCAAGGGGGACAGCAGATGGCACAGCTGAGTTGGGAAACAGCCTGCAGTTCCTCCAGCAGTCACCCAGAGACTCCACTCCTAGGCATATGCCCATGAGAAACAAAAACCTGTCCAGGACAAAACTTGCACATCTGTGTCCACAGCAGCAGATGTGTTCATAGATGTGTTCATAGCAGCAGATGTGTTCAAAGCAGCAGTATACATCACAGCCCGAGAAATGGAAACCGACCACAGCACTATACATCACAGCTCAAGAGGTGGAAACCGACCAGGTGTCCATCAACAGATGAGTAACTGGCCTATCCACAAAATGGAGTATTTTTCAACATATAGAAACAAATGGGCCGGGTGTGGTGGCTCACACCTGTCATCCCAACACTTTGGGAGGCCGAGGTGGTGGATCACCTGAGGTCGGGAGTTCGAGACCAGCCTAACATGGAGAAACCCCATCTCTACTAAAAATACAAAATTAGCTGGGTGTGGTGGCGCCTGCCTGTAATCCCAGCTACTCGGGAGACTGAGGCAGGAGAATCACTTGAACCTAAGAGGTGGAGGTTGCAGTGAGCTGAGATAGCACCACTGCACTCCAGCCTGGACGAGAGCAAAACTCCATCTCAAAAAAAAAACCAAAAAAACCACAAATGAGGCCAGGCACAATGGCTCATGCCTGTAATCCCAGCACTTTGGGAGGCCAAGATGGGTAGAGATCTCTTTTTTTTGTTGTTGTTGAGACGGAGTCTCGCTCTGTCCCCTGGGCTGGAGTGCAGTGGCCGGATCTCAGCTCACTGCAAGCTCCGCCTCCCGGGTTTACGCCATTTTCCTGCCTCAGCCTCCCGTGTAGCTGGGACTACAGGCGCCCGCCACCTCGCCCGGCTAATTTTTTGTATTTTTAGTAGAGACGGGGTTTCACCGTGTTAGCCAGGATGGTCTTGATCTCCTGACCTCGTGATCCGCCCGTCTCGGCCTCCCAAAGTGCTGGGATTACAGGCTTGAGCCACCGCGCCCGGCCTAGAGATCTCTTGAGCCCAGGGATTCGAGACCAGCCTGGGGAACATGGTGAAATTGCCCAGGAGTGGTGTGCGTGTTGTCGTCCCAGCCACTTGGGGGACTGAGATGGAAAGATCACTTGAGCCTGGAGTCAAGGCTGTAGCGAGCTGAGTTCGTGCCACTGCACTCCAGCCGTGGTGAAAAAGTGAGATGCTATCTCAGAGCTGGTCAGTGATGGCACGTGGTAGAACATGTAAACACACAGATGTGGAAACAAAACACTTCTTCCTGATGTGAATTATTTGAGTGTAGCATTGGCTGCTCCTGGGTGAGAACATCATACAGGAGTTTTACTTTGTTTTACACATTTTCTGTCTCTTCCACTCTGAACATACATACGTTTGGTTTGGTTTTTCTGAGACAGGGTCTCACTCTGTCACCCAGGCTGGAGTGCGGTGGTGTGATCACAGCTACTGGAACCTCAACCTCTTGCTCAGGCGATCCTCCCGCCTCAGCCTCCTAAGTAGCTGGAATCACAGGTGTGTGCCATCACGCCTGGCTAATTTTTTTTTTTTTTCAGATGGAGTCTCTCTCTGTCACCCATGCTAGAGTGCAGTGGCGCAAACTCGGCTCACTGCAAGCTCTGCCTCCCGGGTTCACGCCATTCACATGTCTCAGTCTCCCGAGTAGCTGGGACTACAGGTGCTTGCCACCACGCCCGGCTAATTTTTATATTTTCAACAGAGACAGGGTTTCACCGTGTTAGCCAGGATGGTCTCCATCTCCTGACTTCGTGATCTGCCTGCCTTGGCCTCCCAAAGTGCTAGGATTACAGGCGTAAGCCACGCGCCTGGCCTAAAATTTTTTTATATTTTTGTAGAGACAAGGTTTCACTTCGTTGCCCAGGCTGGTCTGGAACTCCTGGGCTCAAGTGATCCTCCCATCTCAGCCTCCCAAATTGCTGGGATTATAGGCACTAGCCATCTTGCCCAGGCAGCATATATTTTATATAACAATAGTTTACTTTTTAAAAATCATGTAAATACAGGCTTGTGTTGATCAGGACAGAGGAATGAAAGAATCTGCAGGTGTTAACTAGTGGCTTTTCTTCTCTGCTGGGTGGGTGGATGGTACTTCCTGGGAAATCCCTCATTTCTGATCACCAGCAAGTGAGGGAGCTGGCTCTGGAGCAGAGCGCAGATCTAGGTTGACATCAGCTGGTCAAGTCCAAGCTGTGGGCTGTGCTCCCCAGTCTGGCATTCCCCAGGGCTGAGAGAGTCAAACTTGCCTGATGCCATGTAGACCTTGCCCCAACAACAGGGGAAAAATCTCTGAAAGCTCCTTCCTTGTGGGGTCCACTTACTTTCCAGCCTGAATTCCTTCCCAGGTTGATGACAGCTTTATAAGAATTCGGTCCTTGCTGATCCCAGCTTCCTTATAGAGCTCGATGAGCCGCCTGGCTCTAGCCACCATCGCATCTTTATCAAAGGAGAGCCTGTAGGAGCAAGAAGAACCCATCCCCTCAGATCATGCAGGCTGCCCAACAAGCAGAGCAAGGTGGAAGCCGGGTGTCAGCCCAAGTCAGTTTTGAGCTGCACCACCGTAAGCACCAACCACTGCCCTCAACCTTCCCCTCACTTGAGGTTTGCAGAATGGCTGTGACAGCAACTCACACCCAGTCTCACAAAGGTCCTCAGTGGGATCCATAGGCTATAATTTGTATTAAAAAACACTAGGCCAGGCGCGGTGGCTCACGTCTATAATCCCAACACTTTGGGAGGCTGAGGGGGGAAGATCATGAGGTCCAGAGATCAAGATCTTCCTGGCCAACATGGTGAAACCCTGTCCCTACCAAAAATACAAAAAAATTAGCCGGGTGTGGTGGCGCGCATCTGTAGTCCCAGCTACTCGGGAGGCTGAGGCAGGAGAATCGCTTGAGCCTGGGAGGCGAAGGTTGCAGTGAGCTGAGATCGCGCCACTGCACTCCAGCCTGGCGACAGAGCGAGACTCTGTCTCAAAAAACAAACAAATAAAACAAATCAAAACAAAAAACACTAGTGGCCGGGCACAGTGGCTCATGCCTGTAATCCCAGCACTTTGGGAGGCCAACATGGGTGGATCATGAGGTCAGGAGTTCAAGACCAGCCTGGCCAAGATGATGAAACCCCGTCTCTACTAAAAATACAAAAAATTATCTGGGCGTGGTGGCGAGTGCCTGTAATCTCAGCTACTTGCCAGGCTGAGGCAGAGAAATGCTTGAACCCAGGAGGCAGAGGTTGCAGTGAGCTGAGATTGCACCACTGTATTCCAGCCTGGGTGACAGTGCGAGACTCCATCTCAAAAATAAATAAATAGGCCGGGCGCGGTGGCTCAAGCCTGTAATCCCAGCACTTTGGGAGGCCGAGACGGGCGGATCACGAGGTCAGGAGATCGAGACCATCCTGGCTAACACGGTGAAACCCCGTCTCTACTAAAAAATACAAAAAACTAGCCGGGCGAGGTGGCGGGCGCCTGTAGTCCCAGCTACTCGGGAGGCTGAGGCAGGAGAATGGTCTAAACCCGGGAGGCGGAGCTTGCAGTGAGCTGAGATCCGGCCACTGCACCCCAGCCTGGGCGACAGAGCAAGACTCTGTCTCAAAAAAAACTAAAATAAATAAATAAATAAATAAATAAATAAATAAAATAAAAATAAAAAACACTAAAGATCAGTTGCTAAACAAGGAGCTCTTGGTCGTCAGTACCAACTGTGGGAAAGCTCAGAATAAACCTCTTGGGCCCCTGGGATGGAGACTATGGGTGCAGCAGCCCCTTGACCTCACGTTGACATCCACGTGTGCAACTGTGGACACCTGACCAGCCTGTCCAGCGCAGGAGCAAGCATCCTTACCTTGCATCTACTTCTGTGGATACTCGGCCTGGAATCTTCTTTAGTATTTCTGCTCCAAACAACACAAAAAGTTTATCAATAGCATTTTTAATCTGGTCCTGTTGTGACCTGAAATTCAAAGGGAAAAAAGCAGGTTAGAAGCTTCTAAGGTTCAAGTGCACAAGAGTCTACAAAATGCATTCTGTTATTTCTTTGCCAAATTTCCTTCCATCTTTTTTTTATCTTAAAACATTTTTTTATTGTAGCCAAATAATACATATAATGTAAAATTTCCCATCTTATCCTTTTTTTTTTTTTTTTTCCCAAGACAGGGTCTCACTCAGTCGCTTAGGCTAGAGTGCAGTACTGTGATTACACCTCACTACAGCCTTGACCTCCTGGGCTCAAGTGATCCGCCCGCCTCAGCCTCCCAAGTAGCTGGGACTACAGGTGCACATCTCCATGCCCGGCTAATTTTTAAATTTTTTTGGAGAGATAGAGTTTTGCCCTGTTGCCTAGACTGTTCTCGAACTCTTAGGCTGAAGGGATCCTCTCATCTTGGCCTACCAAAGCACTGGGGTTACAGGCGTGCACCACTGCCCCCAACCTGCCATTTTTCAGTATATTCAGCACGTTCACAATTCTGTACAACCGTCACCATCTATCTCCAGAGCTCTTTTCATCATCCCAAACTGCATCCCTCTATCTTTTGGCACTTGCAAAATATTATATTTTCCATCTCTTCAGTCACTGGACAGACACTAGGTGAAGTCCATGATGCTGTTCCAAAATCTGAGTGGCCTCGTTAGCCCACTACACACAGGAAGCCCTTCAGCTAGACGCTCGGGGGTCAGAATTCTTGGGCCAGACCGGGTGCGATGGCTCACACCTGTAATCACAGCACGTTGGCAGGCCAAGGTGGGCAGACTGCTCAAACTCAGGAGTTCGAAACCAGCCAGAGCAACATGGCGAAACCCTGCCTCTACAAACAAATACGAAGATTAGCCGGGTGTGGTAGCGTGCACCTGCATGTAGTCCCAGCTACTTGGGAGGATGAGGTGGGAGGATGGCTTGAGCCCAGGACATCAAGGCTGCAGTGAGCTGAGATTATGAGACTGCTCTCCAGCCTAGGTGACAAAGGCAAACGTTATCTCAAAAAAAAAAAATTCTTGGGCCATCTGGACATGGGGGCAGGGCTCATCTGTTGATCACCCAGCTAAGCAAAGGCACCAGTGTCATCCAATAACAAGAGCACCAAGGCCTCGCGGATGCCACAGGGGCGCAACACCACGAGAGGAGGAAAGGGGAGCTAAGAGGAGAGAGGAGAGGGTCAGACTCAGCGTCCAGAGTGGCTTTCACACATGGTCAGGGGAGCCACTCACCAGCCACCTGGACCTATGCAAAACCAGTACCAGAAAGGGACCTGCTCCTGTGTGGTGCCCACATTGCCTGCTCGGCACCATCTTCAAGCTTTGAATTATTACCCTGAAGAGAATCTAAAATGGCATCTAAAATATGCAAAGCCATGGGCATGAAGAGTGCTCTACAGTTGCTTGGTTGGGTAAGGGGGTGGGACCTACTGCAAACTGGTGCCAGAGAACATTCTGGGAGTTATAAAAGCTATTAAAAAATTAAAAAGCCAGGCACGGTGGCTCATGTCTATAATCTGAGCACTGCGGGAAGCCAAGGCAGGCGGATCACTTGAGGTCAGAAGTTCAAGACTGGCCTGGCCAACATGGTGAAACCCTGTCTCCACTAAAATACAAAAATTATAGCTGGGTATGGTGGCTCATGTCTGTAATCCCAACTACTTGGCAGGCTGAGGCAGGAGAATCACTTGAATCCAGAAGGTGGAGGTTGCAGTGAGCCGAGATCATGTCAGTGCACTCCAGCCTGGACAACAAAAGCAAAACTCTGTCTCAAAAAAAAAAAAAAAAAAAAAAAAAAAGCCAGGAGTGGTGGCGCACACCTATAATCCCAGCTAATTGGGAAGCTGAGGCAGGAGAATCACTTGCACCAGGGAGGCAGAAGTTCTAGTGAGCCAAGATCGCTCCACTATACTCCAGCCTGGGTGGACAGAGCGAGACTCTGTCTGAAAAATAAAAAATAAAATAAAATGACAGCCAGAAGATAAGTATTACCAGAGCTGGGGAGACTGACTGCAGAAGGGGAGGAGGGCCTCTGGGGGTCTGCGAGTGCCCTGCATCCGGACTGGGGTGGTGTTCACAGGGTGTGCACACATTGGCAAGACTCCAAGCTGCTCACTTACCACGGGTGCAGGTCACTCCATGCAGGTTACACTTTGATAAACAAAAACAGGCAGAAAGAAAGGGTTTTTTCTTCCCTTGAGTTCATGGTGTTTGAGAGCTAAAATTCAGTTAGGGAGGGAAACAAGGCCAACTAGACTAGCGTGAGGGCCTAGCTGGGACCCTCCCGAGTCCAGGCACTCACCCGCCCAGCTTCCGGCCATAGGTGATCGCCTCCTCCACCAGCTCCTGGTAAGCGGGCATCTGCGCTGCAGCCAGGATCAGGGACGGGTTGGTGGTAGCATCCTGGGGCTTGTACTCGTCGATGGCTAGGGAAATAGTTTTCAAAAGCCAAAGTAAGTGAAGCGCTTGCCTCCAACTGGAAACACGTGAAGGAACCCTATAAGTCCCCAGGATGTTAGGGGAGTCCAGAGCATTTCCCAAAGTGGGGTCCAGCCACACTTCTCTCACATTCCTGGTCACCGAAGGTTCATCAAGATGCAGCTGTTTGCACAATGATGAAACAACAAGCACTAAGTGCCCAGAGATCAACTATGCCCCTGCAAGAGCTGACTTGTAACAGCATGGGAGTGAGAGGTGAGACAACTGGGAGAACGCTGGCCGTAGGAAAATATGCTTCCCGCTGCTGTACCACCACAAGGAGGCGCACGGTCTAGAGTCAGTGACCCACCTGTGAACGCGGATCTTCTGGGCTGGGTCATCATCACCACGCCCAGCTAGAACAGAGTCAAAAAGTCAGGGGAAAAGCACTCAGGGTACATAGCATTGCTCCAAAAATAATTATCTGCAAGCCTAGCTGCTGAAGCGGCCTCTAACCTGAAATCAGTTTATCTAATAGTTGCTGAACCGCACTGCTGCAACTTTAAGGCTAATTTTACCCACTGCCATCACTCACCAATCATTCTTTTTAGGTTTCATAAAAAGACTAAATTGGCCAGGTGTGGTAGTGCATGCCTGTAGTCTCAGCTACTCAAGAGGCTGAGGCAGGAGGATCGCTTGAGCCCAGGAGGTTGAGACTACAGTGAGCCGTGATTATGCCACTACACTCCCACCTGGGCCAGAGAGCAAGACCCCATCTCTTAAGAAAATAAATTCAGGCCGGGTGCAGTGGCTTACACCTGTAATCCCCACATTTTGGGAGGCCAAGGCTGGTGGATTGCCTGAGGTCAGGAGTTCGAGACCAGCCTGGCCAACATGATGAAACCCCGTCTCTACTAAAAATACAAAAATGAGATGGGCATGGTGGCACATGCCTGTAATCCCAGCTACTCAGGAGGCTGAGGCAAGAGAATCGCTTGAACCCAGGAGGTGGAGGTTGCAATGAGCTGAGATCACACCACTGCACTCCAGCCTGGGTGACAGAGACTCTGTTTCATAAATAAACAAATAAACAAATAAATAAATATCGCATTCAGTAGCTTCTGCCGGTAACTTGACAAAACCTGATCTAAGAATCCTTTTAGTTGGAGTGGGCAACTTTGACAACATCTCAAGTTTTTGTTCAAATTGTACTGGTGATCAAAGTTGACATTCTCTGCTTTAATAAACCCGGTCATAAAATGCTACTTAGTGGCTGGGCACAGTGGCTCACACCTGTAATCCCAGAACTTTGGGAGGCTGACGGGGGGGGATCACTTGAGGTGAGGAGTTTGAGACCAGCCTGAGATTGTGCCCCTGCACTCCAGCCTGGGCAATGGAGTAAGACACTGTTGCAAGGACAAAAAAAAAAGTTGTTTTCTTCAGAGTAACCAACTAAACAGTTCAAAAAGTCCAAACTTGTAGCCACTGAGTAGCTTTTTTTCTTTTTGACAGAGTCTCACTCCGTCATTCAGGCTGGAGTGCAGTGGAACGATCTCGTCTCACTGCAACCTCCTCCTCCAGGGTTCAAGTGATTCTCCTACCTCAGCATCCTGAGTAGCTGGCACACACCCTGACACCTGGCTAATTTTTGTATTTGTATTTTTTTATGTTTTATTTTTTTCTGAGATGGAGTCTTGCACCGTTGTCCAAGTTGGAGTGCAGTGGCGCAATCTCAGCTCACTGCAACCTCCGACAGCCAGGTTCAAGCAATTCTCCTGCCTCAGCCCCCTGAGTAGCTGGGATTACAGGCACGAGTCACCATACCAGGCTAATTTTTTTTTTTTTTTTTTTGTATTTTTAGTAGACAGGGTTTTGCCATGTTGGTCAGGCTGGTCTCGAACTTCTGACCTCAGGTGATCCACCCGACTTGGCCTCCCAAATTGCTGGGATTACAGGCGTGAGTCACACTGCGCCCAGCCTCTGAAGAAACAAACTGAACTGTGTTACTCTGCTCTCATATCAGAATAATCAACACAGAGGACTTCTGTGACCAAATGTGTGGGGGTTTCTCCCCATACACCAAACAAGCAATTAATTCTTCAGTGGATACCAGCCGGGTGTCCTCCAATTCAACTCCAACCCTGTCTACCTGGAGACAGCCTCAGATCCCACAGGTTGAGGGCTTAGTCCCATCCAACCATTCTCCACTTCCCACCGGCCACAAGTCTGGGCTCCAGAACTTCTGATCCACTGGCCTCAAGTTGGAGGTGCCAACTTGAATCAACCTTCGTGTTCAGTTAATTTCTGGAGCAGATCACAGAAGTAAGGGAAACACTTAACACGTACTGGCTTATTATACAAAGGACACAGAGGAAGAGATGCATAGGGCAAGGCATGTGAGAAGGGGCACGGCGCCTCCATGCCCACCCTGGGTGCACCACCCTTCAGGAGGCTCCATGTGTTCAGGTATCTGGAAGCTCCTGAACCCTGTCCTCTTGGGCCTTTTATGGAGACTCCACTGGAGAGATATGACTGAAGTATGGGCAGCCCTGTTGAATTATTATCATCTAATGAGCAAGGAAACCCAGCAACACCTCTCTGTTCACATTCTTACTGTCCTCTGTGCAACATTCCTTCCTCCAGGGTATGTGGTGGGACCCCTTCTGAAATGAGGGTCTTAGGACCCACAATTAGAAAAGCAAGTAGAGGCCGGGCGTGGTGGCTCAAGCCTGTAATCCCAGCACTTTGGGAGGCCGAGACGGGCGGATCACTAGGTCAGGAGATCGAGACCATCCTGGCTAACACGGTGAAACCCCGTCTCTACTAAAAAATACAAAAAACTAGCCGGGCGAGGTGGCGGGCGCCTGTAGTCCCAGCTACTCAGGAGGCTGAGACAGGAGAATGGCCCGAACCCGGGAGGCGGAGCTTGCAGTGAGCTGAGATCTGGCCACTGCACTCCAGCCTGGGCGACAGAGCGAGACTCCGTCTCAAAAAAAAAAAAAAAACAAAAAACAAAAAACTAGCTGGGCGTGGTGGCGGGCGCCTGTAGTCCCAGCTACTTGAGAGGCTGAAGCAGAAGAATGGCGTGAACCTGGGAGGTGGAGCTTGCAGTGAGCCGAGATCACACCACTGACTCAAGCCTGGGTGAGAGAGCGAGACTCCACCTCAAAAAAAAAAAAAAAAAAAAGAAAAGCAAGTAGAGAATTTCTTTACGGACAGCTCCAAAACAGAAAGAAAGGCAGGAAAGATTCCTCCCTTGGAGAGAGAAAGGAGCAAGTGAGAGAGGAGAAGGTCAACGACGGAAATTCTGTTTTCCGAGGCCTGCTCCTGAGGCCTAGAGTGCCCCAACATTGTAACAGGACTATAGGAGTTATGAGACAGGAACTGTCCACACACGCATGCATGCATGCACACATAACAATTACCTTCAAATGAGGTTCATGGTTTATTATTATTATTGTTATTTTGAAATGGAGACTCGCTCTGTCACTCAGGCTAGAGTGCAGCAGCACAATCCCGGCTTACTGCAACCTCCATCTTCTGGGTTCAAACAGTTCTCTCACCTCAGCCTCTCAAGTAGCTGGGATTACAGGCACTTGCCACCATACCTGGCTAATTTTTGTATTTTTAGTAGAGATAGGGTTTCACCATGTTGGCCAGGCTGGTCTCGATCTCTTGACCTCAGGTGATCCACCCGCCTCAGCCTCCCAAAGTGCTGGGATTACAGGCATGAGCCACTGAGGCTAGCCCCAACTTTCTCTCGTTCTTTGGACAGATCGAAGACCACCCAGTCTGCTTGAATTGCAATTATTTCTTCCCAAATAAAATGTTAAATTTAGAGATTTGTCACTACATTTTGACTTCAACACAGATACCACATGGTTATCTTCAACAAGGACTGTTAGCTGGGAGTGGTGGCACACACCTGTAGTCCCAGCTACTTGGGAGGCTGAGGTGGGGGAAATCACCTCAGCTCAGGAGGTCAAGGCTTCGGTGAGCCGTGTTGCACCACGTGACTGCACCACTGTACAGCCTGGGTGACAAAGCAAGACCCTGTCTCAAAAAAAAAACAAAACCAAAAAAACCAAAAACAAAAACCCAAGGATTATTTTCTTTATTCTTAAAACTACTGTTTCTTGGCCAGGCGCGGTAGCTCAAGCCTGTAATCCCAGCACTTTGGGAGGCCGAGACGGGCGGATCACGAGGTCAGGAGATCGAGACCATCCTGGCTAACACGGTGAAACCCCGTCTCTACTAAAAAAATACGAAAAACTAGCCGGGCGAGGTGGCAGGCGCCTGTAGTCCCAGCTACTCCAGAGGCTGAGGCAGGAGAATGGCATAAACCTGGGAGGCGGAGCTTGCAGTGAGCTGAGATCCGGCCACTGCACTCCAGCCTGGGTGACAGAGTGAGACTCCGTCTCAAAAAAAAAAAAAAAAAAAAACTGTTTCTTTTAACACATTAGTTCTTTCTCACGTAACCAAGCTAGGAATTCAAAGAAGCCAACGAGGCTTAACCTGGGGTCTTGTTGATCAGGCTGTCCAAATGTAAAGTGGAGGTAAAGAGTTATGGCCACTGACACCCATAGAACGGCCCATCGTTCCAGGAGATTAGCCAGTTCAGTAACTTTATTTGGAAAATAAGTACCTTTTTTTTTTTGAGACAGGGTCTCGCTTTGTCTCCTAAGCTGGAGTGCAGTGGTGCAGTCACAGCTCGCTGCTGCCTCAACCTTCTGGGCTTAAGTGATCCTCCCAACTCAGCCTCCCAAGTAGCTGGGACTACAGGTGTGCGCCAATATGCCTGGCTATTTTTTTTTTTGTAGGGATGGGGTTTTACCATTTTGCCAAGGCTGGAATAAGTACTTTCAAAGGGTCTTTCAATGACAAAACTATAGAGGTAGAGAACAGGTTAGAGGCTGCCAAGGAACAAGGAATGAGGTGTCTCTCAGGAACACGGGGATCTCAGTGCCTATGGGACAGCTATGTCCTGTCACAGCAGTCACAGGAATTTACACACCTTATGAAACTGTCACATAGCCTCCTTTCCCCAGTACAGGGGGAAACCGGGGAGCCCTGAGCCAGGCCTGCAGTCTATAGCAGCATCAGCATCACAGCAGTGCCCACTTCCCGGTGTGGATACCATGCCGTGGTTACATGAGATGTCACCACGAGGGACAGTCGTTGAAGGGTTCATAGGACTGTATGGGCTGATTTTGCAACTTCTGTGCATCTATACCCATTTCAACATGACAAGAAAAAGCCTGTCTTGGCACAGTGTTGACACAGGTCTGCCAGAATGCCCTGAATGAGGCACTGAAAACAGCCCATTTCATCCTGTAAAATCACCCCTTGATAAAGTCAGCTTTTAGCAAATGGCTTTTACAAAATTAAAACAAAACCAAGGTCCACTGGGGCAAAAATGGGTTTCAGGGTCCAGGGTCCCTTAAACCGAATGCAAACTGGGGAGGGTCACACTGTGGGAAGAAAAATGGGGAGGGTCACACTGTGGGAAGAAAAATGGGGAGGGTCACACTGTGGGAAGAAAAATGGGGGGTCACACTGTGGGAAGAAAACTGGGGAGGGTCACACTGTGGGAAGAAAACCGGGGAGGGTCAGATTGTGGGAAGAAAACTGGGGAGGGTCACACTGTGGGAAGAAAACTGGGGAGGGTCACACTGTGGGAAGAAAACCGGGGAGGGTCAGATTGTGGGAAGAAAACTGGGGAGGGTCACACTGTGGGAAGAAAACTGGGGAGGATCACACAGTGGGAAGAAAAATGGGGAGGGTCACATTGTGGGAAGAAAACTGGGGAGGGTCACACTGTGGGAAGAAAACTGAGGAGGGTCACACTGTGGGAAGAGCATTCACAGCTTTGATTCTATTTCCAGTGGCCTGTGCCTCCCTCCCACAAGGAGTGAAGAATCTTCACTTCACAAAATACAGATCACAAACCCAACAGATTATTTTACAACTACATAACATTGATGAACATATACTATCAATGAATGTATTTTTTTGTTAATATTCATTAAAAAAATATGTCAGGACTTGGGTTTAGAAGATTTTTTTTTTTTTTTGAGATGGAGTCTCCCTCTGTCGCCCAGGTTGGAGTGCAGTGGTGCTCACTACAACCTCCGCCTTCTGAGTTCAGCGATTCTCCTGCCTCACCCTCCCAAGTAGCTGGGATTACAGGCATGCAACACCACGCCCAGCTAATTTTTGTATTTTTAGTAGAGACGGGGTTTCACCATGTTGGTCAGGCTGGTCTCGAACTCCTGACCTCGTGATCCACCTGCCTCGGCCTCCCAAAGTACTGGGATTACAGGCGTGAGCCACCTCGCCCGGCCAGAAGATTTCTTTAAAAAAACAATACAAGGCTGGGCACGGTGGCTCACGCCTGTAATTCCAGCACTTTGGGAGGCCGAGGCGGGCGGATCACGAGATCAGGAGATCGAGACCATCCTGGCTAACACAGTGAAACCCCGTCTCTACTAAAAATACAAAAAAATTAGCCGGGCGTGGTGGCCGCGCCTGTAGTCCCAGCTACTAGGGAGGCTGAGGCAGGAGAATGGCGTGAACCCGGGAGGCGGAGCTTGCACTGAGTCGAGATCGCGCCACTGCACTCCAGCCAGGGCGACAGAGCGAGACTCCGTCTCAAAAACAAACAAACAAACAAAAAAACAAAACAAAACCACGAACCCAGGACTCCCCAGGCCTGCTATGGGTATGGGTTTAGGAAAATTCATCTTTTTTTTTTTTTTTTTTTTTTTTTTTTTTTTTTTTTTGATACGGAGTCTCGCTCTGTCACCCAGGCTGGAGTGCAGTGGCGCGATCTCGGCTCACTGCAAGCTCTGCCTCCCGGGTTCACGCCATTCTCCTGCCTCAGCCTCCCGAGTAGCTGGGACTACAGGCGCCCACAACCGCGCCCGGCTAATTTTTTGTATTTTTAGTAGAGATGGGGTTTCACCGTGGTCTCGATCTCCTGACCTTGTGATCCGCCCGCCTCGGCTCCCAAAGTGCTGGGATTACAGGCGTGAGCCACCGCGCCCGGCCTGGAAAATTCATCTTTATTGGCCCTGCACTGCCGCACCAGCTCTGCCCTAACTGGTGAGGGCCAGCAAGGAACAATACGGATGAGGGCTCTGTCCACCAGGCAAACTGCAAATTATTCTCAGTGCTAAGAAGGGAAAAAACTGGCCGGTCGCGGTAATCCCAGCACTTTGGGAGGCCGAGGCAGGCAGATCACGAGGTCAGGAGATCGAGACCACGGTGAAACCCCGTCTCTACTAAAAATACAAAAAATTAGCCGGGTGCAGGGGCGGGCGCCTGTAGTCCCAGCTACTCGGGAGGCTGAGGCAGGAGAATGGCGTGAACCCGGAAGGCAGAGCTTGCAGTGAGCCGAGATCGCGCCACTGCACTCTGGCCTGGGCCACAGAGGAGACTCCGTCTCAAAAAAAAAAAAAAAAAAAGAGAGAAAAAAAGAAAGGAATAAACTGAGCAGCAGAAAAATGTGTAGCTTGGCCGGGCGCGGTGGCTCAAGCCTGTAATCCCAGCACTTTGGGAGGCCGAGACTGGTGGATCACGAGGTCAGGAGATCGAGACCATCCGGGCTAACACGGTGAAACTCCGTCTCTACTAAAAAATACAAAAAACTAGCCGGGCGAGGTGGCGGGCGCCTGTAGTCCCAGCTACTCGGGAGGCTGAGGCAGGAGAATGGCGGGAACCCGGGAGGCGGAGCTTGCAGTGAGCTGAGATCCGGCCACAGCACTCCAGCCTGGGCGACAGAGCGAGACTCAGTCTCAAAAAAAAAAAAAAAAAAAAAAAAAAAAAAAAAAAGAAAAATGTGTAGCCCCTTTTCTGGAGCTTTCTTTCTTATAAAGAGAAAGGTCTGGACTACAACAGGGGGCTGTGTGTGTGAGGGACTCACAGCTCTAGCTTTGGATCTCCCAAAGGGGTCTGGAGCAGACTGTGGCACCCCAAGCCAGTCGCTGAATCCCCATCTTTGATGGTTAAGCAGCCAAATATGCCAGTTCACTCTCTAGGCTCTGCTAGATAAACAATGCCCTTACTCAGTTACCGAAGAGGAATTAAAGCCTGTTTCTCAAGTCACCATGAGAAAGCAGAAAAGAGAGGAAGTCACTTCCGTATTAGGTACTCACAGCATTCATCCATGAAGCGTTTCATGATTTTCTTAAAAAATATTACTTGTCCTCAACAAAACATACACACAAGGCTCGTCTACTCTGCACTGCAGAGGACAGAACAGCTAAGTATTAATAAAATAAGCCTTCTTTGTATTTTCCAAGTTCTCTCCAATGTAAACAATTCAAGCCCAGGAAAATCAGTATTTAACAGTGGAACAACCCTGTGCTGTCATGGGCACCGGCTTTTACCCACCCGGTGCGCCTGGCGGTGGCTGTCCACCAGGGCACCTGCCGCCCACAGGGTTGTCCCACTGGGCACCGCAGAGCTCAAGGGCGGTGGCGGCACTGGCAGCTTCTGGTCAGAGCTAGCTGATGTCCCCGCTCTACAGACAATATCAGCCCAACAAAATTGCATCTGGCTGACCACAAACTGGCCACGTGGAAGTCAGCTCGAAGCTCTACCCCGAATCTCTGCTGAACTCAAAGGCACTGAAAGCTGCCTCGACCCATGAGGGTGCAGAGGGGCTCCCGTGGGCTGCCCGCAGCCAGTCCCGGGGGCGGGGTCTGAGGGCGCAGCCGACCCCACCCTGGGAGGAGGGCGAGGGCGAGGCTGGGATACCGGTTTCTTGCCCCACGGCTCGCAAGGACCCGTCGGTCCCGCCCGCACCCGAGCCCCTCACGGCTGACCTCAGCTCCTCACTGCTGCCCCCGGCCCCGCTCCCCTCACGGCCGCCCCTGGCCCAAGCAACCGGCACCTGCGCTCATTCCCCCCGGAACCGAGCCGCCTGGGGCACCGCCACCCGGTCCGCGTCCCGGAACTGGGGAGCCGGGGAAATCGGGGCGCCGGGGCCTCCGAAGGGCGCTTGCGCCGCGTGCCCGGGCTCCGCGCCGTCCTCACCGTGGAAGTCGCCCGTGTCGGCCACCACGGTGGTGAACTGCTTGAGCTGGTCCAGCGCGGACTCCATCCTCTGACGCTTCACGGGTGAGCTCGACATAGCAAGGCCGAGGGGGCTGCAGCTGCGGCGGCGACGCGACGGGCGCGCGGGCGGCCCACAATGCCCCGCGGGCGCCGGCCAATCGGAGAGCGGCGCGAGAGGGCGAGGCCAGCGGGTCCCTATGCGCCTGGACGAAGCCCCGCCCCCGAGGACGAAGCTCCAGCCCCAAGGCCCGGTCGCGCACCTCAGGGCAGAGAACGCCGCGCGGGTCCTACGGGCGGGGTTTTCCCGGGTCCGCAGCAGCTGCCGCGGACGGACCTGGGAAAACACCGGCACGACACGGGGCGGCTGGCCCTCGGCTCCTTCCTGCCCCGCGGGAAGCACCGGGAGGGCGGAAGGAGATGGACCCGGCCCAGGCGCCGACCCCGCGGGGCCGATCCCGCCAGGGCCGAACGCGGCGCGGCGAGGCGAGATCCCTGGTGGGGCCAGGACTGGGGTCGGGGGCCGCTGTAGGAAGCAGAGGAGGGAGCGGCGGGGGACGCCTTGCAGGTGCGGGAGGCAGAGCAGGGGGCGGCTGCAGAGCTCGGGCGCCGGACGCGGCGGGGAACATCCTTCTGGGAATCTGTACCCCTGAGTGCTAAGCCCAGAGGTATCCGGCCGAACGGCGAGGCAGGCGTAGGAGGCCCAGCTGCCCGGCTTTTTACCATCGCTGACTTGCAGGAGTTCCTGGTACATTTTGATAAAGTCTCTGTCGCTTGTGTCTGTGTTGCAGACACTGTCCCCCGCCCTATGGGTTCGCCTTGCCCGTTGCCGGTACAGAGTCTATTTTCAAGACAGGGGAATTGCAATAGAGAAAGCATAATTCACACACAGCCAACTGTTTGGGAAACCAGAGTTTTATTCCTCAGTCTCCCCCAAAACTCGGGGATCCGAGTATTTAAGGATATTTGGTGGGTAGGGGGCCAGTGAGTCAGGAGTGCTGACTGGTCAGCTAGGGATAAATCACAGGGAGTAAGCTGTCCGCTTATGGTGAGTCAGTTCCTGCGTAGAGGCCACACACTAGTTGGCAGGTCCCGGTTGTCAGAAATACAAAAACTTGAAAAGACTTTTTTTTTTTTTTTTTTTTTTTTTTGAGATGGAATCTCGCCCTTGTTGCCCAAGCTGGATTGCAGTGGTGAGATCTTGGCTCACTGCAACCTCCGCCTCCTGGGTTCAAGCGATTCTCCTGTCTCAGCCTCCCAAGTAGCTGGGATTACAGGGGCGCACCACCACGCCCAGCCAATTTTTGTATTTTTAGTACAGACGGGGTTTCATCATGTTGGCGAGGATGGTCTCGATCTCCTGACCTCGTGATCCGCCCACCTCGGTCTCCCAAAGTGCTAGGATCCCAGGTGTGAGCCACCACGCCCGGCCGAAAAAACGTCTTAAAAGGCAAATCCTAGGCCGGCGCGGTGGCTCACGTCTGTAATCTCAGCACATTGAGAGGCCCACGCAGGCGGTAACGAGATCAGGAGTTGGAGACCAGCGAGGCCAACATGCGAAACCCCGTCTCTACTAAAAATACAAAATTAGTCAGGCGTGGTGGCACACAGCTGTAATCCCAACTACTTGGGAGGCTGAGGCAGGAGAATGGGGTTGAACCTAGGAGGTGGAGGTTGCAGTGAGCCGAGATCGTCCCACTGTACAACAACCTGGGCTACAAGAAGAGACTCCATTAAAAAAAAAAAAAAAAAAAAAAAGCGAACCCTAGGTTCACAACGGTGTTGATTGCTATCTTTAGGAGTAATTGGGGAAGTTGCAAATCTTATGACCTCCGGAATAATGGCTGGTAATATTTAGACTTCCAGCCCCTGTCATCCTAACTTGGTGGCTGGTGGCCTTTCATTTTACAAGAGCATTCTAGTTTTGGGGAACGGCTATTATTTAAACTAAACTAAATTCCTTCCCAAGGCTTGTTTGGCCTTTGGCCAGTAATGGACAAGGACCTTTTGACGGTTACAAGCAAGATGGAATTGGTTAAGTCTGTTATCTTTCACTGTCATAATTTCCTTAGTTATAATTTTGCAAAGGTGGTTCCGATACTTCCTCTCAGTATGTGTTCCCTTTTCATTTTAACAGTGTCTTTAATGAAAATTAGCTTTTTATTTTTATTAAGTTCAATGTATCAAGTTTTAACTTTATATTTACTCTTTTGGTATCTTCTCTAAGAAGTTTTTGCTTGCTCCAAAGTGACAAAAATATTTTCTTATGATGTCTTCTGAAGATGTTTTGGTTTTCAGCTTTTATGTTAGAGTCTTTGAGGCCACTCCAGTTGTTTTGTTTTTATTTTTTTGAGACAGGGTCTAGCTCAGTCACTCAGACTGGAGTGCAGTGGTGTGATCATGGCTCATTGCAGCCTCCACCTCCCGGGCTCATGCAATCCTCCCACTTCAGCCTCCTGAGTAGCTGGGACTACAGATGCATACCACTGTGCCTCGCTAATTTTTAAAATTTTCTATAGGGACAGCTACTCCTTGTGTTTCCCAGACTAGTCTCCAACTCCTGGCCTCAAGTGATCCTCCGGCCTCAGCCTCCTAAAATGCTGGAATTACAGGTGCTCGCCACCATGCCTGGCTAATTTTTGTATTATCTGTAGACATGCGGTCTTACCATATTGCCCAGGCTAGTCTTGAACTCCTGAGCTCAAGCAATCCTCCTACCTGGGCCTCCCAAAGTGCTGGGATTACAGGCATGAGCCACCACGCCAGGCCCCCTTGATTTTTGTCTCTGACCTGGAAATGGAAAGTAGTTTTTCTCCACCTGTTTCAGCATCTGTTGAGAGGACTTTCTTCTCTCAATTGAAATGCAAAAATAGGAAATATACATCACAGAAGAAGATATAGAGCAGGTGGCCATCTTTTTTTTTTTTTTTTTTTTTTTTGAGATGAAGTCTCACTCTGTAGCCCAGGCTAGAGTGCAGTGGCACGATCTCAGCTCACTGCAAGCTCCGCCTCCTGGGTTCATGCCATTCTGCCTCAGCCTCCCGAGTAACTGGGACTACAGGCGCCCGCCCCCACGCCCGGCTAACTTTTTGTATTTTTAGTGGAGACGGGGTTTCACTGTGTTAGCCAGGATGGTCTTGATCTCCTGACCTCGTGATCGGCCCGCCTCGGCCTCCCAAAGTGTTGGGATTACAACCGTGAGCTACTGTGCCTAGCCAGCAGGTAGCCATCTTTTGGCTTCCCTTGCCACACTGGAAGAATAGTCTTGGGCCACATGTAAAATATACTAACAATAGCTGATGAGCTTAAAAAAATTTGCAAAAAAATCTCATGTTTTAAGAAAGGTTGAGAATTCGTGTTGGGCCACATGCTGCCTGCAGGCTGAGGGCTGGACAAGCTTGGTGGTATACAGTATCAGGGAAATGTAAATGAAAACCACCAGGAGATCTGTCCACATGGATCATAGTGAGAACAAAAGACTGGCAACACCAAGTGCTGGTGAGGACGTGGAGCTGCAGGAACACCCATGTGCTGCTGGAGGGAATGAAAGTGGAACAAAGGCTGGGCATGGTGGCTTGCGCCTGTAATCCCAGCACTTTGGGAGGCCAAGATGGGCGGATCACCAGGTCAGGAGATCGAGACCATCCTGGCTAACACGGTGAAACCCTCTCTCTACTAAAAATACAAAAAATTAGCCGGGCGTGGTGGCAGGCGCCTGTAGTCCCAGCTACTCGCAAGGCTGAGGCAGGAGAATGGCGTGAACCCAGGAGGCAGAACTTGCAGTGAGCTGAGATTGCGCCACTGCATTCCAGCCTGGGCAACAGAGCGAGACTCTGTCTCAAAAGAAGAAAAAAAAAAAGCTGGGCAAGGTGGCATGTGCCTGTAATTTCAGCTACTAGAGGAGCTGAGGCAGAGGGATCACTTGAACCTGGGAGGCGGAGGTTGCAGTGAGCTAAGATTGTGCCACTGCACTCCAGCCTGGGCAACAGAGCAAGACTCCATCAAAAAAAAAAAAAAAAAAAAAAAAAGAAAAGAGAAAGTGGAACAAAATGAGCTGTGGAAAATGGTCCTATGATTTCTCATAAACTTAAGCATGTACTTACCATGGGAACTGGCAGTTCCACTCCTCAATAAAAAGTTATCCACAAGAAGACTGGCACACAGATCTTCATAGTGGCTTTATTGGCAAAAGGTCCAAACTGGAAACAACCCAAATGGCCATCAGCAGAATGGGCCAAACTGCAGCCCCTCCATAAAGGGAGCACTGCCCACCATACAAAGGGGAGCAGCCCCTCCACAAAGTGGAGCACTGCCCACCACACAAAGGGGTTCAGCCTCGCCACAAAGGGGAACACTGCCCACTATACAAAGGGATGGTTCCCAAGGGATGTGGTGAGTGAAAGAAGGCCCACATACACACAGAGTGTGGCAGCTCACACCTAGATTCCCAGTGCTTTGGAGGCCAAGGTGTCAGAGGTGTTTGAACCAGAGCAAACCCATCTTGAATAGAGGCAGGGTAAAATGAGTCTGAGACATGCTGGGCTGCATTCCCAGGAGGTCAGGCATTCTTAGTCATTGGACGAGATAGGAAGTCAGCACAAGATACAGGTCACAAAGACTTTGCTGATAAAACAGGTCATGATAAAGAAGTCTAACCCTACCAAAACCAAGATGATGATGAAAGTGACCTCTAGTCGGCTGGGTGTGGTGGCTCACATCTGTAATCCCAGCTCTTTGGGAGGCCGAGGTGGGTGGATCACGAGGTCAGGAGATCGAGATCATTCTGGCTAATACGGTAAAACCCCACCTCTACTAAAAATACAAAAAATTAGCCAGGTGAGGTGGCAGGCGCCTGTAGTCCCAGCTACTCGGGAGGCTGAGGCAGGAGAATGGCGTGAACCCAGGAGGTGGAGCTTGCAGTGAGCCCAGATTGCACCACTGCACTCCAGCCTGGGCAACACAGCAAGACTCCGCCTCGGGGGGGAAAAAAAGAAAAAGGAAAAAAAAAAGTGACCTCTGGTCGTCCTCACTGCTCATTATATGCTAATAATAATGTATTAGCATGTTAAAAGATACTCCCACCAGGGCCATGAGAATTTACAAATGCCATGGCAATGTCAGGAAGTTACTCTATATAGTCTAAAAGAGGAGGAGGCCGGGCGCGGTGGCTCAAGCCTGTAATCCCAGCACTTTGGGAGGCCGAGACGGGCGGATCATGAGGTCAGGAGATCGAGACCATCCTGGCGAACACCGTGAAACCCCGTCTCTACTAAAAAATACAAAAAACTAGCCGGGCGAGGTGGCGGGCGCCTGTAGTCCCAGCTACTCGGGAGGCTGAGGCAGGAGAATGGCGTAAACCTGGGAGGTGGAGCTCGCAGTGAGCTGAGATCCGGCCACTGCACTCCAGCCCAGGCTACAGAGCGAGACTCCGTCTCAAAAAAAAAAAAAAAATAAAAGAGGAGGAGGAACCCTCAGTTCTGGGAATTGCCCACCCCTTTCTATGGGCAATCCCATACTCCAGTGCTTTGGAGGCCAAACTATGAATAATCCATCCCTTGGTTTAGCATGTAATCAAGAAAGAACCTTAAGTATGCTCAGTAGAGCAGCACACGCACCATGTCCCTGCTCTGCCTATGGAGTAGACGTCTTTTAGTTTCTTTACTTCTCTGATTACCTTTTCTATTTATTCTTTTTTTCTTGTTTTTTGAGATAGAGTCTCGTTCTTGTTGCTCAGGCTGGAGTGCAATGGTGCGATCTCGGCTCACCTCAACCTCTGCCTCCTGGGTTCAAGTGATTCTCCTGCCTCAGCCTCCCAAGTACCTGGGACTGCAGGCACACACCACGACACCCGGTTGATTTTTGTATTTTTAGTAGAGATGAGGTTTCACTATGTTAGCCAAACTGGTCTCGAACTCCTGACCTTAGAAGATCCATCCGCCTCGGCCTCCCAAAGTGCTGGGATTACAGGCGTAAGCCACGGCGCCTGGACTGATAAACTTGTTTTCACATTATGGACTCGCCTTGAATTCTTTTTTTTTTTTTTTTTTGGTTTGAGACGGAGTTTCTCTCCTGTTGCCCAGGCTGGAGTGCAATGGCGCCATCTCAGCTCACTGCAACTTCTGCCTCCCAGGTTCAAGCGATTCTCTTGCCTCAGCCTCTCAAGTAGCAGCTGGGATTATAGGCATGCGCCACCATACCCGGCTAATTTTGTATTTTTAGTAGAGACGGGGTTTCCCCATGTTGGTTAGGCTGGTCTCGAACTCCTGACCTCAGGTGATCTGTCCGCCTTGGCCTCCCAAAGTGCTGGGATTACAAGCATGAGCCACCATGGCCGGTATTTTTTTTTTTTTTTTTTTTTTTTTTTGAGGTGGCGGGCGCCTGTAGTCCCAGTTACTCGGGAGGCTGAGGCAGGAGAATGGCATAAACCTGGGAGGCGGAGCTTGCAGTGAGCTGCGATCCGGCCACTGCATTCCAACCTGGGGGACAGAGCGAGACTCCTTCTCAAAAAAAAAAAAAAAAAAAAAAAAAAAAAAAAGACCAGCCTGGCCAACATGGCGAAACCCCATCTCTACTAAAAATACAAAAAAATTAGCAGGGCATAGTGGCTCACGCCTGTAATCCCAGCTACTTGAGAGGCTGAGGCAGGAGAATTGCTTGAACCCAGGAGGCGCGGGTTGCAGTGAGCTGAGATCACGTCACTGCACTCCAGCCTGGGCAACAGAGCAAGACTCTGTCTCAAAAAAGAAAAACAAACAAAGAAAAAACTAAAAATTGGACTCTAACCTCCCTTTGCCTTTCTGTCTTAGAGCTGGCCATAAATAAATTCTCTGACCTACCTTGTCTGTGGGCCACAAGACCCCCATTTCAGAAGGGGCCCTGCCCCATACCCTGGGGGAAGGAATGCTGCACAGAGAGGCCAGGAAGAATCTGCACAGACAGGCCCTGCTGGGTTTAGATCACACCCTTTTGGTCCAGTCCCATTTGTACATGGCTGTCAATCATGCCTATCCAATGAAGTCTCCATAAAAGGCCCAGGAGGACAGGGTTTGGGGAGCGTTCGGATAACTGAACACATGGGGGCCAACAGGAAGGTGAACAGGAACTCCTCTGCGTGCCAGGAGGGTGGAGCACCCCAACTCCACGGGGACGGAAGCTCCTGCTCTAGGAGCGCTTCTACATCCCACCTTGTGCGTTTCTTCATCTGGCTGTCTTTCTATGCTTTTAAATATTCTTTGTGATAAATCGGTAAACGTGTTTCCCTGAGTTCTGTGAGCCTCTCTAGCAAATTAATCAAACCCAAAGAGGGCGGTGGTGGGAACCCCAATTTAATGCCATTTGGTGACACCTTCCAGAGACCTGGACTCACAACTGGTGGGAAGTGTGGGGCAGTCTTGTGTGACTGAGCCCCCAGCCTGTGGATCTGGGGCTAACTGCAGGCAGCCAGCCTCAGAAGCGAACTGACTGCAGGTAGACAGCATCAGAAGCGAACTGAAAGGGAGAACACCCAGCCGGTGTCTGTGGCAAAGCTGAAGGCTTGCTCAGTGAGAGGGAGAAACAGCTGACTGCCTGCTCGGTGTGCGGGAAAACGGAGCTGGCTGCTTGCTCGGTGTGCGGGAGAAACAAAAGTTCTCTGTGCTGATTATTGCTGTGCAGTGAGAGCAGAGGGAACACGGTTTGAGTTTTTCCACTTTCTCAATGCCACTGAACTGTACAATTGAAAATGGTTAAGATGGTAAATTTTCCTTTTTTTTTTTTTTTTAATTATCCTTGTTCTTGACAGCCAATTTTGGGGGGAAAAAAAAGATGGAGCCGAGTGCAGTGACTCGCGCCTATAATCCCAGCGCTCTGGGAGGCGAGGCTGAGAGGATCCCTTGAACCCAGGAGGTCGAGGCTGCAGTGAACCCCAATTGCCCCACTGCACTCCATCCTGGGCAGCAGAGCGAAACGCTGTCTCAAAAACAAAACAAAACAAAACAAAACAGGCCGGGCGCGGTGGCTCACGCCTGTAATCCCAGTACTTTGAGAGGCCGAGGCGAGCGGATCACGAGGTCAGGAGATCGAGACCATCCTCGCTAACACGTTGAAACCCTGTCTCTACTAAAAATAAAAATTAAAAAAAAAAAAATTAGCTGGGCATGGTGGCGGGTGCCTGCAGTCCCAGCTACTCGGGAGGCTGAGGCAGGAGAATGGCGGGAACCCGGGAGGCAGAGCTTGCAGTGAGCTGAGATCCCGCCACTGCACTCCAGCCTGGGTGACAGAGAGAGGCTCTGTCTCAAAAAAAAAAAAAAAAACGCACACAACAAAACAAAACATAAAACAATAGTAGACCATTGAGCTGTGGAACATACGAGGAAACTTACCCAGGAAGATGAGGTTGTGAGTGGCTTATTTTGGGAACTTCTGAAAGTTGTTGCCTAGGACCTGTGAGTGGATACCTCAGCTGGGCTCACAGTCTCCAGACTCACTCCAAACTCTTCATAAATCCATCAATCCTGAACCAATTCCGTCCCAAACATGCCCAATCCTAACCAAGCCTGCTAAAGACTCACCTTAAGCCAGACCCCAAAACCTTCCACACGCCCACCCTTAGCCCTCCTTTCCCCTCAGACCCTGTGAAGACCCTCAGGCGGGTTCCGGCTCCGACAGTGGCGCCCATTCAGGTCCTGTGAAGACCCTCAGGCGGGTTCTGGCACCAGCTGTCGCGCCCCCTCAGACCCTGTGAAGACCCTCAGGCGGGATTCCGGCTCCAGCAATTGCGCCCCCTCAGACCCTGTGAAGACCCTCAGGCGGGATTCCGGCTCCAGCAATTGCGCCCCCTCAGACCCTGTGAAGACTCTCAGGCGGGATTCCGGCATTAGCCGTCGCGCCCTCTCAGGTCCTGTGAAGACCCTCAGGCGGGTTGCGGCTCCAGCTGTCGCGCCCACTCAGACCCTGTGAAGACTCTCAGGCGTGGTTCGGGCTCCAGCTGTTGCGCCCACTCAGACCCTGTGAAGACCCTCAGGCGGTTCCGGCTGCGGCAGTGGCGCCCCCTCAGACCCTGTGAAGACCCTCAGGCGGGATTCCGGCTGCGGCAGTGGCGCCCCCTCAGACCCTGTGATGACTCTCAGGCGGGATTCCGGCTCCGGCAGTGGCGCCCCCTCAGACCCTGTGAAGACCCTCAGGCGGGATTCCGGCTCCGGCAATGGCGCCCCCTCAGACCCTGTGAAGACCCTCAGGCGCGGTTCCGGCTCCAGCTGTTGCGCCCACTCAGACCCTGTGAAGACCCTCAGGCGGGCTTCCGGCTCCGGCAATGTCGCCCACTCAGGTCCTGTGAAGACCCTCAGGCGGGATTCTGGCTCCGGCAATGGCGCCCCCTCAGACTCTCTGAAGACTCTCAGGCGGGATTCCGGCTCCGGCATTGCGCCCCCTCAGGCAGGATTCCGGCTCCGGCAATGGCGCCCCCTCAGACCCTGTGAAGACCCTCAGGCGCGGTTCCGGCTCCAGCTGTTGCGCCCACTCAGACCCTGTGAAGACCCTCAGGCGCGGTTCCGGCTCCAGCTGTTGCGCCCACTCAGACCCTGTGAAGACCCTCAGGCGCGGTTCCGGCTCTAGCTGTTGCGCCCACTCAGACCCTGTGAAGACCCTCAGGCGGGCTTCCGGCTCCGGCAATGTCGCCCACTCAGGTCCTGTGAAGACCCTCAGGCGGGATTCCGGCTCCGGCATTGCGCCCCCTCAGACCCTGTGAAGACCCTCAGGCAGGATTCCGGCTCCGGCAATGGCGCCCCCTCAGACCCTGTGAAGACTCTCAGGCGGGTTCCGGCACCAGCTGTCGCGCCCACTCAGACCCTGTGAAGACTCTCAGGCGGGATTCCGGCTCCGGCAATGGCGACCACTCAGACCCTGTGAAGACCCTCAGGCGGTTCCGGCACTAGCCGTCGCGCCCCCTCAGGTCCTGTGAAGACCCTCAGGCGGGATTCCGGCTCCGGCAATGGCGCCCCCTCAGACCCTGTGAAGACCCTCAGGCGCGGTTCCGGCTGCGGCAGTGGCGCCCCCTCAGACCCTGTGAAGACCCTCAGGCGGGATTCCGGCTGCGGCAGTGGCGCCCCCTCAGACCCTGTGATGACTCTCAGGCGGGCTTCCGGCTCCGGCAATGTCGCCCCCTCAGACCCTGTGAAGACCCTCAGGCGGGATTCCGGCTCCGGCAATGGCGCCCCCTCAGACCCTGTGAAGACCCTCAGGCGCGGTTCCGGCTCCAGCTGTTGCGCCCACTCAGACCCTGTGAAGACTCTCAGGCGGGCTTCCGGCTCCGGCAATGTCGCCCACTCAGGTCCTGTGAAGACCCTCAGGCGGGATTCTGGCTCCGGCAATGGCGCCCCCTCAGACTCTCTGAAGACTCTCAGGCGGGATTCCGGCTCCGGCATTGCGCCCCCTCAGACCCTGTGAAGACCCTCAGGCAGGATTCCGGCTCCGGCAATGGCGCCCCCTCAGACCCTGTGAAGACTCTCAGGCGGGTTCCGGCACCAGCTGTCGCGCCCACTCAGACCCTGTGAAGACTCTCAGGCGGGATTCCGGCTCCGGCAATGGCGACCACTCAGACCCTGTGAAGACCCTCAGGCGGTTCCGGCACTAGCCGTCGCGCCCCCTCAGGTCCTGTGAAGACCCTCAGGCGGGATTCCGGCTCCGGCAATGGCGCCCCCTCAGACCCTCTGAAGACTCTCAGGCGGGATTCTGGCTCCTGCATTGCGCCCCGTCAGACCCTGTGAAGACCCTCAGGCAGGATTCCGGCTCCGGCAATGGCGCCCCCTCAGACCCTGTGAAGACCCTCAGGCGCGGTTCCGGCTCCAGCTGTTGTGCCCACTCAGACCCTGTGAAGACCCTCAGGCAGGATTCCGGCTCCGGCAGTGGCGCCCCCTCAGACCCTCTGAAGACTCTCAGGCGGGATTCCGGCTCCGGCATTGCGCCCCCTCAGACCCTGTGAAGACCCTCAGGCGGGATTCTGGCTCCGGCAGTGGCGCCCCCTCAGACCCTGTGAAAACCCTCAGGCGGGCTTCCGGCTCCGGCAATGTCGCCCACTCAGGTCCTGTGAAGACCCTCAGGCGGGATTCCGGCTCCGGCAGTGGCGCCCCCTCAGACCCTGTGAAGACCCTCAGGCGGGATTCCGGCTCCGGCAGTGGCGCCCCCTCAGACCCTGTGAAGACTCTCAGGCGGGTTCCGGCACCAGCTGTCGCGCCCACTCAGACCCTGGGAAGACCCTCAGGCGGTTCCGGCTCCGGCAGTGGCGCCCCCTCAGACCCTGTGATGACTCTCAGGCGGGATTCCGGCTCCAGCAGTGGCGCCCCCTCTGGTCCTGTGAAAACCCTCAGGCGGGATTCCGGCTCCGGCAGTGGCGCCCCCTCAGGTCCTGTGAAGACCCTCAGGCGGGCAGACCCTCTGAAGACTCTCAGGCGGGATTCCGGCTCCGGCATTGCGCCCCCTCAGACCCTGTGAAGACCCTCAGGCGGGCTTCCAGCTCCGGCAGTGGCGCCCACTCAGACCCTGTGAAGACCCTCAGGCCGGGTTCCGGCTCCAGCAATCGCGCCCACTTGGCTGTGTCAGTGACCCGTGGCTTCGTGGCTGTCTGGGGAGCTAGCGCTTTCACACTTAAATAGCATATTTCTATAAATAGTTATACATTTTGTTTGTTTTGAGACAGGGTCTCGCTCGGTTGCCTAGGCTGTAATGCAGTGGTGTGATCACGGCAACCTCGATCTCCTGGGCTCAAGTGATCCTCCTGCCTCAGCCTCCCAAGTAGCTGAGACTACAGGCACCTGCTACGGTGCCAGCTAATTTTTTTTTTTTTTTTTTTTTTTTTTTTTGAGGAGGAGTCTCACTCCGTCACCAAGACTGGAATGCAGTGGCGCAGTCTCGGCTCACTGCAACCTCCACCTCCCAGGCTCAAGGGATCCTCCCCACTCAGCCTCCCAAGTAGCACAGGCACTGAGACCACAGGCACTCAACCAGCACACCTGACTAATTTAGTAATTCTTTTCTTTTTTTTTTTTTTGAGACAGAGTCTCTCTCTGTTGCCCAGACTGGAGTGCAGTGGCGTGATCTTGGCTTACTGCAACCTCTGCCTCCCAGGTTCAAGCGATTCTTGTGCCTCAGCCTCCTGAGTAACTGGGACTACAGGTGCCTGCCATCATGCCCGGCTAATTTTTTATACTTTTAGTAGACATGAGGTTTCACCGTGTTAGCCAGGCTGGTCTCAAACTCCTGACCTCAGGTGATCCACCTGCCTCGGCCTTCCAAAGTGCTGGGATTACAGGCGTGAGCCACCGCTCCCGGCCTAATAATTTTTTCTGTAGAGATGGGGTCAAGCCATTTGCCCAGGCTGGTCTCGAACCCTTGGGCTCAAGCTATCCTTTTGCCTCAGCCTCCCAAAGTGCTGGGATTACAGGTGTGAGCTACCGCACCTGGCTGCAAGTCTTTAATTTTGCCAAAATCAAACTCGACTCCTTTTTAAAAATCGTTATTATTTTATTTTTGAAATGGAGTTTTGCTCTTTTGCCTAGGCTGGAGTGAATGGGGCATGATTTTGGTTCACTGCAACTTCTGCCCCCTGGGTTGTTCAAGTGATTCTGCTGCCTCAGCCTCCCAAGTAGCTTGGATTACAGGCACGCACCACCATGCCTGGCTAATTTTTGTATTTTTAGTAGAGACGGGGTTTCACCATGTTGGCCAGGCTAGTCTCAAACTCCTGACCTCAGGTGATCCACCTGCCTCGGCCTTCCAAAGTGCTGGGATTACAGGCGTGAGCCGCCGCACCCGGCATCCACTGCTTTTGAAGTTTTGGACAGAAAATTCTTCTTCCCCTTTGTCACATGGATATCCTGGCATCTTCTGTGAACTGGTTCGTTTTGCCTTTCATGACGTCTAGTACTTCTGGGGCCGGTTCAGCGTTGTGGGGTTAGTGGGGGTCCCTATTGTGTTTCCCCATTTTCCCAGCACCACTCTCGCCACCTTCCCAGGTAAGGGGTGCCCCCGGCTGGGGCTGTGGCATCCCCACAGGTGTGAGGAACATCTTACCGCACGTGCTGCTGTGTCAGCCTCTTGGGAAATCAACCGTTTTGTTACTTTTTTTAAAAGAAGAGACAGCCCTTCCTGAATGACATGGGAAGCCTCTCTTGGGTCCTGCGGGGCCTGACTGGGCATGGGTGGACAGGGCCAGCTGTGGGGGTGGACAGAAGGGGAGCGAGTGCCACAAAGACATGCTTGTCTGGAGACAGATGGGCCTTGTTGGTGGAGATATTTGCTTGTGGCTACTGGCAGCCCCATTGGCAGCTCAGGCCACCCACCCTGAGGTCTGAGGTTCAAAGCCCCGCCCTCCCTCCTCGCCCAGTGTGGACTCTCCCACACCCATAGCCAGACCCTTGGCAACCCGGGTCCCACCGGGGCCAGCACCAGCAGACCTTCCTTCTATCTGTGGACCTGCCTGATGGGGAGGTGGGTAGGGAGGCCGGGTAGGGGGTGAGTGGTTAAAGAGACGTTGGAACTAAGAGAGATTGCATGTTAACCCCGGCCCCTGCCCCAAACTCGGGCCTCGAGCAGGTGACCTGGTCTGTCTATGGGTCATTCTTATCTACGCCTGCCTCACGGGGCTGCCGCTGGGGTCTCCGGAGGCCACGGGCAGCACTCAAAACACCACAGACCCCCAACAGTGATGCCCTCAGGGCAGGAAGGGGGGTAATCGTCACCCCTGGGGCGGGTGGCCAGAGGGAACACAGAGAGCCAGCCCACCCGATGCCAGGTGACCCTGTACCCATCACCAGGCCAGTGGGGTCGGTGGTCCCATCTGCTCCTGAGGGGGGGTCTCAGGAGGTGGCAGGAAGCCCCTTGGAAGAAACGGGTAATTTCCGGAAGCCCAGAGGTCTGAGCAGACAGCTGGGGCCAGGGTGCCTCGGACTCAGGGCTCCTGGGGTGGGAGCCTGCTTGGGGCCTAGGGCTGGGATTTGGGGGCTGGAGTCTGGGGTCTGGCTTCCTGGGGCCTCCTCAGCTGTCCAGCAGGCAGAGTGGGGCATAGCAGGTCGGGGGGGCTCTAAATGGGGCTGGGGGATGTGGGCAGGGAGGGGACTGCGGAAGCAGGTGTAGATCTGGGACCCTCAGGAGCTGAGCAGCCCAGCCTGGAGGCTGCATATGAAGCCCAGACCATCCTGGTGAAGGCAGGGCCCTGTTGCTGGGGGTGGTCGGGGAGTGGGCAGCCTCCCTCACTTCCAAGGCCCGGCATCCCGGGGCCCACAGAAGCCCCTTTAGGAGCAGATGTAGCCCCGGTGCCTATCCCAGTCCCGAGGTGGGGGCTCGGCAGGCAGCAGGAGCTGAGGGTTGCAGGGAGGAGGGCCAGCGCCCCCATCCCTCCCCTTTTCCTCTTGGGCCTGTCTCTCTCTCCGCAGGGTCCATCTGACAGGGTCTGGAGGCCTCTTCTGGGGGCCTGGAGGAGCCGTGGTGGCCATCAAGCCCAGGTCGTGGCTCAGAGGGCACCAGACACTCCCCGCTATCCCAACCGGACACTGTGGTTACGACTTGGCCTAGTGTGGCCTGAGCTGTGAGTCAGGGCTTCTGTGGCCTGGTATCCAGGCCTGGCTGGGTGGTGGATCAGGCAAGGGACACACACCCCCCAGACCAGCCCCACAGTCGCCCCTGCCCAGGCCAAGACCCCAGGACTGCGTCCCCGGATGCTCCGCATCAGGGTTGGGTGCACGGCTGCTATGGGGACACATGGGTTATGGGTTGCCTCCTGCCACCAATCCAGGGTGAGGGCACCCCTGGCGGCCACCCACAGCAGCACATGGAGCGGCCGGCAGAGGGCACCAAAGGCCCCTCCAAGGGTGTGGCTCAGGTGGACGCCAGATGGGCTGTCAGGTGCCCCTCCCAGGCAGGGCGCTGAGTGTGGCCCGCTCCCCCTTCTCGGGAGCCTCCGTCAGCCTGGGCTAAGATCTCCAAATCCAGTTTCGGCCTTGCCCTCTGACTCATGCCCCTCCTAGGGCCTGCCGAACATCTGGCCGAGCTGGCTCTGTCCCCACCACTCCCACCAGGGTTGTGCCCAGTGAAAGCTGGGCTTGGGTGACAGGCTTTGGGCCTTTTGGTCACCGGGCCTGGGAGGGCCACAGGAAGAGAAGTGGGCAGGGTCCCCTCTGGGCTCAGGGGCTGAGCAGCCGGGCTGATGGCCCGCCCTCTGCCTGGCAGTGCTTAGAAAAGGTGCAGTTTTCAGGGACTCCAGGACCCACTCCCACTCCCAGGGAACTGAGACACACGGCTCCTGGGAGACTTAACTGGTTTAATTGTTTCGCCCTGGTGCCTGGGCCACCTCTTATCTCTTGGGTGAGACTCAAGTTCGGGCACCAAGACACAACAGCACCCCCAACACCATGCGGAGATCATTGGCCTGAAACTTGGCCAGAGAAAGCTCCACTCCTGGGCCTGTGAGGGTGGGCGCTGGGGGTGTCTGAAGCCTGCATGGTGTCCCCTGCATCCTCGGCCCTTGCAGGTGAAGCGTGTGTCATTCCCCCCCTTCCCCCCAATGGCAGCCACTGCCTCCTGCTGGAGCCCCTCCCAGGCCCCCCGCAGGGAGCAGAACCCTGCGTGTGTGCGGGGCTCAGCCCAGCCAGCCTGGAGCTCCAGCCCACCCTGGGGTGTGGATGGATGTAGAAGTGGGTGGGGATGGGGGAGCATCACGAGGGCCAGGACCCCCCAGGTGCACAGGGGAGGCCAGGGAAAGAGGCCCCAGCCCCAGGGAGTTCTGTGGCCTCAGGGGAAGGTGGACAAGGGGCTGGCACCACCAGGGGGCAGGTTTGGCTTAGATTGGTCTTGGTATGGGCTGGGGCCTTGGGTACTGCTGGTCCTAAGGATGGGCCTTGTGCCTCCAGACAGAGGCAGGGACCCCTAGCCAGCACCGCGCCCCCTCCGCGTCCTTGGTACAAAATACATACACATATAAAAATAATACTCCATGCACTGGGCGTGGGCTTCCCCTCCGCAGGCCCCCGCCCGCGGCAGCCAGGCCTAGCTGTCCTCCCCCCTTCTCTGATTCATGGAATGAAACTTGTTCATGAGTTCTTCCAGCTCCGACCCACTTTGCTGCTTCTAGGGAGAAATGGGGGCAGCCTCAGCCGGGGGTCCCACAGGTCCGGGTGACGGCCTCCCCCTTGCTCTGTGACCCCAGGAACCGGCGGGGGCGGGAAGGGCGCAGGGGCAGGAGGGGCGGGGGGGGGCAGGAGGGGCGGGGCGCAGGAGCGCAGGCGGGCTCACCTCCAGGAAGGCCTTCTGCACGGTGAGCTGGCTGTACACGCGGACGCCCTCCTCCCCGCACACCTTCTTCAGCTCCTCCTTGTTGAGGGAGAAGAGCTGCGGCCCAGTCAGGATTCCCAGGTTCTCCACGATCCTGGGGGCGGGCGGGTGGGCGTCAGGGCCGCACCGTGGGCGAGGCTGCCTGGGCCCCGCCCCGACCGCTGCGCACCTTGGGCCGCGCCTCCCACCCCCCACCCGGATCCTTCGCTCATCCCCCGCTCACCGCGCGCTGAAGGCTTTGGCTTCCAGCCAGGCGCGGACCTCGTCGGGACCCGACTCGTAGGTGAGCGGCTGGCTCACCGGCTGGCTGCGCTCCACGCGGAAGTGCCGCTGTGGCTGCGCCCTGATGTTGCTGATTTTCCGGATGAGCTCGTCGTTGACCTCGTCCATGTGCTGCATGAGCTCTGAGGAGGGGCGCAACTCAGGCCCACCGCTGCCTTGCCCCTGCTCCCGCCCCCGGCCCAGGGACCTCCCCACCCTTCCTCCCCCAGGTGGCCCTGGACCCGGGACCTCCGCCTGGAAGCAGCAGCTCTCACCGTCTTTGTTCCCCGGGAAGCTTGGGGGCAACTTGTGGGTCGGGCTGGCGGGGCCCCAGTACTTCTGACCGACCTGCGGGGGCGGGAGGCGATCAGGCTCCCCACGCCCCGCCCCCGCCTCCCAGCACCTGCCCGGGACCCCACCCCTCCCCTGGCCTGCGGACCAGCCCTTCCCTTCTGCCCAGGGAGCCCTGCACCTGCCCCAGCCTCTCCAGCTGCGGGGCTGGCCTTGGGGCGGGGCTGGGCGCCGACAGGGCTGCTCCAGGAGGCTCGGAGGCTGCGACCCCAGGGACCCCCGCGGGCTCACCTGCTCGAAGGGGGCGCCGGCGTCCTCGGGCCGCGCCTCGCCCAGGATGTTGCAGGGCACGTACCCCGCCTGGCCGCTGCGGCTGCGCAGCTTCCACCACTGCCGGCCGTCCTCCAGCACCTGTGGGGCGCACCGTCAGCCCCTCCCCACATCCAGGCTCTGCGGGGCTGGGACCACCCGCTGGTTCCGCTTTACAGAGGTCGGGGCGCGCCCTAGGGTCTCCTGGAGCCCCGCTTCGCTCCATCCTCTCCGCAGCCCTGTTTCCACCCCTCCATCCCTCGCTGGGCTACTCCTCCCCACCCTGCCTCAGGGAGTCTGGGAGACCCTTCCTTTTTCTCTGAGACAGGGTCTCACTCTGCTGCCCAGGCTGGAGTGCAGTGGTACAATCACTCCCCACTGCAGCCTCGACCTCCTGGGTTCAGGCGATCCTCCCACCTCAGCCTCCAGAGTAGCTGGCACCACAGGCGCACACCACTGCATCCAGCTAATTTTTATATTTTTTGTAGAGATGGGGTTTCGAGGTGTTGCCCAGGTTTGTCTCAAATTCGTAGGCTAAAGGGATCCTCCCGCCTTGGCTTCCCAGTGCTGCAGTTACAGGCATGAACCGCCTAACCAGGCTGTGGATGTGGCCCACTCCCCCCAGCCTGCTCCACTTTCTGTCCCCCAGTGGGTGGCCTGGATTCCGGCTGGCAGATGCAGCCAGTGCAGACGTGGGGGCTCCTGGGTGGGTGTGAATGACAGGCCCCTGCTGGGTCCACATGGTGCAGACGCTCCCCCCAGCCTGGCACAGGGGTCCCTGCATGCCTTTGGAGATCCCCAAGATAGGGAGGCCCCTCCAACAGGCTGCAGATCCTGATCAGAGCCCAGGGGCTGGGACCCTGGAGAAAGGGGCAGGCAGCTGTGCCCCATCCTGGCATCACCCAGCCTGGTCCTAGACTGCTCCCCACCTCCCCTGATAGCCCCTCCCTTGAAACCCTGCCCCGTTTCCCCCTCTTGGACCCCCTTGTCCAGCCCCCTCACCTCTAGGACCTCATCCTTGAGCACTGATAGCTCGTTGGCGTTTCGGGCTGTAAAGTCGTACAGGATCTTGACGTACTTGGCCATGGCTGGTGTTGGCTGGTAGCCCCTGTGAGGAACAGGAGGGGCTGAGGCCCAGGCTGGTGGGGGTCTTCTCTGAGACCTGGGCAGCGGCTGGGGGTCAGCAGCTTCCCAGGTGCACGGCTGGCTGCCTCTTTTCTGCTCTGGAGGTCACCGTGGAGAGAGGCTGCAGGCAGCGTCAGCCGGGAATGGAAACTGTGACAGCCCCAGAGCTTTGGGGCCCTGCGTGGAGGTGGGGCAGGCAGGAGGTGGGCGTGGCGCAGGGGCCTGTGGCACAGCAAGGCTGGCCCATCCCAGGCCACCTCAGGGGTCTCTAGTCCAGCACCCCAGGGGAACCAGAGCCAGGGGCGTTCCTGGGAAATGCCAGGGTCACAGCTCCCCCCAGCTGGCCAATGAGGGCCAGCATGTCTTCAGAGCCACAGCCCCTCTGAGGACTGAACACAGCCCAAATGGTCCAGTGGAGGATGGGTCTCCAGCTCCTCTCTGTGGGGTGGGACCTGCACCTCAAAAGCGTGTGGGGGGCTGCCTCTGGCTGAGGGGTCCTGGCTTTGGCATGTAGCAGGCCTGTCTACCTGGCCAGGCCGTCCGTCCGGGCCAGTGTGGCCCTGGTCATCAGGGCAGCTCCTGTGTCCAGGCGCTCAGGGAAATGAAGGGGCCATGGACTGTCAGGACACAGCCAGGGTGGACAGACCAGGAACTGAAGTCAAAGGGTAAAATGTTTCTAAGTGCGGTCCTAGGCCAGGACTATGAGAGCCAGGCTGACATTGTGGGCAAGGGGAGGCCATGCTTGCTTAGAAGATGGATTTCTGGCCCCCCTTCCCCCCAAAATTGAATCCCGGGGTGTGGCAGGGTCAGGGGCTTCCCATACAGATCCTGGACCAGGAATGGGAACAGAAGGGAAGGGGGGAGGCAAGGAAAGACAGGACTCCCGGTAGTGCCGTGGGCTTGTTCTTTGTCCTCTGTGGAAACGGTCAGGGCTGGGGGTGGAGGGAGGGGAGGGGCTTTAGTAGCCCAGGACCCCAGTCTCCTCTTGTGGCTCTACCAGAGGTTGGGCCTGAAGCAGTCCCAACAGGGTGACAGTGTTTGGTGAAACCACTCAAGTTCAGTGGTTTAGTAAGTTTCTAACCTTGGTTCTAAAACATACATGTGGATACACAGACAGAGCTGATATATTAGGGTAGAGAATGTGTGCATGACTTTCGAAATGTTTCCTTTAATTATATATCATACAGTTAAAACCGCTTCAAATCTGGAAAAGTGGTGTTTTAAACCGCTTGACCAATGCACTTGCTACCACCTGGTGGCAGCGTACCCATATGTTTTTCGAGCCTGTAGGTTCTGAAGGGTTTCACTTTCATGCTCCCTCACTTTGAGGGGGGCTTACCTGTGAGTATGTGGGGAGCTGACTGGTGGTAGGGCATCCCCCATGGGGGTGGGCTCTGAAGCGGGGCTGTGCTTCTGGGAGTTTCGTGCGGACTGTCGGCTCACTGGACTCACCTGTGGTGAAGGTGGGCGGCCTGAGCTAGACATGGGGCAGGGCTGGGTAAGGAGGGCAGGGGCAGGCTGGGTCCCAGGACAAGGGGGCATAAGACAGGGGCTCGGCTAATGTGCTGTGACTGATATACCACTGAAGGTGACGGAGCCTGAAGCCTGGTGATGCCGGCATGGGCTGCCTCTCCTGGCGGGGCTGGGGGCAGCTGAGCTGCAGCTGAAGGGGTGGTGGGTGGAGGTGGGCTGGGGAGGGGAGCTCTGGTGAGGGGAGCTCTGGTGAGGGGTGGGTGTCGGGGCTGGGGAGGGGAGCTCTGGTGAGGGGTGGGTGTCGGGGCTGGGGAGGGGAGCTCTGGGGAGGGGTGGGTGTCGGGGCTGGGGAGGGGAGCTCTGGGGAGGGGTGGGTGTCGGGGCGGGGGGGAGGGGTGGGTGTCGGGGCTGGGGAGGGGTGCTCTGGGGAGGGGTGGGTGTCGGGGCTGGCGAGGGGTGGGTGTCGGGGCTGGGGAGGGGAGCTCTGGGGAGGGGTGGGTGTCGGGGCTGGGGAGGGGAGGGGTGTCGGGGCTGGGGAGGGGTGGTGTTGGGGCTGGGGAGGGGAGCTCTGGGAAGGGGTGGGTGTCGGGGCTGGGGAGGGGTGGTGTTGGGGCTGGGGAGGGGAGCTCTGGGGAGGGGTGGGTGTCAGGGCTGGGGAGGGGTGGTGTTGGGGCTGGGGAGGGGAGCTCTGGGGAGGGGTGGGTGTCGGGGCTGGGGAGGGGTGGTGTTGGGGCTGGGGAGGGGAGCTCTGGGGAGGGGTGGGTGTCAGGGCTGGGGAGGGGAGCTCTGGGGAGGGGTGGGTGTCGGGGCTGGGGAGGGGTGGTGTTGGGGCTGGGGAGGGGAGCTCTGGGGAGGGGTGGGTGTCGGGGCTGGGGAGGGGAGCTCTGGGGAGGGGTGGTGTTGGGGCTGGGGTGGGGATGGGGGCTGCTGGTGCTCTCACCTCAATGGGGGCAGACGCCAGCCCCTCCACCTCCCAGGGGGCCTCCTGCAGCACATCCACGGGGGGCTCCCAGCCACTGTGGAACTTGGGCACGTACAGGGGCACCTGCGGCTCCCGCGGCCACTCGGAGCTGGGGTGGGAGGTCCTGAAGTCAGCCCTGCCCCTCAAGAACTGGCCCACCCAGGACCCCAAAGCTGACCCCTGTGCAGTGCTGGCCCCCATGCAGCTCCGGCACCACTCCGCCCTGCCATACCGGGGCCGCATCCAGCTCTCTCCCAGCGACTCCCACAGCGACATCTCCTTAGGGACCAGGTGGCCGCGCAGAAAGTCCACGGCATCTCGGGAGAGCAGTGGGCAGGAGACGGAGCGTGCGATGTCTGGGCCACCGCAGGTGTTGACGATCTGGAGCACAGCGAGGTTCAGAAGGGACTGAGGCCCACAGATCCCCGTCCAGCACCCCCGTGGCTGGCCCTCGGGAAGGGACTTTGGACCCCAGAGAGTGTGGCCACACAGCGTGAACCAGGCTGCCCAAAACGGGCACCTGCTGCCCCGACCCCGACCCCGGGGAGATAGATGCTCCAGAGGCCTCTGGGCTCCCACCCCGCACGCCCCTGCTGCCCGGCCCCAGGCACCAGGTCCAGAGGCCCGAAGAGGAAGTGCACGAGCTCCGCGGCGCTGGGGTTCTGGATGTGCTTCTGCAGCTTTGCCTGGGGGCAGGAACCAGTGAGCAGGGGCCGGGGCGGGGCCTCCACCCACCCCTCACACAGACGCTGGGCCAGGGCTGGGGCCGCGGGACTCACCAGCAAGTTAATCGCCAGCTTGATTTTCTGGAAGCAGTCGACGAACTCGCCCTCAGAGGGGGGCCGTGCCCGCAGCGTGAGGACGCCCTCTGGCATGGGAGGCACCGTGTGAGCCGGGCTGGCCCTGGTCTCCCCAGCCCCTGTGCTTTGTGTCCCATGCAGCCCATCTGTGTGGGCCAGACCTTCCCCAGCTCCATGAGTGGCCCCGTCCCTGTCCCCTGCACCTGCTGGCCCTGTCCCTGGCCCCGTCCCTGGTCCCTGCACTTGCTGGCCCCATCCCTGGCCCCTGCACCTGCTGGCCCCTTCTTGCCCTTCTTCTTCCCCTTCTTCCGCTGGTTCAGCTGCTTGAAAGCCTCGGCCGCCTTCTGTAGCCGAGCCACAAACCACTCAATATCGTCCAGGGCGCAGTTGAGGATTTGCTGGGGTCAGAGGGGGTCAGGGGTCAGCCTCAGACACTCCCCGCTGCCCCGCCCTGCTGCAGGGATGGCCCCAAACCTGTGGAGGGGCAGCCACAGGCTGGGGACTGGCCGGAGGGGCGGCAGGGACCAGTGCCCACTGCTGGGGGCCTGGAAGGGAGGGGCCACCTGCCATGCCCAGGCACCCACCGTCTCCTTCTCTATCTTCTGAGCCAGCACAGCCCGCGGCTCCTCCTCCTGCGACTCCCGGCGGCGGAAACCTGATGGGGGACATGGCGGCTGCTCACCGAGCCCCTCACAACAAGCCCTGTGGAGCCCCCGCCAGCCCCTCAGCCTACCTGGCTCGCTGAGTGGCACCTGCGGACCCACGCGATTCTTGGCCTGCGGGGATTCCCCACTGCGGTGCTGGAAGGGGATGGGCGCCGGGCCCTGGGGAGGGGGCAGGATGGACTGCCGCTGCCGAATCTTCTCCTGGTGTCCCCTGGAGGGTCAGGGGGTCCTGCTCAGCCCCGACGGGAACACACCTGACTCTCCCTCCCTGCCCGGCTCCTCCCCTCTCCGCCCCGCTGTGACCCTGCTCTCCCTCTGCCCTACTTCAGGGTCTGCGGCCGCATCTTCTTGCCCAGCCGGCAGTCGGCCAACGCGCTCTCGATGTCCTCGTGCACCAGCTCTGCCTGGGAAAGCGGGCATCAGGTGGCCGGGAGGGCGGGGCACAACGCTGCGGAGCCCCGCCCTGCCCTGCCCGGTGCCGCCTCACCTCCACCTCGTCGCAGTGGAAGAAGTGGACGTCGGGCTTGCTCTGCTCCGAGTCCTGGCACACAAGCAGCAGCACGGACGGGTAGCGCAGCTGGTTCAGCACCGTCTGGCTGCGCTGCACGGTGGGCAGCGGGAAGTTTTCCAGCTCCTCCTGCGGGGACACGTTGCGCCAACACGACTCACACCGGCAGGGAGTGACTGGAGCTGTGAGCACCCATGAGGCACCGGCAGGGAGTGGCCAGAACTGTGTACACGCCTGGGGCACAAGCCCCTCTGGCGCCGCTGGGAAATGGGCTCCCAAAGATGAGAATGAGGCCCCGACACGCCCCGCTGCTGTGCAGCAAGGCTGACCCAGGCTTCCAAACTTCCCTGGACTCAGTTCCATGCGGCCCTCTCTGCCCACCCTCGTCCCATTCTCTTCCAGGGAGCAGAATGATGGGGCATGGCCGGCCCTGCAGAGAGGCCTGGCCGCACATGTGGGCTGCAGCCAGTGGCTGCCGCCGCCTCTACCCACCGTGCTCCCTGTCCCCACCGGCGCCGGGCCCCACCTGAGACTCGATGTCCAGCAGCCGCAGTGACTGGTCGTTCACCTGCAGGAGCATCTCCTGGGTCCAGATCTTCTCCTTGGAGCTCAGCTGCACCAGCTTCCGGATGGCGTCCTCCACAGACGTGATGGCTTCGCTCTTGTCCATGATGAATGTGGCCAGGTGCTGGGGGTGGGCGGGCGGTCACTGTTAGGCAGAGCCCTCCTTGTGCTGAAAGCCCAGCCCCCAAGGGCCACAGCCTGGGGGGCTAAGGGGCCACAGCCAACCCTGGGTAGGGTGGTAGGACGGGGGCCCGGCCCCGCCTTTGGTGGGGGGAGTCTCTATTCTGCCTTGGCAGGCATCTGTGGGGACCATGCTTGTGTCCTGACAATACCCTCAAAAGAATTCCAATTGCTGCCCGGCCCCGCGCCACCATCCTCACCTGCCCACCTCCTGGCACGGGCTCAGCACCCGCCCACTGCACTGGCTGCGCCAGCCTCCCCAGCTCTCTTCCTTCTCAGACGTCCCCTGTGTGGCCACCTGGCTACAATGCCAGCCGTCACCCCATCCCCGACTGCCCTGTTTCCTGAATCAGACCCGATGTCGCGCTGCACGTGGCGTGCTATGTGTCCGGCGTGCTCGCTACTCCCAGGCGGGGTTCCAGTTGCCACTTGCTAAGCTGTGTCCCCAGGTCCAGGGCAGAGCCTGGTGCACAGCGGACCCTCAACAAGTGCGTACGGGATGCACCCATCCCTGAGGATCTGCGGCCAGCCTGGCCCTTGCCCTGTGCCCTCCATCTCTCCTCTTTCCAGGCCTGGCTCAGGCCCCCTCCTCCAGCCAAGCTGCCCTGTTCGCTGAGTAAAACCCTTCTACGAAGGGTCGGCCATTCGGTGCACAATGCTGGCACAGCTGGATAAACACTAACGTGAACTACTATAGGACAGTCAAAGACAACCATAAAATGCAAACCATAAGAGTTTGCGTGGCCGGGTGCGGTGGATCACGTCTGTCATCCCAGCACTGTGGGAGGCTGAGGCGGGCGGATCACCTGAGGTCAGGAGTTCGAGATCAGCCTAGCCAACATGGTGAAACCCTGTCTCTACTAAAAATACAAAAATTAGCGCCGGGCGCAGTGGCTCAAGCCTGTAATCCCAGCACTTTGGGAGGCCGAGGCGGGCGGATCACGAGGTCAGGAGATCGAGGCTATCCTGGCTAACATGGTGAAACCCCGTCTCTACTAAAAATACAAAACACTAGCTGGGCGTGGTGGCGGGCGCCTGTAGTCCCAGCTACTTGGGAGGCTGAGGCGGGAGAATGGCGTGAACCCGGGAGGCGGAGCTTGCAGTGAGCCGAGATCACGCCACTGCACTCCAATCTCAAAAAAAAAAAAAAAAAAAAAAAAAAATTAGCTGGGCATTGTGGCAGGCACCTGTAATCCCAGCTACTCAGGAGGCTGAGGCGGGAGAATCACTTGAACCTGGGAGGCAGAGGTTACAGTGAGCCAAGATCGCACCACCACACTCCAGGCTGGGCAACAGAGCAAGACTGTCTCAAAAAAAAAAAAAAAAAAAAAGCTCGGGCATGGTGGCTCACACCTGTAATCCCAGCACTTTGGGAGGCCGAGGCGGGTGGATCACAAGGTCAGGAGTTCGAGACCAGCCTGACCAACATGGTGAAACCCCATCTCTACTAAAAATACAAAAATTAGCCCGGCGTGGTGGTGGGCACCTGTAACCGCAGCTACTCAGGAGTCTGAGGTAAGAGAATTGCTTGAACCTGGGAGGTAGAGGTTGTAGTGAGCTGAGATCATGCCATTGCATTCCAGCCTGGATGACAGAGCAAGACTCTGTCTCAAAAAAAAAAAAAAGAATAAGTGGGCAGAAACATGCGAGGGACTATGAGGCCGCTCATCTCTCTGTGAGAAGCAGAGTAGAACCTGAAACATACAATATAACCAAACAAGCAAAACCAGGCTGCTGGGCCACAGAGCAAGTCCCAGTAAATCTCAAGTGACTGCAACAGTACAGAATATGTTTTCTAACCATAACAGAATTAAGGTAGAAACCCGTAATAAAAAACCAGAAAATCCTTAAATGTTTAGAAATAAAGCGGCATATTTCTAAATAACCCATGCATCAAAGATGAAGTCACAAGAAAACTAGAAAGCATCCTTGTTGCGGAAAGTCAGGGATCCTGAGGTTTCCCCCGATACATTCCGAACTGAACATGCATATCACAATTTGTGGAATACAACTAAACCAGTGCTGCGAGGGGAATGTGGAGCTTTCCATGAATATATTAGAAAAGAAGAACGACTTAAAATCGATAATCTGGCCGGGCACGGTGGCTCATGCCTGTAATCCCAGCACTTTGGGAAGCCAAGGAGGGCGGATCACTTGAGTTCAGGAGTTTGAGACCAGCCTGGCCAACATGGCAAAAACTGTCTGTACTGAAAATACAAAAATTAGCCAGGTGGGGTGCACGCCTGCAACCTCAGCTACTTGGGAGGCTGAGGCAGGAGAATCGCTTGAACCCAGGAGGCAGATGTTGCAGTGAGCTGAGATTGCGCCGGTGCACTTCAGCCTGGGTGACAGAGCGAGACTCCATCTCAGAAAAAAAAAAAAAAAAAAAAAAAAAGATAAATAATCTAAGGTTTCACCTTAAGCAAGTAGAAAAAGTGAATCAACGCCGGGCGTGGTGGCTTACTCCTGGAATCCCAGCTCTTTGGGGGGCCAAAGTGGGCGGATCACGAGGTCGGGAGATTGAGACCATCCTAACACGGTGAAACCCCGTCTCTACTAAAAATAAATAAATTAAAAAAAATTAGCCGGGCATGGTGACGGGCGCCTTAAGTCCCAGCTACTCGGGAGGCTGAGGCAGGAGAATGGTGTGAACCTGGGAGGCAGAGCTTGCAGTGAGCCAAGATCGTGCCACTGCACTCCAACCTGGGCGACAGAGCGAGACTCTGTCTCAAAAAAAAAAAAAAAAGAAAAAGTGAATCAAATAAAACCCACAGTAAGTGGAAGGTAGAAAATTAAGAGGAGGTCAGCGCACTTGTATACAGACGTCAGCATCAATAGAGACAAATCAACAGAGCCCAAAGTTAGTTACGAGAAGGTTAATAAAATTGGTAAATCCTTAGCAAGCCTGATCAAGAAAAATACTAGAGAAAACACAAATTCTCAGAAACCAGAACAAAAGAGGGGGCATCACTACAGATGTTTCAGGCAGGAGAAGGAATTAATAACCAAAACCTTCCCACAAAGAAAATCCTGCACTCTGAGGGCGGCACTGGCAAATCCTAACAAATATCTAAGGAAGAAACAATAACAAGCTTTCACAAACTCTTTTTTTTTTTTTTTTTTTTTTGAGACGAAGTCTCGCTCTGTCGCCCAGGCTGGACTACAGTGGCGCAATCTCGGTTCTCTACAAGCTCCACCTCCCGGGTTCACGCCATTCTCCTGCCTCAGCCTCCTGAGTAGCTGGGACTACAGGCGGCCGCCACCACGCCGGGCTAGCTTTTTGTATTTTTAGTAGAGACGGGGTTTCACCGTGTTGGCCAGGATGGTCTCGATCTCCTGACCTTGTGATCTGCCCGCCTCGGCCTCCCAAAGTGCTGGGATGACAGGCGTGAGCCACCGTGCCTGGCCCACAAACTCTGAAAACAGAAGAGGAGGGAATACTTGCCTGCCCATTTTACAAAACCAACATAACCCTACCACACAACCTGCCATCGGCATTGTAAGAAAATTACAGACCAGGACCTCTAATGGACATCAACACAAAACATTCCTAACCACACTATTACCACATCAGTACCTCAACACAGGAAAAAGGATCACACACTTGGAATAAATGACGACTAGGCTGGTTCAACATTCAAAACAATCAGTGTGGTCCAGTACATTGAGACTCCGTCGCAAAAAAAAATAACAAGATAAAATAAAATAGGCCGGGCGCAGTGGCTCAAGCCTGTAATCCCAGCACTTTGGGAGGCCGAGACGGGCGGATCACGAGGTCAGGAGATCGAGACCATCCTGGCTAACACAGTGAAACCCTGTCTCTACTAAAAAATACAAAAAAAAACCTAGCCGGGTGAGGTGGCGGGCGCCTGTAGTCCCAGCTACTCAGGAGGCTGAGGCAGGAGAATGGCGTGAACCCGGGAGGCGGAGCTTGCAGTGAGCTGAGATCCGGCCACAGCACTCCAGCCTGGGTGACAGAGCGAGACTCCGTCTCAAAAAAAAAAAAATAAATAAAATAAAATAAAATAAAATGGATCCTGGCCCTAAACGCAAAAGCCTACACTGTGAAGCATCGAAAAGAAAACACAGGAACTGGCCGGGCGCGGCGGCTCACGCCTGTAATCCCAACACTTTGGGAGGCCGAGGCGGGTGGATCACCTGAGATCAGAAGATCCAGAACAACCTGGCTAACATGGTGAAACCCCGTCTCTACAAAAAATACAAAAAATGAGCCGGGCGTGGTGGCGGGTGCCTGTAATCCCAGATACTCAGGAGGCTGAGGCAGGAGAATTGCTTGAACCCAGGAGGTGGAGGTTGCAGTGAACCGAGATCGCACCACTGCACTCCAGCCTGTCCAGCCTGGGCAACACAGCAAAACTCTACCTCAAAAAAAAAAAAAAAAAAAGAAAGAAAGAAAACACAGGAACTTCCACAATTAATTCCTAATTTACAAAAAATAAAAGAAAACACGGAAGAAATCTGCAGAAATTTGGTCAAGGGATGACTTCTAGTCACAGGATACCAAAAACCCTAAACCATAAAAGAAAAACACATACAAATGGACATCATCAAAATTGATTTCCACTTATCAAACCACAGTGATGGAGGCCGGACTCAGTGACTCAGGACGCAGTGACTCAGGACGCAGTGACTCAGTCCATCATCCCAGCGCTTTGGGAGGCAGGTGGATGACCTGAGGTCAGGTGTTGGGAACCAGCCTGGCCAACATGGTGAAAACAGGTGGATCACCTGAGGTCAGGTGTTGGAGACCAGCCTGGCCAACATGGTGAAACCCCATCTCTACCAAAAATACAAAAATTAGGCCGGGTGCGGTGGCTCACGCCTGTAATCCCACCACTTTGGGAGGCTGAGATGCGTGGATCACTTGAGGTCAGGAGTTCGAGACCAGCCTGGCCCACATGGTGAAACCCCGTCTCTACTAAAGATACAAAAAATTAGCTGGGCATGGTGGCGCACGCCTGTAATCCCAGGTACTGGGGAGGCTGAGGCAGGAGAATCGCTTGAACCCTTGAGGCGGAGGTTGCAGTGAACCGAGATCGTGCCACTGCACTCTGGCCTAGGCGACAGGGTGAGACTCCACCTCGAAAAAAAAAAAATTTAGCCAGGCGTGGTGATGCGTGCCTGTAGTCCCAGCTACTCGGGAAGCTGAGGCAGTAGAATGGTTTGAACCCCGGAGGCAGAGGTTGCAGTGAGCCCAGATCGCGCCATTGCACTCCAGCCTGGGGGACAAAGTGAGACTCCATCTTCAAAAAAAAAAAGACAGTGATGCATATGCATTGACAAGCCACAGACTGGGAGAAGAGCTGGCCAGTCCACACACCCAAGTCTCTCTATAGAGAGCCCTCAGCCACCCGTAAGGACATGTCCTGTCCACTAGGGGCCCTGGGAGGATATGGCCACTAGGGAAGAAATGGCCACTAGGGGCCCTGGGGAAGATGCCGCGTAGCCCAGTCGGAGCCTTCCTCTACACTGTTTTCCTTTTCTTTTTTTTTATTTATTTGAGACGGGGTCTTGCTCTGTTGCCCAGGCTGGAGTGTAGTGGTATGATCACAGCTTACTGTAGCCTCAACCTCCCAGGCTTAACCAATCCTCCTGCCTCAGCCTCCCGAGGAGTTGGGATGACAGACATGTGACCACCAGGCTAATTTTTAATTTTTTTTTGTAGAGACTGGGTCTCGCTGCCCAGGATGGTCTTGAATTCCAAGCCTCAAGTGATCGCTCGTCCCGCTTCTGCCTCCCAAAGTGCTGAGATTACAGGCAGAAGCTGCTGTGCCTGGCCCCAGGGTTTTCTTAAAATAAGTTTAGGAATCAGAACACAGACAGCTATAAACTATATTACTTCATTTATAGGATATTCTCAAAAAGACAAAACTGTGGTGATGAGGCCGGGTGCTGTGCTCACGCCTGTAATCCCAGCACTTTGGGAGGCGGAGGCGGGTGGATCACGAGGTCAGGAGTTCAAGACCAGCCTGACCAACATGGTGAAACTCCGTCTCCACTAAAATACGAGAATTAGCCAGGCACAGTGGCTCGTGCCTGTCATCCCAGCTACTCAGGAGGGTGAAGCAGGAGAATTGCTTGAACAATTCGGAGGTTTCGGTGAGCCGAGATCGCACCACTGCCCTCCAGCCTGGGTGAAAGAGCGAGACTCCGTCTCAGACAAACACACAAACAAACAAAAACTGTGGTGATGAAGGGCCGGCAATGTTGCCAGCGGTTAGGGGTGGCCACCAGTGTTGGGGATTCACAGGTTTGCAGTGATGGGGCCGATGGGTCTGACTGTGGTGGTAACAGAACCACACCCCTCCATACACATGGCTTTTACTGTGTGATAATTTAGAAAAAAGCAAACCACGGACCCAGGCTCAGGTGGCCCCCACCTGGCTGGAGAGATTTCCCACTAGACTCTCACCCTCTCTCTGGGCCCCAGTGTCCTCATCAGGGAGGGGCAGGAAAACCCCACCCACCATTCCGCTCCTCACTCTGTTGGCCCCTGGGCAGATGGGAAAGGCTCCTGCTGGCTGGGAGCCGGGCCAGGCCAGCTGGGGCCAAAGTCCAGGAGCCAGGCTGAGAGGCTCCAGGATCCTCCTCAAGAGGGCAGAGTCCTGTAGGCTTAGAGCACAACCGGGAGCCCGGCTCGTACCCAGGCTTGGACCACAGCCGGGAGCCCGGCTCGTACCCAGGCACAGGGGCCTTTTCTTTTTCTGGTTTTTGTTTTTTTTTTTTGAGACGGAGTCTTGCCCTGTCCCCCAGGCTGGAGTGCAGTTGCATGATCTCGGCTCACTGCAACCTCCACCTCCCGGGTTCTAGTTCCAGTGATTCTCCTGGCTCAGCCTCCCAAGTAGCTGGGACTACAGGCTCCCGCCACCACGTCTGGCTAATTTTTGTGTTTTTAGTAGAGATGGGGTTTCACCATGTTGGTCAGGCTGGTCTCGAACTCCTGACATCAGGTGATCCACCCGCCTCGGCCTCCCAAAGTGCTGGGATTACAGGTATGAGCCATCGTGCCCAGCCCCTTTTCTTTCTTTCTTTCTTTTTTTCTTTTTTGAGACGGAGTCTCGCTGTGTCACCCATGCTGGAGTGCAGTGGCATGATCTCGGCTCACTGCAACCTCCACCTCCCAGGTTCAAGCGATTCTCCTGCCTCAGCCTCCCGAGTAGCTGGGATTACAGGTGTGCACCATGATGCCTGGCTAATTTTGTATTTTCAGTAGAGATGGGGTTTTGCCATGTTGGCCAGGCTGGTCTGAAACTCTTAACCTCAGGTGATCCAGCCTCCCAAAGTGCTGGGATTACAGGCGTGAGCCACCGCGCCTGGCCTAAGACTTTGTTGCCCAGGCTGCTGGAGGGCTGCGGTGGGATCCTAGCTTGAACTCCTGGGCTCAAGCGATCCTCCTGCCTCAGCTTCCCAAGCAGCTGGACTACAAGCTCACGCTACCAGGCCTGGCTAGGAGGTGGGAGGATTGCTTGAGCCCAGGAGTCTGAGACCAGCCTGGGCAACATAGGGATCCTGTCCCCACAAAAAACAAAATAACTAGACAGACATGGTGGTGCCCACCTGTAGGCCCAGCTACTGGGGAGGCTGAGGCAAGGGGGTCACGAGCCCGGGAGGCGGAGACTGTAGAGAGCCAAGATCGCGCCACTGCACTCCAGCCTGGGCACCTGGGTGACAGAGCTAGACTCTGTCTCAAAACAAATGAGAGAGAGAGAGAGAGAGGAAGAAAGACACACACACACACACACACACACACCCCCACCCACCAAAAAAAAAAACATGTTTCCTGAGTTCTCTGTGTCAATGAAACTGACCTAGGAAAACAGAAAAGCCCTCAGGGCGGGCTGCTGGTCCTGCGGGCGCAGGCAGCCCAGTCTGGGCCCTGAGAAGCAGCCTGGGTCTCCCTGCAGCCTCCATCAAGGGCGTCTTTGTTCTGCCTGCTCCCTCCCGATCCAGTTCCTTGTTTTGGGGCCAGGATGATCATTTCCTCCACGGGCTCTTCCCATCCACGGCTGTGCAGCAGCCACAGTGTTTCCCAGCACACCCTGGGCCGCCTCACCCCTCAGACCGCCAGTTCCCAGGACTGGAACCAGAGGGACGCTTTCCCCCACCCCGTGGCTGAGCCCGGCACAGTGTGGGCAGTTCTGGCTCTGGCCTCCCCCAGCCCCTGCGGGTGTCGGAACATGGGCTGACCACTCTCCCTGAAGCTCTCTCTCTTTCTCTCTTTCTTTCGTTTGTTTTGAGACAGGGTCTAGCTCTGTCACCCAGGTGCCCAGGCTGGAGTGCAGTGGCGCGACTCTGGGCTCACTACAGCCTCTGCCTCCCGGGCTCGTGACCCCCTTGCCTCAGCCTCCCCAGCAGCTGGGCCTACAGGCGGGCACCACCATGCCTGTCTAATTTTTTTTGTGGAGACGGGAGCATGAGGACAGCCATGTCCTGGGGGTGCTCCCTGGGGGCGGGGCCTTACCTGGGGGCGGGGCCTTACCTGGGGGCGGGGCCTTACCTGGGGGCGGGGCCTTACCTGGACGTGGTACTGCGAAGTCTCGTGCATGATGACGTTGGAGTTGGAATACTTCTTCCTCTGCTCTGAACGGGGAGACACCAGTCACTCACCCCCACGGGCGGGACCCACAGCCCTCCGTCCAGTTGGGACTGGACCCACAAGGGAAGGTGGAGTCAAGCGGAGGGGGGGCTGCTCCGTGGACCTCTTGGCCACCAGGAAGGATGTGGTGCAGGAAGCCCCCTCCCTCCCTCCAGGGAAGCCCCCTTGGAGAAGGATGCAGCTCGGAGAAGGCGACGGGCTTGCTCAGAGTGGGGACTGGGGAGCCTGTGCCGGGGGGCTTCCTGTCCCAGAGGGTGAGGGGACAGGAGGGGGGTCGCAGCCATGCTTGTTCCCACTCTGAGAGCTGCCAGCTTCACCCTCCCTGCCCTCCCAGGGCTTCTTGCTTTCCAGACGAGGCACCTCGTCCAAAGTCACAAGGGAAGGGGGCATCTAGCTAGGGAGAGGGTGGGGTCGTGTCTGGGGAAGGGCAGAGTGGGGGAAAGTGGGGGCTGGCCAGGCCCCCTCCCGGAGCAGACAGCTGGCGGCTCATCCTGCCTGAACCCCCCTGTGATCAGGTTGCAGCAAGGAGTGCAGTGGAATCAATATTGATGCTCCCTGAATTATTAGTAAAGGCCTCTCCCCTTACAGCTGTGGGGGAGGGGATCCAGCGGCCAGGAGCTTTCAGAAGGTTGATGAGGGTCCAGAGGGATCCCCTGGGCCAGGCCAGGCACAGCTGTGGGGCAGGGGCGGCTGTCCCTGGCCTGGACGCAGTGCCCATTTCTCCCCTGTGACGTCTAGCACGTTCTCAAACCTCACTCACCAAACAGGTCCTTGGGGCTCATCCTGGCCACACTGTCGGACCGGCCCAGGCTGCCGCTGTAGGGGAGGGGCTGTGAGGGCAGGGCCGAACTGCACCCCTCCCCGGGGACTACTCAGAGGGTGAGGGTGGGGTATTCGGGATGGGCGGGGGGGCTCACTTGGTGGCACCCGGGCAGCAGCTCACAGCCCCGGACTGGCTCATGGTGTCCCGGGCAGCGGCCAGCAGGAGAAGGGCAGACCTCAGTGTGGCCCAGGTCTGAGGCCAGTGCCTGTCTCAAACCTGGGTGGACAGAGGGGCTGTGCTGACAGTTCCTCCCGGCCTGGCTGGCGTCTCCCCTCCTTCCCTGGGCCAGAGCCCTGACTGGCCTGGCCTGGGTAGGGGTCTCTTGGGGGGCAGAACCCCTGCCCCACATCCCAGACGGCCCCACGTCCCAGTTGGCAGTCGTTCAGCCTCATCATGCCCCAGACCCTAGGCGCTCCACAGGGACCCCCAGAGGCTGCCTGGAAGGCTCTGATGAGGGTCCTGGGGGGAGAAGGCACTTTCCAAGCCGGGCAGCATTGAGTTCAAGGCCCTGGTGCTGGGGGGAGAGGGGACGGGGTGGGAGGGGGGGGGGAGGAGAACATGCTGGGGGTGTTGGGGGAGCGGGTGGGGAGAGGGGGTGGGAGTGTAGTGTGGGGGGGTGGGGAGGGGGATGGGAATGTGTGGTAGGGGGTGTGGAGGGGGGCAGGAGTGTGTGATGGGGGTGGGGAGGGGGTGCGGTGGGGGTTGGGGGAGGGTGGGTGGGAGCTGCAGGATGGCAGGAGAGGTGAGGCTGGAGCTGGGAGTGGGGGTGGATCCTGAAGTCCAGAGGGAGCCCGGCTGTAGCTGCCACTCCTGCCCCACCCCAGGCCTGCACCCCAAGGGGCTCCTGCACATGCATGTGGACTTGCCACCCACGCATGCCACCTCTGTCCAGGCCCCAGCAAAGAGGCCAGCTCTTGGTTCTTTCCTGGGCCTGGGAGGCCTGGCTGGGAACAGTCTGTGCGGGCAGGAAACCCTGGGGTTCCCGGGGTGTGGCATTTCCTCACCCCAAGGGCAGGGATGTGGCCCCGCGGCCAGCACAGGACCCTTGGCAGCCGAGCCCAGGGGAGGGACTGGAGGGCGGGTGTGGTGGGGGCTGAGACCGGGAGCCAGTCCAGTGGCCCCAACACACAGTATCACTGCCCCTCCGACGAGGTAGGGCGGCTATGGGGTAGGCAGCTGGCGCCTCTGGCCTCCCCAGGGGCAGAATCCCCAGAGCCTGTCTCTGGGCTCCCAGCGCTGCCCTCTTCCCCGATGCATTTTGGGGAAACTAAGTCCCAGCTGCCAGGGCAGGCAGGTGGGTCTGATTTGGGCTGGGCCCTGGGGCCTTCCCAGGGGGATGGGCAGAGCCTGATGGCCTTGAACCAGACTGACTTGCCCCAAGGGGACTATGCCCTGTGGGAACCTGGCTGTTCTGTGGCTCTGTGACCAGCTCCCCACAGGTCCACACCATCCGCCTCCTGCCAGGGCCACAGGGCCGTCCCCTGTGGCTTCAGAGTTTGGGTCTGCCAGGGTGGGGGTCACCGGCCAGCGTTGCTGGTATGGAGGGTCAAGGGAATGGCCCGCAGCACCTGGGACTTTCTGGTTTCACCAGGTCTGGCCTAGAGGGAGGGTCTGGGAGGCCCGGGGGCACTGCCTCTGCCATGAGGGGCTGGGTGCACCAAGGGGGCGTGGCCACTTCCTCTGTCTCTCCGTGGAGAATGTCTGGAATGTTCACGGGCTCAGTGACAAGCCTGAGTGTTTGCTTAATGGGATTCCTGGCGGGGTTCACCAAGGGCGCCAGGCACATGTGTCCAGGCACACACCTGGGCAAGACACCAATGCGCCCTCGCACCCAGGCCTGCAGGCACACAAACACAGACCCCCCGGGGAAGGCTAGGTTCCCGTCCTTCGTCCTTTGGTTGCCTGCAGGGTATGGGGGGGACCTCAGGCCCAGGCAGGGCCGGGCTGCAGTGGGGTGGGTCCAGGTGTGGTGTCTGGGTCTGAAGCACCTGGGTATGGGGCTGCCTCCTGACCCGTGGGAGCCCCGCCCCCCTGGGGAAGCTTCTTTGGCCCACTGGGGGTGGGGTCCAAGCCCTGGAGGCCCAGGCTGCACTTTGTACTGTGGTCATTTTCCCGGTGTGAAGTGGGGCAGAGCGGGGTGCCTTGTCAGTCAGGCTGTGGAGGGGAGGAGGTCCCAGCAGGGCAAGAGGGTAGAGAGACAGGCTCCAAGTTCAAATTCCAGCTCCACATGCTGAGTGACCTTGGGTAGGGGTCAGCTGAGTCATGGGGGCTCCAGGCTGCCCTCATGGGAGCCGGGTGGGGCCCTGGAATGGGGGTGCCCCTCAGGCCCTGGCCGTGTCCTGGTTTGGAAGCTACGTCTTGAAGGAGAAAGGGATAAGCTGGGGAAGCTGAGGGTAGGGAAGGAGACCCAAGCAGGCAGAGGAGGCCCCGTGGGAGCGCTGTGCCAACAAGGCCTGGGTGCTAAGCAGGCCCAGGAGAGGCTGGGACCAAGGAGGGGCAGCAAGGGGAGGAGGGGCCGCGAGGGGAGGGGCCGTCAGCAGCTGGGCCTGCCTCCCCAGGACTGGGCACGGGGTGGGTGGGGACAGAGGTCCAGGCATGCCCGGCCCTGCCTCCCCCTCCCCTGCCACCAGGGACACCCCACAGCAAGGGGCAACGCCAGGCAGCTGGACCCAGGGACCAAGAATCTAGGATGGCCGAAGTTCGCCTGCCCACAGGCTCCTGCCAGCCCACCCTACTGCCTCACCTGGCAGGGCCTCTGCAGCCCCCGTCCCAGCCTCCCCTACCCCCTGAAACTCCCACCCCCGACCCTGACCTGGAGACTGACCCAGCTGGTGCTTCCCAGGCCACTGGCTTCCTTCTGGGCTCCGACACCCAGGAAGTGCCTCTTGGCTCCGGCCCACAGGGAGTGGGCGTGCGGTGCTCACCTCGGGAAGGTCCTGCGGCCCACAGAAGCGGGAGAAGCCTCCGTACCACCTGCGCTCTCCGGACGCAGGGATTGCCCCCACCAAGCCCCAGAGCTGGGAAGGGGCAGGACGGGGCGGGTGAGTCACCCATCGCTGGCTTAAAAATATCCTTGCTTGCCAGCCGCCGCCCAGGACCGACGTGGGCAGGCCGGGCTGCAGCAGGGCCCGTCCAGGAGAGGCGGGGGCCCGGCCAGGACCCCAGCCCCCTGCCCCGCGTCCCCGGCCCAGCCGCCCTCCAAGTGCTCCGCGCCCTGCGACGCCACGCCTGGCCCGGTGTCCGGAACCAGAAGCCCCGCGTCCCATCACCACTGGGGAAACTGAGGCCCGGGGGGGCGCGCTCCCCCGCGTCAGCTGCGCTCACCTGCTCCGGGCGCCCTGCGCTCGGCCTGTCCCCTCGGCGCTCACCCGTGCGTCCGTCTGTTCGCGCCTCGGCCGCGGCGCCCGGTCTCCCGCGGGCGGCTGGGACGCTCGGCGGGGCCGGGCCGGGGCGGGGCTGGGAGAGGAGAAACCTGAGCGACAGGTTGCGGAGTCACCAGAGAGCGAGCGGGCGGGCGCGCGGGGGAGGAGGGCGTGGGATGGAGGCGCCCCCGCCGGTCTCGGACCCAGCTCCGCCCCGCCCCCGCCCCCGCCCCGCCTGGGCTCTAGCCCCAGCCCTCTCCGCCCTCCCCAACACCCACCTGGAGCTGGGGCGCTGGGGAGAGGCGGGGCGCAGGGCCGCCTCCGCGGGATGAGCAGGACGAGGCCTCGAGCTCTTCTTTGGACAGGGCCTAGCTGCGCCCCAGCAGGCCGGGGGGCACGGGGGGACGCTGCCAATGGGACTTCGGGGGCAGCGCTGGCGTGATGCTGGGAGGGCTCCAGCCCTAGGGAGGTCAGAGCCTTGGCCGAGCCGGGTGCGCCCCTCAGGTGCGCCAGGCGTGGGGCAGAGTCGCTTTCCTTAGCGGGCCCGCCCCAGGTCTGGGGAAGCTGGGGTAGAGGCTTCGGTGAGCGGGTGGGTGTCAGGCAGGACCCAACCATGCCACAGACCTAGGCTTGGGGCTCTGAGCTCCCGGAGTGGGATGGGGCCTCCCTTCCTTACAGTGCAGGGGCTCCTCCAAGGCCCCTTTTCTGCCCAGCCTGGGCACTGAGAGATTGGGTGTCGGGGGCGGTGGGGACACCCGAGGCCCTCTCAGGATGCCTCTTCTTGCACTGCCCCGTGGCCAGGCCCCACCCTCTGCCCACCACAGGGGGACTGTCTGGTTCTGTTCTCATCTACCTGGCTCCCAGGATGGCCCTTCTGCCCAGCTGCTCTGACCGCTCAGAACAGGCCAGGGTGCAGCGGACACAGCGGGTAGCACCGGCTGCCACAGCAGTAAACTGGACAAGGAGGAAGTGAAGGGGCACAAGGCACCCCAGGCGCATGCAGGGACCCAAGGCTCCGGCTGCTGTCCTGGGTAGGGGTGGGAATGAGGGGGTGGGAATGAGTGTGGCCAAGAGTCTGGGTCCCCGGTCCCCGGTCCCAGAGGGGCAGGGCTAGCGTGTTTACCCTGCTCTGGCCAGAGCACTTCCTGGGGAGGTGCCACAGGTGAGCTCGGCAAAGGGGTGGCAGGAAGTGGCCCTCCTCCTTCGGGCCCAGTGCCTGCCCCTGAGCCCAGGCAAGGCCTGGCTTCCTGGTTTACGGCCTTTGCAGTTTGATCCTGCAGTTTGCATGCCAAGATCCTGCTCCACGCATGAGCTTGCCCTGACCCAGAGCTCAGGGGTCACACACACCAAACCCACGGTGCACCCTTGCCCTCACCCTCCCTGGAGGCAGAGCTGGGAGTGGCCAAGTGGGAAACAGGCGCTGGAGGGCACAGGCGAGGTGGGGGCGTCCCTCTCCACTCCTGAATGGGTGCCTGTCAACACGATTGTGAGTGCAGAGCCTGCCCTCAGGAGACGGTACAGGCTGGTCTCTCAGGCCCCATCCACTCCGGACCACCTGGAGCCATGCGTTCCCTGTGGAGCAGGTGACCACTGCCTGTGTGCCCACTGAGACTGGAGGTGTCAGGATCCATTAACCATGAAGGCAACAGGTCTCTAGCCTTGGGGAGGAGGCCCTTCCCTGGTCTGCATGGTTCATGGGCTGAGTCCTTCAGATGGCAGGCATGCCCAGCCAGTCCTCTGCCAGTGCAGGCGCTGGTGAGGGAGGGGGCCCAAGGCGCTCAGGCGCTGACGTGTGTGGTTCTGCTGCAAGGGCGCAGGGGTGGGAAGCGGGTCCTGAGGGCTGTCCTGCAGGTCAGCCTGCAGGTCCTCACCGTGGCCTCTGGGGGCGATAGGCAGGTCAAAGCAAGTCCGCCCAGGACAACCGGGTGCTCCTATCGCTTCCACGAAGACAGGCAGGAAAGTCTGTCCGGGTGCCATAGCCACCCCAGCTGAGGGAGCCCCAGTGGAGGCCCAGGACAGCCCCGCAGCCTCCTGCCCTCAGGAGTCCACCGAACGGAAGGCGCCCAGCAGCCAGGGCCCGAGGGCGAGGCCAGCCAGGAATTGACCAGCTGGCAAGCAGGGTGTGCTCTCTTGAAGGGTGGGAGAACTGGCAATGGGGTGGGGGAGGTGGCCATAATTAGGAGAATTCAAGGAGACATACACATCTCTTTTATTTACAAAATGCAGTGAAGAGAAAATATCTAGGTATTAGGATGTGATTATTCCAAACATAGAGAACACACAATAGAACCAAATGAAGGGAAAGCTACTATAACAGCTTAGATACTTTTTAAGGAGAACTTACAGTAAATCTGGGAATGGGAAAAAAATTACAGAGCTAGAATTTGTTTAGCACTCAGTGCAAAAGGCAAAAGTTGCTAAAACTGGAGTGGACGGAGGCTCAGAATGTGGGCCCCGCAGCTGCTCTCTCTCCTGCAGTTCCATCCCCAGCCTCAGCCCTGACCTCTCCTCCGAAGCCCCTAAAGGGAGGAGTGTGGCCGAGATGGAAATTCTCAAGCACCAGAGCTGTTGGCTTGTTTGCATTTATTGCTTTAGGAACCCAGAGTGCACTCTTGCTCCCGGGGCCTGCCTGCCTGTGAGGCAGAGCTGGGGGCACTCAAAGCACAAGGCCTACCCCATCCTGCTTCTCCAGCCGGACTTGGAAACACAGGTGGGGCCTGGCCACGGAGTAAACTGGGCTCTCAGAGCACAAATTAGGACCATCAGGGAACTAGGGGGTGATGGGGGAGGGGGTGATGGGGGAGGCGGTGAGACGAGGCCTCTGTTCTGAAGGGCTCTGTCCTCCCTCTCAGCCCTGGGGGCCCATGGGGGTCCACGGAGGCCTGGCTGCTGCAGCCAGACCCCACTGACAGGGCTGAGTGTGCGCTCCCGGGACTCACCTTGAAGGCAGTTCTGTGTGGTCCCTACCCTCCCTGCAGCTGTTCCCAATACCAGGGCCTCCAGCAGTTTGTTCTGCTCTGGCTCCTGCTCCCACCCCTGCCAGGACAGATGGAGCCGTCCGAAACCATCTATGGCCAGTCGCTAGGAAAAGTGCCCTTCCTGTCCAGGAATGGGAGTGACAGCTGGGGGACTGGTCGGGCCCAGGAGGAGGGCCCCAGTGTGGGGTGTTCTGGGTGCCCGCAGCTACCTGGTGAAGGCTGCAATGGCAACCACCTGCAGGACGGCCTCCAGGCCGTGAAGGGCCAGGAGTGTGGCACTGAGGGCCCAGTCTGCCCACAACACCAGGGTCTGCCAAAGCAGGAAGTAGGCAGAGAGGAGGGCGGTGCCGGCCGTGAGGGCCAGGCTGGCGGCCAGCGGCCTCTCAGCCTCTGTCAGGTTGCCCCTGGTACCTGGAGAACAGAGCAAAAGGGGGAGTGAAGGTGGCGCAGGGTGATCCCCAGAGCCCACTGCCCGCAGGTACCTGGCAGGCTGCTGGGACCAGAGCAGATCCTTGCCCTACGTTCCTCGGGGGCCTGGGGAATTCCAGGGAAACAGCCCCCATGGCCACCCAGAACTCAGGAGAGCCAGAGAGCGTGTGCAGCACGGGCGTGAGCCCCTCCTGGGGCAAGTGCCCCTGCAAAACCAGTGTGATCTGTCTCTGGGTCTTCTGGGTCGGCTGTGTGGGCGAGGGTGAATTTGGTTTCTAAAATGATTCAACTGCATCTGCCACCTTTTCCTAATTCCAAGTGGAACTGAAGGGATTTTTTTGAAAAATTCCCAAAATATTTTTCTCTGGTCCAAGGCCAGTTCTGGAAAATTTCATGGATATGTATTAAAAACAAAACTGCGTATTTAGCAAACAAATGAGTCAGGCACTAGCTGAGCCGAGGTGCCTGGAGACCCTGCAGTGTGCGGCACGCTTGGGGAGGGTCCCGGTTGGCCTAGCAGCCCCCAGCAGGGCCAGACCACACCCTGTCCCCACCACCTTGGGGCAGGCCCAAGCCCCTGAAGATCCGGCCAAGAACGGGCCTCCGTGCAGCAGTGGCGCTCGCACCCTCCCAGCAGTGCCCACTCTGGGGGGCAAGCTGTAGAGGCTCCAGGACCATCTGTAAGTGCAGACAAGACACTGACGGCCGGGCACCCCTCAGTGGAATGGGCAACTGACAGAACTCGCCTCCATCCTCCTAGTGTGTCTGAGGCCTGGTAACAAGAGGAACGGTGGGGGCCACCCTTCTCTGCAGCCTCGGTTCCTCACTGGACATCGAGCATCGGGGTATATCTGTGTGTCAACAAGAGGGGTCCAAGATTCCAGCCTGGCAGGCGCAAAGTGCCCTGGAAGTGCCCACTGCGTTCCCCACAGCAGGGCAATGTTTCACAAACACATGTGTTTAGGTGCACGTGTTATGACCATGAGCACGCAGAGGGCTGGAAGCCTGCACCCCACTGGCCACAGAAGTGAGCTCTGGGAAGGGCAAATTTCCATGTTTTACTTCTGCACCCCTTGAATCTTGTACAAGAATATATCCTTGAACAAACTGTGTGGTTAAAAAAAGGGGAGTGAGGTCAGGCACTTTGGAAGGCCAACGTGGGCAGACTGCTTGAGCCCAGGAGTTCAAGACCAGCCAGGGCAACACAGTGAAACCTTGTTTCCAGCCGGGCATGGTGGCTCACACCTGTATAATCCCAGCACTTTGGGAGGCTGAGGCGGGCAGACCACGAGGTCAGGAGATCGACACCATCCTGGCTAACATGGTGAAACCCTGTCTCTACTAAACATACAAAAAATTAGCCGGGCGTAGTGGCGGGCGCCTGTAGTCCCAGCTACTCGGGAGGCTGAGGCAGGAGACTTCTGTGAACCTGGGACGTGGAGCTTGCAGTGAGCCGAGTTTGCGTCACCGCACTCTAGCCTGGGTGACAGAGTGAGACTCCAACTCAAAAAAAAAATTAGCCAGGCGTGGTGGCGGGCGCCTATAGTCCCAGCTACTTGGGAAGAGGGGGAGGGCTGAGGCAGGGGGACTGCTCGAGCCCAGGAGGTCAAGGATGAAGTGAGCTGTGATTGCACCACTGCATTCCAGCCTGGGCAACTGAGTGAGACCTCTCAAAAAAAGTAGGTCACTTGAAGGGGTTGCAGACTTGGGGATCCCTAGAGCTGGACTCGGGACGCTGGGGGCTCCCACCCCTCTAGACTCTGCTGCCTTTTGGGACCTGGCAGAACTCTCCAGGGCTCTCTCCTCAGACAGCCGAGGCCAAGGGGAAGGGGGTGCTGGTGAATATTCCAGAGCTCCGGATGTGGTGGTGGGCTGGGCTTCTGATCTCAGTGCCATTACCCAGTGACTTCTACAAGACACACTTCCAAACACAGACTCTCCCAACGATGCCCCCAGCGTTGTTTGTCTCTGGGACAAAACTTCTCGATTAATACTTAATGACACTGTAAGGTGAGCCTGCAAAGCAACTGGGTAAGCAGTTTGGATAAAAAACGTCTCCGAGAACCATACTGTAAAATAATTACTATTGAAAGGTTGTGGTAACAGAGAGCAACTCTTTTTTTTTTTTTTTTTTTTTTTTTGAGACAGAGTCTTGCTCTGTCCCCCAGGCTGGGGTGCAGTGGCCGGATCTCAGCTCACTGCAAGCTCCGCCTCCCGGGTTTAGACCATTCTCCTGCCTCAGCCTCCCGAGTAGCTGGGACTACAGGCGCCCGCCACCTCGCCCGGCTAGTTTTTTGTATTTTTTAGTAGAGACGGGGTTTCACCGTGTTAGCCAGGATGGTCTCGATCTCCTGACCTCATGATCCGCCCGTCTCGGCCTCCCAAAGTGCTGGGATTACAGGCTTGAGCCACCGCGCCCGGCCCAGAGAGCAACTCTTAGGACAGGTTCTTCACAGTGTTAACATGCACTCACCCAGGTATAACCGCAATGCTTCCAGAATCCCCATCAGAAACAGCAGAGCAAGATCGAGGACCAGGTAGTGGTGAGGACAGCTGAACACCTGACCTGGAGAGCAGAGGTGCAGACGGAACACAAGTTACCTGGCGCAGCAGCAGGAGCCGCCTCAGCTTGCCTTTTCCTTTTCCTTTTTTTTTTTTTTTTGAGACAGGGTCTTGCTCTGTCACCCAGGATGGAGTGCAATGGCGCAATCTCAGCTCACTGCAACCTCCGCCTCGTGGGTTCAAGCAATCCTCTCACCTCAGCCTACTGAGTAGCTGGGACTACAGGCGCCCACCACCAAGCCCGGCTACTTTTTGTGTTTTTAGTAGAGATGGGGTTTCCCCATGTTGGCCAGGTTTGTTTTGAACTCCCGACCTCAAGTGATCTGCCCGCCTCGGCCTCCCAAAGTGTTGGGATTCCAGGCGTGAGCTGCCGCGCCCAGCCTGACTTACTTTTATACGTGATCATCAGGAGCGTGGCGAGGAAATACAGGGCGTAGTACGTTCCACTGAGATAAAACAGCATTTGAAGGGGAACTGAAGAGAGCTGGTGAGTGGTTAAGAATCCTCAAGCTCAACGGACCTGGGAGCAGCCTCCTAGGTGGCTGAACAAGAGGGGCTGGTTCTGTCATCTGTTTGGTGGCCACAGACACCACGGGACCATGGGGTCCTGGCAACGGCTCACTGCCCGTCTGAGGCTTCTACCACTATGCTGGCTGCCAATGGGGTCCCATGAGCTGGCAAGGCCTTTGTGGGACCCCCCACTGTCCACGCCAGAACAATGCAGTCTGTGCACCGCAGCTTCTGCCCTCAGTGACTGTGGACTGGTCAGGGGACGCCTCCACACACTGGCACTCCCAGTGATGTCACCCTGACTCTGGCCCCAGTTATGAGTTAGAGAGAAAAAATAACTTTGTCATTTTCTTTTTTTTTTTTTTGAGATAAGAGTCTTGCTCTGTTGCCCAGACTGGAGTGCAGCGGCACAATCTTGGCCCACTGCAACCTCCGCCTCCTGGGTTCAAGTGATTCTTCTGCCTCAGCCTCCTGAGTAGCTGGGATTACAGGCGTGCACCACCACACCCAGCTAATTTTTTGTATTTTTAGTAGGGACAGGATTTCACCACGTTGGCCAGGCTGGTCTCAAACTCCTGGCCTCAAGTGATCTGCCCACTTCAGCCTTCCAAAGTGTTGGGATTACAGGCATGAGCCACTGCGCTCTTCAGAGGAAATATATTTCTGTTTGGGGGGACTTAAGTATCTACTAGCCATTTCCTGAGCTGTGTACATTTCCTATTTGTTTATGCCAGTATGAGTCTATGGGGCCAGGCACAGTGACTCACGCCTGTGATGCCAGAGCTTCAGGAGGCTGAGGCTGCAGTGAGCCGTGATTGCCACACTCCAGCCAGGGTGAGAGCAAGGCTCCGTCCTTAAAATAAAATAAACAAACAAAAATAAAATAAAATGAATCTAGGGACATTCAAAGTGAGGGATTTCCATCTTCCTGCCACTACTGGCCGAGACAGAGGCAGGTGGCCATCCTCTTCGGAGCCGGGCAGTCTGGTGTGCTTAGCCACTTTGTGCAGGGCTGAGCAGGCAGGGGATGGAGCCAACACAACTGATCCAAGGAAGTTACATCAACTCTCTAAATCTGTCAAGCAACACCCCCCTCTCCAAAGTGGAATTACTAGACAGAACTTAAGGAAAACGTGGGGTGAGGCCGAGTGCTCTCTGCGTGGCAGCAATTCGGGCCTCTGGGTGCTGTCCTGGAGGGGCACGCAGTAGGATACCACTGTGGAGGAGCCTCTCCCTGAAAGAGAAAGGGGCTGTGAGCAAGTCCCGACAGCCACCAGGAGGCTTTCCTGGGGCTCACTCCACACTGATAGGAACCACCCCTGCTTTATTCTCTTTTGATCTCATATTTGTAGAAAGCAGTAAACATATACCATGCGCCTGCCCCTAGGTATCTCCCGTGCCTCTCTAGCCATCCTTCAACGAGGCTAGGAGCCTCTGCCTTTCAGAACCTGAGGCTGGAGGCGGCGAGTATGGGAGGAACCATGGTGGGAAGTGAATCTTCCACTTCACCCTGGGCCAGACCCACCTGGCCCTCAGGGAAAGCAGCACCCTGAGCCTGCCCAAACAGCAGCTCTCCTCGTTGTCTGTGGCTTCTCTGTATTTGCCACACATATATGACTAACGAAAACCTTTTCGGTTGGGCGCGGTGGCTCACGCCTGTAATCCCAGCACTTTGGGAGGCCGAGGTGGGCGGATCATGAGGTCAGGAGATCGAGACCATCCTGGCTAACACGGTGAAACCCCGTCTCTACTAAAAATACAAAAAATTAGCTGGGCGTGGCAGCGGGCACCTGCAATCCCAGCTACTCGGGAGGCTGAGGCAGGAGAATGGCGTGGACCCAGGAGGCGGAGCTTGCAGTGAGCCAAGATCGAGCCACTGCACTCCAGCCTGGGCGACTGAGCGAGACTCCGTCTCAAAAAAAAAAAAAAAGAGGCCGGGCGCGGTGGCTCAAGCCTGTAATCCCAGCACTTTGGGAGGCCGAGACGGGCGGATCACAAGGTCAGGAGATCGAGACCAGCCTAACACGGTGAAACCCCGTCTCGGCCGGGCGCGGTGGCTCAAGCCTATAATCCCAGCACTTTGGGAGGCCGAGGCGGGTGGATCACGAGGTCAGGAGATCGAGACCATCCTGGCTAACATGGTGAAACCCCGTCTCTACTAAAAATAAAAAAAAAAAAACTAGCCGGGCGTGGTGGCGGGCGCCTGTAGTCCCAGCTACTCGGAGGCTGAGGCAGGAGAATGGCGTGAACCTGGGAGGCGGAGCTTGCAGTGAGCCGAGATCGCGCCACTGCACTCCAGCCTGGGTGACACAGCGCGAGACTCTGTCTCAAAAAAAAAAAAAAAGAAACCCCATCTCTACTAAAAAATACAAAAAACTAGCCAGGCGAGGTGGCGGGCGCCTGTAGTCCCAGCTACTCGGGAGGCTGAGGCAGGAGAATGGCGTGAACCCGGGAGGCGGAGCTTGTAGTGAGCCGAGATCGCGCCACTGCACTCCAGCCTGGGCGACAGAGCGAGACTCCGTCTCAAAAAAAAAAAAAAAAAAAAAAAAAAAATTCCTCTGGAATTTTATCCCCAAACATCCCTCCAAAAATAAGAATTTTCAAAACTAGCAATGCAGCAGTCCAATCTTTTTATCATGCAACCTCTTGGGCCTTCTCCCACCCCCACCTGAGAGATGACAGGAAGCTGGAGGAGCGAGTGGAGCCTCTTTCCGCATTTTCGATTCTGAGGTTTTGCATCTGAAGACTCCCCTGACTCATCCTGGATCCACGGTGACCTGGGTCGGACTAATTGTCTGTAAAGGGCTCACGCTAGTTGCACATGTGATATGTGCACGTCTCTACATGTGTAAATACATCAATATAGATCTAGAATTGGGTGGAAACCTCTCATAAAAGGAGGCTCAAGCTGCACCGCTGGGCGGCAGGCAGGACAACAACCTGAACACAGCCTCTCTGTTCCATTTCCACTTCAACGCCAGGGAGGGCAGGACAGAAACCTGGCGTTAGTGAGATTTTGTGGCTGATCCCACAGCTTCTTGAGCAGATCTGGGGCCTTCTGTGCCAGAGTTTGTGGAATCTCACATGGGCAAGAGTCTTGAGCCGGTAAATACAGGACATCGGCATCAGAGACTCAGAACAGGGCTCCTGGAAGAGGCGCCACAGGCTGGAAGCAGGAAGCCAAGTGCACGGCAAACCACGTCGCATCGTGTTACCGGCAGACCACTCTTTAAACCCGATCTGTTCTTTTCCAGGCCCTAGCTAAACCAGGCTACCTAAATACCTGTCATTATCTGTGATGATTTTGCATTAATTGGGGTTTTTGTCCCTTCTGTTCCTTTTCTTAGAGGTTGGCTTCTTAAACACTTCCAATGTGTCTGCTAGTTGCTCATTGCTACAGATTGAAGTTGTGGCGTTTGGGGGAAAACTGTATAAAAGTCTTAAGTGATGTAACATTTAAATAATTAATATGAAGGGCGGCTATAACCAGCTGTTATAGGGCGGCTGTTCTAACAATTCTAGACCTGCAGGAGCTCATTCTGACTGAACGTCGCCCTGGCTTTCAGGACATTTTTGGTCAGTGACTTACTGTAATCACAATGTGGCTATGAATAGCTGTGTCAGGCAAAGTTAAACATGGAAGTAAAAGAGAACAAATGTTTTCCCTGATGTAACGGACAAGGTGTGTTAAGAGATCTTGTTCTGGTATACACTTAATTTTTTTTGAGACAGGGTTTTGCTCTATTGCCCAGGCTGGAGTGCAGTGGCGTGATCACAGCTCATTGCAGCCTCAGCCTCCCACGCAGCTGTGACCACAGGCTCCCTGGGGAAATTTTTTTTTTTTTTTTTTTTTTGAGACAGAGTTTCGCTCATTGCCCAGGCTGGAGTACAATGATGCGATTTTGTCCCACCACAACCTCTGCCCCCACAGGTTCGAGTGATTTCTCCTGCCTCAGACTCTCATGTAGCTGGGATTACAGGCATGCACCATCACACCAGGGTAATTTTGCATTTTTAGTAGAGACGGGGTTTCTCCATGTTGGTCAGGCTGGTCTCAAACCCTCGACCTCAGGTGATCTGCCCTCCTTGGCCTCCCGAAGTGCTGGGATTACAGGCGTGAGCCACTGCGCCCGGCCTTCCCCGGGGTAATTTTTAATTTTTTTTTTGTAGAAGGGGGTTTCGCACTGTTGCCCAGGCTGGAGTGCAGTGGTGTGATCATGGCTCACTGCAGTCTCAACCTCTTGAGCTCAAGTGATGCACCAGCTTCAGTCTCCCACGTAGCTGGGACCACAGGCTCCCCGGGCTAATTTTTAATTTTTTTTTTGTAGAGGGGGGTCTCGCTCTGTCGCCCAGGCTGGGGTGCAGTGGCGCCATCACGACTCACTGTAGCCTCGACCTCCTGGGTTCAAGTGATCAGCCAGCCTCAGCCTCCAGAGTAGCTTGGTCCACAGGGGTGCGCCACCACGACCGGCTGATGTTTACAATTTTTCTGTAGAGAGGGTGTCTTGCTATGTTGCCCAGGCTGGTCTCAAATGATCCTGCAGCCTCGGCTTCCCAAAGTGCCAGGCTTACAGGCGTGAGCCACTGCGCCCAACCTAAACTTAATTTTTAACCTAATGAAAATACACAAACAAACCTGATTACTAGAGGCTGCCCTGCCTATGGAATAGCCATTCGTTATTCCGTTAAAACAAAGCACCTGATTTCCAGAGAACGCGCTCGAAGGTGTGGCACTTCAGCGCCCGCGTTTGAGCGCTCTGGCTGCACCCACAGACAGCAAAAGGCGGCCCCTCTGCAGCACGGCCGATTTACTGCTTTGGTCTGTCCCTTCCTCCTCTCGGAGGCGAGTCTCTCACGCAGGACGCCTGAGGCACGGGCACCCGCGGTTTCTTTGGCGAAGGTTGCAAGGCTACCGAAACCCCGCGCCCATCCCGCCCACGTGTCTTCACAAAAGCCACGCGCGGGACAAGAGCTGTCGGGGACCGGGTCCCCGAGAGCCGCTCCAAAGCCGCTCCGCATCCACCCTGCCCGGGCCCAGGCACCCGCGCGCGGGGGAGCTCCTCGGGGCGCAGGACGCCCGCCACCCAGGCCAGGCCGCGCTTCTCAATGGGGTGACGGAGCTGTCTCGCTCACGTAGAGACGCTGGCACAGCCCCGTGAGCGCACCGAAAACGGAAACCAGATTGTCACCACAGGGAAACGCCGCGCCCGCCGGGGCTAGCCCGGAAGCCCCCACCCGCCCGAGCTCACCTCGCCGCGCGGCCGCCATCTTACCCGCCCCGCCCGCCGGTCCGTCGCGATCCCGGCAGCCTCTCGGCCAGCGCCGCTCGCGCTCCTTCGGCCATTTTCGCGTCTCCTGACGAAGGGGCCCGACCGCGCCGCGTTTCGGGAGCGGACGTCCGAGCCACGGCCGTAGTCCGTCCGGCACCGCTCGGGCACTTTCGGAAGGGAGGAGGCGGAGAACCGAGGTTCGGGAGCATTCGGGCTCGGGGACATTCGGCTCGTCTCGGCTCGGCCTCGGGCTGACTCGGCTCCCGCCGGCAGCGGGAACGGGCGAAACCCGCGGCACTAAGCTCTGTCTCTGAGAGGCAGAATTTCGCCAGGCGCCGGCGAAAATCTGCCTAGAGCCGTCCAGCCCTGTCGGCCGGGGACAACAGCCGTCTCAGCCTGTTAGGCAGTGAGGAGAACCGGGGCTCAGTCTCTCGGAAGCCCTCGTGCGGACTCGGACCTATTCGGACTGACTCGGCTTCCCACTTCGGGGAGCTTCGACCCACTTCGGTTCAGGACTCGGTCTCGGCTCGGCGGCTTCGTGCAGGTTCGGCTCTTATTCGGGCAGCCTCGGTTCGCCTCGGTTCGCCTCGGTTCCGCTCCACGGGCAGACTCGGCTCGGCTCTGCTCGGCGGGTGGCTGCCTTTTCGGTCCCTGTTCGGGCGGCGGCTTCGGGCGGCCTCGGCCCAGCTCGGGCGTCCTCTTCGGGCCCCGCTTCGGGCTCCGCGACCGGCGCTTCGGGCGGCCCCGGACGGCGCCTTCGGGAAGGCTCGGCGGAGTCCGGATGGAGGACTCGGACTCGGCGGCAAAGCAGCTGGGCCTGGCTGAGGCGGCGGCGGTGGCGGCCGCGGCCGCTGTGGCGGCGGCGGCCGCGGCCGCGGCGGGAGGCGAGGCGGAGGAGCCGGTGCTGAGCAGGGACGAGGACTCGGAGGAGGACGCAGACTCGGAGGCGGAGCGGGAGACTCCGCGGGTCACGGCAGTGGCGGTGATGGCGGCGGAGCCCGGGCACATGGACATGGGTGCCGAGGCCCTGCCCGGCCCCGACGAGACCGCCGCTGCCGCAGCCTTCGCAGGCAAGTGCGCCCGCCGGCCTCTCGCCTCGTCCGGTTCCCGCGCGCCTACCCCGCACACCTGCCCCGCACAACTGCCCCACGTGACCAGCCCGCCACACCTGCCCCTCACACTTGCTCCACGTGACCAGCCCGCCCCACCCGCCCCACCCGCCCCACCCGCCCCGCACAACTACCTCTCACACCTGCCCCACATGACCACACTGCCCCACCAGCCCATCCCACCTGCCCCACATACCTGCTGCAGGTGACCAGCCTGCCCCACCTGCCACAGACACCTGCCCCACCCGCCCCTCACACCTGCCCCTGGTGACCCACCCAGCCTCACCTGGCCTGCCCTGCACACACCTGCCCTCACCTCCCCTTTTCTTTGTGGCAGCCCTGCCTCCTACTGGTCCCCCTGTGCAGCCCTGCCCCTGCCCTGCCGTCATCTATTCTGGCTCCCCCCACCCACCTGTCCTGGAGAAGCCCGGGGGTGGATGGGCACCTGTGGTCACCAGGAACCCCCACGTCCTGAGGGCCAGTTCAGGTATGACCTGAGCACTGAGGAGCCAGGGGTGGGCAGCCTGCTGGAGGCCATGATGCCAGAGGTCAGCATGGCTGTGTGGTGGCCCAGGGGACTCGCGGAGTTACCTGTGCAGGCTCCTCTCCCAGTCCTCCCTCTTCCTCTTGCCTTTTTCCCTAAGGACCTGCTCCTTCTGCCTCCTTGTCGGGCTCCCTGTGGGGAGGCCGCCGTGGCTTGCCAGCCCATATTTTTCTGTAAGCTGCTCATAGTTTCTTGCCACACAGAGCAGCCTCCTTCTCAGGCTCCAAAACACTGGGAGCCCGGGGCAGAACTCACAGATGCCCTACAGGGCTGTTGCCATCCAGCACCTCCTGTGTCCCGCCCTTGTGTCAGTGGGGCATAGACTTCCCGGCCCACAAGCTTCCCAATGCACTGCGCTCTTCCCCATTGGAGCTCCCGAGTGTCCCCCAGGGACTCGCAGCTCAGTGTTCAGACCCTTGGAGGAGCCCCTTGTTGCGTTGTGAGGCACTTTTCCCTTAAGGAGCTTTGCGCGTTTAGGAACTGGACCCCAGTCCTGGTGTGTCAGGTATGTCAGGGCGTTGCATGTGCTCTGGGTGCTGCTTTGGCCCGGGGGCTGTCCCAGCAGTGTCTGGGCTTCCCTTAGTCCACTGAATGGCCCTCAAAGGCAAGGGGGTCACTGCTGCTTGTTTGGTTGGTTAAGAAGAAAAAGGGAGGGAAAGCTTTGTGACTCTCAGGTTGGCTTTCGTGGCTAAACTCTGGTTTGACGTTGGGATTTGGAGCCATGATGTTGACTTCAGGTTTTTGTCATTTTTGCATGTATTTTTCTGAATGCATAAAAGAAAAATGATGCTGTCCATCATGATGTCAGAGAAATACGTTGACGTATGTTTTTTTCTGAAAAATATGGTAGTTGTGTTTTGATGTGGTAAAAGCTGAAGTCAAGTGGTTTCCAGGTTTAAGGAACTCAGCAGGACACGCTGCCACCTGAGGCGGCTTTGGGCGGATGCTCCCAGGGCTGCCGTGGGCCTGGCGTTCAGCTCTCACTGTGGCCCCACACCGCCTGCTGGGGATTGTGGTGCTGAGAGGCGAGGATGAGTGAGCCCTGCACCTGGTGTGATCTGGTCGTGGAGACAGACAGCAAACAGGCTTTTTTTTTTTTTTTGACACGGAGTTTCGTTCTTGTTGCCCAAGCTAGAGCGCGGTGGCGCGATCTTGGCTCACTGCAGCCTCCTCCTCCCGGACTCAAGCGATTCTCCTGCCTCAGCCTCCCGAGTAGCTGGGATTACAGGCATGCGCCACCATGCCCAGCTAATTTTGTAATTTTAGTAGAGATGGGGGTTTCTCTATGTTGGTCAGACTGGTCTCGAACTCCCGACCTCAGTTGATCCACCCGCCTCTGCTTCCCAAAGTACTGGGATTACAGGCGTGAGCCACTGCGCCTGGCTGCAAACAGGCATTTTTAAGGGCAGTTTGGGTGAGTGCTGGGTTAATGGTATGGATGGTATGGTCAGGACGCATTCAACTAGTATCTTTTTTTTTTTTTTTTCCTTGAGATGGAGTCTCACTTTGTCGCCCAGGCTGGAGTGCAGTGGTGCGATCTCAGCTTACTGCAAGCTCCGCCTTCCGGGTTCACGCCATTCTCCTGCCTCAGCCTCCCAAGTAGCTGGGACTACAGGCGCCCGCCACCATGCCCGGCTAATTTTTTGTATTTTTAGTAGAGACGGGGTTTCACCATGTTAGCCAGGATGGTCTCGATCTCCTAACCTTGTGATCCGCCCGCCTCAGCCTCCCAAAGTGTTGGGATTACAGGCGTGAGCTACCACGCCCGGCCTCAACCGGTATCTTTTTTTTTTTTTTTTTTTTTTTTGAGACGGAGTCTTGCTCTGTAGCGCGGGCTGGAGTGCAGTGGCCGGATCTCAGCTCACTGCAAGCTCCGCCTCCCGGGTTTACGCCATTCTCCTGCCTCAGCCTCCGGAGTAGCTGGGACTACAGGCGCCGCCACCTCGCCCGGCTAGTTTTTTGTATTTTTAGTAGAGACGGGGTTTCACTGTGTTAGCCAGGATGGTCTCGATCTCCTGACCTCGTGATCCGCCCGTCTCGGCCTCCCAAAGTGCTGGGATTACAGGCTTGAGCCACCGCGCCCGGCCTCTTTTTTTTTTTTTTTTTTTTTTTTTTTTTTGAGACGGAGTCTCGCTCTGTCGCCTAGGCTGGAGTGCAGTGGCCGGATCTCAGCTCACTGCAAGCTCCGTCTCCTGGGTTTACGCCATTCTCCTACCTCAGCTTCCCGAGCAGCTGGGACTACAGGCGCCCGCCACCTCGCCCGACTAGTTTTTGTATTTTTTAGTAGAGACGGGGTTTCACCGGGTTAGCCAGGATGGTCTCGATCTCCTGACCTCGTGATCCGCCCGCCTCGGCCTCCCAAAGTGCTGGGATTACAGACTTGAGCCACCGTGCCCGGCCAACCGGTATCTTTTAAGCATCTGCTGTGTGCCAGACATTGCCCTGGGCACAGAATATTCTAGAACTCGGTGACAGAAGAGCCACTTGCTTGGCCTGGGAGCATCACAGGAAGACTTCGCAGAGGCAGAGAGGAGGGTGTGGGGGTGTTGGCAGTAGAAAGTGTTTCTCTAGAAACACTGCAACACGCAAAGGCTGGAGCTGCAGGACCTGTCTGGGATGACAAGGGCAGGAGGTGGGGTGTAGCTGACCTCTGTGGTACCTGCCCTGTGTGCAGACGCTGCCAGAGGGCCTGTCTGCATGCCAGGGGGCCGAGTTCCATGTTGTAGGGGGTGCGGTGGGGTGGCACCAAGGGGCACAGGCAGGTTAGATGTACTTTTTAGGAGGCAGGGGTCAGAGACCAAGGGCAATGGCGGTAAGCATGGGGCTGAGGTCACCTGACGGTGGTGGCCTGACCCCTGTGGTGGAGGAGAGGCAGGAATGGAGCTGCAAGAGTGGGTCCAGGACGTGTCCTCACCTGTGGGGAGGCCCAGAGCTCATTGTAGGCGCAGGGCACACCTGACTGGCAGGACACAGCCACGCCACAGAAGGAGATAGAGTCCCAGTGGTGATTTGGTGGAGCTGGGGCTGGCTGGGGCATGGGGACAGGCGGGTTTGTTGTGTGCATTTTTTTACTGCACATAAAAGGCTTTACTTGGGAAGAATAGATTTCCTTTCTCTTTCCTGGAAGAGCCAAATGACTTAGACTGTGGAATAGAAATGGTAGTCGAGGGCCCGTTCATGCAAGTGTTAAGGTCTTCCCGGGTCACAAGTGCGCATACCCCAGGGGGAGTCGCTTTGTTTGAAGCGCCTGAGCGAGGCTGTTCGCTTTGTCCGTTCTGGCTTTCGTTGCTTCTTAAATGAGGCTCCTTCTGTTGCAGAGGTGACCACGGTGACAGTGGCCAACGTGGGGGCTGCTGCAGACAATGTCTTCACCACGTCTGTGGCCAACGCGGCGTCCATCTCAGGACACGTTCTGGTAAGCTGCTCTGCGCGAGCGGTGCCACGCTGCGGGCCTCGGGCTTCCCTGAGGCTCTCCCGGGGTTCAGCCCATCCTGCGCGTCTGCTCTGTGAGCTGGGGAGGGAGGCACTGGCTGGCTCTGCTCTCAGAAGCCTTCAGCTGTGCTGGGGTGGGAGAACTTAGAGCTGAGGCAGAAGCTGCCTCACAAGGCCGGGTGAAGAGTCACACTTCATCGGATGGGCTGGTGGCCTGCATCGGGCGGGGACTCCCAGCTCCTGACCCAGCCCAGGCTGCCGTCCGCCCACAGTTCAGCCTCTGCCCGAGGCCCGGCGCTACCTGTGCTCCTTACTCCTGTAGCTGCAGGGCCAGCTGAAGGAAGCAGGGCGTTTCCCTCCCCCATATCCTGTTCTCATAGCGTTTATGGCGCAGTCTCCCACCCTCCTTCATTCTGCACGCCTGACTGCCGTCTGCTTAGGAAACTGCTGAAAGCCAGTTGTGTGTCAGATAGTGTCTGTGCCACCTTCAGAGCCCTTTCGTGATAATGTTGTATCAGCTTGTTTTATGTTTTATATGTGGGGCCTTCGGCGACCTGGGGACATCGGGTCAACCAGGGCAGGCAACCTTGTTTCCAAGTGGCAGATGCCGGGGTGGGTCCAGTCTCCAGAAAGGGGTTTTCCCTGGGACCACTGGCACCTGTTACTTGTAGTCTTTTTAGCTTTGGTCACGCACCTGGGACATCATCCTCATATACCTGAAAGCAGAGTGGTTGTTTGTGTGTTTTGTTTTTGAGACGGAGTCTTGCTCTGTCACCTAGCCTGGAGTGCAGTAGTGCTATCTAGGCTCCTTGCAACCTCTGCCTCCTGGGTTCAAGCCATTCTTGTGCCTCAGCCTCCTGAGGAGCTGAGATTACAGGTATGTGCCACCATGCCAGGCTAAGTTTTGTAATTTTAGTAAAGACAGGTCACCATGTTGTCCAGGCTGGCCTCAAACTCCTGACCTCAGGTGATCTGCCCGCCTTGGCCTCCCAAAGTGCTGGCGTGAGCCACCACACCTGGCCAGAAAGCAGAGTTATTGTTAGAATGGCAGCAAACAGAAAACTTGTGAAGGACTTCAGTAAAAACATAAGAAACTTGGAAACTTCCTTCCCTCCCTCCCTTCCTTCCTTCCTTCTTTTTTGACAGAGTCTTGCTCTGTTGCCCAGACTGGAGTGCAGTGGAGTGATCTCAACTCACTGCAACCTCCACCTCCTGGGTTCGCCATGTTGTCCAGGTCGTCTCAAACTCCTGATCTCAGGTAGCTACCACCTCGGCCTCCCAATGTGCTGGGATTACAGCATGAGCCACCGCGCCCAGCCCAGACACTTGGTTTATTTCTGATGGGTGTGAGAACACACACAGGCTGACCCGTGGCCATGCGATGATCTGTGCTTTCGGTCAGGCTGCTCCTTCCTGGCAGCGGGGTCTGGGCGCCTCCTCATTTCCTAGGAGGGGCTGAAACCCAAGGCACCTGCGGGTGCCTGGAACATGCTGCCATCATGGAGCAGCGGTGTCCTGCAAGTGCCTGCAGAGGCCAAGGCTAGTCTTCTCCCCTCCAGGCCAGGAAGACCAGAGACTGGTGTGTTCCTGTTTAGAAACTGACAACAAAGCAGGGCACGGTCTGAAATAACTGTATGTTCCCTTCCTAAGAAAAATAGTCTGTGACTCTTAAACAGACACAAGACATTCCCTTTCTCCAGTGAAGAGCTGCCGGTCTTTGGTGACTCAGGCACAGTGGTAGGACCCCCATTGTGAGGTGTTGGCCCGTGGGCCTCCGTGAGCCCAGGCGCCAGGCATGTGTGTTGGGGGACCCTCAACTCCATGAGAAACTTCTCAAGTGCCCTGATTCGACAGTGACATTTTCAGATGTAAGAAACAGTTGTCAACTGGGCGCGGTGGCTCATGCCTGTAATCCTAGCACTTTGGGAGGCCGAGGTGGGCGGATCACGAGGTCAGGAGATTGAGACCATCCTGGCTAACACGGTGAAACCCTGTCTCTACTAAAAATACAAAAAATTAGCTGGGCATGGTGGCAGGTGCTTGTAGTCCCAGCTACTCGGGAGACTGAGGCAGAACAATGGCGTGAACCTGGGAGGCGGAGCTTGCAGTGAGCCGAGATCAAGCCACTGCACTCCAGCCTGGGGACAGAGTGAGACTTCGTCTCAAAAAAAAAAAAAAGAAAAAGAAAAAAAAGAAACAGTTGTCTTCTCGCTTTGCCTCGGTTGGTTTTGTATTCAGAATTAAAATCTTGGGGCACCCAGAACGCTGGGTTCGGAGATGCCCCTGGAAGTCTCTGGTCTGCCCCACTGCTGGGGCAGAGCCTGCAGGCCAGAGTTTGTCAGACGACTTGACCAAGGTGGGGTTCAAGTTCCAGCAGTGGTGTGTGGGCATGGGGACTCTGGCTGCCTGTGGTGGGGTCTGTGCAGCTTGAAGGGTGATTTTGGAAGCAGGCAGCAGTTGCAGCAGCTTCAGCCAGCGTGGAAATGTGGTTTTGAGGCCCCGGTCTCCCGTCGCCATCTGGAAGGGGCTCTGCAGGGTGGTCCTGCACGAGGCCTCGTCTGTGGTGGCCAGCGCGGTCTGTTGGAGACCCTGCATGAGGACGGTGACCTGTGGGAGCTGCTCAGGCAGACGTCAGGGTGTTTCCTGTTCGTGGAGCACGTGTCTTCTTTCCGTTGGACAAACGATGGCCGGCGTTTTCCTCAGCACACACAGACTTCGGCACTGCCTGCTCTTGTTCTTGGCTCTGTTTTTGAGTCTTTGAGAGATATCTTTGGAAAAGATATGGGGTGCCTAGGCGAGCGTCCCTTCTTGGTGAGAACAGCCATAGCCCTGTTGGAGGACGGCCCAGCTGGGCTCAGGGACACACCTCGTGTCATGCTCGGACGTGACCTGACGGAGTGGTTTTTCCTTCTAGTCTGGTAGGACGGCCCTTCAGATCGGGGACAGCCTGAACACCGAAAAAGCCACACTGATTGTCGTCCACACAGATGGGAGCATCGTGGAGACCACCGGGCTGAAGGGCCCGGCAGCTCCCCTCACCCCAGGTACAGCAGTGCCTGCTCCCCAGGCCTGGGCAAAACACGTTTCAGAATAGCTAGAATTTATTTCAGGAATTTATTTACTTCTTTTTGTGGTAAATTTGGAATATCAACTATTAATGGATTTTAAGTAGAAGCCGTGGAATTCTCCTGGCGGAGAAGAGTTTTCCCGCCATTGAAGGAGGTGGTGCTGCTGGGGAGGTGGGTGTCTGTGAGGGGAGTGCATGCTGTATGTACTTCCTGGCGTCCCGCCTCTCACCTTCACACACTTTCTCTGCCCAAGGTCCTCAGTCTCCTCCAACCCCTCTGGCTCCCGGCCAAGAAAAAGGTGGAACTAAATACAACTGGGACCCCTCTGTGTACGACAGTGAGCTGCCCGTGCGGTGCCGGAACATCAGCGGCACTCTGTACAAGAACAGGCTTGGCTCAGGTGAGGGCTGCCGCTTCAGACTCCAAAGTTGTATTTCCCTTTGTAGCCCCACTAGGATAAATTGGGGGCTGAGAAAGATGAAAATCGTGGCACCTAGAACTAGTTAGGAAGACAGGGCCGGACGCGGTGGCTCACACCTGTAATCCCAGCACTTTGGGAAGCTGAGGCAGGCAGATCAAGGGCTCAGGAGATTGAGACCGTCCTGGCTAACACGGTGAAACCCCGTCTCTACTAAAAATACAAAAAATTAGCTGGGCGAGGTGGCGGGCGCCTGTAGTCCCAGCTACTCCAGAGGCTGAGGCAGGAGAATGGCGTGAACCCGGGAGGCGGAGCTTGCAGTGAGCGGAGATCGCGCCACAGCACTCCAGCCTGGGCGACGGAGCGAGCCTGTGTCTCAAAAAAAAAAAAAAAAAAACAGCAAAGAAGACAGAAGGTGCAAGTGACACCCAGTTCCTGTGAACTAGAGCTGAGGCCTGGGAGAGGCACTGGGCAGGGCTGGGCCTGGGAACCATTTAGGGGTGAAAAACCATCGTGACCCACGGGATAGGAGACAAGCAAGAAGAAGTGGGAGGGAGGCAGGGCTGGGACGTGTTCCTCAAGTTGCCAGGTCAGCTTGGGACTTGTAGACAAAGGCTCTGGAAGTGGGTACTAGAGGTGCTCAGTGTGGGACCTGGTCGAGCTTGCAGTGCCTGCGGACAGTGGATGGAGAGATCACGTAGGGGATCAGAGGCACAGGCTGCAAAGGCAGACCCGTGGTGGCCCTGTCAGGGCCAAGTACACGGGTGGGTGAGATCACACAAGCTGCTGGGGTACTGGTGCTCGTGGAATGGCGGAGGAGGTCCCAGGAGGGAGGCGATGGCAGAGGCGACATTCCTACCTGCTGTCATCGTGACTGCTGCTCTTCCTTGCAGGCGGCCGGGGACGGTGCATCAAGCAGGGGGAGAACTGGTACAGTCCCACCGAGTTTGAGGCCATGGCAGGAAGAGCCAGCAGTAAGGACTGGAAAAGAAGCATTCGCTACGCAGGCCGACCCCTGCAGTGCCTCATCCAGGTATCGTTTGTGCGTCCTCACCTGTGCTCAACACACAGCTTGGATGCGGGGCCTCCGAGGTGGCCCAGCCAGAGGGCGGGCACAGACCACGGGGTCAGACACACGGGGTTTGCAGCCTCCACCTCGTGTCCGTGTGGCCTTGGATGAGTGACTGACCCTCTCGTATTTCAGTTTCCGGATTTTTCACATGGGGATGATGATGATCGTGACCCTGTGAGGATTGTTGGGAGAAGTGCATGAGGTCACAGCGCCTGGCATAGAGCAGTTGTAGAAAGGGGGTGTGTCAAATACACAAAAAATGGAAACAGTGGAAGTTAAGATAATCGTTCCTGTTTGAATGCATGTGACCCTTTCAAAGTCGCCTAGCTTTTCTTCTGTCTGCTAAAAAGGAGGACTTCTGATTCCTATTCCAGTTTAGCTCCTGTGTGGTGTTAAGGAAGCAATTCCTCTAGAGCCTTTTGCAAATCTTGAAAGGAAAGAGGGCCGGGCGCGGTGGCTCACGCCTGTAATCCCAGCACTTTGGGAGGCCGAGGCGGGCGGATCACAAGGTCAGGAGATCGAGACCACAGTGAAACCCCGTCTCTACTAAAAATACAAAAAAAAAAAAATTAGCCGGGCGTGGTGGCGGCGCCTGTAGTCCCAGCTACTCAGGAGGCTGAGGCAGGAGAATGGCGGGAACCCGGGAGGCGGAGCTTGCAGTGAGCCGAGATCGCGCCACTGCACTTCAGCCTGGGCAACAGCGTGAGACTCCGTCTCAAAAAAAAAAAAAAAAAAAAAAAAAAAGAAAGGAAAGAGATGGGTTCTGCCACCAATAATGGCACTGTGAAGAAGAGAAGTCTCTGGAAATTACTGGTGGTCGTCTGCTTCTTTTTTGGAGACAGTCTCACCTTGTTGCCCAGACTGGAGTGCAGTGGTTTGATCTTGGCTCACCACAACCTCCACCTCCCAGGCTCAGAGGATTGTCCTGCCTCAGCCTCCCAGGTAGCTAGGATTACAGGCGCCCGTCACCACACCTGGGTTTTTTTTTTTTTTTTTTTAGTAGAGATGGGGTTTCACCCTGTTGGCCAGGCTGGTCTTGAACTCCCGACCTCAAGTGAGACATCCACCTCAGCCTCTCAAAGTGCTGGGATTACAGGCGTGAGCCACAGTACCTGGCCTAATTTTTAATGGAGATCGGGTTTCACCAGGCTGGCCAGGCTAGTCTCGAACTCCCCACCTCAAGTGAGCCGCCCGCCTCGGCCTCTCAAAGTGCTGGGATTACAGGCATGAACCACCATGCCTGGCCCTCATTTCTCAGAATTTTTTTTTTTTTTTTTTTTTTTTTTTTTTTTTTTTTTTTTGAGACGGAGTCTCGCTCTGTCGCCCAGGCTGGAGTACAGTGGCGCGATCTCAGCTCACTGCAAGCTCTGCCTCCCGGGTTCACGCCATTCTCCTGCCTCAGCCTCCCGAGTAGCTGGGACTACAGGCGCTGCCACCACGCCCGGCTAGTTTTTTGTATTTTTAGTAGAGACGGGGTTTCACCATGTTAGCCAGATGGTCTTGATCTCCTGACCTCGTGATCCGCCCGCCTCGGCCTCCCAGAGTGCTGGGATTACAGGCGTGAGCCACTGCGCCCGGCCATTTCTCAGAATTTTTGTCTTTATGAGGTTGGACACGGTGGCTTACTCCTGTAATCCCAGCACTTCAGGAGGCCGAGGTGGACTGATTGCTTGAGGCCAGGAGTTCAAGACCAGCCTGGCCAACATGGCAAAACCCCGTCTCTACTAAAAATACAAAAATTAGCTGGGTGTCGTGGCACAAGCCTATAATCCCAGCTTCTTGGGAGGCTAAGGCACGAGAATCGCTTGCGCCGGGGAGGCAGAGGTTGCAGTAAGCCGAGAACGTGCCACTGCACTCCAGCCTGGACAACCCAACAAGACTCTGTCTCAAAAAAAAAAAAAAAAAAAAAAAAGAGTTTTTGTATTTATGAATGACAGGTAAATGGTAGAAGTGGTTGAAATCTTCTGTTATTGAATGATTCACATTTAGGGGCTGACTTTCTAATGCGTGGTGCTTCTTTTTGCGTTTCAGGACGGGATCTTAAACCCTCACGCTGCCTCTTGCACCTGTGCTGCCTGCTGCGACGACATGACCTTAGTAAGTTGCCAGCATGTCTGGAGCAGGAGCACTTGGTGGAGCTGGGGGTGGCTGAGTGGGTCCCACAGCCCTTGTCCCCTTGGCTGTTTCCCTCTTGCTCTCTGCCTTGGAGAGGGATACTGTCCTTGCTTCTCCTCTGCTGCTCTGTCCCCTGCTCCCTGATACACCACAATGAAACCTGATGTCTCGATGCGGGGGCACGTGGTTGGCCCCCAAGATGTTGCTCAAAGAGCATTTATGGAAACCTTAAGTAATGAAAAGCGGTTATAATGTCACTGCCTTAACTCTAAAACTAAACATACACACTTTTCCTTGTATGTGTGCTGTTAGATATTCTGCGTTTTATAACGTGTCAGAAAAATGCTACTGTAAACTTATTCATGAATAGAGCTTTTAATATCTTTTTGACGTATTTCCTTACTCTGAATTCTTAACTATTTGACAAAGACCCAAAATAATTTTCTTTTTCTTTTTTTTTTTGAGACGGTGTCTCACTCTGTCACCCAGGGTGGAGTGCAGCGGCGCGATCTCGGCTCACTGCAACCTCCGCCTCTGGATTCAAGCAATTCTCCTGCCTCAGCCTCCCGAGTAGCTGGGATTACAGGTGTGAGCCACCACGCCCAGCTAATTTTTGTATTATTAGTAGAGATGGGGTTTTGCCATGTTGGTCAGGCTGGTCTCAAACTCCTGACCACCGGTGATCTGCCCGCCTCGGCCTCCGAAAGTGTTGAGATTACAGGCGTGAGCTACTGCACCTCAGAAAAAAAAAAAAAAAAAACATGGAGAGACCTACCATGTTCTTGGGGTGAAACAGTAAACACCCTAGAATTGTCTAGTTTATATATAGATTTCATGTGATTCTAGTGGAAAAAACAATTTTGTGAATGTAAAATAATTTTGAAGTTGATTTGGAAAAGCCAGTAGGTGAGACTCTTAGAGATGCTGGAGGAGTAAAGGAGCCGGGAGGAGGCGTCGGTCCCCTTTGGGCTGTGAGGAGGCGTCGGTCCCATTGGCAGTCAAGCCTGCGGGTAGATCATTTGCAGGGGCTCCAACGCTGAAGTACTTCGATGTCAGTCTAGGAAATCATGAGCAGGGTCTGTATGTGGAAGGTTCTGAAAAAAATGCTAAAGAAAGAGACCAGAGAAGATTGAAATACATCAACAGGCGTCCTGTGTCCGTGGATTAGAAGACTCAATATAGTAAAGATGTGACTTTTTCCCAAGTTGATTCATAGGTTTAACACGATTACTATCAAAATCCCAGCAGGATTCTTTTTAGATGCAGACAAACTGATTCTAAAATTTATATAGAAAGGTAAAGGAAATTTAAAAAGCCAAAACAGTTTTGAAATAAACATTTAAATGGTTGGAATCACATTGCGGGGTCTTTTTTTTTTTTTTTTTTTTTTTTTTTTGAGACGGAGCCTCGCTCTGCCGCCCAGGCTGGAGTGCAGTGGCCGGATCTCAGCTCACTGCAAGCTCCGCCTCCCGGGTTCACGCCATTCTCCTGCCTCAGCCTCCCGAGCAGCTGGGACTACAGGCGCCCGCCACCACGCCCGGCTAGTTTTTTGTATTTTTAAAGTAGAGACGGGGTTTCACCGTGTCAGCCAGGATGGTCTCGATCTCCTGACCTCGTGATCCGCCCGTCTCGGCCTCCCAAAGTGCTGGGATTACAGGCTTGAGCCACCGCGCCCGGCCTACATTGCGGGGTCTTAAGACTTACTAGCTCGTGACAGTAATCAGGACAGTGTGGCATTGGCAGAAGAGACCCCCAAAATCTGGGTCAGACTAGAGTGTCGTAGACTCCAGCAAATGGCCTTGGAGCGACTGGACGTTCATCGGCAGAGACAAAGGATGACCTAAACTTCACACTTGGTACAAAAATGAATTCAAAATGGGTCACAGATCTAAAGTAAAAGGTAAAACTATAACATTTTTAGGAGAAAACACATTGGAAAATCTTCCTGACCTAGAGTTAGAACTAGGATTTCTTAGATTGGACTTTATCACATTTTAAACCTTTTGGCTTCCACTTGGGGAATGGTGGTGTGATAAGCTCAGTGGACCAACTCTCCACAGAAATAACTAGTGAAAACTGTGAAAAAATAACCCCTTAAGGTCTCCGGAAATTGTCCTAGGTGCATATAGCAAATAAAGAAACATCCAGGAAAATGTACTGAGTCTTGGAAAGAGCAGTGAGGATTGTGACATTTAAGCTAGGACCAGCTCCTTGCCCCCCTTTCTGCCCCCAGCTCCCTATGGAGGAGGCTCCATTCTGGGTGGTTGTGACCAAGAAAACAGGGTTCCCACTCCTCACAGCTCCCGGTCAAGGGATGTGGTATCTCACTGGGAGGGGCAGGCCACTAGCGGTTCTCAACCCCTTCAGCTCCAATTTGCAGTAAATTCCTGGGAAGTGTGACTGAAAATCTCTTCAGTCAGCCCCACTCAGAGGGCAGAGGCGTTACTCAGAGGTGGGAGGCCAAGCATAGGGAGGCCCCAATTTCCCTCAACCCAGGTTGCCCATGGGGTGGAGCGTCCACGCAGTGAGAGGCTGCCACCCCCCCTCACAGAGCCCGGCTGATGCAACAGAGTCCCTCTGATCGACCCAGGCGCTGTTCCCGCCTCCAGGTCTGGAGTAGGGGCTCCAACATTCAGCCCCAAAGAGAGAGAGGCTGTAAGAACACAGAGTTCCAAAGCCCTTCCCAAAGGAACTGACTTGATTTGAAACAGGAAGGGGATGTTCAAAACAATGGACATTTTGGTGGTCAGCAGTTAAGAGGAGGCCAGCAGTTCCATTAGAGCAAGAAACTAAACTAGGTCAGCAGGTTTACCAGAGAGGCGAGGAAAGCCACAGCTAAGAACCCACTGGGGAAACAAGCCCTCAAGTTCTAACCTCTTGGTAAAGAAGCCCTAATTTAATCGGCTCAGACAGTGGAGCAGTGTGTGCCCCAGGGCATTGTTGGAAGTAATGGAGCAGGCAGCTGGCGGTTAGTTGATTCTGACACTTGACTCAACCAACAGCTTAACAGAGATCAGGGAGAGAGACAGCCAAAATCCCCACCACCAAAGGTGACTGCACCCCCAGGGCTGAGCCCTCAGAGGAGCAGCAGCCGAGGCCGCCCCAGGAGAACAGTTTCAGTTAAAGGGTCCAGCCCCATCCCTGAATAATAAACAAGCAGACAGCAGCCAGGAGCTGGGGGAAAGGAGAACAGCTTTCCACTGTTGCTACAGTGTATCACCTGTGTTGTCTGATTCTTAACAAAAGAGTCTAAGACATGCAAAGAGCCATGAACCATACACAGGAGGAGAGCAACAGAAATTGCCTGGAGTGGCCGGGATATTGGGTTTAACAGGCAAAAGCTTTAAAACAGCCATCCTCAGTATGTTCAGAGGACTAAAGAAAACCACAGCTAGCGACTACATGGAAGGTCTGAAGACACTGTCTCCTCACTGGGGAATGTCAATGAAGAGATAGAAATTATTAAAAAAACAAAAAAACAAAGTCGGGCGCAGTGGCTCTCATGCCTGTAATCCCAGCACTTTGGGAGGCCGAGGCGGGTGGATCACGAGGTCAGGAGATTGAGACCATCCTGTCTAACATGTTGAAACCCTGTCTCGGCCGGGCGCGGTGGCTCAAGCCTGTAATCCTAGCACTTTGGGAGGCCGAGACGGGCGGATTGCGAGGTCAGGAGATCGAGACCATCCTGGCTAACACGGTGAAACCCCGTCTCTACTAAAAAATACGAAAAACTAGCCGGGCGAGGTGACGGGCGCCTGTAGTCCCAGCTACTCTGGAGGCTGAGGCAGGAGAATGGCGTAAACCCGGGAGGCGGAGCTTGCAGTGAGCTGAGATCCGGCCACTGCACTCCAGCCTGGGCGACAGAGCCAGACTCCGTCTCAAAAAAAAAAAAAAAAAAAAAAAAGAAACCCTGTCTCTACTAAAAATGCAAAAAATTAGCTGGGCGTGGTAGCGGCACCTGTAGTCCCAGCTACTTGGGAGGCTGAGGCAGGAGAATGGCGTGAACCCGGGAGGTGGAGCTTGCAGTGAGCCTAGATTGCGCCACTGCACTCCAGCCTGGGTAAGAGAGCGAGATTCCGTCTTTATAAAAAAAAAAAAAAAAAAAAAAAAAAAAAAGTCAAATGGAAATTGTAGAATTGGAAAGAAGAATAACTGAATGAAAAATTCACTAGAGTCTCAACAGGTTTGAACTGACAGAATAGACGTTCTGAGCATGTGTCCGGCAGCCTTGTGTGGTGCTGGGCTTGTGAGGGTCTCAGGTCGGAGGCGGGAGTGTCCCAGGCCCAGCTCCGTGAGGGTTTGGCCTCTTTCATGGGAGATCTTTGGTGACTTTTACCGTTTTCTTTAATTGATCCCATGCCTCCTCCTGTCTGGTGCGGTGCTGCTGAAGCTATGCCCTTGTGCTGCCAGCTTTCTCCTCTGTGGCTTCTTCTCATTCCTCCCTTGCTTGGCCCTGGCCCCCACCTATTTTCTGTCCTTTAGGAATTCCTGACCCTTTTTTTTTTTTTGAGACGGATTCTTGCTCTGTCGCTCAGGCTGGAGTGCAGTGGCGCGATCTCTGCTCACTGCAAGCCCTGCCTCCTAGGCACGCCCTTCTCCTGCCTCAGCCTCCCGAGTAGCTGGGACTACAGGCGCCCACCACCACGCCTGGCTAATTTTTTGTATTTTTGGTAGAGACGGGGTTTCACCATGTTAGCCAGGATGGTCTCGATCTCCTGACCTCGTGATCCGCCTGCCTCAGCCTCCCAAAGTGCTGGGATTACAGGCGTGAGCCACCGCGCCCGGCCCTGAATTTCTGACCTTTAATCTGTCGATGACACTTTGTTATTTTGCTGCACTGGTATTCGTATGTTCTTTTTTAAAGTATCCTTTCTGTCATGTTAAGGGATTTGGGGCCTAAAGAGGTGGGATTTTGGCCAGGCGCGATGGCTCACACCTCTAATCCCAGCACTTTGAGAGGCTGAGGCTGGCGGAGCACCTGAGGTCGGGAGTTTGAGATCAGCCTGACCAACATGGAGAAACCCCGTCTCTACTAAGAATACAAAAATTAGCCAGGTGTGGTGGTGTGTGCCTGTAATCCTAGCTACTCAGGAGGCTGAGGTAGGAGAATCACTTGAACCTCGGAGGCAGAAGTTGCAGTGAGCGGAGATCGTGCCACTCCAGCCTGGGAAATAGAGTGAGACTCTGTCTCAAAAAAAAAAAAAAAAGAAAATTAGCTGGGTGTGGTGGCACATGCCTGTCATCCCAGCTACTCAGGAGGCTGAGGCAGGAGAATCACTTGAACCCAGCAGGCGGAGGTTGCAGTGAGCCGAGATCGCGCCACTGCACTCCAGCGTGGGCAACTAGAGTGAAACTCCGTCTAAAAAAAAAAAAGAGGTGGGATTTTTAGGGGCGCTTATCATCTTAATGTGGTCTCGCCATGTGACTCACACACCCCGCGGTGCCCCCACATAAGAGGAGCTGCAAGCGCAGCATAGCTTTTGCACATACCAACGCGGTGGCCTGTCTCCTTTCTCCCCCAGAGTGGCCCAGTCAGGCTTTTTGTGCCTTACAAAAGGCGCAAGAAGGAGAATGAACTGCCCACAACTCCCGTGAAGAAGGACTCCCCCAAGAACATCACGTTGCTTCCAGCCACCGCGGCCACCACCTGTGAGTCTGAGAAAACATAGCTCTAGTTTACTGAGGGGACCTAAGTGCATTGCCTTCTCTCGTCACCACTCCCACGGCCACTGTGGGATTCTCATTTCTAAAGCACATTGCGTGGCCGGAGGGATGTCAATGCCTTCATGCTCCTTTGCAGTGCGGCCCCCGGGTGGGAAGGGCTGTCCCAGTGCCCAGCTCTGTCTTGCTTCCCTGGGATCTGGGCGCTGTCGGCCTCGTCCTGGGCTGTTTCCCAGTGTCAGTGAGCAGAGCCGAGTGCCCAGCACACGCTTGAGGGACGTTTCCTGGCAAGGGTGTCCTTGGTGAGGGATTCTCAGTGCGCTGGATGAGGGCTGCACAGAACTCTGTGGGTCTTTCTCTGTGGCCGGGCTGGAGGGCAGTGTCAGGATCCAGGCTCACTGCAGCCTTGACCTCTTAGTCTCAGGCATTCCTCCCACTTCAGACTCCCAAGTAGCTGGATCCACAGGCACGTGCCACCATGCCCAGCTAATGTTTTTATTTTATTGTACAGACAGGATTTAAATGGGGAGAGATAGCAATAGGAGAAAATGTCTTTGTAACAGGCTTCTGTTAACTAATGTAAGTCTGGGTTTTTGCTTTTATAGAGCAAGGTCTTTCTAAAACACCCTGTCGGCTCCTTCTCGAGGCCCTGGGTGGTGGGTGCAGGAAGAGTCCCACAGCAGCAGAGTCTCGAGATCTGTCGCCAGGATTTTTTTTTTGAGCTGGAGAGGCAGCCTTGCTGTGGGACATGGCTGCTTTTTACCTTCAGCTTGGATTAAATACTTTTTCTTAATTTGAGCCACAAAGTATTTAAAAGTCATTGGAAGTTTTATTTTATGTTTGTTTTCTGGCTGGGCAGCAGTTTCCATGCTGGGGAGCACAGTTTAAACAGTGAACAATTGGTGGTGGCAAGTTGCCATCCTGGTTTTCTCCTCTGAGGTCTTCTCCAAGGTCTGGGATTTCCCGTGTGTCGTTCACATGGGAGGGTACGGTTACCACTGCCTGCACTTTAGCCCAGGCCCCCTCAAGGATTGGTGCCCATGGGTGGCACAGGACCTGTGTGCCGTGGGTGCCACTGCCTGGCCACGTGAAATGTGCTTCTGCCTTTCCAGTCACCGTGACCCCTTCAGGACAGATCACGACCTCGGGGGCACTGACGTTTGACCGGGCATCCACAGTAGAGGCCACTGCTGTCATATCCGAGAGTCCGGCCCAGGGTGACGTCTTCGCAGGAGCCACAGGTGAGCTGCTCCAGTGCCCGCCTGACATGTCCTCGGCATATCCTTGACCATGACATCACATCCCCAGTGCCATATTGGGCTTCGTAGGCTGCTGGGTACCTCGAGAGGGAACTTGAACCAGGCGTTTATTGGTGGGGACAGCGTGTGAGCCACGTCAGTTGGGCGGTGCAGTGTGGGTGGGGTTGGCGTGGCAGTGGGTTACTTGTGACAGATGCCAGGGCCGGCAAAGCTGAAAATACTCTCTGTCTGTCGGCTCCTGCTTCTGACTACAGTTGTGCAACAGAAGTGCGGCCTAGCCGGATGTGTGCTGGAGAATATTCTAGTAGCCACACTGAGGAAAATAAAGGAAAGAGCTACAACTGGTTTTTATAATCTATTTTATTTTAACTGATATAGCCCCAATCCTATGTCAATAATTCAGGCTTGCCCCTTTCAGGGACTCAGTAGCCGTGTGTAGCCATAAGCTACTATGTGTGCTGAATGGCAGGGACTCAGTATCCGCATGTGGCCATAAGCTGCTGTGTGTACTGAATGGCACAGCCTTACAGTGTGATATTTAGGGCCTGCTGTGCGGACAGTCGTCCCGAGGTTCCCTGTCCCTTCTCTCGCCAACAGTCCAAGAGGCCAGCGTGCAGCCCCCATGCAGGGCCAGCCACCCTGAGCCTCACTACCCCGGCTATCAGGACAGCTGCCAGATCGCCCCGTTTCCAGAAGCTGCGTTGCCAACGTCACATCCCAAAATAGGTAGGTTTGAAAGAATTCACACGTGTACAGGTAATTTTCCTCAGAACTGCTTCCTGTGAAAGAATTTCTAGGTGAAATCGGATTCGTTTTGGTTTGTTTTGTTGTTGTTATTGATGCAGTAGATCAGTGGCTGGCAAAGTGTGGCCCACTGCCTATGTTTGTAAATAAAGTTTTATTGACACACAGCCACGTCCATTCATGTGTGTGCTGTAGAAGCTGCTTTTGGTACAACAGCAGGGCACACCCCTAGAAACCAATTGGCCTGTGGAGCTGATGTTCTTTCTGGTGAGTTTGCTGTTATCCTCTTGAAGGTAGACACTCCTCAGTGGCAGGTCTTGGTCTCCCCAGAGCTGGCATGGGCATTCGGTATCTGGTGAAAGAAAGAAAAACCAAGATTGATATCACATGTGGCCTAAATCTTTAAAACGATGATACACTGTAAACGCATTCTAACTTTGATTTTTCGTTTAACTGCACGTTTTTTTTGAGATGGAGTCTCGCTCTATTGCCCAGGCTGGGGTGCAGTGGTGCAATCTTGGCTCACTGCAACCTCTCCCTGGTTCAAGCCATTCTCCTGCCTCAGCCTCCCAAGTAGCTGGGATTACAGGCATGCACCAGCACACCTGGCTAATTTTTGTATTTTTAGTAGAAACGGGGTTTCACCGTGTTGGTCAGACTGGTCGCGAACTCCTGACCTCAAGTGATCCATCTGCCTCATACTCCCAAAGTGCTGGGATTACAGGTGTGAGCCACCACATGCAGCCAAGATTTCTGTATAATTATACTTTTTTTTTTTGAGATGGAGTTTCACTCTGTCGCCCAGGCTGGAGTGCAGTGGCATGATCTCGGCTCACTGCAACTTCTGCCTGCCAGGTTCAAGCAATTCTCCTGCCTCAGCCTCCCGAGTAGCTGGGACTACAGGCGTGCGCCACCATGCCCGGCTAATTTTTTTTTTTTTTTTTTGTAGTTCTAGTAGAGATGGGTTTCACCATGCTGGTCAGGCTGGTCTGAAATTCCTAACCTCGTGATCCATTCGTCTCGGCCTCCCAAAGTGCTAGGATTACAGGCGTGAGCCACCGTGCCCGGCCATCATTATACTTTTTTAAAGGGTGCATATGATCAATATATGATTTATTGAACCTCCCCTGCTGGTGGCAAATGCATGTTTTCCATTTTTCACTATCACAGACAGTGCAAGAAACTTGTTCATGAAAAACTTACCTTGTCATTTTCATTTGCTTGTTTCATTATTCTCTCTTTTGCCTATCTAAACTCTTTCCATCTTTAAAGCTTACCTCAGGGCTGGGCGTGGTGGCTCACTCCTCCTTTTTTTTTTTTTTTTTTTGAGACGGAGTCTTGCTCTGTCACCCAGGCTGGAGTGCAGTGGCCGGATCTCAGCTCACTGCAAGCTCCGCCTCCCGGGTTTACGCCATTCTCCTGCCTCAGCCTCCCGAGTAGCTGGGACTACAGGCGCCCGCCACCTCGCCCGGCTATTTTTTTGTATTTTTTAGTAGAGACGGGGTTTCACCGTGTTAGCCAGGATCGTCTCTCGATCTCCTGACCTCGTGATCCGCCCGTCTCGGCCTCCCAAAGTGCTGGGATTACAGGCTTGAGCCACCGCGCCCGGCCTCCTCCTTTTTTTTGAGACGGAGTCTCGCGCTGCCGCCCAGGCCGGAGTGCAGTGGCCGGATCTCAGTTCACTGCAAGCTCCGCCTCCTGGGTTTACGCCATTCTCCTGCCTCAGCCTCCCAAGTAGCTGGGACTACAGGCGCCCGCCACCTCGCCCGGCTAGTTTTTTGTATTTTTTAGTAGAGATGGGGTTTCACCGTGTTAGCCAGGATGGTCTCGATCTCCCAACCTCGTGATCCGCCTGCCTCAGCCTCCCAAAATGCTGGGATTACAGGCTTAAGCCACTGCGCCCGGCCCCCCCCTTTTTTTTTTTTAGATGGAGTCTTGCTCTGTTGCCCAGTCTGGAGTGCAGACTACAAGCGTGCACCTCCATGCCTGGCTAATCTTTGTATTTTTAGTAGAGACGGAATTACAGGCGTGTAATCCCAATTACAGGGGGATTAAATCACCCCTTTAATCCCAGCACTTTAGGAGACCGCGACCAGGAGTTTGAGACCAGCCTGGGCAACATAAGGAGACCCCATCTCTATTAACTGGAAAAAAAAAAATGTGGGGTGGGTGTTGGTGAAGTATTTATACCAAGAAATCAGCAAATGCTTGAAATCAGGGCTTTTTCTCCAGGAGGGCTGGGGGTTCGCATCAACCGCTCACCCCTGGTGCAAGGTGTGCATGTGGCTCCTGGATCTCTGTGCCCGGGTGCCCTTGGCGGGCAGAAGTCGGAAACGTTCTCATGTGCACATGTGCACGTTTGTGCTCCAGGTCTGTGTGTGTTGAAAGCTGTGAGTTTGCCCCAGTGTCTCTAGTTCCAGTGCAGAACCTCAGGGTTTGTTCTAGTTCCTTTCCTTTCCCACTTTGTAACTTCCTTCTCCAATTGCAAGAAACCCCACTGGGCGATGGCTCATGCCTGTAATCCCAGCACTTCGGGAGGCCGAAGTGGGCAGACCACCTGAGGTCAGGAGTTCGAGACCAACCTGACCAACGTGGAGAAAGCCCATCTCTACTAAAAATACAAAATGAGCCAGGCCTGGTGGCAGATGCCTGTAATCCCAGCTACTCGGGAGGCTGAGACAGGAGAATCACTTGAACCCGGGAGGCGGAGGTTGTGGTGAGCTGAGATGGCGCCATTGCACTCCAGCCTGGGCAACAAAAGCTAAACTCCATCTCAAAAAAAAAAAAGGAGAGAGAAAAGAAAAGAAGCCCACCTACCATTATCTTTAATAAATCTCCTATGTGTGACTGCAGGCGCCCAGGAAGACTTTCCAGGTGGGTGGAGTTGAAAGCAGGGTTTCTTTTGTCAGCTTGACTCTTTAGAAGATTTAGCCTGGGGCCGGGCGTGGTGGCTCACGCCTGTAATCCCAGCACTTTGGGCACCCTTGGATCACCTGAGGTCAGGAGACTGGCCTGGCCAACATGGTGAAACCCCATCTCTACTAGAAATACAAAACCAGCCGGCCGTGGTAGTGGACGCCTGTAATCCCAGCTACTCGGGAGGCCGAAGTGGGCAGACCACCTGAGGTCAGGAGTTCAAGACTGACCTGACCAACGTGGAGAAACCCCATCTCTACTAAAAATACAAAATGAGCCAGGCCTGGTGGCAGATGCCTGTAATCCCAGCTACTCGGGAGGCAGGCGAATCGCTTGGACCCGGGAGGCAGGGAGCCAAGATGGCACCACTGCCCTCCAACTTGGGCAACAGAGCGAGACTCTGATTTAGCTGCTTCCCTCCCCGGTCATTGTCCTCAGCTCTGATTCCGTGAACGTTTCCAGGTCCAGCAGCCACATTCGGATGAGTTTTACAACGTGGAGCTGGGTGGGTGGAGCGGGAAGGGATGGGACATCTTCCTGCCTCTTTTGTGTGCTGGGGGGATGTCAGGTGCTGGGGGGTGTCAGGTGCTAGAGGGATGTTAGGTGCTGGGGGGTGTGTCAGGTGCTGGGGGGCTGTCAGGTGCTGGGGGGGTGTCAGGTGCTAGAGGGATGTCAGGCGCTGGGGGATGTCAGGTGCTGGGGCGTGCGTCAGGTGCTGGGGGGCTGTCAGGTGCTGGGGGGGTGTCAGGTGCTAGAGGGATGTCAGGCGCTGGGGGGATTCAGGTGCTGGGGGGTGTGTCAGGTGCTGGGGGTCTATCAGGTGCTGGGGGGTATGTCAGGTGCTGGGGGGTGTCAGGTGCTGGGGGGGTGTCAGGTGCTGGGGGGTTGTCAGGTGCTGGGGAGTCAGGTACTAGGGGGGTGTCAGGTGCTGGGGGGTTGTCAGGTGCTGGGGAGTCAGGTACTAGGGGGGTGTCAGGTGCTGGGGGGTGTCAGGTGCTGGGGGGGTGTCAGGTGCTGGGGGGTTGTCAGGTGCTGGGGGTTGTCAGGTGCTGGGGAGTCAGGTACTAGGGGGATGTCAGGTGCTGGGGGGTTGTCAGGTGCTGGGGAGTCAGGTACTAGGGGGGTGTCAGGTGCTGGGGGGTGTCAGGTGCTGGGGGTGGTCAGGTGCTGGGGGTGTCAGGTGCTGGGGAGGTGTTGGGTGCTGGGGATGGTCAGGTGCTGGGGAGTGTCTGGTGCTGGGGGGTGTCAGGTGCTGGGGGTGGTCAGGTGCTGGGGGTGGTCAGGTGCTGGGGGGTGTCAGGTACTGGGGGGTGTCAGGTACTGGGGGGGGGTGTCAGGTACTGGGAGTGATCAGGTGCTGGGGGTCTCAGGTGCTGGGGGGTGTCAGGTACCGGGGGGTGTCAGGTACTGGGAGTGATCAGGTGCTGGGGGTCTCAGGTGCTGGGGGGTGTCAGGTACCGGGGGGTGTCAGGTACTGGGAGTGATCAGGTGCTGGGGGTCTCAGGTGCTGGGGGGTGTCAGGTACTGGGAGTGGTCAGGTGTGCTGGGGGTGTCAGGTGCTGGGGGGGGGTGTCAGGTGCTGGGGGGGTATCAGGTGCTGGGGAGATGTCAGGTGCTGGGGGTGTCAGGTGCTGGGGAGATGTCATCGGGCAGTGATTTGTTGTTTGTTGGTCAGTTTTTTACCCGACTTCTGACATTATGTGAGAGTTTTCTTTTTTTTTTTTTGAGGTGGAGTCTCACTCTGTCACCCAGGCTGTAGTACAGTGGCATGATCTCAGCTCACCGCAACCTCCACCTCCCGGGTTCAAATGATTCTTATGCCTCAGCCTCCCGGGTAGCTGGGATTATAGACACTTTCATGCCTAGCTAATTTTTGCATTTTTTGGTGGAGATCGGGTTTCACCATGTTGATCAGGCTGGCCTCAAACTCCTGACCTCAAGGGATCTGCCCGCCTCAGCCTCCCAAAGTGCTGGGATTACAGGTGTGAGCCACCATGCCTGGCATTTTTTCTTTTTGAGACAGGGTCTCAGGTCACTAAGGCCAAAGGACGGTGGTACAGTCATGGTTCTCTGTAGCCTCGACCACCTGGGCTCAAACCATCCTCCCGCCTCAGCTTCCTAAGTAACTGGGATCACAGGTGAATGCCACCATACCTAGCTAGTTGTTTTTGTTTTTGATTTTTGTTTCGTAGAGACAAGGTCTTGCTATGTTGCCCAGGCTGGTCTTGAACTCCTAGGCTCAAGTGATCCTCCCACCTCAGCCTCCCAAAGTGTAGGGATTATAGGCATGAGCCACTGCGCTGAGTGATTAGAATTTTTTTTTTAAATTTAATTAATTAATTAATTTATTTATTTGAGACAGAGTCTCGTTCTGTCACCCAAGCTGGAGTGCAGTGTCACAATCTCGACTCACTGCAAGCTCTGCCTCCCGGCTTCACACCTTTCTCCTGCCTCAGCCTCCCTAGTAGCTGGGACTACAGGCGCCCGCCACCACGCCTGTCTAATTTTTTGTATTTTTTTTTTAGCAGAGACTGGGTTTCACTGTGTTAGCCAGGGTGGTCTCCATCTCCTGACCTCATGATCCGCCCGCCTTGGCTTCCCAAAGTGCTGGGATGACAGGCGTGAGCCACTGTGCCTAGCTGATAATTTTTAACGGGGGCCATTTTGAAGCTAGGAAATTGATTCATTTCTTGGTTTATTTTGCTTTCCAAATGCTCTAGTGTTGACATCCCTGCCTGCGCTTGCCGTCCCACCCCCGACTCCCACCAAAGCGGCACCTCCCGCGTTGGTCAATGGGCTGGAGCTGTCAGAGCCGCGGAGCTGGCTGTACCTGGAGGAGATGGTCAACTCCTTGCTCACCACCGCACAGCAGCTGAAGACGCTGTTTGAGCAAGCCAAACATGCCAGCACCTACCGAGAAGCTGCCGCAAACCAGGCCAAGATCCACGCTGACGCAGAGCGGAAGGAGGTAACCTTGGAATAAATGGGTAGACACGACCTGTGCTGAGTCCCTCAGGCCGCCCTGGCGCCTGCGCCCAGCCGTGTAAGACCCACCTTGGCCCACAAGGCCCCTGCCCCACCTTTCTGGAAAAGGGAGCGGTGGAGAGTCATTTACTTACAAATGAAGCTTTTTCTACAGAAAAGTGGCAGCTATTAGTGTCAAGGTGGTTTTGGTTTTTGTAGAGAAGGTTTCTTTGTTTCGGAAAGGGAAACGATTTTATGCACATCAGCCATTCTGAATACTCAGCTTTTCTAGACGTTATTCATACTTCAGGTTGTCTTCCCCTAGTGAGATGTGCTTATATTTTATGAAATTTGGAGAACATCATCTGTTGAGTCTCTGAGTATCAGTGACTGGCAGGGCGAATGCTCAGCGCCTCCCTGGTGCCAAGCTCCCTCCATCTGCTGTTACAAAGCCCTGCCAGCTCTGGCATGTTCTTCAGAAGGCGGCTCCTGTGCGTGGTGGGAGGCTCCCAGGCGTCGTACCCATGTTTTCTGCAGCTTCCTCTTACTGCAGCACAAGCAAAAGGTCACTTAGGCCCCTTCGACCTCTTTTCATATGAAGTCTCTACTTCATATGAACCCTTTACTTAGATTGAAGACTTTTAGGTAATGTAAAGGTTTGGGTGGGTGACATGAATAGAGTAGAGAGAAATTACTAGAGCCCGAGTAAGCTGGAGGGAGGATTTCACCTTGTCACCCAGGCTGGAGTACAGAGGTGTGACCTCGGCTCACTGCAGCCTCAAGTTCCCAAGCTCAAGCAATCCTCCCGCCTCAGCCCCCCAGTAGCTGGGACTGTGGGCATGTGCCACCAGGCTTGGCTGATTTGTGTATTTTTCATAGAGAGAGGGTCTCGCTGTGCTGCCAGGCTGATCTCCAACTCCTGAGCTCAAGCCATGCACCCACCTCAGCCTCCCAAAGTGCTGGGAGTACAGGCGTGAACCACTGTGCCCGGCCAAAATGTTTCGTTAATTAATTAGCTGGATCACTTGATCCCAGGGGATAGAGGCTGCAGTGAGCCGTGATCACGCCACCGTGCTCCAGCCTCGGCAACAGAATGAGACCCTGTCTCAAAAAATCAAAAAGAAGTGTTTTATGATCATGTATATACTCTTTGTGGTGAATATTACATATACCCTTGAAAAGAGTTTTATTCAGTCATTGGTTTTCATTTTCTGTAACGTCATTAGGTCAAGGTGGTTCATAGTGTGGTTCAAATATTGTTTTTCTTCAACCTAAAGATGTACTTTTAGCATTTCTTTTCATATCGGTCTGTTGGCCATGAATTCTCTGTTTTTGTTTATCTGTAATGTCCCTCTTTCACCTTTATTTTTTTTTTTAATTTTTTTTTTTAATTTTTTTTTTTTTTTTTGAGACGGAGTCTCGCTCTGTCGCCCAGGCTGGAGTGCAGTGGCCGGATCTCAGCTCACTGCAAGCTCCGCCTCCCGGGTTCATGCCATTCTCCTGCCTCAGCCTCCCGAGTGGCTGGGACTACAGGCGCCCGCCACCTCGCCCGGCTAGTTTTTTGTATTTTTTTAGTAGAGACGGGGTTTCACCGTGTTAGCCAGGATGGTCTCGATCTCCTGACCTCGTGATCCGCCCGTCTCGGCCTCCCAAAGTGCTGGGATTACAGGCTTGAGCCACCGCGCCCGGCCTCACCTTTATTTTTGAGGGACATTTTTGAGTGATGTGGAATTCTGGGTTGTCACTTACACATATATATATATATCTATATCTCTCTATATATATATATGTATGTATTTTTTTTTTTTTTTTTTTTTTTGAGACAAGTCTCGCTCTTGTTTTCCAGGTTGGAGTGCAGCGGCGCAATCTTGGCTCACTGCAACCTCTGCTTCCCGGGTTCAAGCAATTCCCCTGCCTCAGCCTCCTGAGTAGCTGGGACTATAGGTGTGTGCCACCACACCCAGCTAATTTTTGTATTTTTGGTGGAGACGGGGTTTCGCCATGTTGCTCAGGCTGGTTTGAACTCCTGGGTTCAAGTGATCCACCCGCCTGGGCCTCCCAAAGTGCTGGGATTACAGGCATGAGCTAACACACTGGCCTATTTATTTATTTATTATTTTTTGAGACATGAGTCTTGCTCTGTCACCAGGCTGGAGTATAGTGGCCCCATCTCGGCTCACTGCAACCTCCAGCTCCTTGGTTCAAGTGATTCTCCTGCCTCAGCCTCCTGAGTAGCTGGGATCACAGGCACACACCACCATGCCCAGCTAATTTTTTTTTTTTTTTTTTGTGAGACAGAGTCTCGCTCTGCCGCCCAGGCTGGAGTGCAGTGGCGTGATCTTGGCTCTCTGCAAGCTCCGCCTCCCGGGTTCACGCCATTCTCCTGCCTCAGCCTCCCGAGTAGCTGGGACTACAGGCGCCCGCCACCTCGCCCGGCTAGTTTTTTTTTTGTATTTTTTAGTAGAGACGGGGTTTCACCGTGTCAGCCAGGATGGTCTCGATCTCCTGACCTCGTGATCCGCCCGTCTCGGCCTCCCAAAGTGCTGGGATTACAGGCTTGAGCCACCGCGCCCGGCCTAATTTTTTGTATTTTTTTTTATTAGAGATGGGGTTTTGCCATGTTGGCCAGACTGGTCTTGAACTCCTGACCGACCTCAGGTGTTTCACCCACCTCGGCCTCCCAAAGTGCTGGGATTACCGGCGTGAGCCACCACGCCTGGTCTCAGGATCTACTTCTTTTGGCTAATTTTTCCCTTCACTGTGGATCCTGTTATCCCTTCTTCACACGTCTAGTACTTCCTGATTGTCTGTTGGAATTTTAGTTTATATACTGTTAATATGGTGGAGTTTATATGGTAGAGACTCTGAATTCTGTTGGATTCTGTTGTCTTCCCCTGAAGAGTGTGGGCTTTGTTCTCGGAGGCTGAATTCCTGCCGATCACCCTGAAGAGGCTCAGTGTTTATGCTGTTAGGGCAGGTCTGACTGGCTTTTGCTTCTGCCTGACACATCCTTAGTCTTGGATCTGCGAAGGTGTGGTTTTTCTGGATGTTCCTGGGAAGCCTGAGGTGTTTTTAAGCCTCTAACTTGTGAAGGTTGAAACTCCAGACTCTCAGGTGGTGAGCAGCAGCCGCTGTCTCAACTCAAGTGTTCTCCGTCCTCCAGCCGTCCGTTTCTGCTGGGCCCCTGGGAGTCTTCCCCACACACTGCGTCAGCAGCTCAGGGTCAGACAAGTACGTGGGGAGCATTTATGTGCTGGATGGGGATGTCTTCTCTCTGTGCCTGCTCCTTTCTGGGGTTTCTCCCCTCATTTTCCAGGCACTTTGTCAGCTCCGGCCAGGGTGACTGCAGCCTCCTACCACGGTGTGGCCACCCACGTCTGGTGGCCTGGGTTGGCCTCTGGGAGAAGCCATCCTGGCTCCATCTCCCTGCTGCGTCACCTGTCCCTGCTGCGTCACCTGTCCCTGCTGCGTCACCTGTCCCTGCTGCATCACCTGTCCCTGCTGCGTCACCTGTCCCTGCTGCGTTACCTGGCTGCCTCTGTCCCCTGCCCATTCGGCAGTCAGAGTGTCTGATGCCGCTGGATCAGCCGGATCCCTGCCCTGAAAGCCTGGGCTTTGAATTTTATTTGTACTTTTATGTACTTCTGTGAAAGAAATGTGACATGAAATCCCTTTTTCTTAAAATCCCATTTGGTAGACGGCTAAGCCTTTTAAAAAGTTAGAAAGGGCGGCCCCTTTCTCAGCTGGAAGCAGCTGTTGCAGTGAACATCCCATGCTTCTGAAAATGTCAGGAGTTAGAAGAAATGTCAGGAAGTGTTAGAAGCATTGCGTGCCCTTTCTCTCAAGCTGTGTATCGGATGTGTCATTTGTAAAGCCATTAGTTGAATCGCTGAGTCAGGACTTAGAGGGACCAAGTGTGAACCCTATCCCCCTCCTCTCAGTGTGAATAGCCGAGCCAGGACTTAGAGGAACTGAGTGTGACACCCTGTCCTCCTGCTCTCAGTGTGAATAGCTGAGCCAGGACTTAGAGGGACCAAGTGTAACACCCTGTCCTCCTCCTCTCAGTGTGAATAGCCAAGCCAGGACTTAGAGGGACCGAGTGTGACACCCTGTCCTCCTCCTCTCAGTGTGAATCGCTGAGCCAGGACTTAGAGGCTCTGAGTGTGACACCCTGTGCTCCTCCTCTCAGTGTGAATAGCTGAGCCAGGACTTAGAGGGACCAGGTGTAACACCCTGTCCTCCTCTCAGTGTGAATAGCTGAGTGAGGACTTAGAGGGACCGAGTGTGATGCCCTATCTTCTCTCTTCCTCCTCTCAGTGCCATGGCTTGGGGTGGACGCTGCTTCACACTCCTGCATGGTGGCCCAGACACAGTGGGTTTCATTTTCTTTTCTTTTTTTTTTCTTTTTTCTGGTAGCTACAAAAGTGAACTGTTTTTTTTTTTTTTTCCTTTTTCTTGAGACAGAGTTTCGCTCTTGTTGCCCAGGCTGGAGTGCAATGGCGTGATCTCAGCTCACTGCAACCTCTACCTCCTGGGTTCAAGCGATTCTTCTGTCTCAGCCTCCTGAGTAGCAGGGATTACAGGCATGTGCCACCATGCCTGGATGATTTTGTATTTTTAGTAGAGATGGAGTTTCTTCATGTTGGTCACCTGGTCTCGAACTCCCAACCTCACATGATCCGCCCGCCTCAGCTTCCCAAAGTGCTGGGATTATAAGGCGTGAGCTACTGCACCCAGCCCTGTTTTGTCCATTTTCTTGAGACATCTTAAATGAACCTACAACTTTGGGAAGCCATGCTAGCAGACAGGACCACGGTGCTTCCTGTGATGGGGCCATCTCCTAGAGTCCAGCAGACCAGACCTTTGCAAGAAAAACCACTGAGGAGATGGAGGAGGAAAGGTCAAAAGCCTGATATTCACTCCAGAGGTGTCTTTTTTTTTTTGATGAGTCTTGCTCTGTCACCCAGGCTGGAGTGCAGTGGCAGGATCTCAGCTCACTGCAACCTCCACCTCCCGGGTTCAAGCAATTCTCCTGCCTCAGTCTCCCAAGTGGTTGGAATTACAGGTGCGCACCAGCACGCCTGGCTAATTTTTGTGTTTTTAGTAGAGATGGGGTTTCGCCATATTGGCCAGGCTGGTTTTGAACTCCTGACCTCAAGTGATCCACCCTCCTTGGCCTCCCAAAGTGCTGGGATTACAGATGTAAGCCACAATGCCCAGGTAAGTTTTGTGTTTTTTTTTTTTTTTTTTTTTTTTTGAGACGGAGTCTCGCTCTGTCGCCCAGACTGGAGTGCAGTGGCGCGATCTCGGCTCACTGCAAGCTCTGCCTCCCGGGTTCACGCCATTCTCCTGCCTCAGCCTCCGGAGTAGCTGGGACTACAGGCGCCCGCCACCACGCCCGGCTAATTTCTTTTTGTATTTTTAGTAGAGACGGGGTTTCACCGTGTTAGCCAGGATGGTCTCGATCTCCTGACCTCGTGATCCGCCCGCCTCGGCCTCCCAAAGTGCTGGGATTACAGGCTTGAGCCACCGCGCCCGGCCAGTTTTGTGTTTTTTATAGAGACAGGATCTCGCTATGTTGCCCAGGCTGATCCTGAACACCTGGTCTCAAGAAATTTGCCCAGTCAGCTTCCCAGAGTCTGGGACTCTAGGCATGAGCCCCTGCTCTTGGCCCCCAGGCCAGTAGTGAAAAACAAGATATCATCCCTTTCAGAGCATCAGGACGGCGGTTGTGCTCAGGGAGGCTGGGAACGGGCATCGTGCCCTCTGGGGGTGCGGCAGGCTCACTTGACTGGAAGAGATTTTCATGGTGCTGCTGCCCCCTGCTGTCCTGCTGACTGCTCTGCTCTCCTGCTGACCCCCCTGCTGCCCTGCTGACCCCTCTGCTGCCTACTGACCCCTCTGCTGCCCTGCTGACCCCTCTGCTGCGCTACTGGCCCCCCTGCTCTCCTGCTGACCCCCCTGCTCTCCTGCTGACCCCCCTGCTCTCCTGCTGACCCCCCTGCTGCCTGCTGACAGCCCTGCTGCCCTGCTGAGGGCTCACCTGGTGAACAGTCACAGGCTCTTGCAGACGTGGTTGCCCGTGCCCATGCCGTGTGCATGCAGCCATTCTAGCAAAGGTGATGGTCACTTGGACCATTGTGGTGACATGATGGCTACAGCATCCAGGCCGGAGCAAGGCTGCTGGGGTCTGGTGAGATGATGGCTCTGAATCAGACGCGGAGATTCCGTTGAGATCAGCCCCACAGGCATCTTACGAGAGCTCGGAGGGGAGGCCCATCCTACCAGGACTTCTGTGTCTCTTCAGCCTGTGTCCCTTCAGCCGGCGGTGACAGCAGCACAGAGCAGCCTCCGGAGCCTGGGGGTGCAGACTGGGACAGGCGGGAGTTGGAAGTCGGCGAGGGGAGGAACGTGGTTGCATGTTGGCCTCCTCCTGCCCTGTAGGAAGGACCGAATGGTTCCCCCAACAGTAGGATGAAAGTGAGTTTTCGTGGCCACTGCAGAATGGGAGGAAGGCTTTATGCTGGGGTGTCCAATCTTTTCTCTTCCCTGGGCCACACTGGAAGAAGAGGAATTGTCTTGGGCCACACATTAAAAATCTCATCTTTTTTTTTTGTTTTTTCTTTTTATGAGACAGAGTCTTGCTCTGTTGCCCAGGCTGGAGTGCGGTGATGTGATCTCAACTCACCACACACAACCTCTGCCTCCCGGGTTCAAGTGATTCTCTTGCCTCAGCCTGTCGGGTAGCTGGCATTACAGGTGCGCACTACTGCGCCCAGCTAGTTTTTTTATTTTTCTTAGTAGAGACAGGGTTTTGCCTTGTTGGCCAGGCTGGTCTTGAACACCTGACCTCGTCATCCACCCGCCTTGGCGTCTCAAAGTGCTGGGATTACAGGCATGAGCCACCGTGCCCGGCCCATAATGTTTTAAGAAAGTTTATGAATTTGTGTTGGGACTCATGCAAAGCCATCCTGGGCTGCATGCAGCCCACGGGCCATGGGTTGGACAAGCTTGTTTTGTGCCACTAAATAGTTATTTGTAATTTGTGCTGGAAAGTCAGGGATTGACAGGTGGACGGCACTGTCTCTGAATGGAAAGGTCCACGTGTGGGGATGAGGAAGCCTCACTCGTGAGCACCCATCACAGAGCTCCCATGCCTCCAGCAGTGGGGAGGGCAGGCCTGACGCTGCCACTTCAACATTTTATCTGGAATGGTTTTTTTTTTGAGATGGAATTTCGCTCTCGTTGCTCAGGCTGGAGTGTGATGGCACAATCTCAGCTCACTGCAACCTGTGCCTCCCAGGTTCAAGCGATTCTTCTGCCTCAGCCTCCCAAGTAGCTGGGGTTACAGGCACTTGCCACCACGCCTGGCTAATTTTTGTATTTTTAGTAGACGTGGGGTTTCACCATGTTGGCCAGGCTAGTGTTGAACCCCTGACCTCAGGTGATCCGCCTGCCTTGGCCTCCCAAAGTGCTGGGATTACAGGCATGAGCCTCCGTACCCGGCCTTTTAGCTGGAATTAAAAAAAAAAAAAAAAAAATCAAATGTAGCCCAGCTGAAGCTATTAAGGGGATTGTTGCCAGTTTTAACCATGGGAAATCTGCATTCGTGTGTATGTAATGAGCTCTGCAGAGATTCAGCAAGGCAGAAGAGCAGATGCCCTTGGCCGTCAAGGGCACAGTGTCCAGTGGAAGCTAGCCGAGTGGCTGCAGGGTCTTGGACTCACGGCTGTGGCCCCAACTTGTTGTTGGCCATGCTGCCCTGAGCCCAAACCCCATTCCTCCAGCCTATCCCTGTTTCTAGTAGCTCTCTCTCAGGCTTTCTTCAGTCTCCCTAACTTCCTTTTAAAGTGTTAAATATAGCACAGCACAGAAGTGTATGAAAGGGAGAAGAATATGTAAGTTGGACAGTAAATAACAATGTCATTGACTCCTAGGGAGCTCAGAAATAGGTCTGTGCTGTGCTCGGATGGTGCCTTCGTGCCTGGGGATCTGGAAGGGTGGAGCCAGACCCAGAGCAGCCGCTTCCCCGCGGGCCTCCGACACTGTAAGGCCGCCGGTGCCACAGGCAGCGCTGAGAGGGACTTGTGTTTCGGTGACATTTCCCTGAAGTCCAGGCATGGGGGTTTTGTAAATGAGGGCTTTGCCTGCCTTGTTCTCTAGTGTCAGCCTAACATTCACGTGAGCCAGATCGGCCTGGCCAGACCCAAGGCAGCTCAGTCAGCTGTTCTGCATCAGAGGGCAGATTCCAAAGCCGGACCTGTGTCCCGCCGTGGCCGAGTGAGCGAGGGTTGCTGGTGTCTTTGGGATACTCGGGAGCAGCCCGCCATCCCCACGTCCCCAGGGAACTCTTTGGAGCACGGCCGGCAGTGTGGAAGCCCCCAGAAACGCAGCCTCGGAGTCTCCCGAGGGAGCTGGGGGTGTGGTGAGACGGGAGGGGCGGCCAGGTGCCCAGAACAGGGTGAAGCGGCACTGGTGGGGCAGGCTGGGAAAAGCACAGAGGTGGCTGCGCGAATATTCCCACCTCAGCGGGACCCAGCCTGACCAGCGGGACCCAGCCTGACCAGCAGGATGAGGTGTGTGGGCTTTCGGGGGCAGGGGTGGGGCAGGTTGTAAATTTGATTTTGCCCGATGCTTCCTCAGAGATCTGTATCATGGTCATTTCATAGAAACGGCAAACTCTGTCCCAGCTCAAAATGATGCTGTTAGACTAATCCTTTGATCTCCTTACGCGTGCGGCTCAGCTTTCAGCTAAATCTGCTTGATTTTATGAGGGTTTTCTCTTATTTCTGTTGCTTCCTCAAGGGAGAGTAATCCAGTCTAATTTACATTTCTCTTACTTTTAAGCTGAGCTGCTGCACCCTCACGGGACACAGTCATGGGGAGCCCTCTGCCCCATGGTGGGCGTCGGTGAAGCCACAGTGGTCCTGGGGGCAGACCTCAAGGGTGCGCAGCAGCAGCCCCCGGGCCCCGTCTATCCGAGCCCCGCCTGGCCCTGCCTGCCCTGTGTCGGGGGCTTTGTATTTCAGCCTCCATGCAGGGTGACGCTGGGGCTCCCCAGCGTCCAGTTCACAGCTTCAGGGTCCAGCAGGTTCTCCTGAAGCCCCGTCCACCACCGGCTTCCTGCTCACTCTCCCCTCTGTCTCTCCAGAGGGGCCAGGCCTATGGAACGAGGCGGCTGCTTCACCTGAACTCACCGCAGTGCCGGGAAAGGAGCCTCTGGGACGAGACCCAGGAGTGGATCTGCAAAGGGTACTCAGGGTTCTCCCAGCGGCTCTGAACCCCAAGGCCAAGTCGCCCTCCAGTCACCTGGCTCCTGAAGCAAGCGGAGGCCCCTGTGGCCACAGTCAGTTCAGGAGTGATGGTGACATGGAGTCGGCTCCAACGAGGCCCCTGGCAGCGTTCACATCCTCTGAGAATAAGTCATAAAGAAAGCACTCCCCGTGAGATACACACTCCACCAGGCCGCCTCCAACCACAGCCTCAACTCCATCCTGGGTGTGTCTAGGTTTTCTTTTTTATTATTATTATTTTGTATCGTTCCAGACATGTTCTCCCTCTGTCACCCAGGCTGGAGTGCAGTGGTGCGACCTCAGCTCACTGCAACCTCCACGTCCTAGGCTCAAGCGATCCTCCCACCTCAGCCTCTCTAGTAACTGAGAGGTGCATGCCACCATGCCCAGCTAATTTTTTTTTGTTGTTGTTGTTGAGACGGAGTCTCGCTCTGTCGCCCAGGCTGAAGTGCAGTGGCCAGATCTCAGCTCACTGCAAGCTCCGCCTCCCGGGTTCACGCCATTCTCCTGCCTCAGCCTCCCAAGTAGCTGGCACTACAGGCGCCCGCCACCTCGCCCAGCTAGTTTTTTGTATTTTTTTTTTTTTTTTTAGTAGAGACGAGGTTTCACTGTGTTAGCCAGGACGGTCTTGATCTCCTGACCTCGTGATCCGCCCGTCTCGGCCTCCCAAAGTGCTGGGATTACAGGCTTGAGCCACCGCGCCCGGCCTGCTAATTTTTTTTTATATATATAGACAGGGTTTTGCCATGTCACCCATGCTGGCCTTAAACTCTTGGGCTCAAGCGATGCTCCCGCCTCAGCCTCCCAAAGTGCTGGGATTACAGGTATAGCCACAATGCCTGGCCAGTATCTAGGTTTTCAAGTTAGACTTAGCTTTATTTGCAGAAAGAATAATGAATACATTATTAGCTTATTCTTTGATGGTTAAAAAATTAATAGGCATTGGCAGGCAGCGGTGGCTCACACCTGTAATCCCAGCATTTTGGGAGGTCGAGGCGAGCGGATCACGAGGTCAGGAGATGGAGACCATCCTGGCTAACACGGTGAAACCCCATCTCTACTAAAAATACAAAAAACTAGCCGGGCGAGGTGGCGGGCGTCTGTAGTCCCAGCTATTCGGTTCACGGGAGAATGGCGTGAACCTGGGAGGCGGAGCTTTCAGTGAGCCAAGATCTGGCCACTGCACTCCAGCCTGGGCGACACAACGAGACTCCGTCTCAAAAAAAAAAAAAAAAAGAAAAAAAAAATTAATAAGCATTTTATATGTGATCTTATGGTCTTACTCTTGGTTGGCTGTTTCTGAAGGAGTGGCTTTGTTATCTGTAATTTGTCTAATTTAAAAATCAATTATAATGAAACCAGCATATGTGATTCACAAGGCTTTTTTTCCACCTGGACCAAAGTACACCAGCTATTGTGTTGCCAGAGGTGTGTTCCCATTGTGTGATGTGCAGGTGGGGGCCCCTGCAGCAAGGAAGGCCGGCCCGGGAACCCCTTCGCAGTCTGTGCTGAGGGTGCTCTGCTGCAGTCTTCTCCTCTGCCCGCCCGCTGCCCAGAGAACTCTGAATGCCAGTGGCAGTGCCACTGCTCGGCAGCATGAGCTTCTCGGGGTGTCCGGGCAGGCCTGGGCACTTCTGCCCTCTGTGCCGTCCACAGTCCTGTGATTTCCTGACGGTTTCCTGAAAGTACAGAATGGACTCATCAATGTCCTTGGCAGCAGAAACGCGGTGTCTTGTCCTAACCTTCTGCAACGCAACTCACCTCTTCCACAGTAATGAATGGGTATTTTTTTATTTTATTTTTATTTTTTGAGACAGTCTTGCTCTGTCGTGCAGGCTGGAGTGCAATGGTGTGATCTCGGCTCACTGCAACCTCTGCCTCCCGGATTCAGGCAATTCTTCTGCCTCAGCCTCCCGAGTAGCTGGGACTACAGGTGCCCGCCACCACGCCCAGCTAATGTTTGTATTTTTAGTAGAGATGGGGTTTCACCATGTTGGCCAGGCTGGTTTCGAACTCCTGACCTTATGATCCGCCCTCCTCGGCCTCCCAAAGTGCTGAAATTACAGGCGTGAGCCACTGCGCCCGGCCAATGAATGGTTATTTTTAAAAATAAACGTATTTCGGGATAATTTTAGGTTTACAGAAAAGTTGAAGAGTGAGCACAGAAGATCCCTTCTGCCACTCCGCAGCCTCCTTTCTGTAACTTCTGAGTCCACAGGGCGTGGCTGTTGTAGCTCAGAATCCAGCACTGGTGTCACTGTGAACTCCAGACTTTGAATTTCACTATCAACATCCTGTTTCTGCTCCAGGACCTTGTCCCCGCTGCCACCTGTGGGAGATGGCCTCCCGTGCGCCATTTACCCAGCACCCTCAGGCCTGTGACGGTCTCTCAGTCTTTCCTTGTCTTCCGTGCCCTGCAGTTCTGAGGGGTCTGGCCAGGCAGTTTGTCCAGGTGCCCCAACCCAGGCTTGTCTTGTGCTTTCTGGTGGGGGTGGATGACAGGTTTCAGGGAGGAGTGCCGCCGCCTGTCTTACACCACTGTGGCGTCTCTGACATCCAAGTGACATTACAGACAGCTCTGACCTTCCTCACCAGAGTCAGGGTGTCTGCGGCTGTCTCCTTGGTAACAGGGCTGCTTCTCCCCTTGCACGTTTAGTCAGGGGGCAAGTCCACGGCCGGGGGCTCCTCCTAGACAGGGGAGGACCGGAAGAGCTTGGACTTGTATTTATTTATTTGATCATTTGTTTGTATCAGGATGAGCTCATTTTATATATGTTTTAAACTCTGAGCTAGAATACAATACTACTTTTTTTGTGATTCACACTATCTGTCCTTGGCCCTGGGGAGCTCCTGCAGTCAGCTCCTGGGTCCCCTGACGCACCCCCATCAACAGATTTTTCATTTTGGGCCACGTCCTGACTTCCTGGCACTGTAGGGTGCTCTAGGCTCCTCCTGCATTCCCTGCCCTGGCCCGGGAACCAGCCCCTTCTCCAAGGAGCCCAGATCCTTTTACTGGAGAGTCTTAGAGAGTGAGGCCTGGGTGCCAGGTGGGTCCGGTGCTGCTGGGATGTTGTCGCTTGGAGGCCATCAGTTGCAGAGCAGGGACGAGGGTGTCACCTGTGTCACCCTCGTATGAACGTCTCCGCAGCCGTTTCTGTATCTGTGAAGAGAACATGAGTTCATGCTACTGCCTCTGACTCTAATTCAGACCCCAAAACTCCTTCTAACCTTCCTAAAAAGTTATTTTTTATTTTTTATTTTTTTTAAAAAAAGGTTGTGCAAAGGGTGTACTGCGAAAGGGCCGAGCGGTTGAAAGTCCCAGCTGAGGCCAAAGAGGTGCCCGCGAGGCAACAGGACAGGCTTTCCGTTCAGTTCAGGGGTGCTGTCCTCCAGGAACTATGCTGGGGGCAAGTACAGGACGTCCTGGTGTGTGGTGCACAGGGACTGCTGGACGCGGAGCCTCGTGCCCTTCTCAGCGTGGGGGCACGCCGACCACGCTCCCGCCAGCCTCCCACCCCACCTGACCCAGGTCTCTGAGGGGCTGGACCCGGCCATCCACAGAGCAACCCAGGATGTTAATAAAGCTACAGAAGCTGTGTTCTTCTTCGAGGAACTTCTGTGTGGTCACAGACTTTCCAAGAAATATTTTGTCATTTAAAGTAGAGGCACAGGCCAGGTGTGGTAGCTCATGCCTGTAATCCCAGCACTTTGGGAGGCCGACTCAGCTGGATCATTTGAGGTCAGGAGTTTGAGACCAGCCTGACCAATATGGTGAAATCCCATGTGTACTAAAAATACAAAAATATTAGCTGGGCGTGGTGGTGCGTGCCTGTAGTCCCAGCTGTGGGGAGGCTGAGGCACAAGGATCGCTTGAACCCAGGAGGCGGAGGTTGCAGTGAGCCAAGATCGCGCCACTGCACTCCAACCTGGGCAACAGAATGAGACTCCCATCTCAAAAATAAATAAATAAATAAATAAAAGGCTGGGCGCAGTGACTCAAGCTTGTAATGCCAGCACTTTGGGAGGCCGAGGCAGGTGGATCATGAGGTCAAGAGATCAAGACCATCCTGGCCAACATGGTGAAACCTTGTCTCTACTAAAAAAAAAAAAAAAAAAAATAGCCAGATGTGGTGGCAGGTGCCTGTAGTCCCAGCTACTCAGGAGGTTGAGGCAGGAGAATCACTTGAACCCAGGAGGCGGAGGTTGCAGTGAGCCAAGATCGTGCCACTGCACCCCAGGCTGGCAACAGAGTGAGACTCCATCTCAAAAAAAAATAAATAAATAAATAAATAAAGTAGAGGCAGGGGACAACCTAAATTAGTACCAAAATGCCTCCTGTTTTCTGAAGTGAGTGAATGTTGGAGCTCTGAATGTCTTACAACTGGAAAAATGCTAAAGATCACGTTTGCGAAGAAGGGAGGCAAGCATCAGAACAGAGCCTCAGAGCCGGGCTGCGCGTGCAGGAACCGCGAGGCCGCACTGGGGTCGTTTCCGGAGCTGCTTGCAGACGCTGCCACTCACCCACTGGCCACGGCCTCTCCTGCAGTGCCTGCGGATGATCTGGACGCGTACCGGGCGTGCAGTTCCCGGCGCTGAGGCCTCTCCTAGGCCCGGTGGCCTTCTCCGTCTCCGAGAGCATTGACATTGACGGCGGAACTCACAACTGTCAAGCACCTTAGTCATGCCACAAACGTTAATCATTGACAGCATGTTGATCTATGCGCTGATTAGAAAGAAAAGCTGCAATAATGTAATTCCAGGAGAAAGTACACAAACCTCTGGTGTCATTTTTCTTTTTTCTTTTTTTTTTTGAGATGGAGTCCCGCTCTGTCGCCCAGGCTGGGGTGCAGTGGCCGGATCTCAGCTCACTGCAAGCTCTGCCTCCTGGGTTCAAGGGATTCTCCTGCCTCAGCCTCCCGAGTAGCTGGGACTACAGACGCCCGCCACCACACCCGGCTTATTTTTTGTATTTTAGTAGAGACGGGGTTTCACCGTGTTAGCCAGGATGGTCTCGATCTCCTGGTCTCGTGATTTGCCTGCCTCGGCCTCCCAGAGTGCTGGGATTACAGGCATGAGCCACCGCCCACCGCGCCCAGCCCCATGTCATCTTTTCAATCCACCACAGAAGCCGGCTCGGGTGGGGGGTGGGGATGTCGGCTGTGGTGCCGCCGCTGCAGTTTGGGACACACGCCTGCCACAGTGCACCCAGGCTGGCGCCATCCAGGCTACCTGCTCAGGAGTGTTGGGAGTGGTGGACTCCTGAGTTTGATTTTCTGTGCTGGCCTGGCTGGAGTGAAGCTCTTTGGAGTTTGGAGAAAGATTTCCATGCTGATTTCCCTTTTTTTTTTTTTTTTTGAGACCGTGTCTCGCTCTGTCACCCAGGCTGGAGTGCAGTGGCGCAGTCTCCGGGTTTCACCGTGTTAGCCAGGATGGTCTCGATCTCCTGACCTCGTGATCTGCCCACCTCAGCCTCCCAAACTGCTAGGATTACAGGCGTGAGCCACCACGTCTGGCCCTGATTTTCCTTCTTTTTTTTTTTTTTTGAGATGGGAGTCTCACTCTGTTGCCCAGGCTGGAGTACAGTAGTGCGATCTCGGCTCCCTGAAACCTCTGCCTCCCGGGTGCAAGTGATTCTCCCACCTCAGCCTCCCAAGTAGCTGGGATTACAGGTGGCCACCACCACACCCAGCTAATTTTTGTGTTTTTAGTAGAGACGAGGTTTCACAATGTTGGCTGTGCTGAACTCCTGACCTCAGGTGATCCACCTGCCTCGGCCGCCCAAAGTCCTGGGATTACAGGTGTGAGCCACTGCTCCTGGGCCATGCTGATCTTCCAGTGAATGAATGTAGGGGGCAAACTGCACTGAGGCTAGGAAAGAGCTGATTCTGGAGGTGACGAGAACGTTCTGAGCAGCACTGGGGCAGAGGCGCAGTCAGGAGTCCAATGGGCAGACCTCAGGGCCTCCCGCCTGCACCTGCCTCTGTCCCCAGTGTCTCAGGGGCTCTCCGCAGCCACGTCACTGACCAGCCTCTTGTGTCCTTCTTGCAGCAGTCCTGCGTTAACTGCGGCCGGGAGGCTATGAATGAGTGTACGGGCTGCCACAAGGTCAACTACTGCTCCACCTTCTGCCAGCGCAAGGTAGGCCTCACCCACACCGCGCTCAGTGCCCCTGCCTCCTCCCTCGCTGCAAAGACCCCTGGGTGGCCCTCCCTCCCCGTGTGCTCCTGGTGCCTCGGACCTCGCCTGACTCCCCTCCCTGTCCCTCCCTCTGGGAATCCGGGGCTGCTGCTTGGCTCCGCGAAGACCCTGCAGGAGGCTCACATGAGCCATGCCAGCTAGTGCTCTCATGGGAGGCCCCACACGTGGTGGCCAGAAACTCTGAGGGTTGCTGGTCAGTGCTTCCCAGCCGTCCACACCCCTGCAGAGCCACACAAGAGAGACTGTCCATGGTTCCTCTGTTTCTGTTACTCAGCCCTCTGCTCCACAAAAATTCAAGAGAACTTTTGTAAGCTAGAAATGGTAGTTCAGGATTGTATAACTTTTTCTACCATAATCAGAGTACTTGGGAGCGTTTAGTCACTCCAATTTTTTTTTTTTTTTGAGACAGAGTCTCACTCTGTTGCCCAGGCTGGAGTGCAGTGGTGCGATCTCGGCTCACTGCAACCTCTGCCTCCCGGGTTCAAGCGATCCTCTTGCCTCAGCCTCTCCACAGCTGGGACTGCAGCCACTACCACACCCAGCTAATTTCTGTATTTTTAATAGAGACGGACAGGGTTTCACCATTTTGGCCCGGGCTGGTCTCAAACTCCTGACCTCAGGTGATCCGCCCACCTTGGCCTGCCAAAGTGCTGGGATTGAGAGGCATGAGCTGCTGTGCCCAGCAGCTTTACTAATCTTTTTGGTGTTTGTTTTTTTTCCTCATATTTATGAGAGATGCTGGTCTATATTTTGTCCTGCTATGTCTTTGTCTCATTTTGGTGTCAGAGCAACACTGGCCTTCAAATCAGCTGGGAAGTGTGCCCTTCTGCCCTCCTTCTCTGTTTTCTTTTTGAGACAGTTTTGCTCTGTAGACCATGCTGGAGTGCAGTGGCACAATCTCAGCTCACTGCAAGCTCCTCCTCTCGGGTTCACGCCATTCTCCTGCCTCAGCCTCCCGAGTAGCTGGGACTACAGGCACCCGCCACTTCGCCCGGCTAGTTTTTTGTATTTTTTTAGAAGGGACGGGGTTTCACCGTATTAGTCAGGGTGGTCTCGATCTCCTGACCTCATGATCCGCCCGTCTCGGCCTCCCAAAGTGCTGGGATTACAGGCTTGAGCCACCGCGCCCGGCCATTTGTGGATTTCTTTTCTTTTTTTTTTTTTTTTTTTTTTTTTTTTTTTGAGACGGAGTCTTGCTCTGTCACCCAGGCTGGAGTGCAGTGACCGGATCTCAGCTCACTGCAAGCTCCGCCTCCCGGGTTCACGCCATTCTCCTGCCTCAGCCTCCCGAGTAGCTGGGACTACAGGCGCCCGCCACCTCGCCCGGCTTTTTTTTGTTCAATTTTTTAGTAGAGACTGATTTTTTCACGTGTTAGCCGGGATCGTCTCTCGATCTCCTGACCTCGTGATCCGCCCGTCTCGGCCTCCCAAAGTGCTGGGATTACAGGCTTGAGCCACCGCGCCCGGCCCATTTGTGGATTTCTTAAATGTACCTTTATAATTAATTTCTACTTTAATTACATTGTGGTTCAAGAACATACTTAGTATTTTTCAGTACCTTTAAATTTATTGAGATTTGTGTTAGGGCCTAGCGTATGGTCTTATGGAGAATGTTGCTTATATATTCTGCTCTGTTGGGTGGAGTGTTAGATAGATATCAGTTAGGTTGGTTAATAGTATTGTTCAACTCTTTCATATTCTTGCTGATTTTCTCTACTTGTTCCACCCCTTATTTAGAGTGAAGTGTTGAACTTGTCAGCTATTACTGTTGAATTAGCTGGGGTTTTTTTTTCTTTTTTTTTTTTTTTTTTTTTTGAGACGGAGTCTTGCTCTGTCGCCCAGGCTGGAGTGCAGTGGTGCAATCTTGGCTCACTGCAACCTCCACCTCCCGAGTTCACGCCATTCTCCTGCCTCAGCCTCCCGAGTAGCTGGGACTGCAGGCACCCACCACCATGTCCAGCTAATTTGTTGTATTTTTAGTAGAGACGGGGTTTCACTGTGTTAGCCAGGATGGTCTCGATCTTCTGACCTCAAGATCCACCTGCCTCAGCCTCCTTTCAAAGTCCTGGGATTACAGGTGTGAGCCACCACGCCCGGCTGAATTATCTCTTTATCTGCAATTTTGCCTGTTTTTGCTTCATTTATTTTGGGACTCTGTTGTTAGGTGCATATATGTTTAATTTATAATTATTGTGTCTTCCTGATGAATTAGCTCTTTTATCATTATAAAACATCCTTCTTTGTCTCAGTAAGTTTTTTATTTTTTCTTTCTTTCTTTTTTTTTCTTACAGAGATGAGGTCTTGCTATGTTGACCAGCCTGGTCTCCATCTCCTGGCCTCAGCCAGTCCTCCCATCTCAGCCTCCCAAAGTGCTAGGATTATAGGCATGAGGCACTACACCAGCCAATAGAAGTTTTTATATTAAAATTTATTTTTTCTGGCTGGGCACAGTGGCTCACGCCTGTCATCCCAGCACTTTCGGAGGCTGAGGCAGGTGGATCGCCTGTTAGAAGTTTGAGACCAGCTTGGCCAACATGGTAAGACCCCATCTCTACTAAAAATACAAAAATTAGCTGGGCATGGTGGTGCATGCGTGTAATCCCAGCTACTAGGGGGGCTGAGGCAGGAGGATTGCTTGAACCTGGGAGGCGGAGGTTGCAGTGAGCTGAGATTGTTCCACTGCACTCCAGCCTGGGTGACAGAGTGAGACTCTGTCTCAAAAATATATATATATTTTTTTCTGATAGTAGTATAGACACTCCACCTGTCTTATGGTTAATGTTTGCATCTTTTGTTTTTGAGACAGTCTCACTCTGTCACCCAGACTGGAGTGCAGTGGCATGATCTTGACTTACTGCAGCCTCTACAGATACACGCCCCATGTCCAGCTAATTTTTTGTATTTTTAGTTGAGACGAGGTTTCGCCATGTTGCCCAGGCTGGTCTCGAACCCTTCGACTCAAGTGTTCCACCCCCTGCTTGGCCTCCCAAAGTGCTGGGATGACAGGCGTGTGTCACTGCATCCAACCTGCATCTTTTTAGAAAACATCTTTTTGGCTGGGTGCGGTGACCCACAGCAGTAATCCCAACACTTTGGGAGGCCAAGCGGGGAGGATCACTTGAGCCCGGGACCAGCCTGGCCAACAAAGCGAGACCCTGTTTCTATTTTTTAAATAAATAAATATATAAATAAACAAACATCTTGTTACTTCTAATTTGTGTCCTTGGCTCTTAAGCATTCCCTTAGAGACAGAATGTGCTTGGATCTTAGGTTTTAATCTAGTCTGATAGCCTCTGCTGTTGTTGTTGTTGTTGTTGTTGTTGTTGTTGTTGAAACAGAGTCTTGCTCTGTCGCCAGGCTGGAGTGCAGTGGTGCAATCTCGGCTCACTGCAAGCTCTGCCTCCTGGGTTCATGCTATTCTCCTGCCTCAGCCTCCCACGTAGCAGGGACTATGGGTGCCCGCCACCACGCCTGGCTAATTTTTGTATTTGTTTTAGTAGAGACGGGGTTTCACTGTGTTAGCCAGGATGGTCTTGATCTCCTGACCTCTTGATCCGCCCGCCTCGGCCTCCCAAAGCGCTGGGATTACAGGCGTGAGCCACAGCGCCCAGCCTTTTTAATTTTTTTTTTTTGAGACAGAGTCTCACTCTGTCGCCAGGCTGGAGTGCAGTGGCGCTGTCTCAGCCCACTGCAAACTCAACGTCCTGGGTTCAAGTGATTCCCCTTCCTCAGCCTCCTGAGTAGCTGGGATTACAGGTGTGCGCCTCCACGTCCAGCTAATTTTTGTATTTTTTTTTTGAGACGGAGTTTCGTTCTTTTTGCCCAGTCTGGAGTGCAATGGCGCGATCTCAGCTCACCGCAACCTCCGCCTCCCGGGTTCAAGCGATTCTCCTACCTCAGCCTCTTGAGTAGCTGGGATTGCAGGCATGCGCCACCATGCCTGGCTAATTTTTGTATTTTTAGTAGAGATGGGGTTTCTCCGTGTTGGTCAAGCTGGTCTTGAACTCCCGACCTCAGGTGATCCACCCGCCTTGGCCTCCCAAAGTGCTGGGATTACAGGCGGGAGCCACCACGCCTGGTCTAATTTTTGTATTTGTAGTAGAGATATGGTTTCTCTGTGTTGGTCAGACTGGTCTCGAACTCCTGACCTCAGATGATCCACCCGCCTTGGCCTCCCAAAGTTCTAAGATTACAGGTGTGAGCCACCGCACTGGCACTAGGCCTGTTTTGTTTTTTGAGTTGAGACAGAGTATCGCTCTGTCGCCCAGGCTGGAGTGCACTGGTGTAATCTCAGCTCACTGCAACCTCTGCCTCCTGGGTTCAAGGGATTCTTGTGCCTCATTCTCCCGAGTAGCTGGGACTGCAGGAGGGCACCACCAGACCCAGCTAATTTTTGTATTTTTAGTAGACACAGGGTTTCACCATGTTGGTCAGGCTGGTCTTGAGCTCCTGACCTCAAGTGATCCGCCCGCCTCGGCCTCCCAAAGTGCTACGATTACAGGTGTGAGCCACTGCGCCCAGCCTTTTTTTCTTTTTTTTTTTTTTTTTTTGAAGTGGAGTTTCACTCTGTCACCCAGGCTGGAGTGCAGTGCAGTGGCACAATCTCAGCTCAGTGCAGCCACCGCTTCCCAGGTTTAAGCAATACTCCTCCCTCAGCCTCCCAAGTAGCTGGTATTACAGGCACCTGCCACCATGCCCATTTTTTTTGTTGTTGTTGTTTTGTGATACAGTCTTGCTCTGTCTCCCAGGCTGGAGTGCAGTGGCACAATCTCTGCTCACTGCAACCTCCGCCTCCCAGGTTCAAGTGATTCTCCTGCTTCAGCCTCCCAAGTAGTTGGGATTGCAGGCATGCGCCACCATGGCCAGCTAATTTTTGTATTTTTTGTAGAGATGGGGTTTTGCCATGTTGGCCAGGCTGGTCTTGAACTCCTTGACTCAAGTAACCCGTCCACCTTGGCCTCCCAAAGTGCTGGGATTACAGGCATGAGCCACCTCGCAAAACCTAATCTACTCATGTTTAATGTAATTATCGATGAGTGGATTTGTGTTTGTATTTGCAGTTTATGTCTCATGTCTTGCTCCTCTGTTCTTTCACTAACTTCTTTTCTGTTAAATGTGTATTTTCTAGTTGTATTTTCTAGTGTACCAGTTCTTTTGTTGAACAATTTTAAACAGTATATTTTAAGTTATGAGTTATTTTCTTACTGCTATAGGTATTACAATATACATTTTAATTTATCTCAATTTCAGTGGGAGGATAGAATTTCCTCAAGCAGAGAAAGCGTACTGCAGAGGCCGAGTATATACATTCCTGGCAGAAGCTTTTTGGGCCCCAGTATAAGCACTCGCTGAGCTCCTTTCACCAACAAAATGAACACATCCCATTCTTTTTTTTTTTTTTTTTTTTTTTTTGAGATGGAGTCTCACTCTGTCACCCAGGCTGGAGTGCAGTGGCGCGATCCCAGCTCACTGCAACCTCCAACTCCCAGGTTCACGCCATTCTCCTGCCTCAGCCTCCCAAGTAGCTGGGACTACAGGCGCCCGCCACCACGCCCGGTTAATTGTTTTTATATGTTTAGTAGAGACAGGGTTTCACCATGTTAGCCAGGATGGTCTTGATCATCCTGGGATTACAGGCATGAGCCACCACGCCTGGCCACATTCCGTTCTTTAAAAAGCTGCCTTCCGGGCCGGGCGTGGTGGCTCAAGCCTGTAATCCCAGCACTTTGGGAGGCCGAGACGGGCGGATCACGAGGTCAGGAGATTGAGACCATCCTGGCGAACACGGTGAAACCCCGTCTCTACTAAAAAAAAAAAAATACAAAAAACTAGCCGGGCGAGGTGGCGGGCGCCTGTAGTCCCAGCTACTCGGGAGGCTGAGGCAGGAGAATGGCGTAAACCCGGGAGGCGGAACTTGCAGTGAGCTGAGATCCGGCCACTGCACTCCAGCCCGGGCTACAGAGCGAGACTCCGCCTCAAAAAAAAAAAAAATAAATAAAAATAAAAAGCTGCCTTCCAGCCGGACCTCCAGCCCTGGCCACCCTGTCTCCAAGCCTCCCTCAGATCCTGTTCTTTAAAAAGCTGCCTTCAGCCAGGCATGGGGGCTCACCCCTATAATCCCAGCACTTTGGGAGGCCGAGGCAGGCGGATCACGAGGTCAGGAGATCGAGACCATCCTAGCTAACACGGTGAAACCCCGTCTCTACTAAAAATACAAAAAATTAGCCGGGCGTGGTGGCGGGCGCCTGTAGTCCCAGCTACTCGGGAGGCTGAGGCAGGAGAATCGCTTGATCCCGGGAGGCGGAGGTTGCAGTGAGCCGAGATCACACCACTGCACTCCAGCCTGGGTGACAGAGCGAGACTCTGTCTCAAGAAAAAAAAAAAAAGCTTAGTTTTAAATTCATAACTTCAAAATTATATATGATAGGAAGTTGAAGTCCTCATATTCTCACCCCTTAGAGATAACAAAAATTTGGTGTTTGGTTTTCTAATGTCTTATTTTTATTTGTTTAGTTTTGAGATGGAGTCTCACTCTGTCACCCAGGCTGGAGTGCAGTGGCTGGATCTCAGCTCACTGGGCAAAGCTCTCGCCTCCCGAGTAGCTGGGTTACCACATCTGGCTAATTGTTTGTATTTTTGTAGAGCTGGGCTGTCTCCACATTGGCCAGCCTGGCCTCGAACTCCTCCCGAGTAGCTGGGACTACAGGCGCCCGACTCTTAACATCCTCTTAAAAAGCCTGGTAGTTTTTTGTAATCCCAGCTCTTTGGGAGGCTGAGGCAGACGGATTGCTTGAGCACAGGAGTTTGAGACCAACCTGGGCAACATACATGAGACTCCATTACAAAATACGAAAGAGTTGGTGTGAGCCTGTGGTCCCAACTCTTGGAAGGCTTAGGTAGGAGGATCCCTGAGCCAGGAGAGGTTGAGGCTGCGGTGAGCTGAGGTGACTCCAGTGCACTCTACCTTGGGCGAGAGAGCCTGTCTCAAAAAAAAAAAGCAGTGATAATTTTAAAAATTCATTATAGAGGACTTGGTGTGTACACAAAAGTATACACATGAGTTTATGCGTGTTATGAAACCCCAACAGGAATCCCCTGCACCCACCACCCACCTGAAGAAAGCCAGCCTTGGGGGCCAAGCTCCGTGTGGTCCAGCCCCTCCTGGGCCTGGGGGCTGTCAGCTGAGGCGTGTTTCTGGCACCCGTACTCTTTATGCTTTCTCCACACACGCGCGCCTGTAGACAGGCTACCTCTGCAGTCCCCACGGCAGGGCCTGTTCCCAGGAGGGTTTGGGGGCTCTGGACCCAGCCCTGGTGTCCTGCCTGTGGCCTGCTCCCAGCACCACACGGACTGAATCACCCACCTTCTTTTTTTTTTTTTTTTTTTTTTTTTTGAGACGGAGTCTGGCTCTGTTGCCCGGGCTGGAGTGCAGTGGCTGGATCTCAGCTCACTGCAAGCTCCGCCCCCTGGGTTCACACCATTCTCCTGCCTCAGCCTCCCGAGTAGCTGGGACTACAGGCGCCCGCCACCTCGCCTGGCTAGTTTTTTGTATTTTTTAGTAGAGACGGGGTTTCACCATGTTAGCCAGGATGGTCTCGATCTCCTGACCTCGTGATCCGCCCGTCTCAGCCTCCCAAAGTGCTGGGATTACAGGCTTGAGCCACCGCGCCCGGCCGAGTCACCCACCTTCTGTGGTGCCAGCACTTTCTTTTAACCCTTAACTTGAAAAATGTGACACGTGCACAGGAGTGGGATCGCCCAGGAGAGACCCGTCAGCCTCACCTGTGTCAGCTGCTTTAGCACCTGCCCTTCTGGCTTGTCCCCCCGCTCTTTGGGCTGAGGGCTGAGCATTTTAAAGCAAGCCCCACACATCATTATTTTCATTTGTGAGGCCTCGATCACTGTAAGTCAGATTTGGATTGTTTCTTAATTGGATTTTTAGTCACTGTTATTATTTCATTACTTACTTATTTTTGGTTTTTGTTTGTTCGTTTGTGTTTGGTTTTGTTTCTGTTTTTGAGACAGAGTCTGGCTCTGTCACCCAGGCTGGAGTGCAGTGGCGCAATCTTGGCTCACTGCCGCCTTCACCTCCCGGGTTCAGGTGATTCTCCTGCCTCAGCCTCCCTAGTAGCTGGGACTACAGGTCCGTGCCACCACACCTGGCTAATTTTTGTATTTTTATTTTTATTTATTTATATATTTTGAGACCAAGTCTAGGTCTGTTGCCAGGCTGGAGTGCAGTGGCATGATCTTAGTTCACTGCAACCTTTGCCTCCCGGGTTCAAGCAATTCTCCTGCCTCAGCCTCCCAAGAAGCTGGGACTACAGGTGCGTGCCACCAGGCCCAGCTAATTTTTGTATTTTTAGCAGAGATGGGGTTTCACCATATTGGTCAGGCTGGTCTTGAACTCCTGACCTCATGATTTGCCTGCCTCGGCCTCCCAAAGTGCTGGGATTACTGGCATGAGCCACCATGCCCAGCCTATTTTAGGTTTTTTATAGACAGGGTCTCGCTTTGTCACCCAAGCTGGAGTCCGGTGGTGCCATCATGGCTCACTACAGCCTCGACCTCCTGGCTCAAGTGATCCTCCTGCCTCTGTCTCCCAAGTAGCTTGGACCACAGGCATGAGCCACCACATCCAGCTAATTTTAAAACATTTTTTATAGAAATAGGGTCTTGCTATGTTGCTCAGGCTGGTCTCCAACCCCTGACCTCAAGTGACCTCAGCCTCCCAAAGTCATGGTTTTTAAACTCTGTGATGTTGGCTTTTGTCATTTATTTGTATCAGGCACTGTCACTGTTAGCTTTTTTTTTTTTTTTTTTTTTTGAGATGGAGTCTCGCTCTGTCGCCCAGGCTGGGGTGCAGTGGCCGGATCTCGGCTCACTGCAAGCTCCGCCTCCCGGGTTTATGCCATTCTCCTGCCTCAGCCTCCCGAGTAGCTGGGACTACAGGCGCCTGCCACCTCGCCCGGCTAGTTTTTTTGTATTTTTTAGTAGAGACGGGGTTTCACCATGTTAGCCAGGATGGTCTCGATCTCCTGCCCTCGTGATCCGCCCGCCTCGGCCTCCCAAAGTGCTGGGATTACAGGCTTGAGCCACCGCGCCCGGCCTTCACTGTTAGCTTCTTGTGAATTTAACCATTTTTTTCTATTTTTCGAAAACTAAAACACTAATTTCTAATTCTGGCTTTTCAGATAATGATTTTTTTTTTCAAAAGTATTTTAACATTATACTGTAAGAAGCATCACATTGGCCGGGCGCGGTGGCTCAAGCCTGTAATCCCAGCACTTTGGGAGGCCGAGACGGGCGGATCACGAGGTCAGGAGATCGAGACCATCCTGGCTAACCTGGTGAAACCCCGTCTCTACTAAAATATACAAAAAACCGGGCGAGGTGGCGGGCGCCTGTAGTCCCAGCTACTTGGGAGGCTGAGGCAGGAGAATGGCGTGAACCCGGGAGGCGGAGCTTGCAGTGAGCTGAGATCCGGCCACCGCACTCCAGCCTGGGTGACAGAGTGAGACTCCGTCTCAAAAAAAAAAAAAAAAAAAAAAAAAAAAAAGATGGAAAAATTTGCTTTAAAAAAGAACTCAGGATGTCTGATTTTTAAAAGTCAACCCTGGGCATTTGCCTCTTTGCTTGGAGAACTTGATGGAAGCTTCTGTAGCTCAGAGTGAACACTGACGTGCGCCCCCTCTCCCTCCATCTGCACAGGCCCCAGGGAGTGGCTCAAACCTGTAGACCAGAGAAAAAGCATCTAGAACTCCTGGGGGCCTTATCCAGGGCCCACATCCTCTCAGTGGGGGCAGCTCCCATGAGGGGTGCAGGCCCCTCGCCCCACACAGAGTCTGGGCAGGAACCGGAACCCGTCCTGGTTGCCCCAGAGTGGAGGCCGGGGAGGGGCGGGCGGTGGGTCTGCACCCGATGCGGCGGTTTGCTGATGTGTGTTTTCATGCCATGTAGATTTATAGTCTGTTACCAGGAAATTTTTTTTTTTTTTAATGAGACATACTCTCTCTCTGTTGCCTGGGCTGGAGTGCAGAGGCACAATCTCAGCTCACTGCAACCTCCACCTCCCAGATTCAAGTGATTCTCGCGCCTCAGCCTCCCAGGTAGCTGGGATTGCAGGCATGCGCGACCACAGGCGGCTAGTTTTTGTATTTTTAGTAGAGATGGGGTTTTGACATGTTGAGCAGGCTGGCCTCAGGTGATCTCTTCATCTCCTGGCCTCAGGTGATCTGCCCACCTCGGCCTCTCAACATGATGGGATTACAGCCCTAAGCCACTGCGCCTAATTTTGCTTTTTTATTATAATCAGCTGGAATTCTGCCCTCTAGGGAATAACCCGGTCACCATTTGGACGCGTTTATTTCTGCTCTGTGTGTTGTGTGTGTACCTGTCACGCCCCCGTGCAGGGAGCTGCCTCTGTCTGACCAGGCCGCCTCAGCTTCAGCACCTGGCGCTTCCTCTAGACCTCTGCTGTGTTCCGAGGTGCTTGAGGTAGCAGGAGGTGGGGCCTGGTTCCATGTGCTGACCTCACCGGAGCTGTGACTTCTCCCAAGCACCATCCCCCTCCTTCTCTCTGCAGAGCCCCTCTGCAGCCACAGGCTGGTTCCAGTTTGCTTTTTCATCTTTGCCATTAAAAACAGAACTGGGGCCGGGCACAGTGGCTCACGCCTATAATCCCAGCACTTTGGGAGGCTGAGGTGGGCAGATCCCCTGAGGTCAGGAGTTCGAGACCAGCCTGACCAACATGGTGAACTCCTATCTCTACTAAAAATGTAAAACATTAGCCAGGTGTGGTGGCGGGCACCTGTAATCCCAGCTACTAGGGAGGCTGAGGCAAGAGAATTGCTTGAACCCTGGAGGTGGAGGTAGTAGTAAGCCGAGATTTTGCATTGCACTCCAGCCTGGGCAACAAGAGCAAAACTCTGTCCCAAAAACAACCAAAAAAACCCCACAGAACTTGATCATGTATTTAAATGTTTTTCTGCATGTCTGATATTTTTTGTTTACATCCCTAACACAAAACAACTGCTTTGGAGAGTCTTACCCTGGTTTGTTGTTTGACTTTTATTTTGATATGGAGTTGTTCTCTCCCATGGGCTGGAGTGCAGTGGCACCATCTTGGCTCACTGCAACCTCTCCCTCCCAGGTTCAAGCAGTTCTCCTGCCTCAGCCTCCCGAGTAACTGGGATTAGAGGTGCCTGCCACCATGCCCAGCTAATTTTTGTGTTTTTAGTGGATACGGGGTTTTACCATGTTGGCCAGGCTGGTCTCGAACTCCTGACCTCAGGGGATCCACCTGTCTGGGCCTCCCAAAGTGCTGGGATTACAGGCGTGAGCCACCACGCCCCACCTGTTGTTTGCCTTTTGATCCAATTCCTCAAACCAAGAGAGTGTGGAGAAGGCTGTATTGGAGCAGAGGCCACCAGAGTGTGGGCGCACTGGGGAGGGCATTCTCTCAGTACCCCCAGGTGGGCTCACAGGGGGCTGCACCCTCTGGGGTGAGGGGCCTGGGGTCCACCTTGGGGACCCTGCTCCAAGGCCCTGCTGCACCCACTGACCCCGCGGACATGGGTGTGTCCTCCCTTCCAGGACTGGAAGGATCACCAGCACATATGCGGCCAGTCAGCAGCTGTCACGGTCCAGGCCGACGAAGTCCACGTGGCTGAAAGCGTGATGGAGAAGGTGACCGTGTGAGGCTCCATCGGCCGCCCTGGGAGCTGGGGCCCCTCGCGCTCCTGTGAGGCTTTTGCAGGTCGAAGGCCCCCCTGAGGACTCTGGGGGGACGTTGAGAAGAGGGGTGTGGGAAGGTAAAGAAACTTGCTGGACAAGTTATTAACACACTTTAAGCGAATGGTGCCCTGGGGAGCGGACTCCCCCCGCCCGGGCCCCCCGCCCGCTCGCGGAGAGATTTTTTATCCCTGGGATCATGAGCGTCCGGTCTTGCCCACAGGGCCTGTGCTGCGACGCATGTACATACGTGTTGTGTCTGTCAATAAAGTGTAAATAAGGTCTCCCTGCCCCACGCGGGCGGCCGGTTTCAGTGCCAGCCCTCAGGGGGGTTTCCTCCCCTTCCTTCTCCTTGTGCAGGTGGGAATCCCAAGCCCACCACATCTCCAGTCCACAGGGCAGCGCGGCCAGGCCGGAGCCTCCGGTGCACGGGGCAGCACGGCCAGACTGAAGCCCTGGCATCTGGTGGCACCTGTGGTCCAGGAGGTCTTCATTCCTTCTGTTCCACGAGAACCTCGTGGCTGCTGGCAAGTGCAGCAGGCCTGCGGCCCTTCCCGCCAGGTTTCTGTGCACCCGGTACCCTCCTTTGCCCAGGCTTCCTGAGCAAGCCCGATGGCCCAGTGCAGCCTGTTCAGTCCATGTGGACGGCTCGGTGGCCTTGGTCCAGGGATCCACATGCAGAGCCTCATGGCCTCCTGGTCTCCCGCTTGTTTCTCATGGCCCTGGTGCCAGGTGGAGGAAAGAGAAAGGACTGAGGCCTGCATGGGGCACAAGGGGGCATGGGACACCAGTGTGTTTGGGCACTGGGCTGGGCCTGGACATGGGACCCACCTGCCCTCCTGACTGAGAGCTCTGCTGGAGCAGCGTCACTCTTGTTCTGGAAGCTTCTGCGCTCATGGCCTGTGTTCTCTGCACACTGAAGGCTCCACGGCTGTGGCTGCACTGGGGCAAGAAAGTACAGACTCAGCAAAAGCTCAGCAGGCACCTGGGGTGGGCTGGCAGCGCCAGGAGGAACCTGCACCAACGATTCTGATGTTTGCCTCTAAGCGCTTTCTGCACCAGCTGGAGCTCTACGAGAGGCGGCCAGAGTTCCCCTGGAAGGGGCTGTGCATGGGGGCAGGGCTCACTGGCTCTGTGGGCCCTGCAGAGAACCCCCCACCATATTTGAGTCTCTGGGTTTCTCAGGACCACCTGGTTTATTCTGGTTTTCTATTTTTTTTTTTTCTTTGAGACAGTTTCACCCTGTCACCCAGGCTGGAGTACAGTGGTACAATCTTGGCTCACTGCAACCTCTGCCTCCCAGGTTCAAGCGATTCTCCTGCCTCAGCCACCTGAGTAGCTGGGATTATAGGTGCTCACCACCATACCCAGCTAGTTTAGGAATTTTTGGTAGAGACAGGGTTTCTTCGTGTTGGCCAGGCTGGTCTCGAACTCCTGTCCTCAGGTGATCCACCCACCTCGACCTCCCAAAGTGCTGGGATTACAGGCGTGAGCCACTGCCCTGGCCTATTTACTTAGTAAAGTCTCCACCCAGCCGGGCCAAGCCCCACTGATGTTTCATCGTCCTGCTTAGACGCACTCGGTGCTGCCCCATTGGTGCTGCCAGTGAGCAGTGGAGGCTGGAAAAGGTGTCTGGCCTGCTGCAGCACGCACTCCACATGCTGCCCTCACCCCGCCTGTCCCTCACCCCACCTGTTCCTTCCTCTGACCCTCACCCTGCCTGTCCCTCCTGCCTCCCCCACCTAGATGCTCTCCCTCCTGTCCCTCACCTCACCTTTCCCTTGGTCTGACCCTCGCCCCGCCTGGCACTTCCTCTGACCCTCGCCCCGCCTGGCCCTTCCTCTGAGACTCTACACTGAGTGGCTTTTCGTCCAACCCAGCAGGGTCCGCCATTGCCACAAGGTGGAGGCATCTTAGAGGCTCTGCTTGGCCTCGGCACTGTCCAGGCAGGCGGACCGTGGGTTGACCTCCATGAGGCAGCAGGGCTGGGCCTGCTTCTTTGGGTCTTAACCAACATAAAGGTGGCAGGGAAGTGAGGACCTGCCCCTCTAAGAAGAATCCCCCAAAGCTGGAGACACCAGCGTCTCTGTGCAGAGAGCACAGCCGCAGAAGTGGCCGAACCCCCGCCTGGTGGGGAAGGCACCGTGGGAGCCCCTGGGCACCGTGACCCCACCAGCAGTGATGCACCTGGCCGCCTGCAACCAGGCTCTGCAGGAGTGGAGTGGGGGTGTTCCCTGGAATTGCGGGGGCAACTTACTCTTCCCCGATTTTCCGTAAAATGGAAGCCGGAGCACCACACATCTCTTGGGATCCCAGGTTCCCACAGCTCCTCCTTTCCAAGCCTGGGAGGCTGATGGCCAGAGGTCGCCCCGCCCCAGGGCTGTCAGCACCCCCAGGACCCCCAGATGCGTGTGCACCTCCCGTGGCCTCCAGCACCGTCAGTGAGGCATGTGTGGGGCCGTGGGTCCTGGGACAAGGCTGACGGGAGCCCCTCCTTTACTCTCATGGGTGTCCAACAAGAATCCATTGTGACTCAGTCTGTTCCAGGGGCTGGCTGGGACAGGCTGATCCTGGGAAGTAGGTAGTCGGGGAAGGTGTCCAGGAGGAGGCAGCCGCTGAAGCTGTGACAGAAGTACGTGGTCAGCAGACGGGACGGGGCAGCTGCACTGACGTAATTGGGCTTGGTCGTCTCTCCACCCAGTATTTCTTCTTTTCTTTTTTGAGACAAGGTCTCACCCTGTCACCCAGGCTGGAGTGCAGTGGTGTGATCTCAGCTTACTGCAGCCTTGACCCCCTAGCTTTTTTTTTTTTTTTTTTTTTTTTTTGAGACGGAGTCTCGCTCTGTAGCCCGGGCTGGAGTGCAGTGGCCGGATCTCAGCTCACTGCAAGCTCCGCCTCCTGGGTTCACGCCATTCTCCGGCCTCAGCCTCTGAGTAGCTGGGACTACAGGCGCCCGCCACCGCGCCCGGCTATTTTTTGTATTTCTTAGTAGAGACGGGGTTTCACCGTGTTAGCCAGGATGGTCTCAATCTCCTGACCTCGTGATCCACCCGTCTCGGCCTCCCAAAGTGCTGGGATTACAGGCTTGAGCCACCGCGCCTGGCCGACCCCCTAGCTTTAAGGGATCCTCCTGTCTCAGCCTCCCGAGTAGCTGGGATTACAGGTGTGACACCACACCCAGCCTGCACTGAGTATTTTAGCTGAGGTTGTACCCACTGCTGTAGACTGCACAGCCCAGTCTCTCAGTGTTCAGATGGGAGCTTGGCACCATGACTGGCCGCCCTGGCTGTAGATGCTGCATCCCCAGCACAGTAAAGCTCCAGCCAGCAGGACTGGGAGGCGGAGGGCCTCCCATTTCTCCCACAGCCTGGGCCTGGGAGAGAGCTGGATCCAGTCCAGGGTGGGCTGTTAACTGCACTGAGGGCCCTGGGAGCCACCCCTCCTCCCCCAGGGTCAGGGGCTGTACTATGGTTGACAAAGCCAGGCAGCCCAGGGCAGACAGGCAGCCTGGGTCGCTCTGCCCACCCTCTGACCCTGCTGCCTCCTCCCTACTCCTACCCCTTGGCCCAGCCACATGGGTGGATGCTGGGCAGAGGCTGGCTGGGTGACTGAGCATGGAGCTCCCTCCAGGGAAGCCTCTTTGTGGGACCCCACCTATCACCACAGGCCCCTTCCTGTGGGGCTTGGGGCATCCTCTGGCCAGGGACTGGCAGGAAGCTGTGCTCTGACCTCAAGGCAGCTTCTAAAATGATATATCAGGCTCCCCAGCCTGGGTCTGCTGGGACAGCAGAGCCAGGAGACCCTGTGCTTCGTCCTCAGAGGCGGGAGTTGGCCTGGGCAGGGCCTGGCGGCTGACCCCCCCCCCAGCCCCTCTCGCCTCATTCATTTCTTCCCATTGGAACTGGGCTTCCCCAGGAGACACCTTGCTCTGCTCGGTGCCATTTCCTCTCCCCTGCAGAGAGGGTAGGCTGGGCCAGAGCACTGCCGAACTGAGTGGGTCTCCAGGGGCCCCTTCCCCCGCTCACTCTGAGCAGGGGGCCGGCTTGGTGGGGTCTGCTCTGTGGGCTTCCTTGGCGGGAAGGAAGGGGTTAACTGGCTGGGCGGCCTGGGGCCACTGGGGCAGAAGCCCTTCCTCCTCCCTTCCCCATCAACCCCAGGAGCCTTCACAGCTGAGTTTGGGAAGGAATTTGTTTAATTAACGTACAAAACCGCCCTCCCCATATCCTTGGTCCCGGAGGCCTGGCCACCAGGCCGGTGCCCAGGCCGCGGGGGGTGGGGGTGGGGGTCCGGCTCAGCAGCAGGCACGCAGGGCCTTGCGGAAGACATTGCGGAACTCGGCGTTGAAGACAGTGTAGATGACGGGGTTGAGGGCGCTGTTGACGTAGCCCAGCCAGGTGACCGCACTAACCAGCCGCGGGGGCACGGAGCAGGCAGGACACAGCGCCTGTGTGATGTGCACCACGAAGAAGGGCGTCCAGCACAGCAGGAAGGCCCCTGGGGGCGCCGAGAGCCACGTCAGCGCCCCCTGCCCCTCCGCGCCTCATACTCCTCCCCTCCTCTCTCCCCAGCCCCCCAGGGCAGGAACGCACCGACTACCACAGGCAGGACCCTCATGGCCTTGCGCTCCCGGCCGGTGATCTTGGCACGCCGCCTCCTGCGGGTCTGCGGTGGGGTCTGGGGTGGGAGCGCAGCGGCTCGGACGGCGTCTGGGGGCGCACAGTTGGAGTCGCAGGAGTCCGGGGGGAGGCCGGGCACGGGGGGCGCACAGTTGGGGCCGCGGAGACCCTGGGGAAGGCCGGGCGCTGGGGGCGCACGGTCGGGGCCGCAGGGACCCTGGGGAGGGCCGGGCGCGGGGGGCGCGCAGTCGGGGCCGCAGGGGTCCTGGGGGAGGCGGGGCGCCGGGGGCGCACAGTCAGGGCCGCAGGGGTCCTGGGGAAGGCGGGGCACAAGGGAAGGAGGGCCGGGGCCGCTGGGTCGGCGGGGCGCGCGGCCGTGCAGCTTGGCGCGACGGGCCACCTCCCAGCGCCGCAGGCCGCGGAACGTGGCCCAGTAGAGCAGCAGCATGAGCGGACAGGGTAGGAAGAAGGAGCACACGGACGAGTAGACCACGTAGTCGCGGTCCTCCAGGCGGCACACGGCGGGGTCACGGCCGCGCACGTCGTTGAGGCCGCACAGCACGGGCGCCGCCACCGCTGCGGACAGCAGCCACGTGGCGCCGATGAGCAGCAGCTGCCGGTGGCTCCCGCCCTGGCGGTTGTAGCGCAGCGGCACGGCCACGGCCACGAACCTGCGGGGAGCGCCGAGGGTGCGCGGGACAGCGCGGAGGCCGCGGTGAGGGCGGCGGCGGCGGGAGGGGCGCGAGGGCGCGGGGGCGCGGGCGGGGAGGGCGGCGCACCTGTCCACGCTGATGGCGCACAGGTTGAAGATAGAGGCGGTGCACAGCATGACGTCCATGGCCATGAGGGCGTCGCACAGGCGGGGGCTCAGCAGCCACGCGCCACCTTGGACCTGCGCGGCGACACCACAGGCCCTGAGGTTTCCCAGCCACCGCGGGCCCTTGTGACCCCCTCTCTTATGGGTAGTTCCAGGGCTGAATATGGAGGAGGGGGCCCGGCTGTGAACCAGAGGCCAGAGGAGCAGGCAGAGAAACACCCCCTCTGCACTCAGATCTCCCTTTGTTTTGAGTTAGGGTCTCGCTCTGTCACCCAGGCTGGAGTGCGGTGGCTCCATCATGGCTCACCGTAGCCTGGAACTCCTGGGCTCAAGCGATCCTCCCACCTCAGTCTCCAGAGTAGCTGGGACTACAGCCGCGCGCCACCATCCCCCAGCTGATTTATTTTTTATTTTTGTTTTTCTTTTTGTTTTTTTGAGACGGAGTTGCACTCTTGTTGCCCAGGCTGGAGTGCAGTGATGCGATCTCAGCTCACTGCAACCTCCGCCTCCCGGGTTTAAGCGATACTCCTGCCTCAGTTCCCCCGAATAGCTGGGACAGCAGCCGCATGCCACCATCCCAGGCTGATATTTTCATTTTTTTTTTTTTTTTTCTGAGACGGAGTCTCGCTCAGTGGCGCAGGCTGGAGTGCCCTGGGACGATCTCGGCTCACTGCAAGCTCCGCCTCCTGGGTTCCCGCCATTCTCCTGCCTCAGCCTCCCAAGTAGCTGGGACTGCAGGCGCCCACCGCCACACCCGGCTAATTTTTTGCATTTTTAGTAGAGACGGGGTTTCGCTGTGTCAACCAGGATGGTCTGGATCTCCTGACCTCGTGGTCCGCCCTCCTCGGCCTCCCAAAGTGCTGGGATTACAGGCGTGAGCCACCGCGCCCGGCCGATATTTTAATTTTTTGTAGAGACCCGGCCCGGTATGTTTCCCAGGCTGGTCTCAAACTCCTGGGTTCAAGCGATCCTCCTGCCTTGGCCTCCCAAAGTTCTGGGATTACAGGTGTGAGCCACCACTCCTGACCTTGGTCTCCCTTTTGTTACAAACATGAGAATGGCCTGGGGAATTCCCTGGGGGCGGGGCCTGATGTCATCGGGCTCAAGGAGAGCCCCTCCCCAGCCTGGGGTAGGCAGGGTCCCCGCTGGGCCTAGACATGAAGCTGGCTGCTCTGTCCTTCAGGGCATGAGCCAGCCTGTCTGGTGAAGCTCTCTGTGGGAGACTCGGGCGCATTAATTCATTTGTTTCCTCATCTGTAAGACGAGGATGATGATAGTATCCACATAATTGTCTTGAAGATAAATTATAATTAAAAATATGAAGACCTGCCCAGTGTAGGAGTCCACGTGGAGTGACTCTCTTCAAGGGCAAAGGAGCAGGCAGCCCCCTTAATCCCTTCCCGCCGATTTGGGAAGATTAGGAGCTTAAACGTCGTCACTGTGACGTCTGCGGCTCGAAAGGAGCACAGGTCATGCGTGTCCCGTGCTGCTGGTCTCTGCCCCAGCCGCCAGGACTCACCGTGTCTACCAAGGGGAAACCCCGAGTCCCCCCTCCTCCACAGTCCGGGACACCGCGTCCCCAGCTCAGCCTTAAGCTGCTTTTCTCTGGCTGCAGAGGGGCTGGCACCAAGTCCAACCCATCCGAGGGCCAGATCTGGTGTGGAGTGTGGGATCCATCCCCCAATTCCCCCTCGGGCTTCTCCCCAGGGTTCTCAGCAGGGGCCTGGCCCCCACACACCCTCCCCTGGGTTCTGTCCAGCCCAGGTCTCCCCTGTGAGCTGTGAGCCTCCTGGGGGTGAGCCAGCATCCGCACTGGGTGTGCGTGGTGGTCTGTGGCTGTGGCCGTGTGCAGTGCGTGTGTGCAGTGCGTGTGTGTGTGTCCCAGGGCAGCCAGGGGGCCGAGCCCGCATCTGCCTGCCTGTCCAGCTGGTTGCCCTGGGGGTGAAATCCAGCTGCCGGGCGGCGGGAGGGGGCTGGCTTGACAAAGTCGCCTATTTCTGGGGTCCCTGGATCGAAGGACGGGCATCTCCTGGATAGCAGACGCCAAGACAGAAGGGGAAGGGAGGAGAGGAACGGGGGTCGGGGGACAGCGCAGCGGGGGGAAGGTCGCGAGGTGGCGGCGGTGGGTGTAGCGCGGAGGGACCAGGCGCAGCGCCCCTGCCGCCACCCCAGCTGGAGGCTCCGGAGCAGAAAGGGGCCGGGTCGCGCCGGGTCCTCCGCAGGGACAGGGACGGAGAACCGAGGAGCAGATGAAGATGCTCGTGCGGCCAGACGGGGCTCACCTCGGAGTAGACGAAGAGCGGCAGCACCAGGAGAGCGAGGAGGAGGTCGGCGGCCGCCAGGCTCACGATGAAGGAGTTGGTGGGCGTCTGCAGGGCGCGCTCGGTGGCCACGCTCACGCACACGAGCGAGTTCCCCGCGAGCACCGCGCCGATGAGCAGCACGCCTCCAACCAGCGCCGCCGCGCCCGGCCCTGCCAGCCCCGCAGCCGCCCCCGCGCCCGGCCCGCGTCCGGCCAGCAGCCCGTCCGGGTCCGCGGTGCTGCGGTTCCCCATGGCGCGCCGGCCCCAGGCGCCCGGGCGGGCGCTGAGCACCGCGGACAGCGCCGGGCCGCAAACCTGGGAGTCCCTCCCCTTGGGCACGCCCCGGCCAGACTCTGGTCCCGCCCCCGCCCCGCCCCGGCTCAGGGAGGCCCCCGCGGCGCTCCACCGTGCGCCCAGTATTTGCTCATCTTGGAATTTTGCGCAGGGAGAGACGGGCAGGCGGACGAATGCGGCGGCCCAAAGAGACGGGAATGAAGCGAGGTGGTGGCCATGGGCAGGCCCAGCATCGCCTGGTGCGGCGCGGGGTCCGCACCCCGAGAAACCAACAAGGATGGAGGGGCAGCCAGACCAAGCCCTGAAGCGCGCGGGCATCGACGCCAGAGCCATCCTGCCCGGCCCCTGCGTGCGTCCCGGCCCTCGGGCCGTCCACCTAGTCCACCTGGTGTCTGGGAAAACGTCCCTCCCAGGCCCGTTCCGCCAGACGCGGGAAGACCGGAGCTTAGGCTCTGCCCGCCTCCCGGGGGACTCGCCTCGACCTCGCGCGCACCCTCCTGCCCGCGACTCCGCGCCCGACCCAACCGCCGACGCCTGGCTCGTACCCCCGCTCCCCAGCAGCCTCTGGTCCTCAGCCCCCGCGACCACCACAGTCAGCCGCGGCCCCACCCATTGCACAGTTGGTCCTCCCGTGGCCGCCTCCGATAGTGGGCCGGCACCTCCCTCCGACCCTCCACGCCCGGGCGGACAGCTGAGCGGTCGACCCTGCTCCCTCCTCCAGTCCTTCCGGCCCAAGACCCTGAGCTAGGTAGGCGTCCCTCTGACCCTGGGCAGGGGGTCTGGGGACCGGACAGTAGGTTCAGCCCGCGAGGAGGCAACGAGAAAGACAAGACAGGCCCTGGCAGGTTCCAAACGTGCAGAAAGTGCTTGCAAAGTGCAGCAGAGACAATTCTATGGACTCTTCATCAAATCGGGGTGACCCATGACCTGAGGGGTATTTTCTGTAGTCCTGTCACTAAAGGGGCCTAGAAGGCACTAAAAGGAGGCACCACTCTGTGGGACCCTGGGCGATGCACATCTTGCTCTTGTCTTTGTTTCTGGGAGGACTGGAGTGGAGGGGCCGTGCCAGGAATTGAGGCCCCTGACCTCAAACGTATGGAGGACACGGGCTGGACGAGGTGCTGATGGGGTGTGCATTAAAGGGAGAAACGAGGGCTCTGAGAAGGAGCAGGCACCGTGAGCGTCACAAGGCAAGGTCCTGGGGTCTGTAGGGGAAAGGCCTGCACCAGGGTCAGGTGTCCACAGACATCAGGTGCAGCCGCAGCCAGGCTAAGTCCCTCTTGTGCAGACCAGACTCCTGCCCGTGAACCCTTGTGCAAAAGAAGTCACCACAGAAGAGGCTGGGACAGTGCAAGTGTCTTCTCTTCTAGGATGGAACCCGGGAGGGTGGCCCTAGGGTCTCCAGCTGGGTGCCCAACGGTGAGTGCAGCCCAGCCTCTGGTCAGCTTAGAATTCCTTCAAGTGGCCCCCAAGATGTCTGCGACCACCAAGAGTGAAAACAAAGCCAGGCGGAGAAAGGATGTTTGCAGTACACATCTCTGGTACAGAATGCAGATCCAGAATATATAAAGAGTGCTTTTAAAACAATGAGAAAAGACAGACAATTCCAGTTTCTTTTTTTCTTTTTTTTTTTTTTTTTTTGACATAGAGTTTCTCACTCTTGTTGCCCAGGCTGGAATGCAGTGGCACAATCTTGACTCACTGTGACCTCTGTCTCCCAGGTTCAAGCAATTCTCCTGCCTCAGCCTCCCAAGTAGCTGGGATTACAGGTGCCTGCCGCCACACCTGGCTAACTTTTTTGTATTTTTAGTAGAGACAGGGTTTCATCATGTTGGCCAGGCTGGTCTCGAACTCCTGACCTCAGGTGATCCACCTGCCTTGGCTTCCTAACGTGCTGGGATTACAGGAATGAGCCACTGCCCCCAGCCTATACTATATACTTCCGTTGTTTATCTGAAAATCAAATGTAACTGGATGTGATCGCATCTCACTGCAATCATGGCTCACTGCAGCCTCAATCTCCTGGGCTCAAGTGATCCTCCGGCTCCAGCCGGAGACCACAGATGCGTAGTGCCACACCCAGCTAATTTTCTCATTTTTTGTAGAGACGGGGTCTCGCCATGTTAGCCCAGCTGATCTCAAACTCCTGGGCTCGGCCGGGCGCGGTGGCTCAAGCCTGTAATCCCAGCACTTTGGGAGGCCGAGACGGGCGGATCACGAGGTCAGGAGATCGAGACCATCCTGGCTAACATGGTGAAACCCCGTCTCTACTAAAAAAAATACAAAAAATTAGTCGGGCGTGGTGGCGGGCGCCTGTAGTCCCAGCTACTCGGGAGGCTGAGGCAGGAGAATGGCGTAAACCCGGGAGGCGGAGCTTGCAGTGAGCTGAGATCCGGCCAGTGCACTCCAGCCTGGGCGACAGAGCGAGACTCCGTCTCAAAAAAAAAAAAAAACTCCTGGGCTCAAATGATCCTCCCACCTCAGCCTCCCAAAGTGCTACGATTACAGGCATGAGCCACACACCCAGCCTAAACAATTTTTAATAAGGACCTCCACTCATACCTTACACATTAAAAAATTAACTCAAATATGCTGTCAAGAGAATCAAAAGACACAGACTGGGAAATGATATTTGCAAATGGCCACGTCCGGCAATGTTTTTTTTTCCATTTTAGTGTAGTAGGACGTCGTTGATTTTCCTGATGGCTACTCACGTTTGACCACTTCGCATGTGCCTGTTAACTGTCAGTGTGCCCTCTTCTGGAACGTGCCTGTTAAAAATCTTTGCTTTTGTTAAAAATTGGGTTGTCTACGCCAGGCGCAGTGGCTCACTCCTGTAATCCCAGCACTTTGGGAGGCCGAGCCGGGTGGATCACCTGAGGTCAGGGGTTCAAGACCAGCTTGGCCAATATGGTGAAACCCCATCTGTACTAAAAATACAAAAAATTAGCTGGGTGTGGTGGTGCGTGCCTGTAATCCCAGCTGCTTGGCAGGCTGAGGAAGGAGAGTTGCTTGAACCCAGGAGGCAGAGGTTGCGGTGAGCAGAGATCACGTCATTGCACTCTGGCGTGGGCAACAGAGCAAGACTCTGTCTCAATAAATAAATATAAAAAAATAGAAACAAAAATTTTAAAAATTAGCAAATCATATATCCAGCAAATAGCTTGCATACAAAAAATATTAATAATTCTCAAAACTCAACATTAATGACATCACAAAAAGAAAATTCCAGATGAGTATCCTTTATGAATATAGATGCAAACGTTCTTGGCAAAATATGAGCAAACACAATCCCTTTTAAAGTGCTGTCCGTCAGAGAAGCAGCTTTTTTTTTTTTTTTTTTTTTTTTTGAGACGGAGTCTCGCTCTGTCACCCAGGCTGGAGTGCAGTGGTACAATCTCAGCCCACCACAACCTTCGCCTTCCGGGTTCAAGCAATTCTCCTGCCTCAGCCTCCCAAGTAACTGGGATTAGAGGTGTGCACCACCACACCCAGCTAATTTTTGTATTTTTAGTAGAGACAGGGTTTCATCATGTTGGCCAGGCTGGTCTCAAACTCCTGACCTCATGATCCGCCCACCTCGGCCTCCCAAAGTGCTGGGATTACAGGCATGAGCCATCGCGCCCGGCTGAAAAGCAGCATTTTTTAAAGGATTATGTACCATAACCCAGTGGGATTTATCCCAGGAATGCAAGGGTGAGTGAACAGACGAAATTCAATGTCATACACCAGATTAACAGAATGAAGAAAAACCCACGCAATCATCTCAATTGATGCAGAAAAAAAATTTCATAAAATTCAAAATCCTTTCATGATAATAAGACTCAATAAACTAGGAGTAGAAACAACTTCATCAGGCCAGGCACGGTGACTCAGCCTGTAATCCCAGCACTTTGGAAGGCCAAGGAGGGTTGATCACTTGAGGTCAGGAGTTCAAGACCAGACTGCCCAACATGTTGAAACCCCACCTCCACTAAAAATACAAAAATTAAAATTAGCTGGGCATGGTGGCGCACGCCAGCTTCTCAGGAGACTGAGACACAAGAATTACGTGAATCCAGGAGGTGGAGGCTGCAGTGAGACGAGATCGCACCACTGCACTCCCCCCGAACAACAGAGGGAGACTGTGTCAAAAAACAAACAAACAAAAAACAAACACAGCTAACATCATACTCATTGGTGAGAAACTAAAAGCCTTTTAAAGAGACGAGGATACCCACTGCTGCTGCTTCTGTTCAACATTGTTCTGGATGTTCTAGCCAGAGCATTAATCAAGAAAAAGAAATTAGGCCGGGCGCGGTGGCTCAAGCCTGTAATCCCAGCACTTTGGGAGGCCGAGACGGGTGGATCACGAGGTCAGGAGATCGAGACCATCCTGGCTAACACGGTGAAACCCTGTCTCTACTAAAAAAATACAAAAAACTAGCCGGGTGAGTTGGCGGGCGCCTGTAGTCCCAGCTACTCGGGAGGCTGAGGCAGGAGAATGGCGTAAACCTGGGAGGCGGAGCTTGCAGTGAGCTGAGATCCGGCTACTGCACTCCAGCCCGGGCAACAGAGCGAGACTCCGTCTCAAAAAAAAAAAAAAAGAAAAGAAAAAGAAATTAAAGGTATCCAAAATTGGAAAAGAAAACTATTGCAGATGACATGGTCTTACGTATAGAAGATCCTCCAAAAACAGGCCAGGCTCGGTGGCTCACACCTGTAATCCCAGCACTTTGGGAGGCTGAAGCGGGCGGATCACGAGGTCAGGAGATCGAGACCATCCTGGCTAACACAATGAAACCCCATCTCTACTAAAAATAGAAAAAATTAGCCGGGCGTGGTGGTGGGCACCTGTAGTCCCAGCTGCTCAGGAGGCTGAGGCAGGAGAATGGTGTGAACCCGGGAGGTGGACCTTGCAGTGAGCCAAAATCAATTGCGCCACTGGGTGACAGAGCAAGACTCCGTCTCAAAAGAAAGAAAGACAGAAAGAAACCCCATCTCTACTAAAAATACAAACATTAGCTGGGTGTGGTGGCATGAGCCTATAATTACAGCTACTTGGGAGTCTGAGGTGGGAGGGTCATTTGAGTCCAGGCGGTTGAGGCCACAGAGAGCTGTGATTGAGCCAATGTACTCCAGGCTGCCCCAAAATAAAATAAATAATGAACATGGGTAAAGGACTTGAACAGACATTTCTTCGAAGAAGATACACAAATGGCCGGTGCAGTGGCTCACGCCTGTAATCCCAGCACTTTGGGAGGCCAAGGCAGGCAGATCCCTTGAGTTCAGGAGTTCAAGAACAGTCTGGCCAACATGGTAAAACCCCATCTCTACCACAAATACAAAAATCAGCCGGGTGTGCTGGTGGGTGCCCATAATCCCAGCTACTTGGGAGGCGGAGGTGGGAGAATCACTTGAACCGGGGAGGCAAAGGTTGCAGTGAGCCAAGATCGCACCACTGCACTCCAGCCTGGGCAACAGTGCGAGACTCCATCTTAAAAAAAATATGGCCAGGCACGGTGGGTCACGCCTGTAATCCCAGCACTTTGGGAGGCTGAGGTGAGCAGATCATGAGGTCAGGAGATCGAGACCATCCTGCCTAACATGGTGAAACCCCGTCTCTACTAAAAATACAAAACACGGCCGGGCGCGGTGGCTCAAGCCTGTAATCCCAGCACTTTGGGAGGCCGAGACGGGCGGATCACGAGGTCAGGAGATCAAGACCATCCTGGCTAACACGGTGAAACCCCGTCTCTACTAAAAAAAAAAAAAAAAAAAAAAAAAAAAAAAAAAAAAAAAAAATAGCCAGGCGAGGTGGCGGGCGCCTGTAGTTCCAGCTACTCGGGAGGCTGAGGCAGGAGAATGGCGTAAACCCAGGAGGTGGAGCTTGAAGTGAGCTGAGATTCGGCCACTGCACTCCAGCCTGGGTAACAGAGCGAGACTCCGTCTCAAAAAACAAAACAAAACAAAACACTTAGCCAGGCATGGTGGCATGTGCATGTAATCCCAGCTACTTAGGAGGCTGAAGCAGGAGAATCGCCTGAAACTGGGAGGCAGAGGTTGCAGTGAGCCGAGATCGCGCCACTGCACTCCAGTCTGGGTGACAGAGCAAGACTCCGTCTCCAAAACAAACAAACAAATAATATATATACACACACAAAAAAAAATGGCCATGAAGCACTTGAAAAGATGCTCAACCTCATTAGTCACTGGGGAAATGCAAATCAAAACCACAGTAAGATACCATTCCATATCCATTAGGATGGCCATGATAATAAATAAATAAAAATAGCAAGTGTTAAGGATGAGGAGAAATTCACTGCTGTTGGGAATGTAAAACAGTCACTGTTAGAAAAAGTCCAGCAGTTCCTCAACAAGTTCCACACAGAGTTACCATATGACTCCATGGATATGTTATATACCCAGAAGAAGTGAAAACAGGTGTTCAAATAACAGCTTGTATGTAAATGTTCACAGCAGCACTATTCACAATATACAAAAGACGCCAGGCATGGTGGCTCATGCCTATTCGAGACCAGCCTGGCCAATATGGTGAAACCCCATCTCTACTGAAAATACAAAGTACTGGCTGGGCATGGCGGCTCACGCCTATAATCCCAGCACTTTGGGAGGCTGAGGCGGGTGGATCACCTGAGGCCCTGAGTTGGAGACCAACCTGGCCAACACGGTTAAACCCCGTCTCTACTAAAAATACAAAAATTAGCCGGGCGCGGTGGCTCAAGCCTGTAATCCCAGCACTTTGGGAGGCCGAGACGGGTGGATCACGAGGTCAGGAGATCGAGACCATCCTGGCTAACACGGTGAAACCCCGTCTCTACTAAAAAATACAAAAAACTAGCCGGGCGCGGTGGTGGGCGCCTGTAGTCCCAACTACTCGGGAGGCTGAGGCAGGAGAATGGCGTGAACCCGGGAGGCGGAGCTTGCAGTGAGCTGAGATCCGGCCACTGCACTCCAGCCTGGGCGGCAGAGCGAGACTCCGTCTCAAAAAAAAAAAAAAATACAAAAATTAGCTAGGCATGGCAGGTGCCTGTATTCAAGGAGAATAGCTTGAACCCAGGAGGCAGAGGTTGCAGTGAGCTGAGATCAGGTCAGTGCACTCCAGCCTGGGTGACAGAGTGAGATTCCATCTCAAAAATAAATAAATAAATAAATAAATAAATAAATATTTTTTAAAATGCAAAAATTAGGGGGGTGTGGTGGTGCATGCCTGTAGTCCCAGCTACTTAGGAAGCTGAGGCAGGGGAATCAAACCCGGGAGGTGGAGGTTGCAGTGAGCTGAGACTGTACACTGCACTCCAGCCTGGGCAACAGAGCGAGACTCCGTCTCAAACAAACAAACAAACAAACACACACAATATATACAAGGTAGAAATAAACCAAGTGTCCTCAGCAGGTGCATGGATTAACCAAATGCAGTGTGATTTTGCCATTAAAATGAATGAAACTCTGGGGCCAAGCGTGGTGGCTTATGCGTGTCATCCCAGCACTTTGGGAGGCCGAGGCGGGCGGATCACCTGAGGGCAGGAGTTTGAGACCAGCCTGACCAACATGGCGAAACCCCGCCTCTATGAAAAATACAAAATTAGCTGGGTGTGGTGGCACATGCCTATAATCCCAGCAACTCCAGAGGCCGAGGCAGGAGAATTGCTTGAACCCAGGAGGCGGAAGTTGCAGTGGGCCGAGATCGCGCCATTGCACTCCAGTCTGGGCAACAAGAGTGAAACTCCATCTCAAAAAAAATAAATAAAAATAAAGAAATAAATAAAAATAGTGACAGGGTCCTGCTATGTTTCCCAGGCTGGTCTCAAACTCCTGGCCTCAAACCATCCTCCTGCCTCATCCTCTCAAGTAGCCGAGACCACAGGCATGCACCACCATGCCCAGCTTTTATGATTTTATTTGTATGAAATACCCAGAATAGGCAGATCCACAGAGACAGAAAGCAAATTCATTGTTACTCAGAAGCTGAAGGGATTGGGGAAGGGGAAGTAAATGCTTTTTGGATTTGAGGTTTTCCATCTGGGGAGTGAAAAGTTCTGGAACTAAACAGTGGTGATGGTTGTACAATTCCGTGACTGTTTACAATGGAATGGTAAGTTTCATGTTTTGCGTATTTTCCTGCAATAAAAACAAAAACAAAAAACAAAAAAAAAACTCAGCAGTAGAGAACAATTTAAAAACAGGCAAGAGACGTGAAGATACATTTAACCCACGACAACGTGCAAATGGAAACAAGCACCTGGAAAGAGGTTCCGAATCACCCACCACTGGGGAAATGCAACTAAAACCACAAGGAGGTGTTGTGGCAGAGAGAATGGCTGACGGTTAAAAATAGCAACTGCTGCAAGGTTGACAGTGTGCAGAGAAAGTGAGGCCACCAGGTGCAGTGGCTCACGCCTGTAATTCCCAGTGCTTTGGAAGGCCGAGGCAGGTGGATCACTTGAGGTCAGGAGTTTGAGACCAGCCTGGGCAACGTGGTGAAACCTTGTCTCTACTAAAAATATAAAAATTAGCCAGTCATGGTGGCAGGCGCCTGTAATCCCAGCTACTTGGAGGGCCGAGGCACGAGAATTGCTTGAAACCGGGAGGCAGAGGTTGCAGGTTGCAGTGAGCGGAGATGGCCCCACGGCACTCCAGCCTGGGTGACAGAATAAAACTCCATCTAAAAAAGAAAAGGAAGGAAGGGAGGGAGGGAGGGAGGGAGGAAGGAAGGAAAGAAGGAAGGAAGGAAGGAAGGAAGGACCCACGTGGCTGGCGGGGCTGTGATGCAAATGCTGGGGTAAATAGTGTGGCCGATTTAACAGATGGATACAGTGCATGGCTCGAAACCACAGCAGAACATCAAGGGCTTGACGGTCATTTCTCCGTCCTCTCCATGAGGTATAAATGGCTCACAGACACCCGAGAAGGTGCTGGTCATTAGGGAGACACAAATAAAAACCGCAGCCAGACACCACATTGCACCTACCAGCATCGTTAGTACACAACAAACAAAAAGCCAGAAAGTAGCAAGTGTCGGCGAGGACAAGAGCCGTGTCCCTGCTGTGCTGCTGGGGGACGTGTCCGTCTGAGACGCTGCTGTGGAAAACAGTTTGGCTGTTTTCCTCAGAACAATTAACACATCATTACTCTGTCACCCAGCAAGTCCCTCATAACTGTACACCCAGAACGCTTGAAAACGGGATTGGGAAGGGCCCTTTGCACACCCGCGTTCACAGCAGCGTTATTCGCCCTCGCCCCAAAGGGGAGGCAGCCCAGGTGTCCATGAAGAGGCCCACAGATGAACGGACGCGGTCGACGCGGTCCCTGCACACAACGGGACACGGTTCCCCCTAAAGGGAAGGAGATTCCCACACAGGCCAGGCTGCGGCGGCGAAGGCAGAGGACGCTGAGCTGAGAAACCAGCAGGTCTCCAAAGGACAAATCCCGTGAGGCTCCCCCTGCGCGCAGTCCCTGCAGGCCCTGAATCCACAGACAGAAAGTGGACGGGGCGCCAGGCTGGGGAGGGGAGGGGGCGTTTGATGGGGACAGAGCTTCATTTTGGGAGGACGGGAGAGTCTGAGAACGGATTTTGGGAGGACAGGAGCATCTGAGAAAGGATTTTGGGAGGACAAGGGAGCCTGAGAACGGATTTTGGGAGGATGGAAGAGCCTGAGAACGGATTTTGGGAGGATGGGGAGCCTGAGAATGGATTTTGGGAGGATGGGAGAGTCTGAGAATGATTTTGGGAGGATGGGGAGTCTGAGAACGGATTTTGGGAGGACAGGAGCGTCTGAGAATGGATTTTGGGAGGACAGGAGCGTCTGAGAAGGGATTTTGGGAGGACGAAAGAGCCTGAGAACGGATTTTGGGAGGATGGGGAGTCTGAGAACGGATTTTGGGAGGATGGGGAGTCTGAGAATGATTTTGGGAGGATGGGAGAGTCTGAGAACGGATTTTGGGAGGATGGGGAGTCTGAGAACGGATTTTGGGAGGACAGGAGCGTCTCAGAAGGGATTTTGGGAGGACGAGAGAGCCTGAGAACGGATTTTGGGAGGATGGGGAGTCTGAGAACGGATTTTGGGAGGATGGGGAGTCTGAGAATGATTTTGGGAGGATGGGAGAGTCTGAGAACGGATTTTGGGAGGATGGGGAGTCTGAGAACGGATTTTGGGAGGATGGGGAGTCTGAGAATGATTTTGGGAGGATGGGAGAGTCTGAGAACGGATTTTGGGAGAATGGGGAGTCTGAGAACGGATTTTGGGAGGACAGGAGCGTCTGAGAAGGGATTTTGGGAGGACGAGAGAGCCTGAGAACGGATTTTGGGAGGATGGGAGAGTCTGAGAACGGATGGTGGGGACGGATGCACGGAAATGTCAGCGAACCCAATGATCCTGAACCCTGCACTTCAAAGCGGATAAAATGGCAACACCGGCCCCCACAAAAAAGTCACGCCGCTCAGGCCTTCCCGACGAACTCGCCCCAGCCGGGTGCTCCAGGGGCCTCCGGACCTCCTGCCGCCGCCCCTTCCCCGGGGTCCCCCAGTCCCCCCAAATCCTCCCCCAAGTCCCACGGCCCCTCCGTCCCCGCGCCCCGCAGGCTCCGAGGCTTCGCGGTGCGGTTCCCTCTGCGGGTCCCGGGCCCGGGTCCCCTTCGCCCCCCAGGCCGGGACGTCCCCCTCCCCCAGCCAGCCGAGGGGCGCCAGCGCGGCGGAGGGGGCGGGAGGCCGGGCCGGGGCGACAGCTGGGGGGGCGGCCCTGACCTTCCCGGGATCGCTGGGCGCGGCCGGGCCGTCCCCCTTCCGGGCGCCGCCATAAAGGGGCCTCGCGGGGCTCTGGCCGTGGCCGCAGCGCTCAGCTCCCGCGCCCGACCCCGCCATGGCCCCCCGGCCCCTCCTGCTGCTGCTGCTGCTCCTCGGGGGCTCCGCCGCGCGCCCCGCGCCCCCCAGGTGAGCCGCCCGCCAGGCCCGTCCGCCCCCGGCCGCACCCGCCCCCCGCGCGGCCCTGACCCCGACCCCCGCCCGCCCCCAGGGCCCGGCGACACTCGGACGGGACGTTCACCAGCGAGCTCAGCCGCCTGCGGGAGGGCGCGCGGCTCCAGCGGCTGCTGCAGGGCCTGGTGGGGAAGCGCAGGTGAGGCCGGGTGGGGCGGGGGTCTTGCCGTGGTGCCCTGGCAGCAACGCGCGACCCCCCAGCTCCAGGACTAACTCTGTTTTGGGGCGGGGGACAGCGAGCAGGACGCAGAGAACAGCACGGCCTGGTCCAGGCTCGGCGCGGGTCTGCTCTGCCCGTCCGGGTCCGACACGCCCACCCTGCAGGCCTGGTGAGCGCCCGCCCCACCGCAGACCCCACCCCAGACCCCACCCCAGACCCTTCCTTCTGTCCGTGGCCTCCCTGGGTCAGCGCTGGTGGCCACCGGAGGCCCAATTCCAGCGGCGGGGCCGGGGTCTCCAGCCCCAGCCCCAGCCCCCAACCCCGCACGTGCTGTCTCTGCAGGATGCCCCTGGGCGGGGCCTGGTCTCCCTGGCTGCCCCCTGGGCCCAGGCCTGGGGTTATGGTTTCAGAACCTGCCGGTGCTGCTGCAGAAGGAACCCTGCGACCGAGATGAGGAAGGAACCCCCTCACCACCTGCCCAGCCTAGGAGCGGAGCTGCATTTGGGGTGGTGGGCAGGCTGGGGGGAGAGGGGGAGGGGTGGAACTCGGCACCAATAAAGGAGAATCAGATCCAGACACTGGGAGTTGGTTGTGTCCACTTGGTGTAATCAAGGCAACCCCTGTGTAGCAGGGCTGTCAGATGGAAGGGGGCCCCATCCACCCAGCCGGGACTGTGACCACACCCAGCTGCCCTTTACACCTGGCGGCCACAGCGGGCCCCTCATCCTTATCTCTGGCATCAGTGCCGCCTCCTGTACCTCGACTAAGCACCGCAGGGCCCCGCCCCCCCCTTGTCTTCATTAGGAAACAGTCAAGGGCTCAGGGGGAGCCCGGACAGACTCTCAGCTCCTGCAGGGGGGTGGGGGGTGGCGTGTGGTCAGTGTTTCCGGAAGGGGCAGTGGGGAGGGTGTGGAGGGGCCAGGGAGGCTCAGGCGGGCAGGAAGAGGGGAGGGCAGAGGTGTCACCTGGGGTGCCAGGAGTCCACTCTGGCATGAGGACTCCGGACCCTCTGTCTTGTGTGGCCTCAGACCAGTGGCTTGACCCCTCAGAGCCTGTGGCGTATGGAGCGTGCAGGGCTTGCAGGCGACCATGAGGGTACAGTGCAGGGTTGGGACACTGAGCCCAGCCCCAGCCAGGAGAGGCCAGAAGCTTCGGTGCACAGGCCTGGAGAGGAATGACTCCACTCCCCGCCTCACGACAGCCCCTTCCTCGCCCTGACCCCAGCCAGTGGCCTCTCCCTAGAGCTGGGGGCTTGCGGGGGCCAATGAAAAGAGCAGGGCAAGTGTCAAGACTCACCCCCTCTGTTGGGCACCAGGGCTCCCCAGGAGCTCCCAGCTGCCCCCCACAGCCCCGCCTTAGCCTTGGTCACTAAGGCCCTGTCCAGCCCCACCCTGAGAAGCTGGCTTGTCTCTGGGGCAGGCAGGCAGGGGTGTCCCTAGGACACAGTGAGGAGAGTCTCCTCCTTCAGAACCTGCCATCAGGCAGGCAGGGAGGTACTCCCGGGCGAACACCCAGGTTCTGAGCCTCAAGGGTTGGCCTTAGGAATTTTGCCTGAGGTAGAGCTTAGGGGAGGAGCCAAGCAAGGGCAGCCTGGGCTAGGGAGGCAGGTTTCAGACACCCCAACACCAACGGCTTCTCTCCAACACCCTAGCTCTGCCCCTGCCCTGCCCCAGCCCCATGGCGCCCGTGAGCCATTCTCTAGTCCTTTCTGCCCTGTGCCTCGGTGCCTGTGGCCTGAGCCCCCTGGTTAATCCCTGTACTCAGTCTAACTTGGGCCAAATGACTGCCCCCCTACTGGCAGTGGGCCGGACCCGCCGGCCAGCGGGAGCCCCCTTGGCAGAGGCCGGTTGTAAAGGATCATAAAGTGGGCGGCGTCTGGCTGGGGCGAAGGTCACTGAGGTAGGAACTGCGCCAGTCCTGGACGCCAAACCCACTCGGACCCTCCCGCCAGGTGACAGCCGCCAAGATGGGGTCTTGGGCCCTGCTGTGGCCTCCCCTGCTGCTCACGGGGCTGCTTGGCCGACCCCCGGGGACCGTGGCCCAGGTCCAGTGTACGTGCGGGCAGGGGTAGGTAGGTGGGGGCACAGGGCAGGGGGAGCCAGGGGCTGGGAGGCGCTGACCCCTCCTCTGCAACCTTACAGACTGCTCTGTGAACAAGTCCTTCTTTGAAGTCGAGGAGAACACAAATGTCACCGAGCCGCTGGTGGACATCCATGTCCCAGAGGGCCAGGAGGTGACCCTCGGACCCTTGTCCACCCCCTTCGCATTTCGGATCCAGGGAAACCAGCTGTTTCTCAACGTGTCTCCTGATTACGAGGTGTGGGCGGCAGGTGGGTGGGGAGTGGGGGCTCCCGGGAGAAGGGCGCCTGGATCCTCAGGCCACACCTTCCCCGGGGGGCCCAGGAGTTCTATGCCTGCAGGCATCCACTAACACCCATGCTTGGTGGTGCCTGCCCCAGAAGGCTGGGCCCACACCCTCAGCACTGACCACTGATGATGGGGACCCTGGGCCAGCGCCTGCCCCCTTGGCCTCAGTCTCACCACCTGTGGGGCGGGACAGTGACTGCAGACCCGTCTGCCTCCACAGGAGAACTCACTACTTGAGGCTCAGCTGCTGTGTCAGAGCGGAGGCACACCGGTGAGTCCCTGCCCCACTCTCCCCGCCCACCAGGCCACCTCAGCTGGGCTCTGCCCTGCCGGTCCAGGGCCAGTCTCTGATGACCTCACCTAGGGTGTGGTTTCACATGCCATCCCTCCGAGAGTGATGCTCACATTTCCTCCAGTCCAGACTCTGCCCTGAACTGTGGCGTCCCCGTCACTGATCCCTTGTCCAGCAGATACCCCCACCCAGTGTGCCCAAGACTCCCACCCACTCCCTCAACCACCACTGCCCCCACAAGGGAGGCACCTTTATCCTGCCAGCCACTGGAACCACTTTGGTTTCCACTCGCCCTCCCTCCCCACGTCCCCCGCTAAGCTCCCCATTGGTAAATCACTTGGCTCTGCCCCAGCTCGACCCAGAAATCCATCGTCTGCCCACCTCCAGTCCCACCAGGGCCGGGACACCAGCACTCATTTTGGGAAACTTTCAGCCGGCCCGCTGGCTTCCCTGTTGCCCCTTGCCGGTCCCAGTCCACTCCATGTGGCGGAACAGCCTCTGTGGACGCTGTAAACCAAGGCTGCCCAGTCCACCCCAGCCCTCCACAGCTCCTTTCTCACTGAGAGTCAAACCCAGATGTACTGTGCGGAGGCTCTGCTGCAGCCTCAGAGCTCCCGCAGGCACGCTCCTCCCCCACCTGCTCAGGTCTGCAGTCTTCAGAGAAATCCCAACCGCCCTATTAGGGAATAGTTGCATCCCAGCCCCGCTCCCCCAACATCATACTTCTTGACCAGCGGCATTTTTTTCGGCTTTATTAAGGAAAATTGCAGAATCCTGAGGCCAGCACAGGCCCCCCCCCCCCCCCCAACCTACCAGCAGACAGAGGGCTCTGTGCCCACTGCACACCACAGCACATCACCCACATATATCTTGGCATGTGTCTCTGAAAGAGAGGGATGCTTCTTTTTTTTGAGACAGAGTCTCGCTCTGTTACCTAGGTTGGAGTGCAATGGCGAGATCTCGGCTCACTGCAACCTCCGCCTCCCGGGTTCAAGTGATTCTCCTGCCTCAGCCTCCCGAGTAGCTGGGATTACAGGCGCCCACCACCACGCTTGGCTAATTTTTGTATTTTTGGTAGAGACAGGATTTCACCATGTTGGTCAGGCTGATCTCAAACTCCTGACCTGGTGATCTGCCCGCCCCAGCCTCCCAAAGTGCTGGGATTTCAGGCATGAGTCACTGTGCCTGGCCGGGATCCTTCTTTTTTTTTTTTTTTTTTTTGAGACGGAGTCTGGCTCTGTCGCCCGGGCTGGAGTGCAGTGGCCGGATCTCAGCTCACTGCAAGCTCCGCCTCCCGGGTTTATGCCATTCTCCTGCCTCAGCCTCCCGAGTAGCTGGGACTACAGGCGCCGCCGCCTCGCCCAGCTAGTTTTTTGTATTTTTTTTTTTTTTTTTTTTTTTTTTTTTTTTTTTGAGACGGAGTCTTGCTCTGCCGCCCAGGCTGGGGTGCAGTGGCCGGATCTCAGCTCACTGCAAGCTCCGCCTCCCAGGTTTACGCCATTCTCCTGCCTCAGCCTCCCGAGTAGCTGGGACTACAGGCGCCCGCCACCTCACCCGGCTACTTTTTTGTATTTTTTAGTAGAGACGGGGTTTCACCGTGTTAGCCAGGATGGTCTCGATCTCCTGACCTCGTGATCCGCCCGTCTCGGCCTCCCAAAGTGCTGGGATTACAGGCTTGAGCCACCGCGCCCGGCCGTTTTTTGTATTTTTTAGTAGAGACGGGGTTTCACCGTGTTCGCCAGGATGGTCTCGATCTCCTGACCTCGTGATCCGCCCGACTCGGCCTCCCAAAGTGCTGGGATTACAGGCTTGAGCCACCGCGCCCGGCCTTTTTTTTTTTTTTTTTTTTAGATGGAGTCACCCTCTGTCGCCCGGGCTGGAATGCAGTGGCACGATTTCCGCTCACTACAACCTCTGCCTCCCAGGTTCAAACGATTCTCCTGCCTTGGCCTCTACCCACCTCGGCCTCCCAAAGTGCTGGGATTACAGACGCCCGCCACCACACCCAGCTAATTTTTGTATTTTTAGTAGAGACGGGGTTTCACCATGTTGGCCACATTGGTCTCGAACTCTTGACCTCAGGTGATCTGCCCGCCTCGGCCTCCCAAAGTGCTGGGATTCCAGGCGTGAACCACCACGCCCGCAAGGACTCTTCTTTTTATTTTTTTATTTTTTTAGTGACAGAGTCTCGCTTTGTCGCCCAGGCTGGGGTGCAGTGGCCAGACTCAGCTCACTGCAAGGCGCCTCCTGGGTTTACGCCATTCTCCTGCCTCAGCCTCCCGAGTAGCTGGGACTACAGGCACCCGCCACCTCGCCCGGCTAGTTTTTTGTATTTTTTAGTAGAGACGGGGTTTCACCATGTTAGCCAGGATGGTCTCGATCTCCTGACCTCGTGATCCGCCCGTCTCGGCCTCCCAAAGTGCTGGGATTACAGGCTTGAGCCACCGCGCCCGGCCGACTCTTCTTTTTAAAACATAACCACAATGTCGTCACACCTGGGAAAAGTGGTCACTTTCTACCTCGAATGTTCAGGATGCTGCATTCCCCATGGTCTCTGAAGAGTTTTTTTTAACAATTGTTTGTTTGAATCAGGGTCCACGTTATGCACCTAGCTGATAATTCTCCTGAGTTTCTGTTCATCTTCACGTTTCCTTCTCCCATCTTTTCTCTTGGAGATTTATTTGTGAAGAAACTGGGTTGTCGGCTGGGCACGGTGGCTCACACCTGTAATCCCAGCACTTTGGGAGGCCGAGGCAGGCACATCACCTGAGGTCGGGAGTTTGAGACCAGCTTGACCAACATGGAGAGACCCCGTCTCTTCTAAAAATAAAAAATTACCCGGGTGTGATGGCGGGCGCCTGTAATCCCAGCTACTCGAGAGGCAGAGGTCTCCAGGAGAATCGCTTAAACCTGGGAGGCAGATGTTGCAGTGAGCCAAGATCACGCCACTGCACTCCAGCCTGGGTGACAGAATGAGACTCTGTATCCAAAAAGAAAACAAAGAAAAGAACTGGATTGTCTTTCCTCACTTGAGATTCTGCTGGTTGCATCCCCAAGTACCTGCATTATTTTTCTGTGGCGCACCTGCCACCTCCTGGCTTTATAAAGTCCTTTTTGTCTGTTGTTGTAAGTCCTGCCAGGACAGGCACCACCGGGCAGAGATTTGTCTCTTGTGATCTCTGCATCCCAGCACCTAGAGCTGTGCAGCCCCCCTGCAGCCCCCCAACACCACTGAGCGAGTGGACGGATAGCCGTCGAGGGGTGCACCTCACTCACGATGGGGAAGGATAGCGTCGAGGGGTACACCTCACTCATGATGGGGAGCGGCTGTGGGAGAGGCTGACGGCCACATCCTGCAGGTGACCCAGCTGAGGGTGTTCGTGTCAGTGCTGGACGTCAATGACAACGCCCCCGAATTCCCCTTTACAACCAAGGAGATAAGGGTGGAAGAGGTGAGGCCAGCGAAGCTGCCAGGGCTGGGCAGGGGGTGCGGGAGCCCAGGGTGAGGGCAAGGGGCGAGTGGTGGCCGGGGACTCAACCACAGCGGGGGTCCACAGGGGCCAAGAGTGTGGCCAGACCAAGCCCCTCTCCCTCCCTAGGACACTAAAGTAAACTCCACCGTCATCCCTGAGACAGAACTGCAGGCCAAGGACAAAGACAAGGATGACATTCTGTTCTACACCCTCCAGGAAGCGACCGCAGTCAGTGCCGCCCGCCCTGCCCCAGCGTGAGCCCCTCGCCACTGACACCCGCAGCCGCCCTCGCCCTCCCAGGCTCTTAGGCTGTGTCCTCCCTGATCCTCCCCAGGGTGCCAGTGACTACTTCTCCCTGGTGGGTGTAAACCATCCCGCCCTGAGGCTGGACCGGCCCCTGGACTTCTACGAGCGGCCCAACATGGCCTTCCGGCTGCTGGTGCGGGTGAGCGGCTCACCCCAGCCCTGAGTCCCACATGCTTGAGGTCCCCCTGGCCCCAGCTGCTCCCAGGCCTGATCTGGCTGTTGCAGGACACTCCGGAGGAGAATGTGGAGCCCAGCCACACGGCCACCGCCACGCTGGTGCTGAACGTGGTGCCTGCCGACCTGCGGCCCCCCTGGTTCCTGCCCTGCACCTTCTCAGACGGCTACGTCTGCATCCAAGCTCAGTACCACGGGGCTGTCCCCACGGGGCACACACTGGTAATGGGGAGGGAGGGGCAGTGCCCGGGGCGGGGCCTTCTAGGCAGGTTGGAGGCAGGGACGGCCAGGATCAGAAGAAGGGCAGGGTCAGGGTCAGCGGGTGGGGCCAAGTTTGGTTGTGACTTTGAAACAAATACAGACTCTCCTTATAAACCAATCTTTCCCATCTTGAGGGAGCAAACCCTGAACACACAGAGAGGAGTGTGGGCCCCAGAGCCAGGCGGTCTCAGGGGCCTGGGGAGGTGGGCTGGGGCCCTGGAGTTCTTAAGGGATGGTGAGATCTCTGCCCTGCTCACAGTCACCACTAGGCCCACACAGGCTGTCTGCAAACCTTCACAGCACCAAGGCACCCGGGGCCACCAAACAGCACATGAGAGGCAGAAACGCAGACCCCGGGAACCCCCCGCTTCCTAAATGTCTGCTTAGCCGTCAAGACAAGCATCGTGCAAATGGCACTCAGTATCTTTGGGCAACTTATTCGTTAGTGAGGGACCCACAGGGGTGTGACTCACTGTGATACTGGGACAAGGGACAGTCCTAGACAGGCAGGGATGCCCAGCCACCAGCGGGACTGGGCCCCTCCTCAGCCAGCCCTGCCCTGGCTGACCTTGATGGGGAGCCAGAGGGGCCAGGTTGGGGCCATCCACCCCAGCCTCACGACGTGCCCTCCTCTCCACTATCCTTGAAGCCATCCCCCCTCGTCCTGCGTCCCGGACCCATCTACGCCGAGGATGGAGACCGCGGCATCAACCAAGCCATCATCTACAGCATCTTCAGTGGTGAGTGGGGCCCAGCCCTCAACAATGCCCCGGACCCCTCTCTGTCCCTGTCTCTGTCCCCACCTTGGGCTGGGGAAGCCCCAGGGGCACCTGCCAGCAAGGCAGAGCTGGCTGGGTCCCTGGGCCTCAGGAGGCCGGGACTGAGCACTTCCATCGTCCTCCCAGGAAACGTGAACGGTACATTTGTCATCCACCGAGACTCCGGCAACCTCACCATGGCCAGGAGTGTCCCCAGAGCCATGACCTTTCTTCTGCTGGTGAAGGTGAGGTAGGGACCTGCAAGGGGGGCAGGACAGTGGGGGCAGGGTGGAAGGTAGGGCGGGGGTCAGGGCGGGGGGGCAGGGCCCCTGCCAAGTCTGCATCTATTCTTCCTGAGCCCCAGGCTTCAGCACCAGCTCCACCGTCAACCCCACAAGTCACGGCTGCCTCCCCCACCTCCAGGGCCAGCAGGCCGACCTTGCCCGCTACTCAGTGACCCAGGTCACCGTGGAGGCTGTGGCTGCAGCTGGGAGCCCGCCCCGCTTCCCCCAGAGCCTGTACCGTGGCACCGTGGCACTTGGCGCTGGAGCAGGTGTTGTGGTCAAGGATGCAGCTGCCCCCTCTCAGCCTCTGAGGGTCCAGGCTCAGGACCCGGAGTTCTCGGTAGGTAGCACACGCAAGGCTGATGCCTGCCGCCCCCACGGCAGCCTTCCTGTTGCCCAGGGTCCCTGGGTCCACCCGGCCTCCCCTCTGTGGGTGGGTCAGGGCTGCAGATGGGAGGCAGCCTGGCCAGGGACTCAATGAAACCCTGTCCAGGACCTCAACTCGGCCATCACGTATCGAATTACCAACCACTCACATTTCCGGATGGAGGGAGAGGTTGTGCTGACCACCACCACACTGACCCAGGCGGGGGCCTTCTACGCAGAGGTGAAGGGCAGGGCAGGTGGGCATCTCCAAGGGTGTGGGGCTTAAAGACGTGCCCAGGAGAGACAAGCCCCTTCCTGCCCTAGGTTGAGGCCAAAAATACAGTGACCTCTGGCACTGCGACCACAGTCATTGAGATACAAGTTTCCGAACAGGAGCCCCCCTCCACAGGTGAGCCCCCATCCCCAGAGACTGGAGGAACAACTGGGCCCTGGACCAGCACCACTTCCGAGGCCCCCAGACCCCCTGTGCCCTCCCAGGGACCCTCCACAACCAGCTCTGGGGGAGGCACAGGCCCTCATCCACCCTCTGGCACAACTCTGAGGCCACCAACCTCGTCCACACCCGGGAGGCCCCCCGGTGTGGGAACCAGCACCTCCCACCAACCAGCCACACCCGGTGGCGGCACAGCACAGACCCCAAAGCCAGGAACCTCTCAGCCGATGCCCCCCGGTGTGGGAACCAGCACGTCCCACCAACCAGCCACACCCGGTGGTGGCACAGCTCAGACCCCAGAGCCAGGAACCTCTCAGCCGATGCCCCCCGGTGTGGGAACCAGCACATCCCACCAACCAGCCACACCCGGTGGTGGCACAGCTCAGACCCCAGAGCCAGGAACCTCTCTGCCGATGCCCCCCAGCAGGAACACCCCATCCTCAGGTAGCACCCACTCCGTTGCCTTCCCTCCCTGGCTCAGATCACTGGGTGGTAGGGAAATGCTGTAGGAAGGGTCCACCCCAGGCTGACCTGGCCTGACTATGAAATCCCAGAGGGGTCTGTTTGGGACTGACAGACACAGACAGGCCAAAGGCCCTCAGTGAGGTGAACTGTGATGTGTGTAGGACAGAGGCCAGATTTGGGGTCCAGCGAATCCCATGATTCCCACAGCTGCCGGCTCACCCTGCAGGCCCCTGCCCCTCCTGTGAGCAGCCTCCTTGGTGGGGGGGGGGGGGGGGCCCAGGGTCTCACTGGGACACACAGGCCCCTCCAGCCAGGGTCAGCAGAGCCTGAGATTTGGGAGACAGCCCAGGCCTGGGTGATTTCCAAGTGTCTCAAGCCTGGCACAGGTTGGCATGGGGAATGCCTGGGGTGCTCAACAGTGCGGGGGTGATGGCATTTTCCACAGCGATGCCAGGTGGCGGCCCCTCGGAGGACAAGCGCTTCTCAGTGGTGGACATGGCAGCCCTGGGTGGGGTGCTGGGTGCACTGCTGCTGCTGGCTCTCCTTGGCCTCACTGTCCTTGTCCACAAGCACTACGGCTCCCGGCTCAAGTGCTGCTCCGGCAAAGCTCCGGTGAGGCCCAGGGTGGAGGGCAGGGCAGGCGACCCGCAGGGAGTGGGGGACAGGAGAGGGGAGGGCAGAGGGGAATATGTGGAGGCGGAGGGGTGTCCACCGTGGAATGAGGGTGTGGAGAGGCCACAAGGCAGCAGAGACCCAGGGACCCCGCTGACGCCTTCACTCCTGCTAGCAGGAACCCCAGCCATCAGGCTGTGACAACCAGGCGTTCCTCCCTGACGACGAGGCCAACTGGGCGCCTGCCCCCAGCCCCACGAGCGACGCCAAGCCCGCGGAGGCACCGCCGACGCCCGCGGAGCCCGCGCCCCCTGGCCCCGCGCCCCCGGGCAGTGCCCCTGAGGCCCCGGCAGCGGCCGGAGCCGGGGGAAGCCCCGCAGCGGTGAGGTCCATCCTGACGAAGGAGCGGCGGCAGGAGGGCGGGTACAAGGCCGTGTGGTTCGGCGAGGACATCGGGGCGGAGGCAGACGTGGTCGTTCTCAACACGCCCACCCTGGACGTGGATGGCGCCAGCGACTCCGGCAGCGGCGACGAGGGCGAGGGCGCGGGGCCTGGCAGGGGTCCCCACGATGAGCCCGGCGGCGATGACTCGTACATCTAAGCGGCCCCTCCACCCTCTTCCCCTGCCGCGCGGGCGCTAGAGGTCCCGCTCCCCTAACCCCCGACCCAAGGCAGAATAAAGCGAGGCTCCCCAAACCCAGGCCGTGGCGTGGGGCGGGCGCGCGGGTCCGTGCGGGCCCCATTCGCTCGCGTCCCCCATCGTCCTCGGCGCTCGAGCCCGGGTGTGCAGACGGGGGTGGCGGGTCCCGCCGCGCTGTCCCCACCCGAAGGCTGCAACGCTTCCCGTAAACCACCTGCTGTGCCCGCTGTCTTCCCGAGGCTCCGCACCAGCTGGCCCGCGAAGTTCCTCTCCTGCTCTCACCACAGCCGGAGAGGGCACTCCCCTCCCCCAGTCTGCACTGGGGATCTCAGGCACCCGCTCAACTCAGACCTACCACTCCTGACCCGACACAGAGATTGCCTGGGGAGGCTGAAGAGCCAACGCAAATCCCCAAGACGATGCGCTTGGAAGCCAGTGGTCTCAAACATCTGCCGGGCTGGGGGTCCTAGTCCCCTTCTGAAATCTACATGGTTGGGTTGGGGCGCAGCATTAAACACCCACCCAGAGGCCTGGACTGAGGCACGCGGGGGTCGGTGCGCGCGTGTGGCCTGAGCAGGAGCCGGACCAGGAGGCCTAGGGGTGAGAGACACCTCCCGGTCGCTTCTCCCAAGGCCAGAGCCCAGGCTGGCCACCCATGCCCAGAACCATCAAGGGGTCCCTTGTGGGTCGTCAGCACTGTCCCTGATGAAAAGACACTATTAATTCCTTTCCAAATGTTTTAATTTCGAGAGCGTCTGATATTCTTGTCTGAACAATCTAAAGAACCCAAAGGGGGCCGCATGGTGGCTCCCTCCTGTAATCCCAGTACTTTGGGAGGCCAAGGCGGGTGGATCAGCTGAGGTCAGGAGTTCAAGACTAGCTTGACCAACTTAGAGAAACCCCGTCTCTACTAAAAATACAAAATTAGCCGGGCATGGTGGCTCATGCCTGTAATCCCAGCTACTCGGGAGCCTGAGACGGGAGAATCACTTGAACCCATGAGGTGGAGGTTGTGGTGGGCCAAGATTGTGCCACTGCACTCCAGCCTGGGCAACAAAAGCGAAACTCCATCTCAAAAAAAGGAACCCAAACGGTGCAGCTGCCCCTTTTTAGAGGCACATCCACCTCCCCTTACCCACTTCCCTTTTTTGAGACTCAGTCATGCTCTGTCCCCTGGGCTGGAGTGGAGTGGCTCCATCTCAGCTCACTGCAGCCTCGACCTCCTGGGCTCAAGTGATTCTCCGGCCTCAGCCTCCCAAGTACCTGGAACTACAGGCCTGCGCCACCACGCCCGGCTGATTTTTGTATTTTTAGTAGAGACTGGGTTTCGTCACGTTTGCCAGGCTGGTCTCGAACTCCTGACCTCAAGTGATCGGCTGAGGCGGGCGGATCACAAGGTTAGGAGATCGAGACCATCCTGGCTAAGACGGTAAAACCCCGTCTCTACTAAAAATACAAAAAATTAGCCGGGCGAGGTGGCGGGCGCCTGTGGTCCCAGCTACTCGGGAGGCTGAGGCAGGAGAATGGCCAGAACCCGGGAGGCGGAGCTTGCAGTGAGCCGACATCCGGCCACTGCACTCCAGCCTGGACGACAGAGCGAGACTCCGTCTCAAAAAAAAAAAAAAAAGAAAGAAAAAAAAGCGCAACAAGAAGGGCCTGGTTTTGCCTCGGGTCCGGTTTCGCTTACGTTTGGGGGAGTCCCCGCCTTATCCCACTGTGTCCCCCACCTCCGATGACTGCCGGCGCCCCGGCCCCAGGCGTGTAGGGGCTACTTCCCAGAGAAGCGGCTGGACCCTGCAGGGCCGAGCCACACAGGCAGACAGGGCCCACCGCTGCCCCCTCGCCGCCACTCCCTACTCCGCGCTGCCCCGGGCGGGGTTCCGCTGGTCGCGTTCGAGAGCAGGAACTGGCTGCGCGCGCCCTTCCCGGAAGCGCCCGCCTGGTCACGTGACCTCCTTGGCTGCACCTGCAGCTCTTTGGGCCCCGCCCCCGGCCCGGACACCATAAAAGCGCCGGCCCTCCGCTTCTCCGCGGTAAGAAACCTCCCGCCCCGGCGACTGTGGCACCCAGGTACTCGGGACCCCGGACCCACGCGGTGCAGGTCCGGGAGTGAGAGACTCACCGGGAGGGGTAGAGCCAAGGGCTGGGGGAGCCTGATGGATGAGGGTCGGGAGGTGAGGGAGGCGGAGGCGGAGGCGGAGGCGGGGCCCGGGGCGGAGGCGGGGGCGGGGTTCTGCGGCGATGAGAACCGGACGGAGATGGGATCGGGGAGGGTGGAAGCGCCACTGTTTTAAGTTTCGCTTTCTCGGAAGCCTGGCCCGCCCCCGACGTGGCCTTTCCCGTCTCCGCAGGGTCCGGCCTGCACCGGCCCGGCAGGCCTGGACACTGGTTCAACACCTGTGACTTCACGTGTGCGCGCCAGCCATACCTGCAGTCACACCTGTAGCCCCCTCTGCCAAGAGATCCATACCGAGGCAGCGTCGGTGGCTACAAGCCCTCAGTCCACACCTGTGACCCCCACCACCTGTGACACCTGGCCACACCTGTGGACACCTGTGACACCTGGCCACACGACCTGTGGCCGCGGCCTGGCGTCTGCAGTGACAGGAGCCCTTACCTCCCCTGTTCTAACACCTGACCGCCACCCAACTGCCCCTGCAGAGGGAGCAATGGCCTTGGCTCCTGAGAGGTAAGAGCCCGGCCCACCTTCTCCAGATGCCCGTCCCCGAGCGCCCTGCAGCCAGCCCTGACTCTCCGCGGCCGGGCACCCGCAGGGCGGCCCCACGCGTGCTGTTCGGAGAGTGGCTCCTTGGAGAGATCAGCAGCGGCTGCTATGAGGGGCTGCAGTGGCTGGACGAGGCCCGCACCTGCTTCCGCGTGCCCTGGAAGCACTTCGCGCGCAAGGACCTGAGCGAGGCTGACGCGCGCATCTTCAAGGTGGGACCCCGGCCTCGTCCCGGGTGGGAGGACCCGCCTAGCACCCCGCGGGCCCAGCCCACGTGTTCTCTCCTCCTCTTCAGGCCTGGGCCGTGGCCCGCGGCAGGTGGCCGCCTAGCAGCAGAGGAGGTGACCCGCCGCCCCCCGAGGCTGAGGCTGCGGAGCGCGCCGGCTGGAAAACCAACTTCCGCTGCGCACTGCGCAGCACGCGCCGCTTCGTGATGCTGCGAGATAACTCGGGGGACCCGGCCGACCCGCACAAGGTGTACGCGCTGAGCCCGGAGCTGGGCTGGCGAGGTGAGCGACCCCGGCTGCCAAGCGCGTTGGCATTCGTCCTGCCTGGGGAAAGAACATTCTCTGGATCAGAATTGGGTTTTTAGCAGCCGTTCTGGGAGAGGCTGCCAGCAGGCCCAGGACAGTTGGAGCCGCATCCCCACCTCCTTAGGCCGCAGCACAAGGAAGCTGGTGCGGGTTACGCCAGGCTCTTGTTGCGTCTCTCACCCTGGTCTCGGAACCTAACACCTGCCCCATTCTCCCTCAGAAGGCCCAGGCACGGACCAGACTGAGGCAGAGGCCCCCGCGGCTGTCCAGCCACCGCAGGTAGTCTTCTCTCTACCTGCCTCTCCTCCTGCCAGGCCGCGGAGCTGCTTATGCTGACCCTGACTTTTCCTTACAGGGCAGGCCCCCAGGGCCATTCCTGGCACACAGAGATGCTGGACTCCAAGCCCCAGGCCCCTTCCCTGCCCCAGCTGGTGACAAGGGGGACCTCCTGCTCCAGGCAGTGCAACAGAGCTGCCTGGCGGACCATCTGCTGACAGCGTCATGGGGGGCAGACCCAGTCCCAGCCCAGGCTCCTGGAGAGGGACAAGAGGGTCTTCCCCTGACTGGGGCCTGTGCTGGAGGTGTGGGCAGTGCCGTGGAGGGGTGTGTGTGTGGGGGGAAAGCATGGGAGGGGCCAGTGCACCTGGACGGACACTTAAGAAGGGGGCTGGGGATTGGGGAGCTGGAGAAGTAGGAAGGGACCACATTCCCACTGACCTCCCCTCCTCAGGTCCAGGGCTCCCTGCTGGGGAGCTGTGCACATGGGCAGTAGAAGCAACCCCTAGCCCCGGGCCCCAGCCCGCGGCGCTAATGACAGGTGAGAGGGGTAGGGGTTGGGGGGCCTGGGGCACAGGGAGGGGCTGGGGATGAGGTACCAGCACAGGATTCCCTTCCTGATGCAGGCGAGGCCACGGCCCCAGAGCCCCCGCACCAGGCAGAGCCATACCTGGCACCCTCCCCAAGTGCCTGCACTGTGGTGCAAGGTGAGTGGGTCCTGGGAAGGGGACAGCCTGTCCCTGCCCACCTCTGCCGCTCACAGCTTGGTCTCCACACAGAGCCCAGCCCAGGGGCGCTGGACGTGACCATCATGTACAAGGGCCGCACAGTGCTGCAGAAGGTGGTGGGGCACCCGAGCTGCATGTTCCTGTACGGCCCCCCAGACCCAGCTGTCCGGGCCACAGACCCCCAGCAGGTAGCATTCCCCAGCCCTGCTGAGCTCCCCGACCAGAAGCAGCTGCGCTACACGGAGGAACTGCTGAGGCACGTGGCCCCTGGGCTGCAGCTGGAGCTTCGGGGGCCACAGCTGTGGGCCCGGCGCATGGGCAAGTGCAAGGTGTACTGGGAGGTGGGTGGCCCCCCGGGCTCCGCCAGCCCCTCCACCCCAGCCTGCCTGCTGCCTCGGAACTGCGACACCCCCATCTTTGACTTCAGAGTCTTCTTCCGAGGTCAGTGAGGCTCCTGCCTGGGGGGCTGTCTCCAGGGGCCCCTGGGAGCATGTGTCTGCCAGATACTCAGCAGAGCCCCCTTCTCCAGAGCTGGTGGAATTCCGGGCACGGCAGCGCCGCGGCTCCCCCTGCTATACCATCTACCTGGGCTTTGGGCAGGACCTGTCAGCCAGGAGGCCCAAGGAGAAGAGCCTGGTCCTGGTGAAGGTGAGACCAGAGCCTCAGGGCCTGGGGAGGGGGAGGAGAGGCCACACGCTGGGTCACTGACACACGCCCGATGCCCTCCTGGCAGCTGGAGCCCTGGCTGTGCCGAGTGCACCTGGAGGGCACGCAACGTGAGGGTGTGTCTTCCCTGGATAGCAGCAGCCTCAGCCTCTGTCTGTCCAGCACCAACAGCCTCTATGATGACATTGAGTGCTTGCTCATGGAGCTGGAGCAGCCCGTCTAGAGCCCAGTCTAATAAAGAGAACTCCAGCACACACACTGATGTCTTGGCTGGCGGGGAAATGGGTGCAGGCTGAACACGGGTGAGGCCCAGGGAGGGAGGGGACCTCCCTGCACACCAACTCACTTCTGTCTTCACCACACACATTACATCCAAGCCTTGTTCAAAGAACAAGGCCCTTGAGAGGTAGGTGGCCACCAAAGCCACTCCCACCAGCTGTGCTGAGGGCAGGGACGACATTTTCCCACACCCGACACCTGTCACCAGCCCTCGGGCTGCCGCTGCTGCACCCTGCCTCCAGGAGGCAACTGTGTTGAGTGCAAACTTGAGCAATTATTTACAAGAGCACAACGTAATCGGAAAAGAGAAAGTAAAGAGATTCCTAATTCAGAGGCAGAGGTACACAGCAGCTGCTGGCGGGAGACCACCAGAGATTTATCAAGGACACGCCACCCTACCAGGAGCCCGTCCTGGCCACCAAACGCTTTATCTTCCAAGTATTAAATCAATCAAGAGGTTTCTAAAGAAAATCCATTTTTGATAAATTAGAATGGAAACAGTGTATCTATAATATACATACAAAAGTGTCCAGTTTTCAACTGTGAGCAAGACAGACGCACAGACCAGGTGTCAGCGCAGGAACCTGATGGTAGGCATGCTGGTGCCCCCGTTTCCCACCACTCCCAACAGCTCCCCGGGCAAGGCCCGTGACTGCCTGGCCTCAGCCCTCGGCCCCCTGGGTGGGCGGCTCCTCGCCGGCCTCTGGCTTCTTGTGCCTGCGCATGTGCCTGTACTTATCCACGTACGCCTTCACCAGGTTGGCCACCTTCACGGGGTTGATCTCCCCACTCTTGCTGTGGCAGATCTGGAGAAAGAGGAGCAATCACCAAACGCCCTTTCCCATCCAGATGTTCCGGGCCGGAGCCCAGGGCCGAAGCTGGGGTCCCTCGCCTGCCCTGCTCAGAAGCAGGCCCCGGGTGCGGCACGCAGACAGCGGCAGGGGCCGCCCCACCTGCCCTCCTGGCATGGGAGATCCCCTTCCTGCTCGCTGTGCCGCTCACAGGGCCACCGAGGGTTCCACGGTGTCGGGGGGAGCATGGGCTGAGACGTCACCAGGCACCTGCTCACTCTGGGGGTCTTGTTCTCCCACCTGTACGCTGGGCGTGGGCTGGGTAATTTTACATATTGCAAAACACGTCTGCGTGGGCCTCGCAGGCACACCTCGCACCCTTCTTCCTAACCATCTGCCAGGGGCAGCCACAGGCAAACCCACCTGACCCCAGGCCTGCAGGATGTGGCAACACAGCCACCTGCCCTGGCTGGCTGACCTCGGACCTGCATTCACGGTCACCCCAAAGTCCGTGTTGACGAGACAGCAGCGACGGGCTGCCCGTGACCCCGAGCCCCACACACAGGCTTGCGCGCAGCCCACCTTCTGCACGGCCTTGCGCAGGATGTCCTTGTACTCCTCCTTGGTCACCTCCCTCTTCTGGTAGAAGGGCTTGATGGCCAGTTTCACCTCCTCCACAGCACGCTCCTGCATGTGCAGCTTCTTCATGTACTAGAGGGGGACAAATGTGTGACGCGGCCAGGCAGGGGGCCTGGAGTCCCTCTGGCCAGAGGCACTGCGGTTCTGGACACCTTTCCAGTTCCGGAGGCACAGGGACTGGCTTCCACCCCTAAATTCAGCCCCGACAACTTTAGTTTCACAATAAGACAGGAACGCAGGGAAAGTGGGAGGAGGCAGGACTCACCTCCTCCTTCTTGGTTTTCTCTGCAGCCAGCCTGGGAGCCGGGGTCTTCTCCTCTGAGTTGCTGGCTGCAGTGGCTTGACTGGCTGGCTCTGAGGCTGGGGTCAGGGCAGTGGGCACTGGGGCCAGGGTCTGTGCTGCCCCACAGCCCACTAGCGGCAGGCTCCCCTGCAGGATGAACTGGACCGTGGGCTGGCTGACCAGCGCACAGGGTGGGATGCTTGAGGGCTGGGCTGGGGCAGGTGGCAGGCTGGGGCTGTAAACCTGGGAAGGACACCTCTGCTGAGCACCGGGCCCTACGGCTGGCAGCTCTGCCCAGGAGCCGTGAGGCCTCAGCCCCAGCCTCGTGTGGCGTGTGTGGCACGGGTGCCAGGCCACTGCCCACAGCCCACAGCCCTCCAGCCCAGGCACCCACCTGAGAGGGGTCTGTGTCTGGGAACCCAGGCTCCGGAAGCACATGACTAGGAAGGGGCAGCTCGGAGAACGCCTGCCTGACCCCTGTGGGGGCCACGTCCTCCACATCCCAGGCTCCTTCTCGGGGCTTCTGTGGCCTGTGAAACAGTGCCCCTGGGGGCCCGACAGACAGGGAGGTGGGTGCTCTGTGCCCGCCCCTGCCCAGAATGCTGTTTCACAGCTGGAAAAATCCAGAAAAGCGCCAGGAGCAAGGACCACAGAGCAGCCCTCAGATCCACCCCCAGCAGCAAGGGAAGGTTGCGAGGTGTGCCAGCTCCTAGCCACTGATCCCCCACCATGACCTGCTCTGCCCGCCTGCAGGAGACCCCCGCACCCACTATCCCAGTCTTCCCTGGCTCCAGAAGCTCCCTGTGGTGCGCGGGACCCTACTCACTCAGGGTTCCTGTTCTCAACATGGGTTGGATTCACTAGGGGCTCTGTCCTCAGCGGGGGCCGGGGCCCTACTCACGGGGGGCTCTGTCCTCGGCAGGGGCGCTGCTCTCCGACTCCTGCAGGTTCCAGGTGACCCGCTTCACCAGGGCTCTGGACCGCAGCAGGGGGGTCTGCAAAACCACCTCCTCAGGCCGGGCTGCCTCGTGTGCCCTCCCGCTCACGGAGGGGCCGTCTTCCTTCCCCACAGGCGCCACATCCAGGGCACTGGGCGCCTGAGCCTTCTCAGCCACATCCGGCCTGAGCAGATGTGGCTCCTGGGGGTCCTCTGGCAGGGGTGGGGGCTGTGAAGGGTCTTCATCGTGCATCAGCGACACCTCCCTCTGGATGGCGGCCACGGCCAGGCTGGCTGGGGGCAACGCGGGCTCCGGTGGGAAGTCTCGCTCTGGGGAGGAGTCTGTGCTTTCGGGAGAAGGTGGCGAGCTCATGTCATCGAGCTGGATGAAAACAGCCTCACTTGAGAAATCGTCGAAGACGTGCCCGGCCTCCACGGAGTCGCCATAATCCAGGTCCAGGTCGTCGGGCTCACACTCGGCTGCCACCTCCAGGACAGGGGGGGCCTGCAGGGGGGCCTTGTCTGCCGTAGCCACCTCCACTGAGACATGTGCTTCCCCCAAGGCTGGCGACCTGGTGGGGAGGTCTTCCTGCCCTGGCTCCCCCTGTGCAAGGGGTGCTGGGGAAGCGTCCCTCACAGGCCCCTTCCTCTCTGGGGAATGGGACCGGGGCCTCGGCCGCTTCTCACGGGACCGTGGCCGCCTGTGCTCCCGCGCCCTGCGCTCCAAGCTTGGGGACCGGGACCTCCGCTTCCTCCGGTCTCGGGGCCATGCCACGCTCTCCTTCCTGTCTGGCCGTTCGTGGCTGCGTTCCCGCTGGTGCTTGTGCCTGTGGAGCCTCTCCAGGCTGCTGGTGGGGGAGCACTCCCTTCCCCGAGGCCTGGGCGGCGATCTCCTTTTCTTCTTCTTCCTGCTCTCATAGGGCTCGTAGGAAGAACTGCCGGGGCTCCCCGAGCGCGACCGGGACGTCCTCCGGCTGTGGCCCCAGGGGCCCCGCCTGTGCTCCCTGCTCCTGTCCTTGGCTTTCTTCCTCTTAGCTCGTTCTCGGCTGCTGGAGCGGTCGCTGGAGGACCGCCGGCTCTTGGCCTTGGACCGCTGCCTCCTGGGGCGCTCCTCACCCACTGATGGTGACGCTGACCTCGAGCTCCTGTCCCTGGATTCAGAGCGCGTCCCAGAGCGCGTCCGTCGGTGCTCCCTGGCCACCCTCTTCCTCTTGGCCTTCTTCCTGCTGCGGGAGCTGGATGTGGAGCGGGACCGGGAAGGGGGCCTGAGCTCCACCACTCTGTGGGTGGCCGCCTGCGGCACGTCCGGGCTGGGCGGGGCTTCTGGCTGCACGACAGTCACACAGGTCACTGTCCGCTCCTCAGAGCCAAAGAAGGTGCTGCAAGACGCCCCATCCTCCTCGTCCCAGGGCTCCGGCGGGGATGGCCTCCGCACCCGGGCCGCCAGGCCCTGGCTCTCTGCAGGCTCCTCTCGCTCCGTGTCAGAGGCCCCCCGGAGCTGGGACACAGTAGAGGACGGCCCACGAGGGGGCTCAGGCTCTGTCCCAAAGATGCTCTCCACTGTGTAGGAGGTGACGCAGCGCACAGCCTGAACCGTCTGGGCCTTCGGGCTTTTGATGGAGATGGTTCGTGTGATCTCAGAGGGCAGGAGGCCAGGGCCAGACCTCTCGGGGCTGCTGCTCGGGGCGCTAGAGTCGGAGCCGGTGGGGTCAGACGGGTCGTAGACCTCACTCCGCAGCGGCTTCGTCTTCTTGATGGAGAAGAGAGGCGAGGGGTTCTCCTTCCTCTGCTCCTTGCTGTCCACGGGCCGGAACGTGTTACAGAAGCCGGGGCTGGAGAGCTGGCTGGAATGGGCCATGTTTCCAGGAATATTGATCCGGAAGCTCTCAAAGGTCGACCCAACCCCTTTCCCTCTTGATGGTCCCAGCGGGGCCATACTGCCATGGGAGCTGGGGGCTGGGGGCCGGGAGCTGCCTGTGTGCGTGCCGGGCTCCCGGGGGACCCTGCTGCTGGCCTCGCTCTCTGCCCGCGTGCCTCGCCCTGGCTGCCCGGCGCCCTCCCTGCCAGTCAGCCGGCTGATGCAGGCGCTGGGGATCTCGATGCTCTGCCCGTGGGCTGGGGCCGCGCCCCATCTGCCGCCAGCGTCCTCTCTCCTGATCTTTGGTATCCTGGGCAGCTCCGAGATGTCTGTTCTTTTGGGCGCGGGTTTCAGGGGAGGCCCTGGCACCGCACGGCGACACGGGGGGTTCGAATCTCTGCTTGAGATCTTAGACGCGGCAGAAGCAAGGGGCAAAGTGTGCTTGTTGGTGCCGTTGAACCGGGGGCTGGGACTCTGTCTGAAGCCAGGCGCGCTCCCATTGGACAAGTTCCGAGCCTGAACCGACCCAGGGGTTGCTGACGAGTCCGGCCTCACCAGTGCGCCCGAGGTGCGGGCGGGGATGCAGGACCTGCCTTGACAGCTTAGCCCTGTGCTCTGTGGCCTGTTTCCTGAGGGGCCTTGGGCTGGGCTCCCTGAGGGCAGTGCTCGGGGCCGCAGGCAGTCCTTAGATCCTTCTTCCCCTCTGGACCGACTGCCTGAGTTTCGCTGAAAAGAAACTGGAGCTAAAAAACAAAAAAGTCAATGGCAATCATTTCCCACCCACTCTTCTTAAATGTCAGTGGTTTAACTTTTATCACAACTGGTTTTCTGTGAGGTCGTGCACTTTAAACTCCCGTTTGCCTGCTGAGGTGGACACCTCGTCTTTCCACACCCGGAGAGCTGCTTCAACAGCCGCTCTGTGGATGACAAAGTACAGGGCCTGAGGCCATTAGGACGCTATTAACCGGGGCAGGGGCAGTTCCCCAGTAGGACATGTTTTTTTTTTTTTTTTTTTTTTTTCTTTTTTTTTGAGACGGAGTCTCACTCTGTCGCCCAGGCTGGAGTGCAGTGGCCGGATCTCAGCTCACTGCAAGCTCCGCCTCCCGGGTTCACGCCATTCTCCCGCCTCAGCCTCCCGAGTAACTGGGACTACAGGCGCCCACCACCTCGCTCGGCTAGTTTTTTGTATTTTTTTTTTAGTAGAGATGGGGTTTCACCATGTTAGCCAGGATGGTCTCGATCTCCTGACCGTGTGATCCGCCCGTCTCGGCCTCCCAAAGTGCTGGGATTACAGGCTTGAACCACCGCGCCCGGTCAGGACATGTTCTTAACCAGGTACTAGGGGCCGCATTCTGAAGCTGTGGGGCTCGGTAAGAACTCAGAGCTAACTGGGAAACTGCTCAAGAAGGGAAATCAATGGAGAAAAATGGCTGAGGAATAGTCCCCCAACTTCAATTACATCTTCTGTGACAGACATGGGCTGAGTGCTGGGAATAGCCTGAGGACCAGCAGCCCACAGAGGAAGGCAGCTGTGGCACGGAGGTGCTCACCCGCCCTCTTGGCGCTGAGGGAGCCATCACGGTGGATGATGATGTCACTGCTGCCCAGCATCAGGAGGCTCTGGCCCGATAGGATACTGCCCAGCAGGTCAGGCACTGGCTCCTCCTCCAAGTCTGGCTCTGGCACCGCAGCAGGGAGATGCCTCCTGTGGGCACAGACCCAAGGCCCTGCCATCACTGCCTCCCACAGCCTGAGGACCGGCACCCAGGCAGAGCCCTGCAGCAGGCAGGAGCCGGGAAGAGTGGGGCTGGGCGGGGCCTGCGCCTCCCCCACAGTCCTGGCTCCGGCTGCTGTTCTAAGAGGTGCCCACCAGGGCCTCCCAGAGGGAGGGAGGGAGCCCCACCCTCCGGCTCTGGCTCCAGGGAAACCAGGTGTTTTTGGGAGAAGTCACCTCTGGCGCCTTTGCCACCCCCAACTCCACCAACGGGCGGGAGGGGCAGACAAGCCTCTTTACCTGTTCTGTTGGTTTTGGTCAATTTTTTTTTTGTTCTTGTGGCGAAACAAAAGAACTGGCCAAAAGGTGACCTCTGGTAACAGCCTTATTCACCAGAGCCACTGCTCCTGCCCGAGGTGGTGTCCCTGTGCTGGTGGCTCTCAAGCCAGGGTGGGGGACAGAGGGGCCAACCTCGTGGAGCTGCAGCAACTCCAGTCCACGCTCACGGGCAGGCCGTGGCCTCTGACTCACGACAGGCTGCAGCACTGCCTCACGCCAAGAGCCGACTGATAAGCGTGACAGCTGAGGGGGGGTGCTGAGGCCACCCAGGGCCACCCTGGAACCCCCATCCGCTGCCCCACTGCTGCCCTCACCTCCCCAGAAGCCTTTGCTCTCACACACCTGGAAAGCCCCATGGAGACGGGCCTGGCCACGGGCTGGTGGGACTGCAGGGCTGACCGGGACAGAGCCCGTCTCTTGGCACTCAGAGGGGAAAGAGGGTTTGCAGAAAGTTCTTCACTGCTAGAGGGGAGAACACAGGCCAAAGGGAACAGGTGACTCCCAGCTCCCAGAACCCGCAGCCCAGGGAGACGGCACGGACGAGGATGGCCGAGCACTGGCCACGTGGCGGCACGTGTGATTCGGGCCCCGCACCAGACCTCTAAGTTCCACGCTGCCCACCTGCACTGAGTGTGGTGGTGGAGGAATGGTCACCCTCACTCACAAACACAAAACCTAACGCCTCCACATGCACCTCGGGTACCATGCCCACAGCCCCCAGAGAGAGGAGTGGGTGCCCAGGCAGGACCATCACCAGTTCGGTCACCTGTCGAAGGGGTCCAGCTCATAGGGGTCTCCAAACAGAGAAAGAGATGCAGCTCCAATATCCGCTCTCAGCAGCCCCAAGGAGGGCTCCACTGGCTTCAACACTGATGGGATGCAGCTGCTGTGAACAGGCCTGCGCAGGCCCAGCGTCCGCGCAATTCGAGAGCGAGTGGTGGCTTCACTCTGAATCCAGTAACAAAGAAAAAGATGAACAGAGAGACGGGGATGGCATCTACGAGGGCTCTGTAAATGCCATGTGAAGGCTTCATCAGCAACAGCGAACACTAGGGCGGGAAAACACTAAGCCAAAGTCAACAGGCTTCGCAGGCACTGATCACTGACAAGCACACCCAGCGCCGCACACGTCGGCTGCGAAGCTCACTGCAGGTTATGAGAGGCTACCGGGGCGCTGCAGTGTCACCATTACGTGGTACTTAGCATTAAGTGAAAACTCACATAGAGGGAAACAAAAAATTCAACTGATGGCTGACAGTAAAACCCCTCGAAGGCCGGGCGCGGTGGCTGACACCTGGAATCCCAGCGTTCTGCAGGCTGAGGCGGGCAGATCATTTGAGGCCAGCTTGAGACCAGCCTGGCCAACATGGCAAAACCATCTCTACTAAAAATACAAAAATTAGCCGGGCGTAGTGGCGGGTGCCTGTCATCCCAGCTACTCAGGAGGCTGAGGCAGCAGAATTGCTTGAACCTGGGAGGCGGAGGCTGCAGTGAGTAGAGATCGCACCGCTGCACTCCAGCCTGGGTGACAGAGCGAGACTCCGTCTCGAAAACAAAAACAAAAACACAAACCAAAAAAACCAAAAAACCTTTGAGAAGAAGACACAAATTTAGATTTTAAGCGCTGTCATTATTCCTAAATTATGAAAACTCCTAAGAGTTACTAGCTATTTCCTTCTGATTCCAGGCACAACGGACAGAGCAGCCTCCCACTGTGGCTGGGACAGCACGGCCTGAAGGCAGGCGCTGTCCCTCCTGAGGGCAAGCACCCTCAATTGCCACCAGGCCCCCAGGCAGGGGTCCCAGCACACTGTCTGCAGGAGAAGAAAGGACCCACAGCAATGGCACGCAGGCCGGCCGAGGACAAAAAGCTCGGGAGGACACCCAGGAGTGTTCCGGGCACAGGGATGGAAGAGGTGGTTCCAACCCACGCTCAGGACACCCTGCAAAGCAAAGGGAGAGCCCAGGGGACCAGAGAACTGGGAAACGGCAGGTCCTTATCCAACACCTGGTCATGGCTTTAGCTTCTACTCACTCCAGGAATTCTGTCTGAATGAATAACCAGATGTTCGAATACTCCATTTAAAACTAAAATAAGGGGGCCAGATATGGTGGCTCACACCTGGAATCCCAGCACTTTGGGAGGCCAAGGCGGGCAGATCACCTGAGGTCGGGAGTTCAAGACCAGCCTGACCAACATGGAGAAACCCCCATCTCTACTAAAAATACAAAATTAGCCGGGCGTGGTGGCGCAAGCCTGTAATCCCAGCTATTTGGGAGGCTGAGACAGGAGAACTGCTTGAACTCAGGAGGCTGAGGTTGCAGTGAGCTGAGATCATACCACTGCACTCCAACCTGGGCAACAAGAGTGAAACTCTGTCTCAAAAACAAAAAAAACTAAAATATAGTTTTATATAAATGTGTACTATATAAGTTTATATTCACTAGGAAATGAATAATAATCTCGAGTATAAATTCACATAAAAATGCAGCAGACTTGGCGCTCACACCTGTAATCCCAGCACTTTTGGGAGGTCGAGGCAGGAGGATTGTTTGAGCTCAGGAGTTCAAGACCAGCTTGGGGAACATAGTGAGACCCCGTCTCTACCAAAAAAAAAAAAAAAAAAAAATTAGCTGGGTGAGGTGGTGTGAGCCTGTGGTCCCAGCTACTTGAGAGGCTGACGGAGGAGGATCACCTTGGCCTGGGAGGTCAAGGCGGCTACAGTGAGCCAGGATCATGTCACTGCACTCCAGCCTGGGTAACAGAACCAGACTCTGTCTCCGCCCCAACCTAAAACAAACAAAAACACTTTTTGAGGCTGAGGTGGACAAACTGCTTAAGCCCAGGAGTTTAAGACCAGCCTGGGCAACATGGCGAACCCCTGTGTCTACAAAAAATACGAAAATTAGCTGGGCATGGTGGGCTGTCCCAGCTACTCAGGAAGGATCACCTGGGCCTGGGGAGGCCAAGACTGCAGTGAGCTGGGATTGCGCCACTGTACTTCAGCCTGGGCCACAGAGTGATACAGTCTCAAAAAACAAAACAAAGGCCGGGCGCGGTGGCTCACGCCTGTAATCCCAGCAGTTTGGGGGGCCGAGGCGGACAGATCACAAGGTCAGGAGGTTCAAGACCAGCCTGACCAACATGGTGAAACCCTGTCTCTACTAAAAATACAAAAATTAGCTGGGCTTGGTGGCGCATGCGTATAATCCCAGCTACTCAGGAGGCTGAGGCAGGAGAATCGCTTGAACCCGGGAGGTGGAGGTTGCAGTGAGCCGAGATCGCACCACTGCACTCAAGCCCAGGGACAGAGCGAGACTCCATCTCAAAAAACAAAAACAAACAAACAAACAAAAAGATCCAGCAAACACTTGACCAATGGCTGCAACTCAGTTTTTGTTTTGTTTTGTTTTTTTGAGGTAGACTTTTTCTCTCGTCTCCCAGGCTGGAGTGCAGTGGCGCCATCTCGGCTCACTGCAACCTCTGCCTCCTGGGGTTCAAGTGATTTTCCTGCCTCAGCCTCCTGAGGCTGGGACTACAGGTTCCTGCCACCACACTCGGCTAATTTTTAGTCTTTTTGGTCGAGATGGGGTTTTAGCATGTTGGCCAGGCTGGTCTTGAACTCCTGACCTCAGGTGATCTGTCTGCCTCGGCCCCCTCAAAGTGCTGGGATCACAGGCGTGAGCCACTGCACCCAGCCGCAATTCAAGTTTTTATATATTAAGGTGTTTTAAATATGCAGTCCGAGGAGGTTATGCCTTTAGTCCCGGTTTGAGCATCACAAACATGCACACAAATGACACACCCCCCTCCGCCCCATAAACACAGACAATAATTAGGGATCAACTAAAAATAAATATTAAATGTCTGGTCCATGATTTCGGATGAAAGGGGCCTGGGACAACGAAGGCCACGATGTAGACCAAGAAGGCTGCCCCCAGGGCCCAGCGAGCGTGGGTCAGAGGAGGTGGACGGGGCCTATCAGACACGGCTTGTGTCACTCCTCAAAGCCAGGCTGGCCAGGTCTGCCTGAAACCCACAACTGCTCCCAGGGGCCTCTGCCAGAGGGGCTTGCACTGGCCTGGCTCACACCGGGCTCCCCAACCAGCGGATGGATGGCTTTAGGAAGGTTCCTGGGGGACACACGACCAGCCCTCAGCCCCTCCGTGTGCCTTAGGAAACAGCTGGCCTCAAGCCCATCTTCAGTCTGTGTTACAGAAACGTTCATTTCCATCAGCAAATTGCTGAGTAAATACAGAGAAGCAGTGACGATGACGATCCCCGCTCCGTAACCGCGAGGGTGCTGAGGCCGGCGGAGGCTCAGGCGCTGCCACCCAACGCTCACCTTTACCTTCTTCCCTTTTCTCTTCTTCACTCGATGTTGGCGTTTCTTAGATCTTGTCGCTGAGCCTTTACTTTTTGCGGATGGTCCGGACGGGGTTTTCTTTCTTCCCGGCACTTTCTTCCGTCTTCCTAAGGAGAAGAGGTTGAAGTCTGTGCTTACCTGTGCTGGGCCCTCCCCACCCCATTCCTGCGAGTCCAGCCCAGAGGACGGAGCCCAGGAGCCGGCACAGCAGGACGACAAGCACTGCCTTGCATTTTTTTTTTTTTCTTTTTTTTGAGACAGGCTCTTGCTCTGTCACGCAGGCTGGAGTGCAGTGGCATGATCTCAGCTCACAGCAGGCTCAAACTCCTGGGCTCAAGTGATTCTCCTGCCTCAGCCTCCCAAGCAGCTTGAACTACGGGCATGCACCACCGTGCCCAGATCATTGTCTTTATAGATAGGGCTCACCATGTCGCCCAAGCTGGTCTCTGGGCTCCAGCAATCCTCCTGCCTCAGCCTCCTAAAGAGCTAGGATTACAGGTGTGAGCCACTGCCCCTGCCCAGATTTTTTTTTTTTGACATGGAGCCTTGCTCTGTCACCAAGGCTGAAGTACACTGGTGTGATCTTGGCTCACTGCAACCTCTGCCTCCCGGGTTCAAGCAATTCTTCTGCCTCAGCCTCCCGAGTACCTGGGATTACAGGCGCCCGCCACCATGCCCAGCTAATTTTTGTATTTTTTTTTTTTGGAGACGGAGTCTCACTCACTCTGTCGCCCAGGCTGGAGTGCAGTGGCGCAATCTCAGCTCACTGCAAGCTCCACCTCCCAGGTTCATGCCATTCTCCTGCCTCAGCCTCTTGAGTAGGTGGGACTACAGGTGCCCGCCACCATGTCTAGCTAATTTTTTGTATTTTTAGCAGAGATGGGGTTTCACCGTGTTAGCCAGGATTGTCTCAATCTTCTGACCTCATGATCCACCCACCTTGGCCTCCCAAAGTGCTGGGATTACAGGCGCGAGCCACTGCGCCCGGCCCTAAAGTTTTTTAAAAGGAGAAATAAACCATATATTTGTATATATATTTTTGGAGACAAAGACTCACTCTCTCAACCAGGCTGGACTGCAGTGGCGCCATCTCAAACTCCTGGCCTCAAGCTATCCACCTGCCCCAGCCTCCCAGAGTGCTGGGATTACAGGACTCAGGAGGCTGAGGCACCACAACTGCTTGAGCCTGGGAGGCAGAGGTTGCAGTGAGCTGAGATCACGCCACTGCACTCCAGCCTGGGCAAGATGAAATCCTGTCTCAATAAAAAAAGGAATAAAAATAACATGTTCCTACTGGGGGGAGAGACAGAAAATGAGCAGCATCTAAGAACAGAGCCTGACCTCCCTGAGTGTACCATTAAATATGTTACATAATTATGAAGCAGGGCTGGGCACCATGGCTCACACTCATAATCCCAGCACTTTCGGAGGCCAAGGCAGGTGGATTGCTTGGGGCCAGGAGTTCAAGACCAGCCTGGCCAACAAGGTAAAACCTTGTCTCTACGAAAATAATAAAAATTAGCCAGGCATGGTGGTGGTGCACCTGTAGTCCCAGCTACTCAGGAGGCTGAGGGAGGAGAATCACTTGAACTGGGGAGGTGGAGGTTGCAGTGAGCTGAGATCCCACCACTGCACTCCAGCTCCACAGTGAGACTCTCTCTCAAAAAAAAAAAAAAAGAAAAGAGAGAGAAACTATGAAAGAAAACTAAATTAGAAAAAAGCACACAGTGACAATGGAAAGTAAAATGATACAAACAAACTATAGCTGTGCCCCTTGGTACAAACACCAGAGAAGAACTCTCCTGAGAGACTTTAACACAAATGAACTCGCTGCACATCTGTAGTGACATAAAGATTTAAAAATGTTTAACCGCAAAAACACCCAGCATTTCAGTCCAAATTCATCTTCCTGGGGTGTTTGACAAGGCGCGGTCGACGGCTCTCCCCAGGAGCTGCCCGTTAGTTTTAAGGGAGAATTAGTCACCTCACAGTGGACGTCTGAGAACCAAGTAATTGAAGTTAACCAGCACTGGGACAAAATTACCAAAACTCACAAAAAAGGACTGAAAAACCTGAACAGGGCAGAAGCAAGACAAGACGCAAAATCACTCATCTCAACTCAGCCCCCACAGAAAAGCCCAGGCCCTGATGGCTTCAGAGCATATTGAGACAAATGTTTACAGCAAAAATAACAAGACTGCTTCCATAAACCTCAGGAAGCAGTCCTTCCAGAAAGCAGAGGGGAACAATTTGGGAAGGCTGGCACCATCCTGGTAACGCCAGAGGCAGTGTGGTCACAGATCGGCACGTCAAACCTACATCGTGTAGTGTTTTCAGCTGAGAAGATTAAGTTGCAGACAGAAGAAACGGAAATGCCCACAGCCCTGGCCTTGAGGGAAGCAGCGAGTGGACCTTGGGCGTGGGTCCCAGCACGTGGCTGGCGGGAGAGTCCATCCCGCGAGGCTTACTTGTCTTCCTCTTCCGTCGGGCGGGAGTGCGCGGCGTCAGGGGGCGCTGATACACGGCAGTGCTCAGGCCAGTAGCCACAGCCTCGATGGCTTCGTCCAGCAGGGAAGACCCAAGGCGTCCTGGTGCGTGCTACAGGCAAAGGGGCGGAGCCGTCAGGTGCCCTTGGGGCCTCAGCCGGGCCAGCGCAGACCCCAACTGGAGCCCAGAGCACAGCCCGCAATGGCAGCCAGAGAAGCAGGACAGCCTCCCCACCCGCCACCCACCGCAGCCACGGCCCGGCCTTCCTCTCCCTTGCCAGACAGGTTGCCCAGCACTCCCACGGGGGCAAGGCCAGGACAGCCTAGGACGGGTCTGGGGGGCAAGCTCAGGGCCAGAATGGAGGGCGAGGACAGGCAGACACCAAGGACAGTGGAGTTCTTGGTGGAGGAAGAGGGACACAGGGCAGAGCTCAGAGCAGAGCCCATGGCAAGCCCTGAGAGCTGGGCTCCTGCACAGGTGTGGGGGCGGTACGCAGCAGGGACAAGGCAAGGGGCAGGCAGGTGGGGGACAGACAGCATCCCAGGGGCACAGGGGAGAGCACCAGTCACTGTGGTGGGTGCGGCACAGGTGCTGGGCAGGGCACTGGAGAGGGACAGCCCCCACCCCACCGAGGCTTCTCAGTCCCCTCCAAATTCAGCGTTAGGCTTGCCAAGGGCACACACCAGATGCCCACAGCCCAGACCCTCCGGCTTGTCCAATGCCCAGAGAAAGGCTGCTGTGAGGACGGAGGCCGCAGGGAGCACCTGAAACTGAGCACCAGGTCCAGCGCAAGAGGAAGGCGCTCACAGGCGCCTGGAGGGAGTGGTGCTGGCACGTGGCCTGGGGAACAAGGGGGTTTCCTAGAGCCCTCACCCCCAGGGCCAGGCTCCATTTGCCCCTCAGCACCTGGCTCCAGCTGCTCGGAGAGGCAGCCTCACCTTGGGCCGCTGGGCTCACCGCGGGGTGCACTCACCTGCTCCCCTTAGCAGGCCGAGGAACACAAGCCACGGGGGCCAGGCAGACCCCACAGTGCCAGCGACGCCTCTCCCAGCCACCTGGGCCGCTGAGACCACACTGGGCAGCTGAGGCTCTGAGACAGGCGTCGGGGCCGGGCCACCCACCCAGGCCGCTGAGACCACTCTGGGCAGGCATCAGGGCTGGGCCACCCACCTGGACCCTCCTGGCCGTGGAGATCCGGTTCCGGTTCACGGTTGCTCTGACTCTCTCACTCTGCCGCGTCCTGGCGATCACCCGGGTCCTACCTGCTCGAGGCCGAAGCCTGCTGGTGGTGGGCACCACATCGGCCAAGAGCAGGGAGACCTCCTCCTCACTCACGGGACCCGCATCTGGGAAGAATCACCAGGCCTGATGTGCCACACTCACAGGCCACACACACCTTCCCCAGCGGCTCCCCCCGTGGCTGCCGGCCACGCAGCAGCCCTGGCTTAGGCTGACCTGTGCATGGGACACAGGGCTGCTCATGGAGCCTGGTGCTTCTACCACTGAGGACCGGAACCCCCCAGCCAATGGACCCCACACACAGCCCCGAGAAGACGAGCCCGAGACAGCCCGAGACATCTTCCCCACGCGGCAGCCGACCCTAACCCCGGGGCCGCAGAGCAGACGGTGAGAAGGCCCATGCGCGCCTTGAGATGGGAGCAGCGTCCTCACCAGCGGCAAGGACGACGCCAGGGGCAGCACATTCCGGGCAGAACCACTCGTCCACCGGCACCTCCTGGAGAGGGGGGTCCAGGCATTCCATGTGGTACCTGCAGGAGAGAGCAGGGCCAGAGCAGAGCGTCCGGGTGCTGCTCACAGCTTTCCCAAACCTCCTCCAGTGAGGGGACCACACAGCAGGCCTCCAACAGCACCCAAGTCTGTGACGCATTCCGTTAGGGGCTGACCTGCGTCCCTCAACAGTTCCTAGGAAGCCCTAACCCCCAATGTGACAGCAGGTGGAGATGGAACCTTTAAGGGGGTAATTCAGGCTGAACAAGGCTGCAGGATCGGTGTCCTCAGAGGAGGGAAGGCCAGGGGAGGACACAGCGGGGAGGCGGCCGTCTGTGAGAAGGAAGAAGGGCCTCCCCAGGAACCAGGCCTGCTGCTATCTCAGACGTCCAGCCTCCAAAACCGAGAAAAGGAAGACCTGTGGTTTACGCTGCCCAGCCTGTGGTATCCTGACAGCAGCTGGGCCGACCGCGACGCCCACCCAGAGGCCGACAGTGGCTCGGGCTGAGCCTCTGCGGCAGGTGCTGCCTCTGGGGGCTTCCCAGAGAGGTTCGTCTCACCCACCCGCACTCACGGGGTTTCAAACATCGCGCCTCACACCGAGCCAGTGAAGGAGGAGGCAGTTTCTTTGCTGAAAGGAAACTGTATTTTAATTGTTTCTATCAAGCCTTGTAGGAAAGTAGTTTGGGAAGTGCTGCCACCGGTATGAGGTATCTGTGCCCCTCCAAGCAGCCGAGGCTCGGGAGTCTGTGCCGAGATCCTTGAAACTTCACCCCAAAGACCCCAGACAGCCCTGAGTACGGCAAAAACAATCAAAGGAAGGGAGTCAAGCTGATGGTGTCCCTGAAAATTGAGCCTGAATTCAACTGAGCTTAACTACCACTTACTAACCACAGTGCTGAACTGTTCTAGGATCTAAGATACGAGTTAAACAAAAGTAAACCCATTCCCCCAAGAATCCTGCACCTAGGGCCGGGCGCGGTGGCTCAAGTCTGTAATCTCAGCACTTTGGGAGGCCGAGACGGGCGGATCACGAGGTCAGGAGATCGAGACCATCCTGGCTAACACGGTGAAACCCCGTCTCTACTAAAAAATACAAAAAAGTAGCCGGGTGAGGTGGCGGGCGCCTGTAGTCCCAGCTACTCGGGAGGCTGAGGCAGGAGAATGGCCTGAACCCGGGAGGCGGAGCTTGCAGTGAGCTGAGATCCGGCCACTGCACTCCAGCCCGGGCGACAGAGCGAGACTCCCTCTCAAAAAAAAAAAAAAAAATCCTGCACCTAGGAGAAGGTGTCCGCTGTGTGGCCCTCGCTGGGGCCTCACACAAGAAAGACAGGAGACAGGTATGCAGGAAGAGAAGCAGACTCCCGCACGCACGACACGCCTTGCCAGGCCAGCACAGAGGGGCGGCAGGTCGGGGGCAGTAGGAAGAGCCCTAACTGGGTCCCCTCCTAACATCTGCTCTTACACAAGTTCTCTGGGGGCAAAGGCAACAACTGAGCAGTACCTTCTTTCAAAGAATTCCAAGGTCTGAAAAGGTCCAACCCACTTTCCCACCACTGAGCTCCAGCAACCTTGGAGGAGGCTGCGGCTCGACCTGAGGCCCGAGCAGAAGGCCCCTCTGTGCCTGGCAGGCGCCCGTCCACAGCCGGGCCAGGCCTGTGTGCCCCACACTCACCCCGAAGAGACTGGCTGCAAGTTTAAATGCGAGCACAGGGACAAGGACAGCTGCCAAGACTTGCCCAGCTACAGTGCAGGGACCTATGGCTCCACCCGCACGGGGAGCTTGGTGGCCCTGCTGAGAGCAGAATCGCCCTGCAGCTGAAGGTGCTCAGATCTGACCTGCCCAGGGAGGCGAGGGCCACATCTAACAGGCCTCAGCGAGCCCCTGTACTGCCTTCCTGGTGAACAGACTTTTAAATTAGATTGTAACTTAAAAAAAAATCAAGAAACTGTACCTTATTTCATGTATTATCAGTGTATCTATAGATAGCCTTGGGTTTTCGGTTTTTTTTTTTTTTTTTAGTCTCTCTGGAGTGCAGAGGCACAATCTTGGCTCACTGCAACCTCCGCCTCCCAGGTTCAAGATATTCTCGTGCCTCAGCCTCTCAAAGATCAGGGGTTACAGGTATGCACCACCACGCCTGGCCAATTTTTGTATTTTTAGTAGAGACAGGGTTTCGCCATGTTGGCCAGGCTGGTCTCGAACTCCTGAGCTCAGGTGATCCACCCACCTCGGCCCACTGTGATTCCATTTTGACATGAGGAATTGAGTAACTTCAGACGTGTGATTTTTAAGAAAATTTAGCAGACTGGGCCGGGTGCAGTGGCTCATGCCTGTAATCCCAGCACTTTGGGAGGCCGAGGTGGGCAGATCACGAGGTCAGGAGATCGAGACCATCTTGGCTAACATGGTGAAACCCCATCTCTACTAAAAATACAAAAAATTAGCCAGGCGTGGTGGCGGGCGCCTGTAGTCCCAGCTACTCCTGAGGCAGGAGATTGGTGTGAACCTGGGAGGTAGAGCTTGCAGTGAGCCGAGATCGCGCCACTGCACTCCAGCCTTGGCGACAGAGCGAGACTCTGTCTCAAAAAAAAAAAAAAAAAAAAATTAGCAGACTGCAAACAGTAACAGCATGGAAATGTTTAGAAGTATGACAATCATTATATTGATCAGTTTTAATGTTTTATATCCATCAGGGTTTTTATATACTTGCGTTGTTTTATCTGCCAAGTAATTCAAGTAGTGTAGGTAGAAAGAAAATCAACATATTGAATTTGTAAAGGTCACTTATAATTTTAATTAAGTTTTTTTTTTCTTTTTTTTTTTTTTGAGACAGAGTCGTGCTCTGTTGCCCAGGCTGGAGCGCAGTGGCCGGATCTCAGCTCACTGTAAGCTCCGCCTCCCGGGTTTACGCCATTCTCCTGCCTCAGCCTCCCGAGTAGCTGGGACTACAGGCGCCCGCCACCTCGCCCAGCTAGTTTTTTGTATTTTTTAGTAGAGACGGGGTTTCACCGTGTTCGCCAGGGTGGTCTCGATCTCCTGACCTCGTGATCCGCCCGTCTCGGCCTCCCAAAGTGCTGAGATTACAGGCTTGAGCCACCGCGCCCGGCCTTTTTTTTGTATTTCTTAGTAGAGACGGGGTTTCACCGGGTTAGCCAGGATAGTCTCGATCTCCTGACCTGGTGATCCGCCTGTCTCGGCCTCCCAAAGTGCTGGGATTACAGGCTTGAGCCACCGCGCCCGGCCTTAAATTTTAAACATCCCCAAGAGCCTTGTTAGAAGGTACTACAACTAGGTTGGGCACAGTGGCTCACGCCTTTAATCTCAGCACTTTGAGAGGTCGAGGTGGGCGGATCACTGGAGCCCAGGAGTTCAAGATCAGCCTGGCCAACATGGCAAAACCCCGTCTCTACTAAAAATACAAAAATTAGCCGGCTGTGGTGGCACATGCCTGTAATCCCAGCTACTGAGGAGGCTGAGGCAGGAGAGCCACTTGAAGCTTGAACCAAGGCTGCAGTGACTCACTGCAGAGGTTGCAGGGAGCCGAGATGGTGCCCCTGCACTCCAGCCTGGGTGACAGACCAAGACTCTACCTCGAAAAAAATACATAAATGAGTAAAATAAAAGCTAACATGAAAACTAGGCTTTGTGCCTGAAAACCGACAGCCTCATCTGGCCTACCAGCTGCCCTCCAGCCACTAGAAGATTCACGGCCGCGGCCTGCAATGAGGGCCTTGCCCAGGATGGTGCCCATGGCAGCCAGGACCAGGTCTCTCCTATCACACCATGGCCCCTCGGGCCGTGTCCAGCGATTCCAGGCCAGCCCAGGCCCTTCCTTCACATGCCCAGAGTGGCCACAGCCACACAGAGGACTAGTGTTACACACGGGCAGGGAGCGCTAAGCCACCCCTCCACCTCTTTTTTTTATTTTTAAGCATTCTGCGCTTGACCGGGCGCGGTGGCTCATGCCTGTAATCCCAGCACTCTGGGAGGCCGAGGCGGGTGGATCACCTGAGGTCAGGAGTTCAAGACCAGCCTGACCAACATGGAGAAACCCCGTCTCTCCTAAAAATACAAAATTAGCCAGGCGTGGTGGCGCATGCCTGTAATCCCAGCTACTTGGGAGGCTGAGGCAGGAGAATCACTTGAACCTGGGAGGCGGAGGTTGTGGTGAGCCGAGATCGCGCCATTGCACTCCAGCCTGGGCAAAAAGAGCGAAACTCCGTCTCAAACAACAACAACAAAAAAAGTATTCTGCGTATATTTGAGGAGTAACTCAGTAATCAACAGCCAATAAGCACTGTGCCCAGGGCTGCAGTGACCAGGCTCCTGGGATACTCAAGGCAGCAGCCCTGCCCTTCAGACTTGCGGCACCAGCTCAGCACATGCCGGGACAGTTGGCAGCAGACGCTCCCAGGAACTCCAAGGAGGTGAAGACCATCAGGGGAGAGCACTCAGGAAACTGTCACAAAACGTGGATTTAGGCTCAGACTCGTAAGAAAGGAGGGAAGGCAAGATGTTTGCGAATATGAGCAGAGGCATGGCCGTTCCCTGGCTGCTGAGAGCAGAGGGCAGGACCAAGCAGGGGCTGGGACCTGGAGGGGCCGGTGGAGCGCACTGCAAGGCCCCTACACTCCCACAGGCCACAAGGAGGGCGAACTGATGACGAGACAAAAGTGGTGGCGGCCTGCAGGACCCCCGAGGAGGCCCCTGCAGTGTCTGCGAAAGGATAGCCAGCGATTCCTGCACCAACAGCAGCGTGAGTGGAGCAGAGGCCTGGGTATGTGGCTAAGAACGAGGTGACAGGTGGGGGCACAAGCAGCTGTGGTCAAGGGCGAGTCAAAGCTGGGATGACCAGGACCACATGCCACGGAACAAAGGCCTTCACCAGGAGCCTGCCCTCTGTGCGGCTCCAGCCACAGCACGCCCAGGCCTCCTGGCTCTGGCTGTTCTGTAGTCCAAACCCCGACCCAGCTACTTTCCGCCCAAGAGAAGGCTCCAGATTGAGCAGCCTCACTGGTTCTTTCAACAAGGCAAACATTTCCAGAATCCTCTCGCCATAATTTCACGCAGAAAAATCATTCTAATCAACAGGGAGAGCCCCTCGCAGGAGGCTAATGGGGAAGGAGGGACCTGCCTACAGCCAACGAGACAAAGCAGGGATATGGAGACGAGTGTCACAGGCTCCCGGGAAGCCAGGGCCACGCAGGGCCAGAGCAGGCGCTCAGCTGTGCCAGGGAGAGCAGCAGGTGCAGTGTAACTGGATGCGCACCCGAGGGGGAAGGAGGAGCAGGGTGAAAGGTGAGGGACCAAGGCAGCCAGGATGATGGACGCAGGCAGAGCCACTCCTCCCCCACAGAAAGGCCAGGACCAGGACACATCCCACCCTCTGGCTGGCCAGCCCCACAGCCTCCTGTCTGGCTGTTTTCTTTTTTGTTTTGATGTATTACCTGCATTTCTGTGAGTAGCCGCAGAATGTTTTTTGGGGAAAGATGGAGGTGTAAATGGGTATAACAGGAAGGCCTGCAGGTGTCAATGGTCCGCAGGACTGAACCGCGCTGCTGAGGGTGGTGAGCTCAGCTCCAGGTGCTGGGACTCAGACTTCACAGAGGGAGGAGGTTCTGCGTCCCTCCTGCCCCTGGCCCACCTCGCACGCAGCAGGGCACGTGTGCCAGTCCCAAGCGCCCCTTACCCCGCATCGCAGCCATCACAGAGCAAGAGCCTGTCCTCGCGGTCACTCCTGCCGCACACCTCACAGAAGGTGGGGTCCTCCTCCTCTTCCTCACTTGCTTTGGTGTTCTCCACTGGGATCTAGGACAGAACCAGCGGTCACACACCACATGGGACCCAGACTCCCCACGGTCAATTCCCATCACGATACACAGTTAATCCAGAATCGATCGATCGGCTTCAGATTCCTAAGTGGGCTCCACAGGCCCAGAGGGTCACCCTGACGTGCACACAAGAATTTTTATGTTTTCTACCATCTCAGGGTGGTGATCTAAGAGGAAAATATTCAACAGAAAGCAAAGTATGATGCATGGAAAGGAGCGGGTAAGCCCTGTGGCCCCTAAGTGGAGTCATCAAGCAAGGCAAGGCAGCAGCTGCCGGACTGCCACGTAAGAGCAAGGTCTGCCTCTTAAAAAAAAAAAAAAAAAAAAGCGAGGTGTGGTGGCTCACGCCTGTAATCCCAGCACTTCAGGAGGCCAAGGTGGGCAGATCACGAGGTCAGGAGATTGAGACCATCCTGACTAACATGTGAAACCCCGTCTCTACTTAAAAAAGAAAAAAAAGTTAGCTGGGCGTGGTGGTGGCAGGCACCTGTAGTCCCAGCTACTTGGGAGGCTGAGGCAGGAGAATGGCGTGAACCTGCAGTGAGCCAAGACTGTGCCACTGCACTCCAGCCTGGGCAACAGAGCAAGATTTGGTCTCCAAAAAAAAAATCTGGGCACAGTGGCTCACGCCTGTAATCCCAGCACTTTGGGAGGCTGAGGCAGGAGGACGGCTTGAGCCTAGAGTTCGAGACCCACCTGGACAACACAGTGAGACCTCGTCTCCACTTAAACAAAAAAAAAATAGCCAGGTGTGGTGGTGAACGCCTGTGGACCCAGCTACTCAGGAGGCTGAGGCAGGAGAGGATGGCTTGAACCCAGGAGGCTGAGGCTGTAATAAGCTGTGATTGTGCCACTGCGCCCCAGCCTGGGTGAAAGAGCAAGACGGTGTCTCAAAAACAAAATAAAGAGCTCTGAGCAGACGGGCCAGAGAGCCGCTCCCCGATGTGATGGGTATAGGGCTGGGGTCGAAGGGACATCCCAGGAGCTGGCAACATCTCTGCCTCTCACCCCCAACCCGGACCCCAAACCCCCCAGACAGGGCACAACTCAAGCTCCAGGTTTCCTGCTCAGGGCCACAAGGGGCACTTGAGTTGACTGCTATGAAGCATTTAACCAACACTCATTTCAGGAGAGCAAGCCCACTTTGGAAAGCACGCTGTCCCACAGGGCAGGGACGTGAGCACGCCTGGGGTCTCCACAGCAGCATCCACACTCACCTTCCTTAAGATTTTACCACCAAATTGAGCTCGAATACAAATGCTCTTAAAGAGAGTTCGATCAACTGGACAGGAATTGGCATTCTGTGAGAAATAGAAACGGGATGAGAATCTTATAAATCACTTTCACTTAAAGGTCAAAAAATTCTTTTACATTAAAAATCAAGGCCGGGCGCGGTGGCTCAAGCCTGTAATCCCAGCACTTTGGGAGGCCGAGATGGGCGGATCACGAGGTCAGGAGATCGTGACCATCCTGGCTAACACAGTGAAACCCCGTCTCTACTAAAAATACAAAAAAAACTTAGCCGGGCGAGGTGGCAGGCGCCTGTAGTCCCAGCTACTCGGGAGGCTGAGGCAGGAGAATGGCGTAAACCCGGGAGGCGGAGCTTGCAGTGAGCTGAGATCCGGCCACTGCACTCCAGCCTGGGTGACAGAGCGAGACTCCATCTCAAAAAAAAAAAAAAAATCAAGTATCTCCGTGCCTCCGTGTGCCAGGTCCTCCACTAAGCTGCTGGCAACATGGCAGTGAAGGGACCACAGCGAGCCTTGCCTCCCTGCAGAGCTGCCAGCCCTGACAGGGGGAGGGAAGAGCAGCTCCATGAATGCGAAGCATCTGGTGACAATAAAGGGAGGACGGGGAGGCAGGGGGGCGGCATCGTGCACAGGCCCCTCTGCGGTGAGCCCTGTTCAAATCTTCTGCCAACTTTTCCAAAAGATTGTTGGACATTCACTAGTAAATTTTTAGAATTTCTTTTAATAGGCCGGGAGCAGGGGCTCACGCCCGTAATCCCAGCACTTTGGGAGGCTGAGGCAGGCGGATCACCTGAGGTCGGGAATTCGAGACCAGCTTCACCAACACGGAGAAACCCCATCTCTACTAAAAACACAAAATTAGCCAGGCGTGGTGGTGCATGCCTGTAACCCCAGCTACTCAGGAGGCTGAGTCAGGAGAATCGCTTGAACCCTGGAGACGGAGGTTGCAGTGAGCCAAGATGGCGCCATTGCACTTCAGCCTGGGCAACAAGAGCCAAACTCCATCTCAAAAAAAATTTCTTTTCATAGTGTGGATAACAGTCAGGTATGCGTGGCAAACATTTTTTTGCCTTTATTAATAGTGTTCTGAACCACATAAGATCTTTAAATTAATTTTACACCATACATAAGAAAACACTGATTTTAACTGAATAATTCAATGGGCCCTGACAAATGCATGTCCTGCAGAGTCCCCACCCTGGTCTTCGGGCCCTTCCCTCTCCCACCTGGCTGTTTCTTCCTGTTGTCTCGGGTGTGTCAGGTACGTCTTCCCTGGGGTTTCTCAGGAGTGGAGTCACGGCATGGACTCCTGCTCACGGCATTCTGCCCTCCCTAGCACTGCAGAGACGCCACCACACAAACGGCTCATGTGTCCCTTCCCCCGTGGTGCACATCGACGGACGTGTCTTTGTGTGGGTGCACTTCTGTTTCTCTCGGGTAAACACCCATGAATACATGTGCCTTTGAGGTTGTGCGTGTGACATCCCCCCTCTGGAGTCTGGGGCGCCATCCTCCCCAGCAGCACCTCCCGTGGTGGGACTGGGGTTCCCAGAGGAGCCCTGCTGCGGAGCCCCGCACACTCACTGCCCGTGTGCAGACATTCTCTCAGGCTAGGCCCCGCATGCTCAGAGCCTGTTTGCAGATGTTCTCTCAGATTGTTTAGGAAATCCTTCCCCTTTCTTATCACAGAGCTGCCCGTGCTTTCCTTTCCAAGTTTCAGTTTTGCTTTCTAATTCAAAATCTTGAATCCATCCAGCATCGTGTGTGTGCTGTGAGCAGCCCCCACCTGATTGGTCCCCCAGGCACTGCCTGTCTCCCCAAGTATGTCCAGGTCTCTTTCAGGGCCCCTGCAAAACCCTAGGACTGGTTTTCATTCCTGGACTCATGCCAGTTCAATCACTGTAGTTTTATAAACCGTAATATCCAGTAGGCAATTTCTCCCCTTTTCAAAGCTATCTTGGCAATTCTTGGTGCCTTCCTGTCCTCATGTGCTGATTTCACAACACATCAAGCGCTCTGAACTCCTGCTGGGACGGACGGAATCAGCATCCCGCCCTCCCTATGGAGTAAGACGTCTTGAAAGGGAAGGGGCCTTGCTTCCTTCAATCACAGCTGTGTTGGAAAAGCTCTTTAAATGTCTTAAACATCTTTATGACTTATTTCTAAATACAATGTTTAATCTTTATTAACCTTGTATCCAGCAATCTTGCTAAGCAGTATTCTAACAGTTTATTTGTAAGATTTCTTATTTTTTTTTGAGACAGAGTCTCCCTCTGTTGCCCAGGCTGGAGTGCAGTGGTACAATCTCAGCTCACTGCAACCTCCACCTCCCAGGTTCAAGCGATTCTCCTGCCTCAGCCTCTCAAGTAGCCGGGATTACAGGCATGTGGTACCATGCCCAGCTAATTTTTGTATTTTTAGTAGAGATGGGTTTCACCATGTTGGCCAGGATGGTCTCAATCTCTTGACCTCATGATCCAGCCACCTCGGCCTCCCAAAGTGCTGGGATTACATGCATGAGCCACTGTGCTCGGACTCATTTGTAAGATTTCTATACTGACAAACTTATTTGTAAATGCCCTCCCTCTCCTGCCCAATACTTATCTAATAAATGCCAGACAGAAAATACACAGCAAACACCATATCTTGTTCCTCAATTTAAATGAAAGCTTCACTTACCAAAAGAAAAATCTACAAAAAAATAAATGAAAAAAAGTGGCCGGGTGCAGTGGCTCACACCTGTAATCCCAACACTTTGGGAGGCTGAGGTGGGCGGATCACCTGAGGTCGGGAGTTCAAGACCAGCCTGACGAACATGGTGAAACCCTGTCTCTACTAAAAATACAAAATTACCCTGGCGTGGTAGCAGGTGCTTGTAGTCCCCGCTACTCGGAAGGCTGAGGCAGGAGAATCACTTGAACCCGGAAGGTGGAGGCTGCAGTGAGCCGAGATCGCACCACTGCACTCCAGCCTAGGCAACAAGAGCAAAACCCTCCCCCCCCAAAAAAAAGAAAAATCTGAGCCTAAATCTACTGTGGGCTGTGGACTCACCACAACAGAACAGGACTAGAAAGTACCAGAGCCAGACTTCGGGTGATGTCACAGCCTGCCCCCACCAGCAGCATTAGTAATGTCTGGGTCCTGCTTCAAACTAAGCATACGGGCAGTTTTCAGCTACTCGGGGAGACAGAACAGGAAGACCCAGTCACTGGGAATCCTGGGTGAGGTCATGGTCCTGAGAAGAGTCGGGGACAGCACGGGCTGCCGGTGCACCCGCAGGGAGGGGAGAGAGTCGAGAGGTGGCAGTGTCAGAGCTGAGCCCTGAGTACAGAGGTCAGGGACTCATCAGTCATCCTCGGACTGCAAGTTCTACTTTTTTGACATTTTTCACAATCAAGTATTCAGAAAGGGCGGGGGGAGCTGATTGCTTCTAAAGGTTCATTTTGAAATATAAAATACACTGCATGGGCCGGGCGCGGTGGCTCAAGCCTGTAATCCCAGCACTTTGGGAGGCCGAGACGGGCGGATCACGAGGTCAGGAGATCGAGACCATCCTGGCTAACCCGGTGAAACCCCGTCTCTACTAAAAAAAGTACAAAAAACCAGCCGGGCAAGGTGGCGGGCGCCTGTAGTCCCAGCTACTCGGGAGGCTGAGGCAGGAGAATGGCGTAAACCCGGGAGGCGGAGCTTGTAGTGAGCTGAGATCTGGCCACTGCACTCCAGCCTGGGCGACAGAGCGAGACTCCGTCTCAAAAAAAAAAAAAAAAAAAAAAAATACACTGCATGTTTACAGTAAACTCTCTTCACCTGTTTTAAGGACAGTCCCTTTTGATGCCGGTTATTGTGACTGAGTGCTGTATCCTACCGATGTTTTCTTTTTCCTTTTTTTTTTTGAGACAGAGTCTCGCTCTGTCGCCCAGGCTGGAGTGCAGTGGCCGGATCTCAGCTCACTGCAAACTCCACCTCCCGGGTTTACGCCATTCTCCTGCCTCAGCCTCCCGAGTAGCTGGGACTATAGGCGCCCGCCACCTTGCCCAGCTAGTTTTTTGTACTTTTTCAGTAGAGACGGGGTTTCACCGTGTTAGCCAGGATAGTCTCGATCTGACCTCGTGATCTGCCCGTCTCGGCCTCCCAAAGTGCTGGGATTACAGGCTTGAGCCACCACGCCCGGCCACTACAGGTGTTTTCTGTATCAACTGAGAGAACCACCTGTCAAGGCAGCAAACCGCCCAAGCACCACAGCACACCTGCCTCTGGCTGGCAGGCTGAGATGGCCCCTAAGTCATCCAGGGTTTCTGCAGCTGGTCCCGAGAGATCCACAGCCGTCCTCTCTCCTGCCACTGACCGATACACCACAAACGCCTCACATGAGCTCACCCACACTCCCAAGAGCCATGATGCTCACAAAGCAAAGGCCAAGCCAGACTCAATCCTGTGGCTCCGGGGTCAGCCGCAGAGCAGAGAGCTAGAACCTCGCAAGAGGCTGACCACAGGCTGGGTCACCTATAAACAGGGAGGCTATCCTGAAGGGAGGAAGAACCCAACCAGAGGTGAACTCACCTTGGACCATTCGACAATGCAGTCCAGGCAGAAGTAATGGGCACAGTTCTCTGGCGTCCCCACGGCCTGGTCTCTGAATGTGTTGAGACAGATCGGGCAGCTCTCCGCATCATCATCAGAATTAAAAGAGCCAGCAGCTTCCAGTTTCCCCTGAGTACCCGCTACCTCCAGCAACGTCTCCCCATCGTCTTCAGAATCCTCAGAACCTGGAGAGAGAGGAAATGTTCCAACTGGTGCAAGCAGGACTGGCAGCGCGAACTGCGGCACTGGAGGCAAGCAGGCCAGGCTGCACTCCGGACACCAGGTCTGCAACGCAGAGCCCGCCTCCCCAGGGGCTCACATCCTGCCACTTATCTCTACGTGCACGCTCAGCACATCCACAACCCCAGGAGCCCTTCCCCGCACCTAACCTGAAGCCTCGGGCGCCCTGCACCGAGGCGTGGGAAGTTGAGCATCCTGAGTGCCAGATCAGCTCCTCTTAAGCTGAGCCTGGGTCTGAGGCAGACCTCAAGAGGAGCGGCAACCCTGGGGCCCAGCACAGGTCCCAGAGATCATCAGGTTCATTTCGGAGCCTCCAAGCAAGCCCCTCAGTGCAACAGCCCCCTGACAGCAGCCCCCGTTTCCAACGCCCCCTTCTCAAAGCCTGAGGACCATGAACCATCTGCCTGCAGACGGGACCTCCTTCTGAGGTCGCCCGTTCCTCTTCCCTGTGGGAGGCAGAGCACAGGCTCCTAACTGAGCCACTGACCACAACCATTCTGGTCAATTTGGAGTGGTTCTGAGGCTACACCCTGACCAGCAGCAGGAAAATGCTCTGAGTTCAACATGGCAGAGCCCACATGTGCACTGCTCTTTTCTTCCTACCAAACTCCACTGAAACAACGCTAAAGGAAACAGAACACAAGTTCACATGGGAAGAGGAGCAGACTCGGTATGGGTGGCAGGTTCCTCCTCAGCCCCGAGACTCTCCCGGTTCCACACATATGGGCAGGACCCTGCCAGCACTGGGGCATCACTCCCAGGACCCTGCTGTTACCCGGCAAAGGGAAAGGCACACCCAGAACAGGAATTTACACTGTTGAGGAGGCTGGGAGAAGTGAGAGCTGCGAGGGAGGCAGCAGAAGAGTTTTAAGTTTTCATCTTTCATGTTAAGAGTTGAAGAACTACTGGCTGGGCGCAGTGGCTCACGCCTGTAATCCCAGCACTTTGGGAGACCGAGGCAGGCGGATCACGAGGTCAGGAGATCGAGATCATCCTGGCTGACACGGTGAAACGCCGTCTCTACTAAAAATACAAAAAATTGCCGGGCATGGTGGCTCAAGCCTGTAATCCCAGCACTTTGTGAGGCCAAGGAGGGTAGACCGCGAGGTCAGGGGCTTGAGACCAGCCTGGCCAACATGGCAAGACCCATCTCTACAAAAAATACAAAAATAGCCGGGTGTGGTGGTGTGTGCCTGTAATCCCAGCTACTCGGGAGGCTGAGGCAGGAGAATCGCTTGAACCTGGGGAGCGGAGGTTGCAGTGAGCCTAGACGGTGCCATCGCACTCCAACCTGGGTGACAAAGACTCCATCTCAAAAATAAACAAATAAATAATAAAAATACAAAAAATCAGCTGGGCATGGTGGCGGCACCTGTAGTCCCAGCTACTCGGGAGGCTGAGGCAAGAAAATGGCGTGAACCTGGAAGGCGGAGCTTGCAGTGAGCTGAGATCGCGCCACTGCACTCCAGCCTGGGCAACAGAGCGAGACTCCATCTCAAAAAGAAAAAAAGAGTTGAAGAGCTACTACCTCAAGCTGGAGAGGGCAGTGTAACAAGTGATTTCCAGCAGGAAACACCAGGGTGGGAAAAGCAACGAGAACGAAAGTTCCTGGGCCCAGCGACGTGGGCCTTGCCCGTGGAATAACTCCCTCCTCAACATGTTTCCCACCAGTTAGGGATCCACTGGCTACTTCTTCATGATTAAAAAACAGTCCTGGCCAGGCGTAGTGGCTCACGCATGTCATCCCAGCACTTTGGGAGGCCAAGGCAGGCAGATCACCTGAGGTCAGGAGTTCGAGACCAGCCTGGTCAACATGGTGAAACCCCGTCTCTAATAAAAACAAAAAAATTACCCAGGCGTGCTGACATGCACCTGTAATCCGAGCTACTTGAGAGGCTGAGGCAGGAGAACTGCTTGAACCTGGGAGGTGGAGGCTGCAGTGAGCCCAGATTGCGCCACTACACTCCAGCCTGGGCAACAAGCGCGAAATTCGGTCTCAAAAAAAAAAAAAAAAAAAAAAAAAAAAGGACCGGGCGCGGTGGCTCAAGCCTGTAATCCCAGCACTTTGGGAGGCCGAGACAGGTGGATCATGAGGTCCGGAGATCGAGACCATCCTGGCTAACATGGTGAAACCCCGTCTCTACTAAAAAATACAAAAAAAGAAACTAGCCGGGCGAGGTGGCGGCGCCTGTAGTCCCAGCTACTCGGGAGGCTGAGGCAGGAGAATGGCATGAACCCAGGAGGCAGAGCTTGCAGTGAGCTGAGATCTGGCCACTGCACTCCAGCCCTGGAGACAGAGCGAGACTCCGTCTCAAAAAAAAAAAAAAAAAAAAAAAAAAAAAAAAAAAAAAAAAGTTCCTGGAGGAATAAAGAGGGGAGGGGTGTTCACTAAAGTTCTGCAGACACTGGCTACACCAACACCTCTCCGGTGCCTTCCCATCCCTTTCCTTCAGGGCGCTCAGCCCTCGGGCTCCAGGCCTCTGTAAACCTTCTGTCTCTTCACAGCCCCCAGCCCTGGCCTCCCTGCTGCCCCTGCCCAGCCACCTCCTCCTGCCCCTCAGGTGGCAGCTTGTATTCTCCAGAAGCCTGTCCCCACCCCAGGTCCACGGAGCCTGTCCCTTTCCCAGACGCCCCACAGCTCTCAGTGTCTATGACCCTGTCCCCCAGCTGCTGCTTGACGCGCTGTGTTTGCTGCTAGAAAGTGAGCGCAGACACGGTGGGGGCACTGCTGAGGCTCCTGTCACCCTCACTCCAGCCCGCAGCCCAGAGTCGCTGGCATCCAATGTGCCCTCAGGATCTCAAGGACAGAGAGTCACCCTGACGGCCCATGCTTTCAGCCCTGGCAATGCCAGAATCCGTGCGCAGACCTGCTACAGACGAACCAGAGCCCTAACCCAGCGCTGGGAGTAAGCAGGGGAGCCCCCTTGGGACCTGCAGACCCAGCAGACCCACAAGAGCACGTCGCGTGCAGAGCTAAACATCGAACTCTGGAAGGACACGGCCAACACACACTGGCTCAGGCCATGAGCGCCATTCCCTCACCAACAGTCTCAAACAGAAGGGTTACCTTTCCGGAACATTCTAACCCTGATAACCACAGGGTTATCCTGAAAGACTGTGACACACAGATCACAGTAGCCACTTGAGGACCACGGATTTTCCAGCCCAAGGGTGATGTCAGTGGAAAGGCAAAATTCTGAGGCTGAGCTCAGCCTCCCTCTGAGGATGCCACCACAGTAGAGCCGGGGCAGGGTTGGGGCAGGGCCGGGGCAAGGTCGGGGCAGGGCAGGGGCAGGACCGGGGCAGGGTTGGGGCAAGGCCACCTCCTTGGTGGCCTCACAGACTACGCACCACGGAGGGTGACAGCAACGGGCACAGGGAAGGAGGTACCACCAGTGCACCCCACAGACTTGTCTCCCCTTTGTTTTGTTTGAGACAGCGTCTCGCTCCATCACCCAGGCTGGAATGTAGCCTCAACTTCCTGGGCTCCAGGGTCCTCCCACCTCAGCCTCCTGCGTAGCTGAGACCATAGGCCTGGGCCACCACACCCAGCCCAGACCTGCCCTTTAAAGCACTGTTCTCCGAAAAGAATTTCAAGGGTACATACAATCATCAACCAATCGTAAGTGAGCTAATTTTTTTTTTTTTTTTTTTTTTGAGACAGAGTTTCGTTCTGTTGCCCAGGCTGGAGTGTGGTGGCACGATCACAGCTCACTGCAGCCTGGACCTCTTGGGCTCAAGTGATCCTCCAACCTCAGCCTCCTGAATAGTGGGGATTACAGGCACACACCACTGTGCCCAGCTAATTTTTGTGGGGCGTTTTTTTTTTTTTTTTTTTCTTTGAGACAGAGTCTCGTTCTGTTGCCCAGGCTAGAGTGCAGTGGCGCGATCTTGGCTCACTGCAAGCTCCACCTCCCGGGTTCACGCCATTCTCCTGCCTCAGCCTCCCAAGTAGCTGGGACTACAGGTGCCCGCCATCACGCCCGGTTTTTTGTATTTTTAGTAGAGACGGGATTTCACCGTGTGAGCCAGGATGGTCTTAATCTCCTGACCTCGTGATCTGCCCGCCTTAGCCTCCCAAAGTGCTGGGATTACAGGCGTGAGCCACCGCGCCCAGCCAATTTTTTTGTATTTTTAGTAGAGACGGGGTTTTACCATGTTAGGCAGGATGGTCTCGATCTCCTGACCTCGTGATCTGCCCACCTTGGCCTCCCAAAGTGCTGGGATTACAGGCATGAGCCCCTGCTCCTGGTCAATTTTTGTATTTTTTGTAGAGATGAGGTCTTGCTATGTTGTCCAGGCTGGTCTTGAACTCCTGAGCTCAAGCAATCCACCTGCTTCACGTTCCCAAAGTGCTGGGCTTACAGGCGTGAGCACCGTGCCTAGCCAGCCAGAATTTCTCTTTCTTCCTTTGAGATGGAATCTTACTCTATCGCTCAGGCTGGAGTGCAATGGCACAATCTCTACTCACTGCAACCTCTGCCTCCCAGGTTCAAGCCATTCTCCTGCCTCATCCTCCCGAGCAGCTGGGATTACAGGTGTGTGCCACCACACCAGGCTAATTTTCTGTGTTTTTAGCAGAGATGGGGTTTCACCATGTTGGCCAGGCTGGTCTCGAACTCCTAACCTCAGGTGATCCACCTGCCTTGGCCTCCTGAAGTGCTGGGATTACAGGCCTGAGCCACTGCGCCTGGCCTGAATTTCTTTTTTTTGTTTGTTTGTTTTTTTTGTTTTTTTTTTTTGTTTTTTGAGACGGAGTCTCGCTCTGTCGCCCAGGCTGGAGTGCAGTGGCGCGATCTCGGCTCACTGCAAGCTCCGCCTCCTGGGTTTACGCCATTCTCCTGCCTCAGCCTCCTGAGTAGCTGGGACTACAGGCGCCCGCCACCGCGCCCGGCTAATTTTTTGTATTTTTAGTAGAGACGGGGTTTCACCGTGGTCTCGATCTCCTGACCTTGTGATCCGCCCGCCTCGGCCTCCCAAAGGGCTGGGATTACAGGCGTGAGCCACCGCGCCCGGCCTTAAATGTATTTTTTTAATATAGAATTTCTTAATAAAATCATAAAATCGCACAATGCATCTGTCAGTTATTAGGAGTTCTGTTCAGATGACAGTATGAACCACAAGCGGGTCAGGAGGTCCCCAGTCATGGCAAACCCCGGGTCACGCTAAACCCATCCTGTACCTAGGTGATGACGGCATGCCTTTGTCGGGGTGTGAGGGGCAGGCGGTTGCCAAGATCTTGCTGCTCCTTCCATGGGGAATTCCAGTTCGGTTACATTCTCTCCAAAAACATCACAGATGATGTTGTTCAGTGTTCTTAGACATTTTAATTTTTTGCCCTCAACAGAGAAGAGACCTACTACGTTGTCAAACTGAACTTCAAAATGAAGGACCACAGCCGGGCACGGTGGCTCACACCTGGAATCCCAGCACTGGGAGACTGAGGCGGGCGGATCACGAGGTCAGGAGTTCGAGATCAGCCTGGCCAACATGGTGAAATCCCGTCTCTACTAAAAATACAAAAATTAGTCAGGCGTGGTGGCAGGCGCCCGTAATCCCGGCTCCTCGGGAAGCTGAGGCAGGAGAACTGCTTGAGCCCAAGAGGCGGAAGTTGCAGTGAGCTGAGATTGAACCACTGCACTCCAGCCTAGGCAACAGAGCAAGACACCGTCTCAAAAAAACAAACAAACAAAAAAACGCTGGGTGCGGTGGCTCACACCTGTATTCCCAGCACTTTAGGAGGCCAAGGCAGGCGGATCACAAGGTCAGCAGATCAAGACCATCCTGGCTAACGTGGTGAAACCCCATCTCTACTAAAAATACAAAAAATTAGCCAGGTGTGGTGGCGGGTACCTGTAGTCCCAGCTACTCGGAAGGCTGAGGCAGAAGAATGGCCTGAACTCGGGAGGCGGAGCTTGCAGTGGGCTGAGATCACACCACTGCACTCCAGCCTCGGTGACAGAGCAAAATTCCGTCTTAAAAAAAAAAAAAAAGACCACAAATAAAGTAAGCCGTCATTACAGCTGAAGACGAGACCTCACTGCAGATGACCATGGGGACGGGGCCAGCTGTGGTGAGGACAGCATTCTCACGGAGGATGTGTTATAAAAGGCTGCCCCCACCATGACAAGAGGAAACACAGAAGCCGGCGTGAACACCAGCTGTCTCACCAGATCTGTCTTCCAGGTCTTCCTCCTCAGACGCCCCCTCATCTTCTCCGTCTGTGCCATCTCCGTGCTCGCTGTCGCTGTCATCCCCGGAGTCCCCACTGCTGCCCTCGCTGCTTTCGTCTAGACAACAGGGTGAGACACAAGCCGCAGGGGCGTCAAGACCATGCAGCAGAGAGCAGGTAGCTTTGCACAGGCATAGAGGCATCAGGAGCACCTGCCAAACGGCTAACAGCTTTCCCAGGGCTGGCAAGGTGGGGGCACACGCAGGGAAAGGGAACATTCTTTCGTTCAACATTTGTGTTTTTGCATTAAAAATAAGACAAAAGAATACACTACTTCCACAATTTAAAATCAAAGGATAATTTTTTTTAGACTGAAAGTTGACAAGCGACACACACAGACGACCTCCACAGGAAAACACCAGGCACCCTGCTCCTCCTGGGGACGCCCCTACCCGGCACTGGGCAGCTCACCAAAGTCACCTGCCGGGTCCGCAAGGCCGACCTGTGGGTGTCCATCCGGCCCCGGGCTCCGGGCCACAAGCTCATCCAGGCTGTCGTCATCCATTGCTGCACATTGAGCTCAGCTCTGAAAGAAACCAGAGCCGGGAAACTTCGAAACTGTCCCAGGCTGCAAAGAGCCCTCTGAAGAGCGATGACCTCTCCCCACAGGCCGCATCCCAGTGTCACATCCACCGCCACAGCACGTGGAGGGTGAGCCCTAAGACATCACACACAGAACAACCCTCACCAGTAAGCCTTGCACACAATTCACATTTACAGAGCTACCTGAGAAGCCACATCCCAGCTGGCCACTGCACCCGGCCAGGAAAAAAAAAAAAATTGTTTTTAACTAAAAAAAAAAAAAAAAAAAAAGGCCGGGCGCGGTGGCTCACGCCTGTAATCCCAGCACTTTGGGAGGCCGAGGCGGGCGGATCACAAGGTCAGGAGATCGAGACCACGGTGAAACCCCGTCTCTACTAAAAATACAAAAAATTAGCCGGGCGCGGTTGTGGGCGCCTGTAGTCCCAGCTACTCGGGAGGCTGAGGCAGGAGAATGGCGTGAACCCGGGAGGCGGAGCTTGCAGTGAGCCGAGATGGCGCCACTGCACTCCAGCCTGGGCGACAGACCAAGACTCCGTCTCAAAAAAAAAAAAAAAAAAATAGGTCGGCCGGGTGCAGTGGCTCACACCTGTAACCCCAGCACTTTGAGAAGCCGAGGTGGGTGGATCACCTGAGGTCGGGAGTTTGAGACCAAGCCTGGTCAGCATGATGAAACCCTGTCTCTGCTAAAAATATAAAAATTAGCCGGGCGTAGTGGCAGGTGCCTGTAATCCCGGCTACTGGGGAAGCTGAGGCAGGAGAATCACTTGCACCTGGGAGGCAGAGGTTGCAGTGAGCTGAGATTGTGCTACTGCACTCCAGCCTGGGCAACAGAGCAAGACTCCATCTGAAAAAAAAAAGTAAAATTAGCTGGGTGTGGTGGTGGGCACCTATAATCCCAGCAACTCAGGAGGCTGAGGCAAAAGAATTGCTTGAACCCGGGAGGAGGGGGCTGCGGTGAGCTGAGATCGCACCACTGCACTTCAACCTGGGCAGTAAGAGTGAAACTCCATCTCAAAAAAAAAAAAAAAAAGGTCACTGACCAGTGAACTGCAACACTCCTGAGGAATCGCAACACCATATACAAACAAAATGGCCTCATCCTGAGCTGAGGCACAGCCGGGCTTTATCAGCTGGGCACAAGAGGGGGCTCGGTGACACACAGGGTGCTCTCCCTGCCAAGGCTGGCCAGTGTCGGGAGGCCCGGAGGCTCCTCTGACCGCACCCCAACCCCATCCACCAGGGTGTTGCTGAGTCCCCGGTGGTACCCAGAGCTGAGGAGGCAGAAGGCACAGAGGCCAGGCCCACCCCTCGGCTCCCAAAGCCACTTGCTCAAGGCACTAACCCATCAGCCAGGACCCCTGCCCTTCCCACTGTGCAAGGTCACTGTGAAGCTACACAGGACACCGTACAAAGCCTTGGGAAATCTAGCTGGACACGCTCCTCCTTCCACACCAGGGCCTCAAACTTTGGTCCCAGATAAGGAATGAGATGCGCGCACGTGGTTCATTTCTCATCAGTGCTATTCACCTTGTTTCCCAGGCGACCCTGGGAGGAAAGGTCTCTCGACTAGGAGAGTGAGCCAGGAATCCAGCGAGGCAGTGAAGCCGGCCCTGCAGCACTGTTTCCCCACCAGGTCCAAGCTCCATCCATGGTCAGACGAAAGCGCATCGCACAAGAGGCCAGGAAGTGGGGGGCCACAGCCAGGGGCCCTCGAGCTCAGGGCCTCCTCGCATTGGAGCTCAGCTCCTGCCACCACCGCGGGTTGCACATGTACCACAGCAACTGGGGAAAGGGGCTGTCACCGCCACTGCTGTCCGAACACCCCTGGACAACAATCCCTAATGGGGTTAAGGCTCAGAGAGCAGGACGGCCTCACTTCCCATCTGACAAGACCGTGCAAAACCCTAGATTCTTTTTTTTTTGAGATGGAGTCTTGCTCTGTCGCCCAGGTTGGAGTGCTGGAGTGCAGTGGCAAGATCTCGGCTCACTGCAAGCTCCGCCTCCCAGGTTCACGCCATTCTCCTGCCTCAGCCTCCCGAGTAGCTGGGACCACAGGCGCCCGCCACTGCGCCCGGCTAATTTTTTTTTGTATTTTTCAGTAGAGACGGGGTTTCACTGTGTTAGCCAGGATGGTCTCGATCTCCTGACCTCATGATCCACCCGCCTCGGCCTCCCAGAGTGCCGGGATTACAGGCATGAGCCACTGCACCCGGCCAACCCTAGATTCTAAGATGATGCCTTCTAAAATAGTGATGAATGTCAACTCCACCGAACTGTCAACTGCCATATGTGACTACCGCCTGGAAACAGCAATTGTGGAAGTGGTTTTGCCAAATCAGTAATTGACCTTTCTTCTACCTGCTGCCCTAAGGTGAAGACAACTGGCCATGATCCCCGCTCAAGGGAGTCTGCAGCCCTGCTGCTTGGTGGACCCAGCAACTCCACAGAGACGCCCTGCTTGTCCTGCGTCTGAATCCTAGAGACACCGGCTCTGAAAGACACACAAGGGCCACGGCCCATCCAGGAGGGTGACCCCTCTTCCATTCAGAGACACACAAGGGCCACGGCCCACACAGGAGGGTGACCCCTCTCCCATGGCGTGCACTGAGACCTAGAGTGGCCGTAGCTCTCAGGCCGCAGCTAAGAGGACCTTAACTCCCTGGCAATAGCTGTGACCACCCTAACAACGGACCCCACATCCTCCTGGGACGCCTGCTACAACACCTACCCTGCGCCCCTACGTTGTGCAGCACAAGGTGAATGCAGTCCCTGCCCTGGAGAAACATACCTGAAAGAGGGAGGCAGATTCTCTCACATGAATCTACCAGGGAGCACTTCAAGGAGACCACCTAAGAGACAACAGAGCAGGGCTGGGGGGAGTCCCAGGGTCCAACTACTCCGAGTGCAAAAATCCTCACTCTGATGATGTATTTCACACAGAAAGTAAAAAATGTGAATCGGGCCAGGCGCGGGGGCTCACGCCTGTAATCCCAGCACTTTGGGAGGCAGAGGTGGGCGGATCACGAGGTCAGGAGATGGAGACCATCCTGGCTAACACGGTGAAACCCTGTCTCTACTAAAAATACAAAAGACTAGCCGGGCGCTGTGGCAGGTGCCTGTAGTCCCAGCTACTCAGGAGGCTGAGGCAGGAGAATGGCATGAACCCGGGAGGTGGAGCTTGCAGTGAGTGGAGATCATACCACTGCACTCCAGCCTGGGCGACACAGCGAGACTCCCGTCTCAAAAAAAAAAAGTGAATCGGCAGCCGGGCGCGGTGGCTCATGCCTGTCATCCTAACACTTTCGGAGGCCAAGACGGGCAGATTGCCTGAGCTCAGGACTTCGAGACCAGCCTAGGCAACACAATGAAACCCCATCTCTACCAAAATACAAAAAATGAACTGGGCGTGGTGGCATGCGCCTGAGTCCCAGCCACTCGGGAGGCTGAGGCAGGAGAATTGCTTAAACCTGGCAGGCAGAGGTTGCAGTGAGCTGAGATCGTGCCACTACACTCCAGCCTGGGTGACAGAGCGAGACTCTGTCTCCTTAAAAAAAAAAAAAAAAAAAAAAAGTGAATTAGCCGGGTGCGGTGGCTCACGCCTGTAACCCAAGCACTTTGGGAGGCCGAGGCAGGCAGATCACTTGAGCCTGCGAGTTAGGAGACCAGCCTGGGCAACATGGCGAAACCCTGTCTCTACAAAAAAATTTAAAAACCAGCTAGGTGTGGTGGAAACCGCCTGTAGTCTCAGCTACTTGGGAGTCTGAGGTGCAAAGATCACTTCACTCCAGGAGGTTGAGGCTGCAGTGAGCCATAATATGTGAACAAATAGCTCCTGGCTTCTCCCTTGATGCACTGAGATTGAGGACCACCTCCAAGGGTTAGGAAGGGCGACAGGCAATGGCTGGGCCTGCCCCAGGGCTGCCAGAAGAGACCAGTGAGGCCATGTGGGGTTTGGCACATAGGAGCTCGCCAGAAATACCAGCTCAGGAAAGAGGCTGAACTCTGCGAGTCCGTGTACCTGTGGGGCTAAGTCCTGAGGCCTTTGAACTTTACCACAGCTGGTGAGGGAAGCCTCCATGGGCCTCTTACAATCCTCCACCACAGCAGCAGGAAGGTTCAGGTTATGTGAGGCTGAACAACATCCTTTCCTGGGTATCCCACAACAGTAACTAGTGCCAAAGACGAGAAAATAACCCAGGAAGTCTCTGCAGATACCCTCCAGCACAACTACCAGAAACAAGACATTTTGGGACCACCAAGAACCCTGCAGTCAGGATGCGGGTTAATGGGAACCCCTAGTTTAGGACCTCCTGGTTGCACCAGCAGCCCCAACTCCACATCTTCCCTTCCCCATATCCACCTCTGCCATGTCCCAGGCCACAGGCCAGGAAGCCATTTCCGCAGAAAAGACCACAGCCCTTCCCAGCTGTTGGCCACCTTTGGCTGGGCTAGCAGAGCTCTGGGGTGGAGGGACCACTGTGGCTCTCCTGCTTAGACTCCAGATTGGGGGATTAAAGGGGAAAAGAAAACCGGAAACGCTATTTCTCTCTCTCTTCGAATTCAGGGGAACCAACGCACTGGCAGTCCCAATTGTTACTGAGGAATGAAAAGGGCCTTTGGTGTCTGGGGTGCCTGCAATCCCTTTCCATGCCAGTCCTGGAACCTGAGTGCCCATCTCAGGCACTGAACAAGCCTGCAGCCAAGTCCAACATCTCAACTCAGGCCAACTTTTATTCTTGTATTCACCATTTGCTGTATCAGCTAGGAGACCTCAAAACTGTAAACTGCAATGATAGTCAAAGAGTCAGGTATGAACAAAGGTCTCCGCGGGCCTGGGATGAACACAGCGCTGCTGAGGGCCATGGCCAGGCTTGTCGTAGCCATGATGCTGAGGCGTCATCCATCCACTAGTACTCTGACTTAACATTCTTCCCATAAGAAAGAAAACCGGGTGGTCCAGGAGAGAGGTCAAGTATGCCAACCCCGAAGTCAAACCTCAGCTCAGCTTCAGAGCCTGTCCAGTGACCACAGGCCACAATGTGGTTCACCCAGCTGACTGCTGTTCTGCTGTTGTCGAAACAAGTAAAGCGCGGAAACTCCAAAGAAGGGGTAACACAAGCAGCGTCAAAAAGAGCACGGTCGGAGTCGGGGCTGGCGCGGACCCGGCCGCCGGCTCTGCCCCTCCCCGACTGTGTGGCGAGGGCCAGTTACTTAGTCTTTCTGGGCTCCAATCCCCTCATCGGTAAAACGGGAACAATGCCTACTCCAGAGGGGCTGTTGTGAGAACTGCAAGAGTTAAGGAATAGGAAAACCGCCAGCCACACGGGCCTGTGGACATGCAGACAAGGCTCGAAGCCCATGAAGGCAACCACGCACAGAGGCTGGCAACAAGGCAGCGAAGTCACAGCGCTCTTCCAAACGCGGCAGGGCGGACTCGCAGGGGGCACGCGCGTGGGTGCCACGGGGCGAGGCAGGTGGGCTCCCGCCGCGTCCCCGCAAGCCCCGGACGTCCGCCCGCAGGCCACGGGCCTCCCAGTCTCGGCGGGGCCTCCCAGCGCGCGCACCCGCCCGCCCTCCCGGCCCGCGGCCAGCGCGGAGCAGGCCTCGCCCCACGGTGCAGGCCGCAGACAAAGCGCGTGGCGCCCACAGGCGGCCCGCGGCCCGGAGGAGCAGGGACCCCAGGGCCGGCGCGGCCGCCGCACGTACCCGGAAACCTCGCGTCCCGCAGCCGCTCCTGAGGGCTCGCCGCCGCTGCCCGACCGAGAGTCGCTACTAGGCCCGGCCCGGCCGCAGCCGCCGCCGCCGTGCGCTCTTCGACCCGGAAGTGCACGGCGCCTCTTCCGGGCCCCTGCGTCCCGTCCCGCCCGTTGACTGGAACCACTGGGACCAGAGCGGGAAATAAATGGCTGAAATGAGGAAGGTACCACTCCCTGCAGCCAGGGATCTCGAGGCGTTTAAACGGTTTCCCTTCCACCTTGGAAACACTGTTTAATGCAGGACTGCTGCCCGGAGAGATCAGTATCCTGGAAAAGCTCGTACTGTTTAACCCCCGACCGTGGGCTGGTCGAGGCCCTCCTCCCCCGCGGCCGGGACAGCTGGTACCGCCCGGATCTCCGCCCACCGCCCAGAGCGAATGGGAGCTGCTTCCTGTACGTCAGCTCCGCCCCCACGCCCGCAGCCCTGTCTCTCCTCGGGCCCGCAGCCCCACCCCGCCCCCACGCAGTAGCCCCGCCCCCACACCCTCAGCCCCGCCCCACTCCGCGCCCTCAGCTCCGCCCCCACGCCCGCAGCCCCGCCCCGCCTCGGGCCCGCAGCCCCACGGCCCCGCCCCCACCCTCGCAGCCCAGTCTGGCGCCCGGGGCTCCGCAGCCCCGCCCCACCCTCGCAGCCCCGCCCCCGCACTGCAACCCCGCCCCCTGCCCGCAGCCCCTTCGCAGGCCCGCGCGCGGCCGGAGCACTGGGGAGGGCTGTCCTGGCGTCCGCTGCTACTAGCGCCGCGCTCCTCTGACCAAACACTGCGGGAGCCTTCAGTGAGCCGGTTATTCCAACCTAGCCACACGTCTGTCCGTCCCGCAGCAAGCGCGGTGAAACGTGCGCGCTGGCGAACTAGGCGGGCTCGGCAGGACGCGGCCGTGCCGTCCCGTGTGGATTTGGCGCCGGGTGGCCCTGAGGATGTCGCGCAGAAGCCGTACGGGCCTCGGGACGCAGGCCCGCGTGGCTGCAGCGCACCCGGGGAGGCTCTGGGGGTCCCGAGCAGGCGCAGGCTCGCGAGACCCCCTGGCCGCTGCGGGGAGCGCTGGGGAGGCGTCCAGAGCGGGCGCCAGAGACCCGCGGGCGCCCGGTGCAGGGGCTGCCGGGGCTGGGGCCCGGGTGTGGGAGGTGCCCGCTCCCGGTAGATGCTGAAGGCGGAGTTGCCAGGATTTGCTGAGGACTTTTGGAGGAATGAGGCGGGGAAGGACGAGCTTGAGAACCGACGCCGGAGAGATGGGGAAGACGGGGGAGGCCTGAGCGCGGGCTGGCATGGCTGGGGAGGTTGTGCACTGCCCAAGGATGCTCACTGAGGAGCGTCTTCACGTTTCATCGTGGGTTCCGTGTTTATTACGACAACTACCAGCAGCTCCCGAGGAGCAGCGACAGATGGTGGGGTGGGGGGGCCCAAGCTGACCTCAGGCGGTCGGTCCTCCTTCCCAGGAGCCTCAGCGTGTGTGTCCGCAGGTGTCCCTTTATCTAGCGCCCCTGGGGGAATGGGACGTGCCAGAGATGGAGTGGGCAGAGGCTGCTGCGCTGGATGAAGAGGAATATGTGGGAATCGCATGTGGGGTGTGCCTGAGGACCAAGGCCTGAACCCTGGGACTCCAACTTGAAGAGGTTTGGAATCTGCAAAGGAGACCAGAAGGAGCACAGGGGTGCTAAGGGTGGAGGGCTGGAGGAAAAACCAGGAGAGGGGCTTCTGGAGGCCAGGGAGGGCTTGCACACACATCCGAGGGAGGGAGGGAGCCTGGGTGCAGCAGGGTGGGTCGCTGCCATTCACCGAGGGCCGGCGGCGCTGGGGCCAGGGGCTGGAGTTTGGAGAGTGAGCAGAGAGCGCGCGGGGCTGTGAACACCAGCTTCTCTTTCAGGTCGATTTACTGCAAAGGGGAAGGTAAAGGTGGAGGTAACTGAGGAGCAGGGCAAGAGAGGGGTGTGGTTTTCTGTAGGGTCCAGTCCTACGGGGGCTTAGTGAGTGTTCTCCGCGTGTGCGGAAAGATTGTAATAAATAAAGACACAAGACAGAGAGAGAAAGAGAAAGCAGCTGGGCCCCGGGGACCACTACCATCAAGACGCAGAGACCAGCGGTGGCCCTGAATGGCTGGGTGCGCTGATATTTATTGCATACAAGGGGGGCGGGGTGAGGAGGGTGGATCTTCTAAGTGATAAGGTGAAGTAAGTCCTGTGCTCATAGGACAGGGGGCCCTTCCGTTTTAGGTAGCCGAAGCACAGAGAGAAGGCAGCATACATCGGCGTTTTCTTCAATGCACTTATGAGAAAGATCAAAGACTTTAAAACTTTCACTATGTTTTCTATCGCTATCTACTACGAACTTCAAAGAGGAACCAGGAGTACGGGAGGAACATGAAAGTGGACGAGGAGTGTGACCACTGAAGCACAGCGCCACAGGGAGGGGTTTAGGCCTCCGGGTGACTACACACAGGCCTGGATAATATCCAGCCTTCCACAAGAAGCCGGTGGAGCAGTGTTCCCCGACTCCTCCAAGGAAAGGAGACTCCCTTTCGCGGTCTGCTAAGTAACGGGTGTCTTCCCAGACACTGGCGTTACCGCTTGACCAAGGAGCCCTCACGCGGCCCTTATGCGGGCGTGACAGAGGGCTCACCTCTTGCCTTCTATGTCACTTCTCAGGATGTCCCTTCAGCACCTGACCCTAGGCCCGTCGGTTATTCCTAGGTTATATTAGTAATGCAACAAAGAGTAATATTAAAAGCTAATGGTTAATAATGTTTATAATAATGATTGATAATTGTCCATAATCATCTTTATATGTAATTTGTATTATGACTATTCTTATTCTCTTTTCTTTATTATACTGAAACAGTTTGTGCCTTCAGTCTCTTGCCTTGGCACCTAAGTAATATTTCGCCCACAGTTTTCTGTTTGCAATGAGAGAAATACCAGGCACTTATGGGTTCTGAAAATGCCCCTGAAGGAAGGAGGAGTGGATGGTGCCGAAGAGACTGCGGAGGACTCTGGAGCAATCTACTCTTGGTGGGCCAGAGGGGCTGGGTGTCACGGCGGTCACCCAGGCCAGCCTCCTGAACTCACACACTTCAGTCTCAGTTTCTCAACCTCTGTGTGCCTCTGTGTCCTTGGCTGTGAAACAGGAATGTGGGTGCTCATGGCTACCTCTTCGGTCATTGTGAGGACAAGATGGGTACGCCTCAGGTGGGGTCCCGTGTGGTCAGCGGGCTGAGGGACCGCCCTCTGCCTTGCACCAGGCACCTCCCCTACCTTTGCATGTGCCATGTGTCTGCCTGCTGGACACTAGATGCAGGGGTATCCACAGACACGCCGAGGCTCCTGGGAAGGAGGACAGGCCACCTGGGGGACTGCTGGTAATTGTCATAATAAACACACGCACCCAGGCCAGGCACCGTGGCACTCGCCATGTTATCCCAGCACTTTGGGAGGCCACAGCGGGAGGATCACTTGAGCCCAGGAGTTCCAACATGGGCAACGTGGTGAGATTTCCTCTCTACAAAAAATTTTTTAAAAATTAGCCTGAGACGGTAGTGCACACCGGTAGTCCCACCTACTCGGCAGGCTGAGGTGGGAGAATTGCTTGAGACCAGGAGGCTGAGACTGCAGTGAACCGTGATGGCATCACTGCACTGCAGCCTGGGCAACAGAGTGAGACCCTGTCTTAAAAACAATAGAGCCGGCCGGGCGCGGTGGCTCACTTCTGTAATCCCAGCACTTTGGGAGGCCGAGAGGGCGGATCACAAGGTCAGGAGATCGAGACCATCCTAGCTAACACGGTGAAACCCCGTCTCTACTAAAAAAAATACAAAAAACTAGCCGGGCGAGGTGGCGGGCGCCTGTAGTCCCAGCTACTCGGGAGGCTGAGGCAGGAGAATGGCATAAACCCAAGAGGCGGAGCTTGCAGTGAGCTGAGATCCGGCCACTGCACTCCAGCCTGGGCGACAGAGCGAGACTCCGTCTCAAAAAAAAAAAAAACAATAGGGCCAGGTGCAGTGGCTCACACCTGCAATCCCAGCACTTTGGGAGGCTGAGGCAGGAGGACCACCTGAGGTCAGGAGTTGGAGATCAACCTGGCTAACACGGTGAAACCCCATCTCTACTAAAAATACAAAAATTAGCTGGGCATGGTTATGTGTGCCTATAGTCCGAGCTACTTGGGAGGATGAGGCAGGAGAATGCTGTGAACCTGGGAGGCAGGGGTTACAGTGAGCCAAGATTGCACCACTGCACTCCAGCCTGGGCGATAGAGCGAGACTCTGTCTCAAAAATAAACACATGCATCCACATGGAGACACGAAGGACGTCCTCAGTGAGCATAATCCTTGGTCAGTGCACAACCAACCCAGGTATGCCAGGTAACACTCAGGCTCAGGTGTGAGAAGTATCCCCAGGCAGCTGCCCAGAGCCAAACTAGGCCTAAACTGTGCATAGGTGGTGCTTCTTGAGAGCACGGGCACATACCTATACCTCCAACCTACTGATTCCCACCCCCCACACACACACACTGTCCTGACACAAAATGACTCCTTACCTGCTCATACATGGATAGATGCCTCACACACCAGCAGGCAGACACCTCCCGCATACAGCACCTGCCCTGCACACGGACAGGTCACCCCCAACCACCCCATCACCTGCTAGTGTCAGTGTGCACACACGTGCATTCTGCCCACACAGCCTCACACAGACCCGCACACTGAGGCTCTGGCCGGATTGCTAGTCAATGCTGCCATGTGCTGCCCGTGCCCCTTGCAGACACAAGCATGGCGTGCATGCTCCTGGTGTGCCCAGGGAGGATGGAGCTGGGCTGGGAGCTCCCTTGCTTCTGTCCAGCCCAGGCCAGCTTCTCCCGGAGGGCCCAGTCCAGCCCTTTCCCACCCCTGCCCCCTACCCCGCCATCAGGTCTGTGTGCACATACAGGGCTTGGTGGGCAGTGAGCTCCATCATCGCCCCTACCGATACTCATCCCACCCCCCCCCTGCAACAGGGGGCCCCAGAGCCAGGTGGATGCCTGGGGGAGGCGGGGGCAGGGGTGGCTGGAGGAGGTGGGTGGGGTGAGAACAAAGAGTCAAACCTCTCAGAGCTGGGGGAGGGATGGGCAGGGCTGCATTTTGTATCTAGTGAAGGCAGATGTCTGTGTGTCCCAGGGCTGTCATATCAAACGGCCACAAACCAGGGGCCTTAGACAACAGAAAGGCATTCTCTCAGTCTGGAAGCCAGAAGTCTGAGATCCAGGCTGGAAGGGCCATGCTCCCTGTTGAGGATCTGGGGAGGTCCTTCCTCTTCCAGCTTCGTCTCCAGGCGTTCCTTGGCTATAACTTCCTATGGCCTCCCTCTGTGTATGTGTCTCTTTTTTTCTGTTTTTTTCTTTTTTCTTTTTTTTTTTTTGAGACGGAGTCTCGCTCTGTCACCCAGGCTGGAGTGCAGTGGCCGGATCTCAGCTCACTGCAAGCTCCGCCTCCCGGGTTCACGCCATTCTCCTGCCTCAGCCTCCGGAGTAGCTGGGACTACAGGCGCCCACCACCTCGCCCGGCTAGTTTTTTTGTATTTTTAGTAGAGACGAGGTTTCACCGGGTTACCCAGGATGGTCTCGATCTGCTGACCTCGTGATCCGCCCGTCTTGGCCTCCCAAAGTGCTGGGATTACAGGCTTGAGCCACCGCGCCCGGCCTTTTTTTTTTTTTTTTTTTTGAGACGGAGTCTCGCTCTGTCGCCCAGGCTGGAGTGCAGTGGCCGGATCTCAGCTCACTGCAAGCTCCGCCTCCCGGGTTTGCACCATTCTCCTGCCTCAGCCTCCGGAGTAGCTGGGACTACAGGCGCCCGCCACCTCGCCCGGCTAGTTTTTTTGTATTTTTTAGTAGAGACGGGGTTTCACTGTGTTAGCCAGGATGGTCTCGATCTCCTGACCTTGTGATCCGCCCGTCTCGGCCTCGCAAAGTGCTGGTATTACAGGGTTGAGCCACCGCGCCCGGCCTGTTTATTTTTTTAGAGACAGAGTCTCGCTCTGTCACCCAGGCTGGAGTGCAGTGGCACCATCTCGGCTCACTGCAAGCTCCGCCTCCTGGGTTCACACCATTCTCCCGCCTCAGCCTCCTGAGTAGCTGGGACTACAGGCACCTGCCACCACGCCTGGCTAATTTTTTTGTATTTTTAGTAGAGACAGGGTTTCACCGTGTTAGCCAGGATGGTCTCTATCTCCTGACCTCGTGATCCACCCGCCTCGGCCTCCCAAAATGCTGGGATTACAGGCGTGAGTCACTGTGCCCGGCCTTTCTTTTTTTTTTGTGATGGAGTCTTGTTCTGTTGCCCAGGCTAGAGTGCAATGGTGCAATCTCAGCTCACCACGAACTCCGCCTCCCAGGTTCAAGCGATTCTCCTGTCTCAGCTTCCCAAGTAGCTGGGATTACAGGCATGTGCCGCCACACCCGGCTAATTTTGTATTTTTAGTAGAGACAGGGTTTCTCCATGTTGATCAGGCTAGTCTTGAACTCCTGATCTCAGGTGATCCACCCGCCTTGGCCTCCCAAAGTGCTGGGATTATAGGCGTGAGCCACCGCACCCAGCCTTCTCTCTTTTTTTGTTTTTTGTTTGTTTGTTTGAGACAGTCTTACAATGTTGCCTAAGCTGGAGTGCAGTGGCGTGATCTCAGCTCACTGCCAGCCTCCCGGGTTCCAGTGATTCTCCTGCCTCAGCCTGCCAAATAGCTGAGATTACAAGCACACACCACCACGCCTGGCTAATTTTTTGGTATTTTTAGCAGAGATGGGGTTTCACTATGTTGGCCAGGCTGGTCTCAAACTCTTGACCTCAGGTGATCTGCCCACCTCAGCCTCCCAGAGTGCTGGGATTACAGGCTTGAGCCACTGTGCCCAGGCTGTTTTCCCTCTTCTAAGCACACTGATCATTGGATTTAGGACCCACCCAGGTAGTCCAGGATGATCTCGTTTCAAGATGCTTCCCTTAATGACATCTGCAAAGACACTTTCTCCCAGTGAGGGCACATTTGGGGGGCCTGGGTATTAGGATGTGGATATATCCTCTTTTTCGGGGGGCACCATCCCACTCACTACAGATGGTGAAAAAAGGTGCCTGTGAAATTGGCAGGACTGCGGCAGAAGTGGGTTCATGTCAGCAGGGCACGACAGGAACACGGAGCTGCCCTGTCCTCTTGCCCCTTCTTGTCCCCTAGTCTGACTGCCCTGGGAGCTTCTGCCCTGCCATGAAGACACGGGCCTTCTCAGGGCTCCCACCCACTCTTGGGGGCTCCTTCATGACCCACACGATCGAGATCTTGCTGACCTCTGACCCCCAATAGAACAGAGTGGCTCCAGGCTCCTCTGGGCACCTTCCCCATCCACAGGCGGCCGGAGGTGCAAGGAGCCACTGGGTTCTATTGGGGGCCAGGGGTCAAGGGGTCAGAAAGACCTCGGTCATGTCTTGCTGATCATGTCTCAGTCACCCCAGACTCTGCACCTGAATTTATGTTCCCAGCCTTCAAGCCCCTGAGGACATGGGCTGGGTCAGAGCCTCCCTGGGGCCCCAGCACTTCTCCAGCGGTGCTGGGGTTGGGGAAGCGAGCAGGCTGCAGCCTAGGCCTGCACGGATGCCAACGCAGGGAGGTCATGGGGCCAGGGGAGGACAAAGAGCAGGGCGGTGAGTTTAGGGCCAGGGAGCCGAAGGGGGGCAGCCCGGGCCGAGGACCAGGGTGACAGTGCCAAGGGGGACCAGCGGCCAAATCTCCCTTGGCTGCCACTTTGGGGCCTCACCCCGGAGTCCGATACTTCCAGGTCTGAAGCTGGCCCTGCGCGTCCTAACGAAGGTCAAACTGTCAAGGCTCCTTCGATTTTACACCTTTTCAGGGCACAGACAGGCTATTCTCGCCTCGCCCCTGCAAAAGACCGGCACGGGGCTGCGAGGACCCCCGAGCCCCGTGCAGCACCCGCTCCAGGCTCCAGAGGCTTCCGCGGAGACAGAGCGCGCAGGAGGGACCCAGAGTCCCCAAGGGCGCCCCGTGGGGGTCGCCAGGCAACAGGCAGAGCCAGAGCCCCCTCCTCGCCAGCCGGACGGTCCCGGGCGTAGTATGGGGACCCCAGGTCGCCCGGGGGATGGCGCGTGCGTCCCGAGGACGCCGTGTTCGGGCTCGCGCAGGCCCCTCCCGGGTCACGGCCCGGGATACGTGAGCCGGGCACCCAGCGGGGTCGGGGGGGCGGCCCGCGGGACGCGGGTGCGGGGCACGGAGGCGGCCGGGTCGTACCACCGCGCCGCTGGGAGAGGGGCAGCTCCCAGCCGGCCCTGCCGCCCCACACACAACCGCGGGCGGAGGACCAGGCGCCAGGCTGTGCCCTACGCCCAGCCCAGAAGCCCCGCGAGCCCGGGCCGTACCACCGCGAGGCGGGAGGAGGGCCACCTCGGGCCATACCATCCGCCAGGCTGGGGGACCCGCCCTGGCCCCGCCGCGCCCTCGCAGCTGGCGCCCCGCAGGCCCCGCCCGGCAGGTGCCGCCCCTCCCCGGGCCGACGTGCAGAAAAGAACGCGCCAGCCTCGCCCGCGAAGGGCCGCGCGGCGGTGGGCGGGGCGTCGCGAATCCCCCTCGCGCCCACTGGCTGCGTTGCGGTAGGGCGGGCCCGGCTCGGCCGGCCATTGGCTATGGGACCATGTCATTTGCATACGGGGCTGGGCGTGGGGCGGCTGGGCCCGGGGCGGGCAGGGGGCGCGAGGGTGCCCGCGGCCGCAGCTGAAGTTGGACCGAGAGCCGGCGACGACCCCGCGCCGGGGTCGCAGGTGACGCGCGAGGGATCCCAGGTTAGCGGGTGGGGCGCCCCTCAGAGGCCGCCCTCCCGCAGGGGCTGCGGGGGATCGGGCTGGGCAGGGGCGGCGGGGCTCGGACGCCCAAGTTGGAGGGGACGGGGGTGGGGTCGATCCCTCCGCCCGCCCACCCGGCAGTCCCTCCAGGCGCAGGGCAGCCCCTGCCCACCGCACACTGCGCTGCCCCAGACCCACTGTGCGTGTGACAGCGGCTGATCTGTGCCTGGGCAGCGCGACCCTCCTGGCCCCGTGACCCGGGTCTGGCGGGCAGGCGACCGGCCACACGGGGACGCGAGGGCAGCTGGACACTGTGGGGAGGGGGTGCCCTGTGGACGGGGTGTGCCTGTCTGGCCACCAGGGACGGCGGGTGGGGGGAAGCGGAATCATTCGGGGGCTTTGCTGCCCTCCGCTTACTGGGGCTGAGGCTGGGCTAGATACCCTCTTGGAGGGAACTTTGTTTTCCTTGTGTGTCCAGGGTACCGGTGTGCGGAGTTCCTGTTGCCCAGCCGAAGGTGGCCCTGGGCAGGCACAGGTGTTGTGGTCATATCTTGAACCAACAGGACCATCCTCCTGAGGGCCACCTCTGGGGACTTCCTCCTGGAAGAGAGTGAGGGATTTGGTGCTTCTGTGTGTGTCTGCTGCTTCAGTGGGGCCACTGCAGGAATCGGCGCATGGACCCTCCAGCGGCCTGTCTGCTGAGCCTGCCTTCTGAAGTCCACTGTGAAAATCAGGACCAGGGCGAGTCCGAGCCTACAGGCCCTGTCCCCCCCTCCCCAGGTCTGCAGGAGTTGAGGGCTGCACCCACTCGCTGGAGAGGGAGAGGCAGATTTAGTGGACGCCTGGCATGGACTCGAACTGGTCTTTGGAAGCTCCCTGTCCTGACGGGGTTGCCTGTCACCACTGCGTACCAAGGCTTGGCAGGACCTGCACCTGGGAAAGGCTGTGTGTGGCCTTGGGGTCCACACCTGCAGAGCTGACTTACTGCCAGACGGTGACTTACTGTGGGCCACACTCAGTGAACCAGGGTGTCCTCAGCTGGCCCTACAGAGCACTTCTGTGCTAGGGATGAGTAGGAACTCTGGGCGAGAAGGGCGCCAGCACTGCCCCTCGATACAGCCGGGCTCTGCCCTCTGCCCATACTTATACCAGGTGGGATCTCTGCCCTGCATCGCCTGGGGATTGGCTGGGCTTGGGTCCGCCCTGCTGTGGAACTGTATGATTTTAGGGAGCCCAGCCTTTCCTCACGTCAGCACAGTTCACAATATAGTTTTCAAAGTATAGTTTAAAACTCAAAAGTAAACTTTTCAGCAACTCAAAGGTTTGCTGAGTGATCTGAAGCATTCTGGCAACTTTTTGGGGCCATGGGATTTGGTTCACCTGAAACAGCCAGTGAGACGCCGGGCGCAGTGGCTCACGCCCGTAATCCCAGTGCTTCAGGAGGCGGAGGCAGGTGATCGATCACTTGAGATCAGGAGTTCAAGACCAGCCTGGGCAACGTGGCGAAACCCCGTCTCTACTAAAAATACAAAAATTAGCTGGGCATGGTGGTGGGCACCTGTAATCCCAGCTACTTGGAAGGCTGAGGCAAGAGAATCACTTGAACCTGGGAGGTGAAGATTGCAGCGAGACAAGATTGTGCCACTGCACTCCAGTCTGAGTGGCAAGAGAGACTCTGTCTCAAAAAATAAAAAATGAAACAGCCAGTGAGGAGGAATGCTCCCCGCCTTCCCCACCCCGGAACAAAGCGGCTGCTGGGACACCCTCTTGGTGGGGAAGAAGGCCGGTTAGCTTCATCAGAGCTAGCAGCAGCAGACCAGGGACGGGCACCTAGGCAGTGGCCTCAAAAGGAACAGGTGTTCCTCAAAAACACAAAGGAAGAGCGCGTTGCGTGCTCTGCCAGCTCCATGCCTGCTTCCCATTGGGGGGCTGGGGCATGTGGGGCAGAGCTCATGACCCCCGGGAGGACATGGGGGTGGGCTCCGGATGGCACCTGGTATTGCCCCCTGCTGGCCTGTGTGACAGTGTGGAGGGCTGGTCACAGAGGTACAACCATCCCTCCAGAATGTCAGTGGGGGCTGTGGATGGAGGAGTAGGCCCCTCAGACCCCAGGCCTGCTGCCCAGGCACAACTCACTTGGCCTATGCATTCCAGGCTCCACCCCTTGTGACCCTGGGCTTAGCTCCATCTGGGGCCACAGGTCAGGCAGGTCCAGGCCCCCAAGGACCTCCCAGGGACAGGCGACTGTGAGCCGGGCAGACAGGAGTGAGGTCAGGTGGGGGTTCCGGCTTGCTGACGCCAGCGTTTGGAGGCTTCCGCTGCTGCCTGGCCTCCCTGCATTCCCTGTTCCCTGCCTCAGGCAGGAAATAACCAAGCTGAGTTGCACCTGCACAGCAGTGAGCTCCTGGTGGTCCTGGCCTCTAGGAAGCCCTGTGGATGGCTTCACTGCCCAAGTTCAGGACTTCCTCGTTCCCTTTGTCTGCTCCAGAGAAAGGGGGCAGCACCAGACCCAGATCCAGGGCCACCCAAGAGAAAGCTGAGTCCATCCCAAACTCGCCCACTCTCAGAGTACAAAGACCCCATGATCTAGGGCAAGCTTGTCCAACTGTCGGCCCATGGAGTGGCTTTGAATGCAGCCCAACGCAAATCTAAACTTTCTTAAACATTGTGAGGTTTTTTTTTTTTTTTTTTTTTGAGACTGAGTCTCCACCTATCACCCAGGCTGGAGTGCAGAGGTCCAGTTTGGGTTCACTGCAAGCTCTGCCTCCTGGGTTCACGCCACTCTCCTGCCTCAGCCTCTTGAGTAGCTGGGACTACAGGTACCTGCCACCACATCCAGCTAATTTTTTGTATTTTTAGTAGAGACAGGGTTTCACTGTGTTAGCCAGGATGGTCTCGATCTCCTGACCTCGTGATCCGCCCACCTCGGCCTCCCAAAGTGCTGGGATTACAGGCATGAGCCACTGTGCCTGGCCAACATTGCAATTTTTTTTTTTTTTTTTTTTTTTTGAGACGGAGTCTCGCTCTGTCGCCCAGGCTGGAGTGCAGTGGCCGGATCTCAGCTCACTGTAAGCTCCGCCTCCCGGGTTCACGCCATTCTCCGGCCTCAGCCTCCCGAGTAGCTGGGACTACAGGCGCCCGCCATCTCGCCCGGCTAGTTTTTTGTATTTCTTAATAGAGACGGGGTTTCACCGTGTTAGCCAGGATGGTCTCGATCTCCTGACCTCGTGATCCGCCCACCTCGGCCTCCCAAAGTGCTGGGATTACAGGCTTGAGCCACCGCGCCCGGCCATCATTGCAATATTTTTTTTAACGATTTTTTCTTTAAGCTCATCAGCTATTAGTGTATTCCATGTGTGGCCCAAGACAATTCTTCCAGTGTGGCCCCGGGAAGCCAAAAGATTGGACACCCCTGACCTAGGGCATCCCCATCCTCTGTCCCAGTCCCACCCATGGCTGTACCCAGGTGTAGGGGTCCCCCACATTCTTCTCTAACTCTAACCATGGCCCCTGGAGTTGGGGGTGTATGGCTTACCATGAGGACCAGGAGAGGTGACAGCTAGCCCAAGGGCCCAGGCAGGGGCCGGGCTGGGATGTGGACACGATTTTTTTTTTTTTTTATTTTGGAGACAGTCTTGCTCTGTCACCCAGGCTGGAGTGCAGTAGCGGGATCTCGGCTCACCGCAACCTCCACACCCCGGGTTCGTGCCATTCTCCTGCCTCAGCCTCCTGAGTAGCTGGGACTACAGGTGCCCACCATCATGCCCGGTTAATTTTTTGTATTTTTAGTAGAGACAGGGTTTCACCATGTTAGTCAGGATGGTTTCGATCTCCTAACCTCGTAATCCATCCACCTCAGCCTCCCAAAGTGCTGGGATTACAGGTGTGAGCCACCGCGCCTGGCCAATTTTTTGTATTTTTAGTAGAGATGAGGTTTCATCACGTTGGCCAGGCTGGTCTCTAACTCCTGATCTCAGGTGATCCCCCCCCTTCAGCTTCCCAAAGTGCTGGCATTATAGGTATGGGCCACCGTGCCCGGCCCCTGCCCCAATATCAAAGCTTCAAGCTCATAGCAGACATTTCACACCCACCTGGGGAGGAGGAGGGAGCCCCTGCCCACTAGTACCCATGCCCTCCCTGGGTTGGTGAAGTGGCCTGGGCCTGGCTGACCTGAGTCTGGGACCCGCCCCCACAAGTTCTCAGTAAACCTGACGGGCGGGTCTAGCTTGTCCTGGTGTCCTCAGTTCCTGCTGCTGGTGGGGCCCAGGCAACAGGATGACGGAAGTCAGGTGGGAGGGGGTGCAGACAAGCCCAGGACAGTCAGACTGGGCTGAACCAGCAGGCCCACCAGGCTGGGGCCTCACAGGAGAGCCCCTGGGGTTAGGTGAGGCAGAGCAGGTGGAATGTGGAGCCCAGGAAGCCCCAGCCCTGGGCCCTACTGAGCACTGGTGCCTGAGGGACCCAATTCTCAGACACTCCAGCTGTGGCGTGCCCCAGGTGTCTCAAGGTACTGCTCAGTGGCACCCCGTGGAGGCTCAAGTTCAAGGCCTCAGACCCTGCCCGGCGCAGCTTCAGCACACAATCAAGCCGCTTCCGGCAGTTTATTGAGGTTTTCACGTTGGGGTAAGGGAAGTGGCACACACGTGCTTTTGCCGTGTACACACAGTGAAGGACCCCTCCCATAGGCAAGCACATGCTCACAGCTTGAGCACACTGTCCACGCATCTCCTGTCCCCAACAGGCAGTCGTGGCCTTGGGGGCCTGGCAGGTTCTGAGCTGGCTACGCCCCATGCTTTTCCAGGGTGCTGGCAGACCGGCAAGGACTAGGGCAGTCCCCCCCTGTACCCCAGCTCCTGAGGCCAAACCCAGGGCTTCCCACTGTGTGGGGGAGGAGCCCTCTGTGACCACCAACTCTCCTTCTGTGGTCTGGGCAGGCTGGTCTCGAAGCCCTCACTAGGCTGTCACAGAGGCTGGGGTTGGGCTGCCAGAGGACACCACTCTGGGGCAGGAGCTGCTGCTACCTCCAGTTCTGCTTCATGGGGGCCACTGCGGGAGGACACAGGCTGAGGTGGCTGCAGCCACAGGAGGGCCCAGTGCCCCAGGGGGAGGTGGAGCACAGACATACCCTCGGGGCCTAGGCTGGGCACCAGCATGGGACTCGGGGGGGGGGTGCCCAGGAGGGACTCCTCTCTGGCTGAAGGCAGAGGGCCCTGTGGGTTGGGAAGTCAGCTTGGAGTGGGGCTGGGCCAGGTCCTCACCTCCCAGCCTCCCCCAAGAACCACTCCGACCTGAGTGCCAGGAGGGCCCCTGTCAGGCCGTGGGGGCGGTGGCAGCGCAGCCCCGGTCTGCTGGATGAACTGTTGCAGGTTGCACTGACGGAGTTCCCGGTTCAGCTCCTCCAGCTCCTGAGCCTGAGCCTGGGGGCACATGGGACCCTCAGGAGGTATAGCCACAGGGCTCCATGCTCAGGCCCCAGAGGGAGTGCTCTCCTGAGTCGGACCCTGTGACCCCCATATCTGCCGGTGTCAGGGGTGGGGGAGTGACAGGGGATCAGGTCCCCAGGCTCACCTGCCTCCCGAGTAGGACCCTGTGACCCCCATATCTGCCTGTGTCAAGGATGGGGGAGTGACAGGGATCGGGTCCACAGGTTCACCTGCCTCCCCAGTCGGACCCTGTGACCCCTATATTTGCCCGTATCAGGGGTGGGGGAGTGACAGGGGATCAGGTCCCCAGGCTCACCTGCCCCCCAAGTCAGACCCTGTGACCCCTGAATCTGCCGGTGTAAGGGGTGGGGAAGTGACAGAGGAACAGGTCCCCAGGCTCACCTGCAGGGCTCGCTCTGCAGCCTCCAGGGCCCGGCTCACCAGAGCCAGGCTGCCCTGCACCTCCGCACTCTGCCGCTCCTGAACAGCCAGGTCCTGGCGCAGGCGCTCAGTGGCAGATGCCATAGGTGAGGGGGGCCCAGGGGCCTCCGCTGCCAGCTGCAGCTCAGCCTCCAGGGCACGGGCCTGAGCATCCAGGGCCTGCAGCCGGGCGGCATGCTCAGCAGTGGCCGCACTTAGCGCCTGCAGGCGTGCCTGTCCCTCTCGCTCCCGGGCTTGCTCCCGACGCAGTTCCTGTTCCCAGAAGGCCTCGTGGCCCAGCTCCTCAGCGTTCCTCTGCACCCTGAGCTCCAGGCCCCGCAGGTCTGTGCAGCAACCTGGTGTGGGTGTCACAGAGGCCGCAGGCCCAGGGTGTGAGAGGCTGAGGGCTGGCCCGGGGGTCAGTGTTTTGCGGGGCTCACAGCCCAGCGCTGCCCGTGGCTTTGCAGGGAGGCTGGCACGAATTGGGCAGCGTTCCGGGGGTGGACAGTTGTCTGAGGAGGGCCTCCCAGCCAGGCTGGGCCCTGTGCGCCTCAGGACAAACTGGACATCACTGGCGAACTGTCCGCAGGTGGCCTGGGCGCCCACTGGACACTCCTCTGGCAGCAGCTGCCGCTCCTTCTCCCTAAGCCGCTGCACAAGCACAAAGCGGCCAGTCTGGCCTGGGGGGGAGAGGAGAAGATCAGCCTATGTCCCCCCGACTCTCTGTCCACCTGGCTTAAGGAATTGGGGAGGACCAAAAGGATCAGCAACCAGTCCCACTCTCCTCCGGGGGGTGCCACGGGGCTGGACCACTCTCCTTCGGGGGGACCATGGGGCCGGACCACCAGGTCCCACTTCAGCTCTACCTGCCCAGCCTGCCTAACCCCAAGAGGACTCACCTATTGCTTGGGCCAGTGCGATGACCACTTCCTGGCAGGTGGTCTGCTCCGAGACCCCACAGACCACACGCTGGATGCCATCCACCCACACCTTCAGCTCCATGGCCGCCAGCCCCAACAACATCCCTGTTCTGTGGGGAGGGTGCAGGCCACAGGGTCAGGACCTACCTACCCCTATCGAAGCCTGGTCCTCCTCTCTTCCTTCTCCTGGCCTGCCCTAGAAACGGCTGGGCTGCGACCCCTCCGCATAGGCCCAACCCTCCTGTGCCAGCCCCACCCGCCGGCCACACATTCCTAGGGTGGCGGCCCTCCGGAGCACGCATCCTCCCCCACTTCACCAGCCTACTCTTGCCACGCCCGCACTCCCGGAACAAGGAGAATCATTAACCAGATCCAGGATTTCCTGCCCGCCTCACCTGGCTCGGAGGGCACTGCCCCCTCCCCGGGCGGCGCGGAGGCGCCCGCACGCCAGGCCCCGCGGCCGCCGCCATGGGAACGCCCCACCCGGACCTGCTCAGGCCGCAGAGGCGCTCGGGGTCGCGACCAAGACCTCGACCCTGCAGATCGAGCGGACTCCGGGTCTGAGCAGCCCCAGCCAGCGCGGGGAGCCCCGCCGCTGCCGCCCAATCGCTGCACTCGCCCCGAAGGTCCCGGTCCCCGCGGCAGGCAGGGATGCCCGCGCCGCGACCCCAGCCTGGCGGGAGCCAGGGCGTCCCCGCTCCGCAGGGAGGGCGCAGGTGCGGCACCGCCCCCGCCCTCCGTCCCGGCATCGCGGAAAACTCTCCCCAGTTGGAGTCGGCGCCCTGCCGGCTAGAGGAGCGCCCCGCACTCGAGAGGCCCCGGGACCCCGCGCGGCTCACCTGGGCGCTCGCCAGCCTCTGTACCCGCTCAGGCGCCGCCGCAACCTGCCGCCCCCAGCGCCGCGGCGCGCCCCGGACCCGCGCCCCCATTGGCCCGCGGCCCGCACGCCCCGCCCCCAGCGCCTCTATTGGCTGCTCAGCGCGGGTGTTCCGCCCCCTCCCCCGCGCCCATTGGCTGTCTCTGTCACGCCCCTCCCCGATCCATTGGCCTGCCGCAGCGCCCCGCCCCCAGAGACTCCAGGTGTGGGCGGGTCGGAGGGAGGGGCCGAGCCGCGGTCCCCGCCCCCACCTCCACCCGGCTAACAACGCGGAAACGCGGCGGCTGCTACCCGCGGGCGGCGCGTCGAGACAGGTGTCCGACCCTGCTCCTGGGCCGACTTCGTCAGCAGCCTTCTAGTGTGTGGCGGGTTCCCGCCCAGGGAGGGTCTCTGGCCTGGGATCCCGCAACCCCCGCCTGCGTTGAGGGGCAGAGGGGCCAGCCCCTCCCCTCGCTTCCCGGGCCAGCCTTTGGAGCCTACCGCAGCGGCAGTAGCCTGGACGCGCAGGGGTCGCGGGGTCGCAGGATCACCAGTCGCGGCAAGGGAGGTAGAACTCTGCGGAGCTGGCGGGCGCCGAGCCCTGGTGCGGGAGGTGCCCGCTCAGGGGAAGGCCCGGACTCTGGCTGAGGCTCTTCTCCTACACCTTCCTGCCGCTTTTGGACCCAGTGCCAGGCCTTACGCACAGTGAAGCTGGCTGGAAGCCGCTCCTCCACCCCCTACCCTACTGTCCCGCCCAGGGCCCCGCAGCCTCGCGGTCATTGATTGCCATTGTGGAGCATTGATTGCCAGTTCCGCACAGCTCAGAACGAGTTATGGGCGTGGAGGGGTCTCCTGCCCGGCTGTCTTCTGTGCTCCGCTAGGGAGCCCTTACATAGTCGAAAGTTGCAGAGGTGAAGAGTGAATGAGTGAGGGCGAGGTGGAGGGTGAAGGCTGGAATGCTTGGGTCTTGTGGGTCAGGTCTGGGACCTCGTTTTTGTCCTGGAGCAGAGGGAATACGTGCCATGGTAATGAGAATGCCCACAGGGTCCCCTGAGGGTAGCCCAGAGTGTGTGGAGATGGCTGGGAAAGGTGAGGCTTCAGTTTGGGGGTTCAGGTAGGTGAGGGCCTGTCACTGAGGTCAAAGGAGCTGTGGGCTGGGCCTGGTGGTGGAGGCAGGTGCCTGTAGTCTCAGCAATTCAAGAGATGGAAGTGGGAAGATCACTTAAGCCCAGGAATTCGAGGTTACCGTGAGCTGTGATCACACCAAGGCACCTCAGCCTGGGCACCAGAGCAAGACCCTGTCTCTAAAAAATTAATTATTAATTTAAAAAGAGGCTGTGGGCAGGGGCATACTATTCCCAGTTAGCATTCAGCACAGTCCCCAGCTTGTCACTGTTACCTGTCTGCTTCCCCCACACACCCATGGCTATGCTGGGCTGGCCCACAGGCAGCAGTGCCCCCATATTTATCCCGCAGGTGCTGCCAGGCTAGGTAGGGGATGCTGGGGCCTCCCTCAGGGTGCTGGCCACTAAGTGGTCCCCCTGCTAAGCTGAGCAGTGGCTCAGCCTCTCACACCTCCAAGATGGGCTGGCCCAGCCCAGAACTCACCCAGGGGCCTGGTCTGGGGTCTCCCTGGAGGCTCCTGGTAACAAACAGCCCCTCCCTGTCTGGGTGCTGGTGTCCATGGCAACGGTATAGAACCCTTCCCCTCCAGGCCTGCTTGGAGGTCTGGCCTCAGGTGAGTGCTGGGGGTAGAGCCCTGAACTGGGGGTACAAGAGAGAGAAAGAGGGACACCACATCACAGGCAAAGGGCCAGCACCTGGGTGGCAGGGGGACATACCAGGGACATGTCAGGTGGTGACCTGCTGCCCCATCCTGGTCAGAAACACACGGGTGTGGACATCCACATGTGAGTCTCTTCAGAGAGCGACGCTCTGTGAGCAGTGGTGCCGCCTGGGCTGCTCCAACCTGTGTGGCCACACGAGGCACACATAGCCAGCTTGGGACCCCCACCCCTCCGCTCCTGAAGAACATTGAGAATGGCCCCCAAGTCTGGCCAGGGGGTTGAAGAAGCCGAGGAAGAGGCTCTCCTGTCCCCCACAGAGCGAGAGTCTGTCAGTGGTCACCTGGGACCTCCAGCAGGCGCACCTGCAGCCCCTGAGACCCCCACATGCCTGCCAGACACCACGCCCCACCCCACACGGGCGGCCTGCTCTGCTGACCTGCAGTAAGGAGGGGAGGGAGGAGTGGTGAGCCTCCTGGGCCAGGTGGCCAGGGGCCCAGCCTGAGTAAGCAGCAAGGGCTGCTGTTGCTGCTGCTGCAGGTTGGCTCTTGAGTCCCTGGACCCTCGCACACTGCGGCTGCTGTGGAAGCAGCGAGAACTGGAGATCCAGGCCTTGCGGTGGGCCGTCCAGAATGGCAAGGACACCCGGCTCTGCCACATCCTGGAGGAAGTGGCAGGGATTTCACCCAAGAGGTCTGCAGCACAGTCCCCAACCAACCCAACCCTGCCCTGTCCTCGCCCAGACTCCTGGTTTCTGTCTGACCCCAATCCCAACCACTGAGTCAGATCCTTACCCTCATCCTCACCCACGCTGACCCTCCACCCTGATCCTAAGTTAACACGCTATAGCCTCAACCCTAACCCTGCGCATGTGGATGGGTGCTAGACCCCTGCCCAGACCAGCCAGAGGCTGGCCGGCCCCAGTGGGGCTGTACTGTGTGCCCTTGGGGCCGAGGTGGCAGTGGAGCCCCTGACCTGACATTAGGAACCCCCTGCCTGAGCGGGGTGAGGGCTGCTGAGGTCGCCCCTCCTCCAGGAGCTCCCACAGTCAGGAGAAGTTCCTGCAGAACCAGGTCCAGAAGCTGACCCTGGAGTTGAAGGAACAGAAAGAGCGAGCCCAGTGGGTGAGGCGGGGGCACAGGGAGTGGGCAGGGTCCTGGTGTTGGGGAGCCAGGCTGCGGCTGGCCTGGGGGCCGTCTGCAGAAGACCCCCCCCACCACCCACGGGCCCTCCCGGAGCAGGAGAAGGAGCACCTGGAGGAGCGGCTGTTGCAGACCACCCGCACGCTGCAGGAGGTGGAGGCCGAGCTGCAGAACTTGCAGAAGTCCTGCCTCCTGCAGCTGGCCCGCTCCTCGTGGGTGGGCCGCATGCTACGATCCCAGACTGGCAGTGTGGAGGTGAGCCCGTCCCCCAAGCCCTCCTGCCCCAGGCTGCCCTCCCCAGCCCTCCCCCTCTCATCGGGTGCCTCTGCTGGGGTGCCCTGGCCTGCCTGGAAGCCTGCCCTGCTCAGGCTGCCTCTGGAACTCTGGGCTCCAGCAGGGAGGAATCAGGAGGCCTCAAAGCACAGGTGAGGTCAAAGAGAAGAGGTGCTGTAGGGGAGGGGTACCCTTCACCCCAGCCCCTGCCCACTGGCCTCTGGTCCCCTCTTGCAGGTGGTGACGGCAGAGACTCTGATGGACCCAAGTGACCTCTCTGAAAACATTCAGGCCCCCACTGGGGAGGTGAGCTGGGCCTCCCACGTGTGTGGTCTGGGACCTGGAGCCCTGCGGGAGGGGAGGACCACATGCCTGTTGCTTCCTGGCCAGGGCTTTCGGCTGGAGGACGTGGACTGGAACAGCATTGCCCACCGGTACCCCAACCTCTTCATCAGCCTGGAGCCCAACTCAAAGCAAAAGTAACTGCACAGAGCAGGGACTCCCCAGGGGCCAGAAGGGAGGGCTCACCTTGGCAGGTGAAGACCCAGAACACTAAAGGACCCCTTAGTGTCCCTGGATAAGTCCCTTCAACCTTCCAGTGCTCAGTTCTCTGACCTGTAGGATGCGTTAGGGTTGAGGGACCGTCACTGTCCTGCCATGATCTGGGCCTGGGTCCTGGGAGGCAAGAGGGGCTCCCTGCTGCACTGTCTTGTGGGGCTGGATGGGGGCAGGGCTGGGGTCTGGAGCTGGAGTGGCCATCAAGCAGAGTGTGGTCCACAGGCAGCCCCGGCCCTGGCCACAGCTGGACACAGGGAGCTCAGAGTCCTCTGGAAAGCACTCTGAGCGGCATCACAAGACCGTGGAGTGGGGCTGCCTGCCCTGTCTGAACACCAGCAGCTCAGGGGGCGTTGACTCCGACTCCAGCAGCTGCCGGCCGGGCCTGCCTTCCCTCGTGCAGGTGGTAGGGCACCCACCCCGGGACCACCGCGCTGCCTCCAAGCAGGCGCTGGTGCAGGCCAGGAGCTCCAGCAGGGACCTGGAAGGTGCAGTGGGGCAGGTCTCCCCCGGTACCCTTCAGCCATCCTTTGCCCCCTCAGAGCTGTGATATCACCCAGAGCCCTAAAGGAGGTCCTCCAGCCCCCAAGGTCCAACCACCTTTCCTGCCCCATCTGACCCTGGCCCTGCTCCCCGCGCCCCCAGGTGCTGCAGGCCTGTTCTGGCCTCACAGGGAACGTCCCCGTGAGGCACTCCATTCCAGGGTCCCCTCCCCAAAAGCGCTGCTCTCTCTAGATCTGCAGAAAATCCACTCACCCAGGCACGGCGAGCCACTCCTGGCGCCCCAACCCTGCACAGACCCTGACCATTGGAGCCCGGAACACCTGCAGAGGTAAGGGGCGAGTGACCCAGGCCTCCCGCGCCGGGCTGGAGCTGGTTTCCCGGCGGGGCGCGCAGCTGTGCGGGTGGACCGGCCGCATCTCCTCACAGCGCCCTCTCGTCCCAGCCCGACAGGCCTGAAGATCGTGGCCGTGAGCTGCCGGGAGAAGTTCGTCCGCATCTTCAACCCGTCGCAGGAGAGCACGGCCGACCTGAGCGGCATGGTGCTGAAGCAGGTGGTGCGCGGCTTGCCGGAGCGCCTGTACCGCTTCCCGCCGGGCACGCTGCTGGCCCCGCGGCACCACATCACGGTGCGCCCCGGCCCGGGAGCCCGGCCCCGACGGCCCAGCCCGGCCGCCCCTCACCCGCCGCTCCGCGCCCTTCCAGGTCTGGGGCGAGGGGACCCGCAGCGCCAAGAAGCCGCCGCGCGCGTCCTCGGGCCGGGAGCCCGTCCCCCTCCTCTCCAGCCGCGGCTGCGCGACGCTGCTCCTGAGCCCCAAGGGCGAGGTCTGTGCGGGCCCCCGGGGGGGCGGCCGGGGCTGGGGTGTGGGGGTGACCGACGCGCCCCGCAGGTCCTCAGTGAGCACCAGATCCCACGCCGCGAGACTCCGGCCCCGAGGGTCTTCGACGACGGCACCGACTTGTCCATCGACCGCTTCCCGCTCCCTGAAGTCGGGCCCGGCGCTGACACCTGCAAGCCGCAGCGCCCACCTCGACCCCTGCGCAAAGGCCGGGTGCGGGAGCCCCGGGTCAGTCGCCGGAGACCAAGGTGGGGACCGCGGGTCCCCGGGATCTGGCCTCCCTCCCCAGGCCCCGCCCCAGAGAAACGGTGCCTCGAATCCCCGCGCTAGGACGGCCCCCAACTTCCCCAGGCCTCGCCCCGGCCACCCCCTAGTCCTCCAGGACGCCCCGCGGCCCCTGCTCAGCCCCAGGCCCCTGCTCAGCCCCAGGCCCCTCTAGGGCCGCCTCTCCCGGGCCGGCCGCCACCCTCACGACCCTCCCCCCACCAGGACGCGGGGCCTGCTGCCCCCAATGAGCTCGGGGAAACTCTTCCACGCGCGGGAGGGGCCCACGCGGCCCGAGAACCCCGAGATCCCCGTGCCGCAGCACCTGCCCACCATCCCGGGTGACCCCACCCTGCCGTCGCCTCCCGCAGAGACCGGGCTGGGGCTGGAGAACTGTCGGCTCCGGAAGGAGCACCAAGTTCGGGTGAGAGCGCGCGTGCGGGTGCGCCCCCTCCCCTGTCCCTCCCCCTCGTCCCCTCCCCTGTCCCTCCCCCTCGTCCCCTCCCCTCCGCTCTCCTTTTCTCCCCTCCCTGCCCTTCCCCCTCCCGTCCCTCCCCTCCCCTCTTCTTTTCTCCCCTCCCCGCCTCTCCCCCTCCCATCAGCTCCCCTCCCCTCCCCTCCCCTCCCGTCCCCGCCCCGCCCCGCGCGCCTCTCAGCCCCCGCGCCCCGCAGGTGTGCCGGAAGAGCGTGGACCGGAGCTGCCCCCTGGTGGCCCTGTCGGTGCAGAGCACGGCGGAGAGCAGATTCGGCTTCCGCTTCCTCAGCTGCCTGCCGGTCACCGCGGACACCTGCCGCGGCGCCTAGGAGCGGAGGAGCGGGCCGGGACCGCGAGGGAGGGCGCGGGCGGGCTCGGGGGCTGGGCGGGCTGTGTCCGCAGCATCATTTATTGAACCAACGTGGCCTACAAAGTAAACCGCATTTCTGTACACCTGAGAGTTGAAAATGTTGCGCTTGGGTTCGGGGCGTCCTGCGCCAAGAGGAGGGAACGGGCCGCCCTATCGCGGCGCGGGAGTCCTACAGATCCCAGGAGACGGGAGGCCTGAGCCGCACCCCCGGCGGCCTCGGGGCGAGCAGCTGGAACCCTGGGCCACAGCGGCCTAGGAGGTGGCTCTTACCCTGGGGCCCGCAAGGGGGTGGCGGACTGGACTCGCAGCTCCAGCCCCTGCCCCTCGGCCACGCCCAACTGTAGCAGGAGAGGCCTCTGACAGGCCTGCCGGTGACCAGTCCCCCCACCTCCGTGCCCGAGGGAAAGCCTGGCCCTAAGGAAGGGCTGGGGAGTGGGACCCTCCCTCCCCAGGCCAAACCCAGTTGTGGGCCTAAACGGTTCCAGCCTCTGCTGCCTTCCTGGCGGGTTCCAGTCCCCCACTCCCCTCCACCAAGAGGGTCCTCCCCAGGGCCAGGCACTCCTTCCACCCCCCAACACACCCGCCCAGATGGTCTGTGCTCCGTGACCACATATGTGGGCAGGTCGTGTCCCCAGCACAGGCGAGCTTGGCAGTGGGGGCTACACTAAGTGGGGACGGGGCTGGGGTGAGAGAGTTCAGCTGCCCTGGGAGGTCTGGCTGCTGCATCTGGTGCTGGCTTTGGGCCAGGATGTCCCTGGGCTCGAGGGCTCAGGCCCGAGGCCACCTCCAGGGCTCTCAGGACAGGCACCGCAGCTACCCCATCATCCAGGCCAGGCCCCCAGCTGCCCAGGGCTCGGAGCCGACGCCCCCTGGACTGCAGGTCTGTCGACCACCGTGGGGAGCTGCTGCCAGAATCTCGTGGCCTTGGGTGCTTGGGAGGGGAAGGCACCAGGTGCTGGCTCGAGGTCCTGGAGGGCTCTAGAAAGCAAGCAGAGTGACAGCACATCAGAAAGGCTGTCAGGGAAGGGAGTCACCCGGTGGGGAGGCCACAGCCCACCCATGGCCCTGCAGCCCTGAGGCAGTGGTCCAGGCTGGGGGTCCACAGGTGGCAGCACCCCTGCACCCCACTTTCTGTGTTCCCAGCCCTGTGACCCCTGACTCGCTTGGGCGGGCCCACCTCTGGGACAGACAAGGAGGCTGCAAGGCCTGGCTCTGACCCTGGGTCATCTGTGTCCTGACCCTGAGAGTCTGCTCACTGGCTGACTGCTTCGGGCCAGTTCCCAGGCCTCTGGTCCCCCATCACCCGCCTCCACTGGAGCCCTAGCATGCCTTTGTCCTGACCCTTCCTCGAGGCCACTGCAGCTCCCCTTCCTCCTGACTGCCCTGCCTGCCCTCCCTCCACCCCTGCAGCTCCTGGCCACTAAGTAACCAGCTATTGACCCCTCTGCCCCTCCACAGACACCCACCACCATATGGAAGGGCAGAGGCTTGGCCTGCTCTGTTCCCTGCCCATCCCAGCCCCCTTGACCAGGTTCCTGCACAGAGGAGGGTCAGCTGCCCACTGTGGGGTCGCCCCTGCTCACAGTGCTCCCCGCCCAGCCTGCCTGCCCGCTGAGGGAGGGTCCTCTCTGCCTTGCAGCTGTGGTCACACTGAAGCTGGTGTCCTTCGGAAAGGGCACTGCATGGCTTAATTCTGTGTCCCCGAGTACACGTGCCATCTTTGGGGTGAAGCAGCAGCACCCTCCCTGCCTTGGTCTTCTGGTGGGCACATGCCTGTGCCCCGGAAAACTGCCCCTGGCCATGGTACCCTGGGGTGGCTCCTTCTTTCTGTCCAGTCCCCTCTGGACTCTGTTCATATCCCCTTTTGTGGAACCCCTCTTTCGTCCAGCCCGGGTGTCCCACAAGGTCACAGGGCTTGGACCATGGCTTGGGAGAGGGAGAACTTGGGTTGGGACTCCCACAGTCATGAGCCCCCCACCCCCAGAAGGGGGCCCCCCTGTCACAGTCCCTATCAGAGCCCGGCTGAGGAAGTAGGGCCAGGCTGACATGTCCAATCTGGGGTAAGGGCCCCCTGCAGAGGTGGGGTGTTGGGTCACTCCCAGGCACTGGGGAGCAGGCGGGCAGGCTCAGTACCTGAGGCCAGGCTCGGGGGGCTGGGGGGAGTCTTGGGTTCTGCCTGGTGCACTTGCTCTTCAGGGACCCTCCGTGGGCCCCAGGGGGCTACAGCCCCTTCCTGTTGGGACTCCGGGTGCCTATAGGGGAGGGGGCTAGGGTGGGGAGAGGAGGAGGAGCTCCAGCCTTGTCCCTTCTTGGAGTTGATCCCAAGTACATGTGAGGCTCAGGGATGATCCATGAGCCTTGGGACCAGTGATGACTCAGCCAAGGTAGATCACCCCAGCCCTGATCCCCCCATGGGACAGGACACACACAGTGGTAGAGCTGGGGGGACACCCACCGCACGCCAAGTTCCCTCCAGGCCCTAAGCCCAGCCAAGGCCAGAAAGTCAGAGCTGTCTGCAGGGTCAGGCTCTGGGGAGGAAGTGCTGGCGGCCAGATCTCCTGGCCTGTGCTGGGGCAGCTGCTCCGCGGGCTCCCTGGCCTGGGGAGGAAAAGGGACTGGTCTGGGGATTCTGGCCCTGGAATGGCAGCAGGGCGGGGCACTGTCAGGGCCAGAACCCTGGACACTGGTTCCCCTGGGGGGCTGGTTCCTGTGGGGTATACCTGGCACTGGTGCCTACGCTCCCGCAGGCCCTTGGTGGGGTTCCCACACAGGACTTGGCCAGCACCTGCAAGAGACAGCACGGCTGGGCCTGGTTCGGGGCCAAGGGGCTGCAGGGTCAGCTGTGGGGCAAGTAGTTACCATGGGTGAGGCTGCTGGTGTTATCTTCTGGGGCCAGGTCCTCAGAAAGCAGGACTTCAGGCAGGGGGCCCCCATGGACCAGCAGGGAGAAGGGCCAGGGCCTGGAGGCCCGGGGCTGCGTCTCAGGCAGGTACAGCTCGGGGTCGAGTCTCCGGATGGGGGCTCCATGGGGACAGTCTGCCCGAGGTTCAGAAGCAGAGGTCACCAAGGCTCAGGCCAGCTGGTCAGCCCGGGAGCACCCCCCAGACTCTGTCCACAGACCAGGGGGCCCGATTCCCGCCTGAGGCTGGTCTCTGACGCCGCAGCCTTCTAGAGAGGCCCTCATCTTCAGACCTTCTCTCCCTCTGCGGGCTGCTCAGAGACAGTGTCCTGGCCTGGGCCGGGGTGTGCCTAGCTCTGGGGACCAGGGGTCAAGGCTGGGGAAGGACATGAGATGTGGCTGTCCGTCTCTGAGAGGCCTGGGGTGGGGGCCTCTTCCTGGGGGGAGCTGGGGCTCAGCAGCGGGTCCTCCGGGCGCAGCTGTCGTACCCAGCCAGGGGAGGCCATTGCCCTTCTTGATGGCCTCCTTCACCGAAAGCCAGTCTTGGCTCAGCCTCGGGGGGGCCGGTGGGCCTGTGTGTGCAGCCGGCACTTCGTCCAGGACCTGCAGCTGGGGGATGAGCTTCCTCACCTCTGCCCTGTAGTTGTAGCCCCTGGGCACCTGCAGGGGGAGGGCGAGGGAGCACAGGTCTGGGTCCAGTGGTTCCTCAGGCCGGCTCTTTCCCTGGCTCCCTTTCCCAGACCCACCATGGGGCAGGGCAGGGGCCCCGAGGTGGTGATGCTGCCCTACCCTGCTGAGGTGGGCTTGGGTCACTGTCAGACCCCAGGGACTTCAGGGACTGGGCTCTCACCCGCTCAGGATACAGGACCCCACTCTCCAGACCCAAGGCCGCGTCCAGGGATGCCCTCTGGCCCATGGAGCTGCCCTCAGCTCAGGGCTCTGGCCCACGGAGCAGCAGCCACTGGGCACTGGTAGATATTGACCCCAGCATGTGGCAGCACCAAGCAGCAGCTAATGAGGCTAGCACTGTGAGCTCAGGGCAAACGTGGCCTGTGCTGGGTTAGCTACCCCGGGGCCTGCACGCACAGGTGTGCCAGCTCTGAGCAGGGCATACACAGCTCCGAGATACTGCACAGGGTGGTCTGTGAGGCCTGTGGGGCCGGAGGTGGCTCTGGACAGGGCGTACACAGGTGTGTGTGCACAGCCGTGTACACGTGATTCTTTGTGTTTCCACGTGGCTTATGTGTGGACCTCGCAGTGCATGCGTGGGTTAAGGAACATCGCGTGTGGGCAGGTGACCCTATGGGATCTGGCAGAGCTGGCCCAGGAGGATGTCCTGGAAGCCGTCAGACTTCCGGTGACAGAGGAGATGAACTCAGGGTGAGCAGGCCACAGAGTGTGGGTGGGCACAGAAGTCCCTGGCCAGAGCGGAGGCCCCGGGGCTGGAGCCACAGGGAGCCTCCCCTGGCCATGCACATGCCGGTCGGGTGCCCGGGACACGCACCTTGTTGGTGGGGCCGGGGGCCGGCTGTAGGCACACCAGGTTGCCCTCCAGGGTAAGCGTGGTCAGGCGTGGGCACAGCTGCAAGTAGCGTACCTGCCCCAGGTCCTCCACGCTGTTGCCCTCCAGGTCCAGCACCTCCAATTGCTCCAGCAGGCACAGTGGGCTCAGGTCCGAGATGTTGTTGTAGGAGGCGTAGAGTTCCTGGACAGCGCGGGGCTCTGAGCCAGGGCCCAGCCCAGCCCTCCCCAGCCCAGGGTGCCCAGACTCACCTTAAGTGCTGGCAAAGAGGCAATGCCATCCAGGTCAGTGAGGCCACAGCGAGCCAGCCACAGCACCCGCAGGTGGCCCAGAGACGTGCCCAGGTCCCTGCAGAAGGCAGGGTTTGGTGGGTGACACGGTGCCTAGCCCTCTGCCCAGCCACCACCTGCCTTTGGCTGCCTCCAGCGGTAGGCGCAGGTGTGACCGCCTGTGGTGGCCTCTAGGCTGAGGAAGGGGCTCTCTGCCTTGGCCTCCTGGCTCTGGTGTGGGTACAATGTCCCCCACTTTCTCCAAGCCCCGGAACCGGGCCTGGGAAGCTGCTCTCACGGCGGGTGGCTCAGCTTCTTCTATGGCAGGCTGCAGGCATCACACTTCTCTAATTGTTCCCTCAATAGCGTTTGGGGCACTCGAATTCGGAGTAAGGGTCTGGAATGCTGCCTGGGAGCCTGAGCCCCTGGACACTGATGGCTGACCCCGTGCTGAACTGGCAGGTTTGGTGGGGACCAGCTGCTGGAGGTGGCGGTGGGTCAGGGCGGCTTGACGTGTGCAGGGACACGTTGCTTCCTGCCAGGCCCGCCCTGTCCCCACTGTAGCCACACTGACTACACCATGCACTGTCCCCAGGGACCCTGCACCTGCCCCTCTCGGCTAGGAGGCCGTCCCTTCAACGCCACCATGCCGTCTCCACACCTCTCCTTAGGAAAGGGCCACCTGAGCTCTCAGGCTTTCCCCGAGCAGTCACAGATTCCTCCAGGGTTGGATGACTTCTTCGGAAATCTTTCTCTCCAGCTCACAGCACCCGTAGGCTGCGTCTCACCTGGGCTTCATTCCGCCCATTGCGTTTTCAGCTTCCTTCTGTGGCCCCTCCAGGTGCATTCCCGGTGGTCCGTCCTTCGGCGCTGCGGAGTCAGTGTCTGTCCTCAGCCTACTGCCTTCAACGGCTTTTCCACTCAGCTCTTAATTGGCTGGGATTTGTGTCTAGCGATTTCTTCAAGGGCGGCTAATGGAAACCCCTTGATCTCTGACTCACTCACAGACGTCTGCTGGCTGTGCGCTTATGCAGCCATTAGGCTGGGTGTCGGATTCTCAGTTCACGCCGCTTCCCAGGAGACTGCGAAAGCTTTTGTTCCGGTGTCCACTGTGGTGACAGCTGAGGAGCACTTTGCTTTTTCTGACCTTAAAAAAACCACTTGAGGCTGGGTGCGGTGGCTCACGCCTGTAGTCCCAGCACTTCGGGAGGCTGAGGCGGGTGGATCACGAGGTCAGGAGATCGAGACCAGCCTGGTTAACACAGTGAAACCCGTCTCTACTAAAAATACAAAAACATTAGCCAGGTCTGGTGGCAGGTGCCCGTAGTCGCAGCCACTCGGGAGGCTGAGGCAGGAGAATCGCTTGAACCCGGGAGGTGGAGCTTGCAGTGAGCCGAGATCATGCCACTGCACTCCAGCCTGGGCAACAGAGCGAGACTCCGTCTTGGAAAAAAACAAAAAACTTGAGGCTGGGCACAGTGGTTCATGCCTGTAATTCCGGCACTTCAGGAGGCTGAGGTGGGAGGAGCACTTGAGCCCAGGAGGTCGAGGCTGTCGTAAGCCATGGTCACACCACTGCACTCCAGCCTGGGCGACAGAGTGAGACCCTGTCTCAAAGAAAAAAAGACAACTTGATCTCTTTTCCTGGGTGCTCGAAATTTTTACCTTTGTCTTCAAGCCGGTAACTTTATTAGGATATGTTTCAGTGCCAACGATTCAGTTTGTTTTTCCTTTCAGTGTTTTATTTCTGACAAGTTCCTTTGAATTTTTTTTTTTTTTTAAGATAGAGTCCCACTCTGTCACCCAGGCTGGAGTGCAGTGGCGCGATCTTGGCTCACTGCAGCATCTGCCTCCCGGGTTCAAGCGATTCTCCTGCCTCAGCCTCCCGAGTAGCTGGGATTACAGGCATGCGCCACCATGCACAGCTAATTTTGTATTTTAGTAGAGATGGGATTTCTCCATGTTGGCCAGGCTGGTCTCGAACTACTGACCTCAGGTGATCTGCCCACCTCAGCCTCCCAAAGTTCTGGATTACAGGCGTGAGACACCGCGCCCAGCCCATTTTGATATTTGTTTCTCATCTGGAAATAACGAGATGTGGCCCTTGGAGCCCAGTTCACACAGCTGGAGAATGTTCTAGAATTCTCCCTGGAATTCCCCTGCCTTATGCTGCTGGGAACAGGCTACATAAAACCAGCAGCATTTTCACAAAACCCACTTTGCCCAAACCCCCAGAATAAAGCTGGATGTTCCTTCAGCCTCGTTCTTTCCCTTCCAATGACATGAGAGCTGCCGAGGTCTTCAGCTCCGAATGCTGTGAGCTGCTGCGGGGCACGGAGCTTCCGGTACTTCTCTTGGGGGCCGATCCGGGTTCTGTGCACAGGTTCTGGCTGGAGCTTCTCCCGGCGGCTGCCATCTGGTCTGGGTTCTATGCGCAGGTTCTGGCGGGTGGTTGCTGTTCTTGCCCAGACCCCAAGCTGGTGGCCGCATGGTGCAGCCAAAGTCCTGGGCTGCAATGAGCGGTGCGGGGGCCTGGCCCCCAGTCCTTGGTTGGCTTTGGGTGTTCACCAGGGACACCTTACAGTGGGGGCTCTGGGCCCAGGTCAGGGGCACCTTCGGGGAGTTTGCCACACGACCTGGCATGACTGCCCTGACCCTGGCCCCAGCTCTGAGTGAGGTGATACCTGCCGCAGGGGGCTCCCACCCATTGTAGACACAAGAGATCCATGTGCAGGGGTCACGTGGCAAGGGGGGTGCATCTGGGCTGAGCCAGAGGCTGCAGGGCATAGGCAGGACCCCTGGAAGTCAGGCTGGCCCAGGACCTCGTCCTTTCAACAAAGACCGTCTCAGAGACCCCCTCACACCTGCCTGAATGTCCCAGGCTCCCCCCAACTGCCCATCCACCCTCCACAGGGTCACTCACAGTCAGGCAGCCAGCAGGATGGAGTTCTCTAGACCCCTGGGTCCCTTGTCCCAGCCCAAGTCCGTCTACTCCCACCAAGTTCTCCCGCCATCCCTGCAGGGCCTGCCCCATGGGACACCCTCATGGCAGGGTCCCAGCCCACCCCACCCAGGCGCTCACCTGAGGGAGCCCAGGTGGCTGCCGTTCAGCTTCAACTGGTCCAGGATGGGCAGGTGCACTCCTGTAGGGCCGCAGGAGGAGGAGGTTGGCTGGGCCCCTCACCCCTGCCCACGTCTGCACCCTCCTTCACCCCGAGGCATCAGCCCCCCTGGCCCCTCGTTGCTAGTGGGCCAGCCTCACAAGCCGCTCCCCACACCACAGGAGGGGTTGTGTGGCACCCAGGAGCTGCTCCAGGGCTGCGGGCTCCTCTGGCCACCAAAGGGCTCTGCTGATTCTATGGGGCCTGGTAGAGGGTCTGGCCCAGCGGCCCTGAGCCCCCAAAGCTTCATAGCTCTGCGGCCCCCATCTGTAGACAGCCTGAACGCAGCACAGCATGGAGGGGTGTCCACACAGCAGGGAAGCTCAGACCATTGTCCCTGGACTGCACGAGGCCACTAGGCTCCAAGAGTTGGCTCAGAAAACTGGGGCCAGGCTGGCGTGGCTGGGTGGTGCTCCCTTGACTCAATGTCTGGGCCCCACCGCCGAGCTGCCTCCACACCCCTCCCCTGGCATCTCGGACCATCATGCACAGCCGCACACACAGCACAGGACCAGACCATGACACGTCCCCACCCCAGGAAAAGGCTCTGCGTCCGGAGTCTTTTGTAGGATGGGGCATGCCCCTGTGAGGCAGACAGAATCCCTGCATCGTGAGAAGGGGTGCAGAGTGGCCAGGCACGGTGGCTCACGCCTGTAATCCCAGCACTTTGGGAGGCCAAGGCAGGCGGATCACGAGGTCAGGAGATTGAGACTATCCTGGCTAACACGGTGAAACCCCGTTTCTACTAAAAATACAAAAAATCAGCCGGGCGTGGTGGCGGGCGCCTGTAGTCCCAGGTACTCGGGAGGCTGAGGCAGGAGAATGGCGTAAACCCAGGAGGCAGAGCTTGCAGTGAGCTGAGATTGCACCACTGCACTCCAGCCTGGGTGACAGAGTGAGACTCCATCTCAAAAAAAATAAAATAAAATAAAAGAAGGGGTGCAGAGTGTGTGGGCACAGGCGCTTTAAGACTGTGCCTGTGGGCAGGGCTCGAGTGAGTGCAGATGGCCGCGGGGTGGCCACACACAGTGGTCAGGGACCTCACAGGCCATTGCAAAACAGAAAACAAGACCAACGGAGATGGGCCTGTTTCACCTCAGTCGGTTGGAGAAATGCAGACAACCAGTGATCCTGGGTGGGAAGACCCTTCCCTGCTCTAAAGGTCACCGTGGGGCCGGGCGCGGTGGCTCATGCCTGGAATCCCAGCACTTTGGGAGGCCGAGGTGGGTGGATCACGAGGTCAGGAGTTCAAAACCAGCCTGGCCAACATGGTGAAACCTCATCTCTACTAAAAATACAAAAATTACCCAGGCGTGGTGGCTTATGCCTGTAATCCCAGCTACTCAAGAGGCTGAGGCAGGAGAATTGCTTGAATCCAAGAGGCGGAGGTTGCAGTGAGCCAAGATCGTGCCACTGCACTCCAGCCTGGGCAACAAGAGAGAAACTCTGTCTTAAAAAAAAAACAAAAATGGCCGGGCGCGGTGGCTCAAGCCTGTAATCCCAGCACTGTGGGAGGCCAAGATGGGCAGATCACGAGGTCAGGAGATCGAGACCATCCTGGCTAACACGGTGAAACCCTGTCTCTACTAAAAATATAAAAAAACTAGCCGGGCGAGCTGGCGGGCGCCTGGAGTCTCAGCTACTCGGGAGGCTGAGGCAGGAGAACGGCGTAAACCCGGGAGGCGGAGCTTGCAGTGAGCTGAGATCCGGCCACTGCACCCCAGCCTGGGCGACAGAGTGAGACTCCGTCTCAAAAAAACAACAACAAAAAAAAAAACCAGAAAAACAGGCCAGGCGCGGTGGCCCATCCCTGTAATCCCAGCACTTTGGGAGGCTGAGTTGGGTGGATCACTTGAGGTCAGGAGTTTGAGACCATCTTGGCCAACGTGGTGAAACCCTGTCTCTACTAAAAATACACAAATTAGCTGGGCGTGGTGGTGCACACCTGTAATTCCAGCTACTCGGGAGGCTGAGGTAGGAAAACAGAACCTGGGAGGCAGAGGTTGCAGGGAGCTGAGATCGTGCCGCTGCCCTCCAGCCTGTTGGGACTGAGATCGCGCCGCTGCCCTCCAGCCTGTTGGGACTGAGATCGCGCCGCTGCCCTCCAGCCTGTTGGGACTGAGATCGCGCCGCTGCCCTCCAGCCTGTTGGGACTGAGATCGCGCCGCTGCCCTCCAGCCTGTTGGGACTGAGATCGCGCCGCTGCCCTCCAGCCTGTTGGGACTGAGATCGCGCCGCTGCCCTCCAGCCTGTTGGGACAGCTGGTGACGTTTGGACGTGGTCGTCAGCACGGCTGAGATTCACATACAGGTGTAATTCCTGACTTTGGCCATTGTACTGCATTTGAGAGAACGTCCTTCCTCTCAGGAAACACACACTGGAGTGTCAGTAGATAAAGGGGCGCTGCATGTGCAACTCTCAACTAGTTCAGGAAAAAGAACAGCGGCCTGATGTGCTGTGCACACACGGGAGCTAGCGGGGGCGAGCAGCACCGTGAACACGGCGAAGGAGAAGGAACCTGGCAGGGGTGGGAGGGAGTGGTTTTCTTTTTCTTTTTTTTTTTGCGACAGGGTCTTGCTCTGTCGCCCAGTCTGGAGTGCAGCAGTGCAATCTCAGCTCGCTGCAGCTTGACCTCCCCGCCTTCTGAGTAGCTGTGACTACAGGTGCCACCATGCCTGTCTAATTTTTTATTTTTAGAGACAGGGGTCTTGCTATGTTGCCCAGGCTGATCTCAAACTCCTGGGCTCAAGTGATCCGTCTGCCTTGGCCTCCCACGGTGCTGGGATCACAGGCGTGGCCCCTGTGCCTGGCTGAGATTATTTCAAGATGAGTTTCAGGAGACGCCATGTGGCACTCGGCACCATTTTGTCCTCTGCTCCTCTGTGATGCTGGCGTGGGTGTGTGGAGTGTATGCTGGGGGTACTGGTGTGGGTATGTGGAGTACTGAGCGTGCTGGGGGTACTGGCGTGGGTGTGTGCAGTACTGAGCGTGCTGGGGGTACCGGCATGGGTATGTGGAGTACTGAGCATGCTGGGGGTACTGGTGTGGGTGTGTGGAGTACTGAGCGTGCTGGGGATACTGGTGTGGGTGTCTGGAGTACTGAGCATGCTGGGGTACTGGCATGGGTGTGTGGGGTACTGAGCATGCTGGGGGTACTGGCATGGGTGTGTGGGGTACTGAGCATGCTGGGGGTACTGTGTGGGTGTGTGGAGTACTGAGCATGCTGGGGTACTGGCATGGGTGTGTGGGGTACTGAGCATGCTAGGGGTACTGCATGGGTGTGTGGAGTACTGAGCGTGCTGGGGTACTGGCATGGGTGTGTGGGGTACTGAGCGTGCTGGGGTACTGGCATGGGTGTGTGGGGTACTGAGCGTGCTGGGGTACCGGCATGGGTATGTGGAGTACTGAGCATGCTGGGGGTACTGGTGTGGGTGTGTGGAGTACTGAGCGTGCTGGGGATACTGGTGTGGGTGTCTGGAGTACTGAGCATGCTGGGGTACTGGCATGGGTGTGTGGGGTACTGAGCATGCTGGGGGTACTGGCATGGGTGTGTGGGGTACTGACATGCTGGGGGTACTGTGTGGGTGTGTGGAGTACTGAGAGCTGGGGTACTGGCATGGGTGTGTGGGGTACTGAGCATGCTAGGGGTACTGCATGGGTGTGTGGAGTACTGAGCGTGCTGGGGTACTGGCATGGGTGTGTGGGGTACTGAGCGTGCTGGGGTACTGGCATGGGTGTGTGGGGTACTGAGCGTGCTGGGGTACTGGCATGGGTGTGTGGGGTACTGAGCGTGCTGGGGTTACTGGCATGGTGTGCGGGGTCCTAAGTGCATTGCCCTCTGCCTGTACCTGACACAGACCTCAGGTCAGAGATCAACCCTAAGGAAGTCGATAGGCGGCCCGAGAGGTGAGGACAGCTTTGTCATAACCAGGAAATGTGCGTTGTTTACGGAGAGGCCTGGCCATGGCTGTGGCCATGGTGGGGTGGGATGAGGCTCACCAAAGTTCCCCAGGCTGCCCTCACGGGTGTCCACACACATCTCCAGCGCCCTCACCAGCCGAAGGTCATCCACCCGGGCCAGGGCCTGCTGTAGAAACCAACCGGGACTCAGTGCTGATCCTGGCTCTCCCCACTTTAGTTCCATCCTTGCTTCTGGCTGCAGGACTCGGGTTCCCGCTGGAGTGGGCACCGACCTTTCCCTGCCTTGGCCATGTTGGCCCTGGTCTGGGTGGTGGGATGGAAATGGACGTGACATGAGCAGAGCTTGGGCTGCACTTGGCTGGAGGGCCACTGCCAGAGAAGGACCTGCCTTGGGGGCTGCCCATCTCCAAAGAGACTCCCAGGGCAGACACACCACATCCGGCACCCAGAGCCCGGACCGCGCCTGGCCCTGCCCTGAGCTTTGAGCCGTCTGGTCTCCTGCTTGAGTGAAGGACCAACCCCCTCTTTGGTTGGAGGATAATGGACGCTCAGCCCCTACTTGTGGGTTCTGGCCCAAATGCCTGGGGACATCTGTGTCACCGAGCACCTGGTGTTGCTGGTGTTTTGGGGTCTGGTAGGGGTCCCAAAGGCAGAGTGGGCGGAGTGGACCCAGCTGCAGGGGCCAGGCTGAGGCCAACCATCAGCAGGCAAGACCAGCGAGAGGGGGACAGAGGGCAGGCTGGATCATCAGCAGAAAGGAGCCCTGGGATGTCACCCCACGCGGGCCTCTGTGGCCACAGCCCCCAGCACCCACACTCACCAGTCGGGCAGGGGACAGGTACTCTTCCACCAGCTGCTCTCCAAGGCTGTCCCTCTGGCTGCCAGGGCCCTTGCTCTGTGGGCAGGGGTTGTGCAGGCCTTGCCAGCTCAGCTCCCGCACCCGGAAGCTGGAGGTGCTCGGCCGAGGCCCACGGGATCTGTCCCAGCCTGGGTCCATTCACATGTAACCTGCTGACAGAGGCAGAGCGCAAAGCTCCAAGCTGTTGCTCCTCCTCCTCTGTAGCCTGGCTGAGACCCTGACACAGCCCTCAACCCCCTGCCCCCGCCAACACACACAGCAAGCCCTTGGCACCCACCCCCACCCTGAGCCTAGAGAAGGCTCCTAGCTTGGCTGGGCCTCATGGAGCCCTAGTCTGCTTAGTTTCAGCCTGGAGGGCCTCACGTTCCCCTCCCCCAGCCTTGGCTCGACCCCCTCTGCTCCGTAGGACGCCCTCCCTATGTTTCTGCCCATCCTCAGGGTCCATGCAGGGAGTGCTGGCTCCAGGCCTCCCCACCTGAGGACCATGAGGGCTGTGAGCCTGATGGTGCCAGGCCAGCTGCCTGTGGCTATGGGGCTCCCGGGGCTGCCTCAATCTGTGGGCTATGGGTCCTTCTCCACCTGATGGTCTCTGAGCCTGGGGTCCAGGATCAGGTCCCAGGCCTTCCCCTACCCCACCCCTGTGCCAGCCAAACCCCTTCTCCTGCAGGCAGCTGCTTTCTTCTGCTGTGGGTCAAACATCCAGGCAAGGAGGCGGCATGTGCCCTCAGGCAGTACCTGCAAGAGTCAGGGTGGCTTCCTGGCCAGGTTACTGTGCCCAGGGGAACCTGGAATGGGCCGGGCTGAGGTCACAGCACCCAGAGGTGAGCAGGTCAGCCCAGGACCTGACCATCCACGGGGCCAGCTGGCGAGAAGGAAGACAGAGTCAGGTGTGTGACCGATGCTAGGGTATCTCTGGGTTCCCCAACACGATGCCTGCTGCTATTCCAAATCCCACTTCCCTCCTTCTCCACAGGGGTCCTCTCTTGCACCCCGTTCTTCCTGAGCCCCTCTCCAGGCCTCTGAGGGTGTTGGCCCAGTGTGTCCCTCTCCTGTACCCCGTTCTTTCTAAGCCCAGTGTATCCATCGACCACCTGCACCAGGCTTACCTAGTGTTGCCCCTTAAAGATGCAGACGTCTGGCAGGGCGCAGTGGTTCACGCCTGTAATCCCAGCACTCTGGGAAGCTGAGGCGGGCAGATCACGAGGTCAGGAGATGGAGACCATCCTGGCTAACACGGTGAAACCCCGACTGTACTAAAAATACAAAAAATTAGCGGGGCGTGGTGGCAGGCGCCTGTAGTCCCAGCTACTTGGGAGGCTGAGGCAGGAGAATGGCGTGAACCCGGGAGGCAGAGCTTGCCGTGAGCCGAGATCCGGCCACTGCACTCCAGCCTGGGCGACAGAGCGAGACTCTGTCTCAAAAAAAAAAAAAAAAAAAAAAAAAAAAAAGCAGACATCTGCCTCGGCCGCAGACCCTGGAATCACGAGCTCCAGGGGTGCAGTGAGAAATGTGCTTGGAGCATCCAGCATCCTCCTCCCTGACCACCTTCCTCTGTTCAGTCTGGACCTGGACTGACTCCTTGACAGCACTCCTCACCCAGCCTCTCCCCACCCAGCCTTCCCAGATTTATCTTCCTGATGAGACAAATTCTCTTTGGAGCCCTGTGTGTCTTACTATGTGTTCGGTTGAGGGCCTGCCTCGCCCCAGCGCTGTGGGCTGCACGTGGCCTGCACGTGGCCTGGGTGCTCCTCTGCTATCCACAGCCGCAGGAGACGACGCTCAAATATTTGTGGAAGGAATCCGTGAACAGGCAGATGCACATGTAGCCACTTAGAACTTTCTGGCCGTGGCTTTCATCTGTTGACCACATATGGACATTGAAGATGTATCCTCTCCATCCTGTCTACAGCTGCCCCTGCGCCAGGCGAGTTGGCCGGCCGTTGACAGAGGTGGTGGGCGGGAGTGTTGGAGCAGGGCCGCGGCTCAGGCTCCGGGTGCCTCAGTGGCCTGGTCTGGAAGGTGACCATGCACCAAGAATCAAAGAAGATAAGCTCAAAATAGAGTCTCATGGAGTTTCCAGCCAGAATCTCCCCGACTGCCTGCCTTTCTCCAGATGGTGGAAGGCCCCAGGCCTCACAGCAGGACCCCACCACTGCGTTCCCCCAAGACTCTGGCCACCTCCATCCCAGGCCTGCCAGTCTTGAGCCTCATGGAGTGCGTGAGCTGGCCGGGTCATGCGCAGCCCCAGGACATCTATGGGTGGCACTAAGGGCTGAGTCAGCCACCCTTGTCTCCTCTGTGCCCAAGAGCCCGAGTATCAGGCTGGTCTGAGCCCCAAGGCCTAGGGGTGCAAGGACCAGGGGTTGGAGGCTGTGGAGTCCCAAGCCCCCACTGGACTCCCACCTCAGACACTGCTCCTGGTGTTCTCGCCCAGGCCTGAACCCATCCGCACACTTCGCAGTCCTGCTCCTACCCTGTGTCCCCTCTGCGAGCCCCCATGCTCCCCAAATTGGAAACTGGAGGAATTCTGTCTCCACACCCCAGCTAGTGCCATTCCCTGGTGGGTAGCTCATCACCTCTGGTCCCCTGCAGCCCTTGCCCCTTCACCATGGACGCTGGGAGGGCAGAGCCCGCTCCCCTGCTGAGCCCCACCCTGGAACTCCAAGCACCCTGGGTCCTTGCCTCTGCATCTCCCTCAGGGGCAAGGCTTGCGGCCCCTCCTGCCTCCTGACAGGGAGCCCCTTCAGTGCAGGGCCAGGGGGTGGTGGAGGCAAGGGTCCCCAGGGGACCAGATCTGACGTGCGGGGCCTTCACTGGGTCCCCGTTGGCTGTGCTGCTTAGTCCCCGCGCCCTCGCCTCGGCGCAGGCTCCCTCCTGCCACCAGGCATACGGCGAGGCCTGTGGCTCCCACCCCAAGGGTGCGCTCGGCTCTCACCTGAGGGCTCAGCCCAGGTGTCCGGCCCTGGCAGCTCTGCCCTGGGCGCTCTCCGCCGCCAGGCGCTGTCTCCTACTCCAGGCTGTTCTTCCGGCTGCGGGGTTGCGGCCTGGGCCCCATGGCAACGTGGGCGGGTCCTCATTTGAATACGCAAATATTTATAAGCCGCAGGAGGCTCGGGTTCTGAGGGGCTGAGCCACGCCCCTTAGCAACGGTCGCTAGGGCGGGGCCACGTGAGTTGGCACTTGGGTGGGCGATCCCGGGGGAGGTGACGCGCCACCAAGTCGGGTGGGCGCAGGCGCGTCAGGTGCCAGCTCCCTGCGGCTCCGTGCCCGGGCCGTCGCGGTGCACGTGTCGCGTTTCCTCGCGATCCCGGCGCTTCCCACGCGGGGCCGGCAAGGGCGGTCTCTGCTGGAGGCTCCCGCCCACCTTTCCCACGTGGAAGGGTCGCCCCTGGGGTCGAGGCCTGACGCCCTGACCTTCGATTGGAAGTGAGGCCGACAGCAAAAGGAAGCACCGGGGCAAGCGCCCCGGAGGACCAGGAAACACAGACCGGATGCCGAAGCGCGCCCGAGTGCCCGGCCTGTGGGACACGCCGCCGCCCGCCGTTCAGTCGCCGCCTCTCACCTGCGTTCATGCACGTCCGCCCCGAGCCGGGCTCTGACTGCGACCGCGCGGTGGATGGATGGCAGGCGGGACCCCCGGGACCGCACGTGGGTGGAGCCCCGGGTCAGCGGCGACTGGCGCAGGAGGGCGTGGCGGCGGGGCGGGCACTGGGTTGGGCAGAGGCAGGGTTTGCCTGACCGTAAAACGCCTTTTTTTTTTTAAACGCCTTTTTTTTGAGACGAAGTTGCGCTCTGTCACCCAGGCCGGAGTGCAGTGGCGCGATCTCGGCTCACCGCAACATTCGCCACCCGGGTTCCAGCGATTCTCCTGCCTCAGCCTCCTGAGTAGTTGGGCCTACAGGCTCGCGCCACTGCAGCCGACTAATTTTTTGCATTTTTAGTAGAGACGGGATTTCATCATGTTGGCCAGGCCGGTCTTGAACTCCTGACCTCAAGTAATCCACCTGCCTAGGCCTCCCAAAGTGCTGGGATTATAGGCGTGAGCCACCGCGGCCGGCCCCTTTTTTTTTTTTTTTTTTTTTTTTTTTTAGACGGAGTCTCGCTCTGCCACCCAGGCTGGAGTGCAGTGGCCGGATCTCAGCTCACTGCAAGCTCCGCCTCCCGGGTTCACGCCATTCTCCTGCCTCAGCCTCCCAAGTAGCTGGGACTACAGGCGCCCGCCACCTCGCCCGGCTAGTTTTTTGTATTTTTTAGTAGAGACGGGGTTTCACCGTGTCAGCCAGGATGGGCCTTTTGCTTTTTAATGAGAATGTATTTCTGATTCCTTTGCAATTTAAAAAAATGTTAAAAAAAACCAAAAACACGTCTTTTGGGGTTTGAAAGAGCTAGGATGTGGTCTTTGTGCTTGGGGTGAGCCCTGGGCACTTCGCTCTCCTGTGGCAACCTGTAGGTACCGTTTAACTGCACCACGCTGAGCTTCTGCATGGTTGGAACCTCAAGTCTGGGGGGACTGAGCGGGCAGGGTCGCCTGCCACGCAGGCCCAAGTAAGAGAAGTGGTGGAGGGGGCGTTCTCACGCCTGGCCCCAGGGAGCACGGCTGCGCCCGCCGCTCGAAACCCCACCGGAGCTGCAAGGCGTCCTCGGGGTGGGCTGAGGTGGGAGTAGGGGAGCTGGGGTGCGTGTGGTAGGTGGGGTGCGCGGAGGAGGCGGGGTGCGCACCGTCCGGGTGCGGGGCCACTCCACCTGCGCGGAAGGGGAGCCGGGCAACTGGACCCCGCGGCCACCCGGGGGCCCCCAGCTCCGAGCGGCCCGCCTTGGTCCCGACGGATCCCAGCCTTTCCTCAGCCGGAGCCCCGGGACCTCCGCGGTGGGCGGCGCCGCGCTGCGGACGCAGGGAGGGCCTCGAGTGCACGGGCGCCGCTGAGTCGGGTTCTCTCGCCGGCCTGTTCCCGGGAGAGTCCACGGCCCTGCTCGGATATGCCGCCGCAGGCCCCCAGACACCTGCTCCCTCGCCCTCCTCCAGCAACCCCGAGCTTGCCTCCGCTCGCCGGCCGAGCCCAACCCCCCGAGGCCGCGGCCCTTCTGGCTCCGCCTCCCGCGTTGCTCCCGGAAGCCCTGCCCGACCGCGGCTCCTGACAGACGGGCCGCTCAGCCAACCGGGGCGGGGCGGGGCCTGGTGTAGCGCGGCCAATGGTAGGTCGCGCCGGGCTGACGGACGGGCGCGAGGTGGGGCGTGCGCGGGCCCGGCCGAGTCTCCGCCGCCCGCTCCCTGCGCCTGCAGCCCCAGCCGCACCCGCCGCGGACGGAGCCCATGCGCGGGGAGAACCGCGCGCCCCCGCCCCCGCCCCGCCCCGGCCTCGGCCCCGGCCCCGGGGGCAGTCGCGCCACTGAGCGGTGAGTGCGGGCCGGGGTCGGCCGGGCCGCGCGCCCTCCCCGCCCCCAGGCGGCAGCCATACGCGCGGCTCGGGCCGGGGGCGCGGGGCCGGCGGGCGTGAGCGGCGGCGGCGGCGGCAGTGGGTGGGTGGGGCCGGGCCGGGCGGGGCCCCCGGGCACAGGTGAGCGGGCGTCGGGGGCTGCGGCTGGCGGGGGCGGGCTGAGGCCCCTTAGTCCCTGGGGCCTGCGGGAATCCGGGCCCCGCCCGTGGCCTCGCTCTGGGCACGGTCCTCACGCCGGCGTCCCCGGGAGCCTCGGGCCCGGCGCCCTCATAACCAGGCGCGTCTGGGCGGAGGCGGCCGCGGCCACGGCACGCCCGGGCACCCCCGATTCAGCATCACAGGTCGCGGACGAGGCCGGGGGCCTCAGCCCCAGGGCCCTTCCCCTCTCCGGGTCTCCCGCGCCGCCTCTCGGCCCCTTCCTGTGGCTCAGCCCCTGCTTCCCAGGAGCCCCTCTGTCTTTTCCAGCTTTCTGTGGCTGAAAGATGCCCCCGGTTCCCCGCCGGGGGCGCGGGGCGCTGCCCGGGTCTGCCCTCCCCTCAGCGGCGCCTAGCACGCAGTAGGCGCTCAGCAAATACTTGGAGGCACCAGCGCCACGGGGCCTGCAGGCTGGCACTGGCCTGCCCGGGCACGCCGTGGCGCGCTCCGCCGTGGCCAGACCTGTTTAGGAGGACGGTAACCTCAGCCCTCGGGCGCCTCCCTTTAGTCTTTCTGCCGACCCAGCAGCTTCTAATTTGGTTGAGAGCGCTCAGCTGTCAGCCCTGCCTTTGGAGGCTGGCTCCCTTTTCCCCTCACTGGGTCCTTAACAGCAAGTGGGGGCGAGGCGACAGCCCTCCCCCGCGCTGGTTTGCAGCTGCACAGGTAGGCACGCTGCAGTCCTTGCTGCCTGGCGTTGGGACCCAGGGCCCGCTATGGGTTTGCTCTTCAGATGGCTCTGCCAGTAGCTGCCCTGTGGGGCCTGGGCCTGGCTGAGCAGGACCATCCTTGGCAGGTGGGGCAGGAGACCCTGTAGGACCCTGGGCCGCAGGCCCCTGAGGAGCAATGACGGAATATAAGCTCGTGGTGGTGGGCGCCGGCGGTGTGGGCAAGAGTGCGCTGACCATCCAGCTGATCCAGAACCACTTCGTGGACGAATACGACCCCACGATAGAGGTGAGCCTGGCGCCGCCGTCCAGGTCCCGGCAGCTGCTGTGGGCGAGCCCAGGACACAGCCAGGATAGGGGTGGCTGCGGCCCCTGGCCCTGCATGGTGCTCTGGGCCTGTCTCCTGCTTCCTCCAGAGAAGGGGAGCTCCTCGTCTCAGCACCCCAGGAGAGGGGGCATGAGAGGGGCATGAGGGGGCATGAGAGGGGCATGAGAGGTACAGGGAGAGGCTGGCATTGTGAACTCCCCGCATGGAGGGTCCTGAGGGGTTCCTGAGCTCTGTCCTCCTGCAGGACTCCTACCGGAAACAGGTGGTCATTGATGGGGAGACGTGCCTGTTGGACATCCTGGACACGGCCGGCCAAGAGGAGTACAGCGCCATGCGGGACCAGTACATGCGCACGGGGGAAGGCTTCCTGTGTGTGTTTGCTATCAACAACACCAAGTCCTTTGAGGACATCCACCAGTACAGGTGAACCCCTTGAGGCTGGCCCGGGAGCCCACGAGGCACAAGTGGGGTCAGGCCGGCTGTGCCCAGACAGGGGCCTCCTGTCTTCTCTGTGCATGTCCTGGATGCAGTCGTGCCTGCAGCCCCTATAGCCAGCTCTCACTTTTCCTCCCAGGGAGCAGATCAAGCGGGTGAAGGACTCAGACGACGTGCCCATGGTGCTGGTGGGGAACAAGTGTGACCTGGCTGCACGCACCGTGGAGTCTCGGCAGGCTCAGGACCTCGCCCGAAGCTATGGTATCCCCTACATTGAGACCTCGGCCAAGACGCGACAGGTGAGGCAGCTCTCCAGCCCACAGCTAGCCAGGGACTCGCCCCGCCCCGCCCCAGCCAGGGAGCAGCACTCACTCACCCCTCTCCCTTGACACAGGGCAGCCGCTCTGGCTCTGGCTCCAGCTCCGGGACCCTCTGGGACCCCCCGGGACCCATGTGACCCAGCGGCCCCTCGCGCTGTAAGTCTCCCGGGACGGCAGGGCAGTGAGGGAGGCAAGGGCCGGGGTCTGGGCTCACGCCCTGCAGTCCTGGGCCGACACAGCTCCGGGGAAGGCGGAGGTCCTTGGGGAGAGCTGCCCTGAGCCAGGCCGGAGCGGTGACCCTGGGGCCCAGCCCCTCTTGTCCCCAGAGTGTCCCACGGGCACCTGTTGGTTCTGAGTCTTAGTGAGGCTGCCGGGGACACTGGCCATAGCTCAGATGAGAGCTGGGTGCAGGGTGGTCAAACCCTGGCCAGATCTGGAGTTCAGGAGGGTCCTGGGCCACCCTGACCTTTGAGGGGCTGCTGTAGCGTGGTGCAGGTGGCCCTGGGCTCTTCGAGATGACCAGAGCCCAGCTTCCTGTGTGTGTGGTGGGCCTGGGGAAGTGGCTGGTGGAGTCGGGAGCCTTGGGCCAGGCACGGCTTGATCGCACAGCAGGGAACCCCTCACCCAGGCAGGGGGCCACAGGCCTGTCCCTCCTGATCCCATTCCTCCTTTTCCAGGGAGTAGAGGATGCCTTCTACACATTGGTGCGTGAGATTCGGCAGCATAAGCTGCGGAAGCTGAACCCTCCTGATGAGAGTGGCCCTGGCTGCATGAGCTGCAAGTGTGTGCTCTCCTGACGCAGGTGAGGGGGCTCCCAGGGCGGCCGCCACGCCCACCGGATGACCCCGGGCTCCCCACCCCTGCCGGTCTCCTCGCCTGCGATCAGCAGCCTCTTTTGTGCCCCGCCCAGCACAAGCTCAGGACATGGAGGTGCTGGATGCAGGGAGGAGGTGCAGACGGAAGGAGGAGGAAGGACGGACGGAAGCAAGGAAGGAAGGAAGGGCTGCTGGAGCCCAGCCACCCAGGGACCATGGGCCGAAGTGACCGCAGACCCTCCCAGGGATGCTTTGCACAGACTGTCTTGAGCATCCCAGATGCTACCAGAACCCCAGCCCTTAGCTCCCCTCCCAGGCCTCTGTGGGCCCTTGTCAGGCGCAGATGGGATCGCAGTAAATTATTGGATGGTCTTGACCTTGGATTTTGGCTGAGGGTGGGACACGGTGCACGTGTGGCCTGGCGTGAGGTATGTCGGAACCTCGGGCCTGTCCAGCCTTGGGCTCTCCACAGCCTTTGGGAGGGGGAGGTTGGGAGAGGCTGGTCAGGGGTCTGGGCTGTGCTGCTGTCTCCTCCTGCCTGCCCCAGAGTGTCCATGGATTCCGGCAGAGATCTCTGGACAAGCAGGCAGATCATAAGGAGAGCTTACTGCGCTGTTACCAACTAGGAGGGCATCACGGTTCTCCAGAGGGAGGTGATTTCAGGGGTTGGGGATCTGTGCCGGCGGCTCTGGTCTCTACCTGGGAGCCGCCTTGGCAGTGAGAGGCGTCGCTTTTCCTGACTTTTTCCCATGGTGAAATGCACCTGCCAAGAATGGCAGACATAGGGACTCTGCCCCCTGGGCCTTCACATGCCCAGTTTTCTTCATCTCTTTGGCCTGGAGCAGTCTGTGGACCTTGGAATTAGGGCTCCAGCACCGACTGGCCTCAGGCCTCTGCCTTATTGGTGGTCGGGTGGCGGCCACTAGGGCGTGGGAGCCTGGCCATCCCTGCCTCCTGGAGTGGACGAGGTTGGCAGCTGGTCCGCCTGCTCTCGCCCCGCCCTCCCCCGCCCCTGCCCTCACCCCACCCTCGCCCCGCCCCTGCCTCATGGCTGGCTGCTCTTGCAGCCTGGTAGCGTCACTGGTTCGGCCTTGCTGGGTACGCACAGGCTCAGCCATCCACTCTGCTCCAAGGGGCTTGCCCTGCCTTGGGCCAAGTTCTAGGTCTGGCCACAGCCACAGAGTGCTCAGTCACCCGTGTGGTCATTTTGGCTGCTGCTGGAGGCCCACGGCACCCCTGGTGCCCCTCCCCTCCCAGGGCTCGGGTTGAGGCTGGGCCAGGCCTCTCTGGGATGGGGACTTGTGCCCTGTCAGGGGTCCCCGTCGCAGAGGTTGGGCAAGAGACTGCAGGGCGTGCTGCTGGCCAGCCAGGGCTGCAGGGACGCCACACTCACCCTTCTGTCCAGGAGATGCCACACTTGCCCTTTTCTCCAGCACCCTCCAAGTGACCAGCTTCCCCATCGATACAGACTTCCTGAGGCCAGGAGCCCTTTGGGGCTGCCAGGTACCGCCCTGGCTCCTTCCACACCGTGCCGGTCACTGCCTGCCGAGGGGGTCAGATGCAGGTGACCCTGTGCAGGGGGGTGTCTCTGGACCTGCCTCTTGGTCATTATGGGGCTGGGCAGGGCCTGGTGTCAGGTCCCCACTGGGGTTGCAGGGCTTGACCCATGCTGTGGTCCTGGGGTATCCAGGACAGACGCGGAGGGGACAGGGCCCAGCACCGCTGCTCCATGCTGAACTGTGGAAAGCACCAGGTCCCTGGGTGGCTTCGACAGGAGTTCCAGCACGGGAACCACTGCACAACCTGGGGTCTGTCCTGATACCCAGGGTCCAGGGACTCTGGCCAGCCACAGCCAGGGTCCTGGGGACTCCAGAGAGCAGCCCACTGCCCTGGGCTCCACGAAGCCCCCTCATGCCACTAGGCCTTGGCCTCGGAGACAGCCCGGCCAGGCCAGTGTGTGGGAGGACCAGGCCCCCTTGTGGGAGCGGACATTGCCTTGGCCGTGCTCTCCAGCCCTGTCCCCTGGCATTCCGGAGCTGCGCTGATGGGCAGCGGAGAGCCAGCTCATCCCCTTAAGGAGGGTCTTGATGTCTGGGGTTACCTGTGGAGGCTAGGCCCCATGGATCTGGGTCCCTGTGTAGCCCCCCCTGGTCTGATGCTGGGGATGCCCCTGCAAATTGCCAATCCCAGAGAACAAGACTGTGGGAGGGCTGTGTGGGGAGAGCCCGTCCCTGCACCCTGACCCGCAAATCCACGGATCTCTCATTGTCCACAACTGCCGGAGAACAGAGGGCTCCGTGTCTGGCCGTCCCCCAGCAAGCAACAGTGACTGCATCTGAAGTCTGAGCTGCTGAGACCCCCTCCTGCAGGGACCCATCTTCTGGCAAAAACCTGGACTGAGGACCACCCTCTGCCCACACCCAGGGGGCCCATCCTGGCGGCTCTTGCAGTGCCAGGCTCTGCCCCATCAGGGTCTGGGGTCTCAGCCAGATTTGTGTCCAGGGCAGGGAGGCTGCAGAGGTTAGGTTGGGTCCAGCGCAGGGCAGGGGTGGAGAGCACGGCCAAGGTTGGGTCTGTCTCCTCCCCCCTGACCTCGGATGTCACTTCTCAAATGCGTGCGTTCGTATCCACCCCATGGGGTTGCCATGAGGTGAATGACACAGTCGTTTGCACAGTCCGCGTGGAACGGGCACCCGCTGAGTGCTCAGGGATGACCCTTGGCAACCACATGGAGGCCAGCGCAGGCCACCTGGTAGTGACCGTCGCCATACCATGGGGTAGGGCAGCTGTGCTGAGACCCACCTCTCGCCTTTGGATGCAGAGCCCCTCTCGGACACCCGCTGTGTCCCCACCTGTTCCACACATGCTGGGCACTTGGCACCGGTGACATTGTGGGGTGGCTGCAGATGTCACAACAGCGCCCTGCCCAGGTCAACCGGGCCTGGAGTCAGTGTCCACCCCCTGAACTGTCAGCGTGTGAGTGCACGTGTATGTGGGTGAACGTGTGTGTGTGTGTGTTCTCCAGCTAGGCCTGGCTGTCCCACTCACGTGCACACAGGTCTAAGTCACTGTCACCCCCGTGGCCTGAGGCGATCGTCAGAGCATCCGCAGGGGCACCACACTCAGCCCTCTCCACCTGGGGTGGTCATGGGGATGCAGATGCGGGGAGGGGTGGACTCAGGTCTTGTGTAAAGGGCTGGGTTCAGTGCCCGTGTCTCACCTTCTGGAGGAGCCCTCCTGGGTGCCGTGAATGTCCCCCTTGCTGGAGGCCGCAAGGTCCCAAGGACAAGCCCCCTGCCTGAGGTCCCCCAGCCGCCCGCTGACCAGGTCCCACTGATTGACAGACCCTGCTGGGCTGCCAAGGGGGTGGAGGAAGCCTGGCGGGAGGTGGGGGACTCATCTGTGTGACATCAGCTTCCGTCCCACCTGCCGCCTGCCCCTCGGATCACATCGCTGCTCAGGATTCGCCACCAGCTGCCTCCTCGCAATGGAGCCCTCTGATAGCTGAGAGCCTGCCACAGCCATCCCCCACAGCCACACGTAAACTCTCCCAACATCCATCCAGGGAGGCCTGGATAAAGATGCAGGGTTTCAGGCCGGGCGCGGTGGCTCACACCTGCAATCCCAGCACTTTGGAAGGCGGAGGTGAGTGAATCACCTGAGGTCAGGAGTTCAAGACCAGGCTGGCCATCATGGTGAAACCCCGTCTCTAATAAAAATAGGAAAATTAGCCGAGCGTGGTAGCAGGCGCCTATAATCCCAGCTACTCGGGAGGCTGAGGCAGGGGAATCGCTTGAACCCGGTAGGTGGAGGTTGCCGTAAGCTGAGATAGCACCACTGCACTCCAGCCTGGGCAACAAAGCAAGACTTGTCTCAAAAACAAAAAACAGGCCAGGCGCGGTGGCTCACGCCTGTAATCCCAGCACTTTGGGAGGCTGAGGCAGGCGGATCATGAGGTCAGGAGATGAAGACCATCCTGGCTAACACAGTGAAACCCCGTCTCTACTAAAAATACAAAAATTAACTGGGCGTAGTGGCGGGCGCCTGTAGTCCCAGCTACTGGGCAGACTGAGGCAAGAGAATGGCGTGAACCTGGGAGGCACAGTTTGCAGTGAGCCGAGATGGTTCCCCTGCACTCCAGCCTGAGCGACACAGCGAGACTCCATCTCAAAAACAAAACAAAAAAAACAAAAACCTTACCCTACTGTTTTGCTAAGCGAGAAATTCTGCACAATTCCTCTGCTGTTAGGCAATAGTCAAACTCAGAAGCAGAAAGTAGGGTGGCCGTGGTCAGGGGCTGGGGAGTGGAGCTGGGAGCTGCTGTTCAACTGGTAACAGATTTCAGTCTGGGAAGATGCGTGAGTCCCGGAGTTCACTGTGCATGGTGCCTGTGGTTAGCAATGGCGCATGACACATTGCAAAAAAAAATTTTTTTTGAGACAGAGTCTCGCTTTGTTGCGCAGGCTGGAGTGCAGTGGTATAATCTCGGTTCACTGCAACCTCCGCCTCCCAGGTTCAAGTGATTCTCCTGTCTCAGCCTCCCCAGTAGCTGGGACTACAGGCACCTGCCACCATACCCGGCTAATTTTTGTATTTTTAGTAGAGACGGGGTTTTGCCATGTTGGCCAGGTTGGTCTCGAACTCCTGACCTCAGGTGATCCACCCGCCTTGGCCTCCCGAAGTGCTGGGATTACAGGTGTGAGCCACCGCACCCGACTACTGAGTAGTATTTCTTTTCTTTTCTTTTTTTTTTTTGAGACGGAGTCTCGCTCTGTCACCCAGGCTGGAGTGCAGTGGCCGGATCTCTGCTCACTGCAAGCTCCGCCTCCCGGGTTTACGCCATTCTCCTGCCTCAGCCTCCCGTACTGAGTAGTATTTCTTTGTAGGGATGTAGCACAGGTTGTTTACCTGCTAAAGAATATTTAGTTCGCTGCCAGGTCTTGCCTGTTACGACTGGAGCCTCCATAGGCATTTGCGTACCGTGCCCCTGAGGACATAGACTTTCAGTTTGTTAGGGAAGACACCAGGGGCAGGGTTGCTGGGTCCTGTGGTTCGTGCCTGACTCTGCACCTGACTCTCCAGCTTGCCAGGCCCCTTGCCTTCTCAGCCAGGATGCATCGGAGTCCTGCCGCCGTGATTTTCATCTTGGGCGTGTTGCGGGATCTCATTATGGTTTCAGTTTGCAGTCTGCTGGTGGCCACAGCCTGGGCATCTCCTTAGCACTGCTGTGTGTGCTGCAGGTCCCCTTTGCTGAAGTTTTTGTTCAAGTCTTCATCTTATTTTTGGTTTTGTTTTTATTTCATTATTATTTTTGAGATGGAGTCTCACTGTTGCCCAGGCTGGAGTGCAGTGGCGCACATCTTGGCTCACTGTAGCCTCCGCCTCACAGGTTCAAGCGATTCTCCTGCCTCAGCCTCCCGAGTAGCTGGGACTACAGGCATCCGCCACCACGCCTGGCTAATTTTTTGTACTTTTATTAGAGACGGGGTTTCACCACGTTGCCCAAACTGGTCTTGAACTCCTGACCTCAGGTGATCTGCCTGCCTTGGCCTCCCAAAGGGAAGGATCATGACGGGATTACAGGTATGAGCCACCCGCCTGGCCTATTTTTTATTATTTCATTTTATTTATATCGGACAGGCTAGAGTGCAGTGATCATGGCTCACAGCAACCTCGACCTCCCAGGCTAATTTAAATTTTTTTTTTTTTTTTTTTTTTCCTAGAGACGTGGTCTCGCCATGTTGTCCAGGCTGGTCTTGAACTCCTGAGCCTCGAACTCAGTGTGATCCATGTGCCTTGGCCTCCCATAGTGCTAGGATTACAGGTGTGAGCCATCATATCTGGCCTATTTATTTATTTATTGGAGACAGGGTCTGGCTCTGTCCCCCAGGCTGGAGTGCAGTGGTGTGATGGTAGCTCACTGCAGCCTCGACCTCCCTGGCTTAAGTGGTCCTTCTGCTTCAGTCTCCTGAGTAGCTGGGACTACAGCGTGCACCAGCATGCCTGGCTAAATGTTTGTTTATTTTTTCTACAGACCAGGTCTCACTGTGTTGGCCAGGCTGGTCTCAAACTCCTGGCCTCAAGTGATCCTTCTGCCTCAGCCTTAGTGTTGAGATTACAGGTATGAGCCACTTCACCCAGCCTTTTGTTCATTTTTGAAACTGGTTTTTTATTTGGTTATGTTTTTGAGATTCTTTTTTTTTTTTTTTTTGAGACAGGGTCTTGCGCTGTCACCTCTGTCACCCAGGCTGGAGTGCAGTGGCGCGATCTCAGCTCACTACAACCTCTGCCTCACGGGTTCAAGCGATTCTCATGTCTCAGCCTCCTGAGTAGCTGGGACGACAGGCACGCACCACACCTGGCTTATTTTTCTATTTTTTGTAGAGATGGGGTTTCGCCATACTGGCCAGGCTGGTCTCAAACTCCTGACCTCAAGTGACCCACCCGCCTTGGCCTCCCAAAGTGCTGGGATTAGAGGTGTGAACCACTGCGCCTGGCCAACACTTCTTTACATATTCTGAATGAGTCCTTGTCAGAGGTGTGATTTGAGAATATTCTCCCGTTGGCCAGGCGCAGTGGCTCAGGCCTATAATCCCAGCACGTTGGGAGGCCAAGGTGGGTGGATCACCTGAGGTCAGGAGTTCAAGACCAGCCTGGCCAACATGGTGAAATTCTGTCTGTATTAAAAACATAAAAGTTAGCTGGACGTGGTCGTGGGCACCTGTAATCCCAGATACTTGGGAGGCTGAGGCAGGAGAGTTGCTTGAACCCAAGAGGGGGAGGTTGCAGTGAGCTGAGATTGTGTCACTGCACTCCAGCCTGGGTGACAACAGTGAAATTCCATCTCAAAAGAAAAAAAATATTTTTCCGTATCTGTAGTTCTTTTCTTTCTTTTATTAAGGCCTTTCACAGGACAAAAAGTTAAATTTTAATGAAGTCCAATGTGTCAGGTTTTTTGGTTGTTGTTTTATTTTTCAAACGGGGTCTTGTTCTGTTGCCCAGGCTGGAGTACAGTGGTGCAATCTTGGCTGACTGCAACCTTTGCCTCCCAGGCTCAAGCGAGTAGCTAGGACCATAGGTGTGTGCCACTGCACCCAGCTAAATTTTTTTCCCCTATTTTTGGTAGATGATACAAAGACGGGGTTTCACCATGTTGGCCAGGCTGGTCTCGAACTCCTGACCTCAAATGATCTGCCCACCTTAGATTCCCAAAGTGCTGGGATTATAGGCTTGAGCCACTGTGCCCACCTTCTCCTATGTTGTTATGTAAAAATTGTAAATTGGCTGGGCTTGTTGGCTCACACCTGTAATCCCTGCACATTGGGAGGCCAAGTCAGGAGGATTGTGTGAGCCCAGGGGTTCCAGACCAGCCTGGGTAACACAGGAGACCCCATCTCTAAAATAAAGTTAGCTGGGTGCAGTGGCTCACACCTGTAATCCCAGCTACTTGGGAGCCTGAGGCAGCAGGATCACTTGAGGCCAGGAGTTTGAGACCAGCATGGGCAACATAGCAAGATCCTGTCTCGTTTAAACAAAGGAAAAAACCCAAGTCATATACATTTATACACACACATATATACGGTATACACATATACATACACAAACGCATCTATATACACATATATACATATATATACATATACATATATACATGCATATATACACAAATATACACACATATACACGCATATATACACATACATATATACACACATATACATACATATATAAAATTTTTTTTTTCTTTTTAAGATGGAGTCTTACTCTGTCTCCCAGGCTGGAGTGCAGTGGGGTGATCTCAGCTCACTGCAACCTCTGATTCTCTTACCTCATTCTCTCAAGTAGCTGAGATTACAGGCGCTTGCCACCACACCCAGCTAACTTTTGTATTTTTAGTAGAGACAGGGTTTCTCCATGTTGGCCAGGCTGGTCTTAAACTCCTGACCTCAGGTGATCCACCCACCTCGGCCTCCCAAAGTGCTGGGATTACAGGCGTGAGCCACCGCGCCCAGCCCAGCTGATTTTTATATTTTTAGTGGAGACAGGGTTTTGCCATGTTGGCCAGGCTGGTCTCAAACTCCCAACGTCAGGTGATTTGCCCGCCGCAGCTCTGTCGCTAGGCTGGAGTGCAGTGGCAAGATCTCAGATCACTGCAACCTCCACCTCCCGGGTTCAAGCGATTCCCCTGCCTCAGCTTCCTGAGTAGCTGGGACTACAGGCACACACCACCACGCCCAGCTAATTTTTGTTTTTGTATTTTAGTAGAGATAGGGTTTCACCATGTTGGCCAGGATGGTCCTGATCTCCTGACCTTGTGATCCACCCACCTTGGCCTCCCAGAGTGCTGGGATTACAGGCATGAGCCACTATGCCCCACCAATTTTTATATTTTATACTTACACAAGATGGTCTCAAAATGGATCATAGGTCTAAGTTATGAGGTTTAGGTCAAGATTCATTTTTTCTGCATAAGAATGTACGGTTGTTCCCACGCTGCTTGTTGAAAAGATCCTCCTTTATTGAATTGCTTGTGTACCTTGGTCAGTAATCCATGACCTAAGTCACCTTCCTTTGGTGTGTGTCTGCCCCTTCTCCAACACCAAGCTAGCTTCACGCTGTCACTCCAGAGTCAGCGTAACATTGGGTTATGTGAGTCTTCTTTCATTTTTCCATGCGTGGTACATTTAGAATCAGTTTGTCTATATCTACAGAAAGTCCTGCTGGGACTTTGATTGGAATTGCCATGAATCCATAGATCAATTACTGAGAACTGATACCTGTATGATATAATGTCTCCATCTAAGAATGTGGTATGTCTCTCCATTTATTTAGGTCTCTTAAATTTTTTTCTTCAGATCATGTAGTTTTATTTTTATTTTATTTATTATTCTTTTTTGAGACAGGGTCTCGTTCTGTTGCCCAGGCTGGAGTGCAGTGGCACAATCTCAGCTCACTGCAACTTCTGCCTCCCGGGTTCAAGTGTTTCTTCTGCCTCAGCCTCCGAGTAGCTGGGACTACTGCACGCGCCACCACACCCAGCTAATTTTTGTATTTTTAGAGACAGGGTTTCACCATATTGGCCAGGCTGGTCTTGAACTCCTGATCTCATGATCCGCCCGCCTGGGCCTCCCAAGTGCTGGGATTATAGGTGTGAGCCATCGCGCCTGGCACCCGCCAACACCTTTTTTTTCTTTTTTAGATGGAGTCTCACTGTCACCCAGGCTGGAGTGCAGTGGTGTGATCTTGGCTCACTGCAGCCTCCCCCTCCTGGGTTCAAGTGATTCTCCTTCGTCAGCCTCCTGAGTAGCTGGGATTATGGGCGCACGCCACCACACTTGGCTAATTTTTGTATTTGTATTAGACATGGGGTTTCACCATGATGGTCAGGCTGGTCTCAAACTCCTGACTTCATGATCTGCCTGCCTCAGCCTCCCAAAGTGCTGGGATTACAGGCATAAGCCACCACGCCTGGCCCCCAGATTGCTTTTTAAAACTATATATTGCCGGGCGCGGTGGCTCAGCCTGTAATCCCAGCACTTTTCACGAGGGGAGATCGAGACCATCCTGGCTAAACGGTGAAACCCCGAACTAAAAAATACAAAAAACTACTGTAGTCCCAACTACTCGGGAGGCTGATGGGTGAACCCGGGAGGCGGAGCTTGCAGTGAGCTGAGATCCGGCCACTGCACTCCAGCCTGGGCAGCAGAGCGAGACTCCATCTCAAAAAAAAAAAAAAAAAAAACTATATATTGCTGGGCGCGGTGGCTCATGCCTGTAATCCCAGCACTTTGGGAGGCCAAAGCGAACAAATCACCTTGAGGTCGGGAGTTTGAGACCGGCCTGGTCAATGTGGTGAAACTCCGTCTCTACTAAAAATACAAAAATTAGCCAGGCATGGTGGTGCATGCCTGTAATCCCAGCTACTTGGGAGGCTGACGCAGGAGAATTGCTTGAACCCGAGAAGTGGAGGTTGCAGTGAGCTGACAATAGTGCCACTGCACTCCAGCCTTTGCGCTTTGCGACAAGGGTGAAACTCTGTCTCAAAAAGAAAAGAAAAAGAAAAAGAAAAAGAAAAGAAAAGAAAATGTATACAAAAAATGTCAGAATTTACTTAACAAAACAAAACAAAAAAGGCCAGGTGAGGGGGCTCACTCCTGTAATCCCAGCATTTTGGGAGGCCGAGGTGGGCAGATTGCTTGAGCTCAGGAGTTGAGACCAGCCTGGGCAACATGGTGAAACTCCGTCTCTACAAAAAATACAGAAATTAGCCAGCCATTGTGGTGTGTGCCTGTAGTGTCAGCTACTCTGGAGGATAAAGTGAGAATCACCTGAACCCAGGAGGTTGAGGCTGCAGTGAGCCGTGATCGCACCACTGCACTGCAGCCTGCATGACAGAACAAGACACTGTCTCAAAAAAGAAAAAGCATTGATTAATATGCTTAGACTATTTGCATTTAATGTAATTATTGATATATTTGGATTTAGATTTTAAAATTTTTCCATTCACGCTATTTGTTTCTTGTATCTGTGTCCCCTTTTCTGCCTTCATTTAGGTTATGTGTGCTGTTTTTGGCAGCTGATTTTAATTGTGTTTTATTTTTGAGATGGAGTCTTGCTCTGTCACCCAGGCTGGAGGGCAGTGGCGTGATCTTGGCTCACTACAACCTCTGCCTCCCGGGTTCAAGCAATTCTCTTACCTCAGCCTCCTGAGTAGCTGGGATTACAGGTGCATGCCACCACGCCCAGCTAATTTTTTGTATTTTTAGTAGAGACGGGGGGTTTCGTCATGTTAGCCAGGATGGTCTCGATATGCTGACCTCATGATCTGCTGGCCTCAGCCTCCCAAAGTGCTGGGATTACAGGCTCAAGCCACTGCACCAGGCTGTAATTGTGTTTTTGAAAATATCTCCTGGCCCATCCTGGCTAACATGGTGAAACCCTGTCTCTACTAAAAAATACAAAAAACTAGCCGGGCGAGGTGGCAGGCGCCTGTAGTCCCAGCTACTCGGGAGGCTGAGGCAGGAGAATGGCATAAACCTGGGAGGCGGAGCTTGCAGTGAGCTGAGATCCGGCCACTGCACCCCAGCCTGGGCAACAGAGCAAGACTCTGTCTCAAAAAAAAAAAAAAAAAAAAAAAAAAAAGAAAAAAGAAAAAAAAGAAAATATCTCCTGGCTGGGTGCAGGGGCTCACACCTGTAATCCTAGCACTTCGAGAGGTTGAGGTGGGCTGATTGCTTGAGCTAGGAGTTCAAGACCACCTTGGACAATATGGCAAAACTCTGTCTCTGCCCAAAATACAAAAATTAGCTGGGCATAGTGGTGTGTGCTTGTCATCTCAGCTTCTCAGGAGGCTGAGGCAGGAGGCTTGCTTGAGCCCAGGTGGTCGAGGCTGCAGTGACCTGCGATCACGACACTGCACTCCAGATGCCTGGGCGAGACCCTGTCTCAAAACGCACACACAATAAAGCAAAGGGTAGGAACAGGCAAGACCAAGCGGAAGCACGCCTGACTAGTACTTGGTGAAATGCCAGCTAGATCCATGGTGAGTTACCAGTTCATATTCTCATGACTGGGGTGGGGACAGGGAGGCCTGAGGCAGTCGAACCAGTGCCTGGTGAAGGTTTGGAGCAGGGAGGGAGCCTGTGCTCTGGGGCGGGAGTGTAAATTCTGAGAGCCACTGCTGGGGGGCGATTGGGCGTGGCAGGGCGTCTGCCCCGCGCCCGGGCATACACAGGTCCGGAGTGCGCTGGCGTTGGCAGTGTTTGCATAAAGTCCGACAGAACGGGAGCACTGGTGAGTAAATGCCGGTGTTCAGGCAGCGGAGCAGTCAACAGCAGCTAAGATGAATAACCAACGCCCTCTCAATATGGACAATTCCCACCTCAATTCTGTTGAATGGAACCAGAGACTGGCGTTCAGAGGCCCAGGAGAGGCTGGGAAGGCGCAGGGGTGAGGACGGCCTGAGGGACGGGAAGGACGGAGACCCAACTCAGGCGGCGGAGGCCTCCGGGAGGCCCTGGATGGAGGACAGAGGGCGACTCGGGGGGCTCCGGGCATGTGTTTAGGGGGAAAGGTCAGGCCTGCGGCTCATTATTTTTAAAAAACCTGTTTGTATGTTTGAAATATTCAATACTAGGCCGGGCGCGGTGGCTCATGCCTGTAATCCCAGGACTTTGGGAGGCCAAGGTGGATGGATCATTTGAGGCCAGGAGTTCGAGACCAGCCTGGCCAACATGATGAAACCCAGTCTCTACTAAAAACACAAAAAAATTAGCCGGGCGAGGTGGCGAGCGCCTGTAGTCCCAGCTACTCGGGAGGCTGAGGCGGGAGAGTCGCTTGAACCCGGGAGGCGGAGCTTGCAGTGAGCTGAGATCGCGCCACTGCAGTCCAGCCTGGGCGACAGACCGAGACTCCCTCTCAAAAAAAAAAAAAAAAAAAAATTCCAATAATAAAGCTCATATGTGTATCAGCCCATGTCCCTTTATGAAGAAACACCGAGATGTAAGGAATGCGTGCGGCCGAGGGGTGAACTGCGGGTGATTCTCCCTCTTCTCATTCGTACTTGTATGTTCTGAAAACGTCGTCTAGCTTTTGCGTCGTTCTTACCTGAGAAAAGCCAGACAGCAGGCTTTTGGCGGAAGGACCGGTTTACACACCGCGCGGCACACGGGAGCGGCCCGCGCGGCTTTCGGAGAAGCCTCCCCGGTGCAGCGCCTCCCGCGCCCTCGTTAGCGCGCGGCGTCTTCAGGCCGCAGGTCCCCTCGGCTTGGGGCGGGGGGTTCCAGGTCACGTGACAGGGAGACCCCCCCCCCCCCCCCCCCCCCCCCCCGCGTCAGGCAGGAGCGGCCGGCAGAGGGCGCCCGAGTCCCCGGCCTCGCTCGCGCGTTCGGGGCGGCTCCTTCCTCGCGCGCCGCCGGCCGCGTCCATGAGGGGGCGCCGCGAGTCCTGTCCGGCGGCCCCGCCGCGGGCACCCCCGGGCCGGCTCCTGGGCGACCGGTTCCGCGCTGGCTGCGTTTCCCGCCCCACCTGCCAGTGTCGGCTCGTGCGTGCCGCCTCCCCCGGGTTATGGGAATGGAATACAGTCCCCAAGTAATAAAACGACCAGGCGGCCGGGCGCGGTGACTCATGCCTGTAATCCCAGCACTTTGGGAGGCCGAGGCGGGCGGATCACGAGGTCACGAGATCCAGACCATCCTGGCTAACATGGTGAAACCCTGTCTCCACTAAAAAATACAAAAAATTAGCCAGGCGTGGTGGCGGGTAACTGTAGTCCCAGCTACTCGGGAGGCTGAGGCAGGAGAATGGCATGAACCCGGGAGGCGGAGCTTGCAGTGAGCAGAGAATGTGCCACTGCACTCCAGACTGGGCAACAGAGCGAGACTCTGTCTCAAAAGAAAAAAAAAGAAAAATTTTAAAAGCTTCATAAGGCTGCTGGATTCTGTCAAATGCCTTTTCTAAGTCTACTGAAATGATGTATTTTTGTCTTATTTAGAGACCAGGTCTCACCATGTTGCTCAGGCTGGCCTTGACCCTGAGAATCCTCCTGCTTCAGACTCCCAAAGTTCTGGGATCACAGACGTGAGCCACCATGTCCAGCCGTGTTTTTGTCTTTTAATCTGTTTATATGGTGAATTCCATTGGCTCATATTTCATGTTGAACCAATCTTGCATTCCTGGGATAAATTCCACTGGGTCATGGTGTGCAGTTACTTATATTTGTATTGTACATGTATGTGGGCTCATGGGCCTGTGTTTCAGTGTGTGGCAATGCAGTGCACCTACAATCATCAGAACAGCTCTGGAAAAGAATAGTCAAGTGAGAGGGCGTTCTATGCCTGACTTCAAGATGTGGGTTTTTTTTTTTTTTTTTTTTTTTTTTTTTTTTTTTTTTGAGATGGAGTCTCGTTATGTCACTCAGGCTGGAGTGCAGTGGTGCGATCTTGGCTCACTGCAACCTCTGCCTCTGGGAATCAAGTGATTCTTGTACCTCAGCCTCCCGAGTAGCTGGGATTACAGGCGTGTACCACCATGCCCGGCTAGTTTTTGTAGTTTTGGTAGAGACGGGTTTCACCATGTTGGCCAGGCTGGTCTTGAACTCCTGGCCTCAAGTGATCCATCCGCCTCGGCCTCCCAAAGTGCTGGGATTACAGGCGTGAACCTTTGCACCTGGCCCAAGATGTGTCATAAAGGTTCAGAAATCCAGACAGTGTGGCATCGGTAATAGGATAGACAAATAGATCAGTGGAACAGAACAGAGGATCCAGAGTAGACCCTCACATATATGCTCAACTGATTTTGAAATAAGCGTAAGCAAATTCAGCAGAGAAAGGAGAATCTTAGCAACAAATGGTACTAGAACGACGGGGCTACACATATGAACGGAAGCTTCAATCTATACACGACAGTACATACAAAAATCCATTCAAAACTTACTATTAATTTTTTTGAGATGGAGTCTCACTTTGTCGCCCAGGTTGGAGTGCAGTGGCACGATCTCGGCTCACTGCAACCTCCGTCTCCCAGGTTCAAGTGATTCTCCTGCCTCAGCTTCCTGAGTAGCTGGGATTACAGGTGTCTGCCACCACGCCTGGCTACTTTCTGTATTTTTAGTAGAGACGGCGTTTCACCATGTTGGTCAGGCTTGTGTCAAACTCCTGACCTCAGGTGATCCACCCGCCTCGGCCTCCCAAAGTGCCAGGATTACAGGTGTGAGCCACTGTGCCCAGCCTCAGAACTTGTTATAAGCCAAAATGTAAGGCCTACAACTGTAAAATGTGTGTAAGAATGAAAAGGAGGATGTCAGTGTGACTTAGGTTAGGGAAATGATTCTTAGGTAAACACTAAAAGCATGATGCATAAAGGAAAACCTGATCCACTGGACTTCATGGGAATGGAGGGTGTGTGCATTTTGAAAGGCTCTGAGAAGAAAGACAAGCCCGGGCTGGTGGAGGCATTAGCAAATATCCCGTCTGAGGAAGGACTCATCTCAGCATCTACGACGAGCTCCCAGGAGTCATGGGGTGCTGTGCTCTCGGCAGATGCGGGAGAGCCTCCCATCCCGTAATTCGTGTCCCTGGAGCAGCACTGCTCAAAGTCCCCTACCGATGCCCTCCTCAGCCCACAGACCCGACCCTCCGCACGTGTGCACCCACAGGCCAGGCCTTGCGGGTCTTCTTAGGACATGACCCCAACTTCGGGAGGAGGAAAAGCAGAGGAAAACCAATGAAAAGAAAGAAGAATTTACTGGTGGCCCTTTCAAGTCTGTCTAATGACCCAATTTCAGGTTAAGCCAGGCAGTGCTGACGAGGCAGCCCTGTGTTCTGCCAGGTCCCGAGGGCTCCACCTCCTCCGTGGGTGAGAAGCAGCAACCAGCCGGGGAGAAAACCACCTAGCTGCATCAAACTCTGTAGTGCTGGAAGTTAGCACAGGCGGACCGGAGATATCACAGTTCAGTTCTAGACACGGCAATAAGGCAAATGTCGCAATAAAGCCAGTCAGAGGGATTTTTTGGTTTTCCACTGCATATAAAAGTTACGTTGATAACACAGTGCAGTCAGGTGTGCAAACATTTTACAAAACAAGGCACGTGCCTCAATTTAAAATACTTTACTGACCACTCCTCACTCCCCCCCAACTAGGCTCCCACCACCCTACCCTCCCTCAACACCAATAATGATAATAATAATAATGATGATAATAGGCTGGACACAGTGGCTCACACCTGTAATCCCAGTGCTTTGGGAGGTCAAGTGGGCAGACTGCATGAGCTCAGGAGACCAGCCTGGGCAACATGGTGAAACCCTGTCTCTACCAAAAATACAAAAAATTAGCCGGGTGTGGGGGTGCGCACCTGTCCCAGCTACTAGGGAGGCAGAGGTGGGAGGATTGCTTCAGCCTGGGAGGCAGAGGTTGCTGTGAGCCGAGATCATGTTACTGCACTCTAGACTGGGCAACAAAGCAAGACCTCATCTCAAAAATAAAATAAAATGGCTGGGGGCGGTGGCTCACACCTGTAATCCCAGCACTTTGGGAGGCCAAGGTGGACGGATCACCTAAGGCCAGGAGTTCGAGACCAGCCTGGCCAACACGGTGAAACCCCATCTCTACTAAAAACACAAAAAAATCAGCCGGGCGTGGTGGTACGTGCTTGTAGCCCCAGCTACTTGGGAGGCTGAGATAGGAGAATCGCTTGAACCTGGGAGGTGGAGGTTGCAGTGAGCCAAGATGGCGCCACTGCACTCCAGCCTGGGCAAGAGAGTGAGACTCTGTCTCAAAAATAAATATATAAATAAAAATTAAAAAATAAAATAAAAACGAAGATACTGATAAAAAGTGCCATCCATCATCTGAGGCTTGAGGAAGTTGGGATCTCTTTGCTGGTGAAAGGTCTTGTTCGTGGCTGTTGACTCATCAGGGTGGTGGTGGCTGAAGGCTGGGGTGGCTGTGGCAATTTCTTTCTCTTTTTTTTTGAGATGGAGTTTCGCTCTTATGCCCAGGCTGGAGTTCAATGGCGCGATCTTGGCTCACTGCAACCTCTGCCTCCTGGGTTTAAGTGATTCTCCACCACGGCCGGCCGGCAATTTCTTAAAATAAGACAATAAAGGTGGCCATATTGAGCCTGTTCCTCTCACAAAAGATTTCTCTGTAGCATGTGATGCTGTTTGGAAGCATTTTGTCCACAGCAGACCTTCTTTCACAAGTGGAAAATCCTCTCGAACCCTATCGCTGCTGTACCAGCGAAGTTTATGGAATATTGTAAATCCTTTGTTATCTCAGCAGTGTTTAGAGCATCTTCACCAGGAGCAGATTCCATCTCAAGAAAGCACTTTTCCAGGGCGCAGTGGCTCACATCTGTAATCCCAGCACCTTGGGACACCGAGGCGGGCGGTGGGCAGATCACTTGAGGCCAGGAGTTCGAGACCAGCCTCACCAACATGGTGAAACCCTGTCTCTACTACAAATACAAAAATTAGCCGGGCATGGTGGCACGTGCCTGTAGTCCCAGCTCCTCGGGTGGCTGAGGCAGAATTGCTTGAACCCGGGAGGCGGAGGTTGTAGTGAGCTGAGATTGCACCACTGCACTCCAGCCTGCGTGATATTCAACCTGGAAGGGCAGAGCGAGACTGTCTCAAAAGAAAAACAAAACAAAACAGCTTGAAGCGGCAGGGTTACAGCTCCATGATGGCCCCTGCAGGCCCATAGGCAGAGTGTGCTGAGAGCAGCAGCTCAGGGCAGTTACCTTGCCCAGCTAGTTTTTTGTATTTTTTTTTTTTAGTAGAGTCGGGGTTTCACCATGTTAGCCACATTTATACCCACTTTTAATTTCATGCAGATTAAGGGGCGGCTCAGGCAAAAGTTTCTAGGGAAGGGGTAGTAACTCCCACCACGCCTGGCCTGTTTTCTTTCACTTCCAGCTTGCCCTTGAATTGTTTCCTGGGCAAAGCCAGGAGCCCTCGAGAGGCTCAGCCTCACTGTGGGTCTTGCCTGGCCTCCATCAACTAGAAGGCCACGTAGCATTGAGTTAATCGACCATTACTTTAAATGGCATGGATACCACTCACACAGTATTGAGAAAAGGAAGTCAGATACAAAAGAGAATATGCAATATAATTCCATTTATATAAAGTTCAAAATAGGCAAAGTTAGTATGAGGAATATAGAGGCTAGAAGACTGGTGATTTTAAAGTTCCGGGCCTTTGTACACGCTGTTCTATCTACCTAGGGTGCTGTTTCCTCGCACCATGTAAATGCAAACATACAGATCAAGTTACCTCCTGGCTGGGCGCGGTGGCTCAGTGTCATCCCAGCACTGCGGGAGGCCGAGGCAGGCAGATCACCTGAGGTCAGGAGTTTGAGACCAGCCTGGCCAACATGGCGAAACCCCATCTCTACTAAAAATACAAAAAATTAGCCAAGTGTGGTAGTGGGCACCTGTAATCCCAGCTACTCAGGAGGCTGAGGCAGGAGAATTGCTTGAACTGGGATGCGGAGGTTGCGGTGAGCTGAGATTGTGCCACTGCATTTCAGCCTGGGTGACAGAGTGAGACTTCGTCTAAAAAAAAAAAAGGGGCCAGGCACAGTGGCTCACACCTGTACACCTGTAATCCCAGCACTTTGGGAGGCCAAGGCAGATGGATCACGAGGTCAGGAGATCGAGACCATCCTGGCTAACACGGTGAAACCTCGTCTCTACTAAAAATACAAAAACAAAATTAGCCAGGCCTATAAATGGGCGCCTGTAGCCTCGGAGGATAAGAAGGGAAAATGGCATGAACCGGGGAAGCAGAGCTTGCAGTGAGCCGAGATTGCACCACTGCACTCCAGCCTGGGCGACAGAGCTAGACTCCGTCTCAAAAGCAAAAACAAACAAAAAGGCTGGGCTTGGTGGCTCACGCCTATAATCCCAGCACTTTGGGAGGCCAGGGCGGGCAGATCATGATGTCAAGAGATTGAGACCAGCCTGACCAACATGGTGAAACCCTGTCTCTACTAAAAATACAAAAATTAGCTGGGTGTGGTGGCACGCACCTGTAGTCTCAGCTACTGGGAGGCTGAGGTGGGAGAATCACTTGAGCCCGGGAGGCGGAGGTTTCAGTGAGCAGAGATGGCACCACTGCACTCCTGACTGGGTGACAGAGTAAGACTCCGTCTCAAAAAAAAAAAAAAAAAAAGGTCACCTCCTAACCTGAGTTAACTGATCAAGACCTCCCATGTTCTGCTGCTACACAGCTGTCCCCTCCAGCACCTTGTGTATGTGTGGGGGGGGACTGGCTGGTGTTTTGAATATCTTCGGGTTCCCGGAGGTTAGCTCAGTGTTTGACAGGGCCCTGTAGGAGTGGCTAATTCTCACCGCATCTCCACGCAGGAGGGAAGGAGAGGGTCATGCCTGGGCCCTGAGAAGGCGTCGTGTATCTGAGGCCCCCACATCAGCACAGATCTCTTGAGGCATACATCGTACTGCTCACTGGTCTGCTTTCTGTCTGACTGAAACTGGTGGCTTAAGCCAAGACCTTCTCACTTGCAGTGAGGAGCCCTTATGGGGCAAAGATTTCCCCTCAGCCTGCTCTGTCATGAGCTCCTTCTGCTAAGCAGCAGAACTTAGCCCATGAATCAGAGGTACCCTACACTCCAAACCTTACGAGCAGTCCAGTCACCAAAATTCAGCTGGTCATTCACCGCCAGTGTAAGTTAAAGAAAAACTACCCACTACGTAACCACTCAGATACGACCCTGTAACAGCCACCAATCAAGCTGAATTCTCAAATATTTGCTACTTCATCCTCAATGTTTTTTTTTTTTTTTTTTTTTTGAGGCAGAGTCTCGCTCTGTTGCCCAGGCTGGAGTGCAGTGGCGCGATCTCGGCTCACTGCAAGCTCCGCCTCCCGGGTTCACGCCATTCTCCTGCCTCAGCCTCCTGAGCAGCTGGGACTACAGGCGCCTGCCACCACGCCCGGCTAATTTTTTGTATTTTTAGTAGAGACAGGGTTTCACCGTGTTAGCCAGGATGGTCTCGATCTCCTGACCTTGTGATCCGCCTGCCTCGGCCTCCCAAAGTGCTGGGATTACAGGCGTGAGCCACCGCGCCCAGCCTTTTTTTTCTTTTTTTTGAGATGGAGTCTCGCTTTGTCACCCAGGCCGGAGTGCAGTGGCAGGATCTCAGCTCACTGCAAGCTCCGCCTTCTGGGTTCATGCCATTCTCCTGCCTCAGCCTCCCTAGTAGCTGGGATTACACGCATGTGCCACCACGCCCAACTAATTTTTGTATTTTAATAGAGATGGGGTTTTACCGTGTTAGCCAGGATGGTCTCGATCTCCTGACCTCATGATCACCTGCCTTGGCCTCCCAAAGTGCTGGGATTACAGGCATGAAACACTATGCCCGGCCAATGTTTTCCCATTTCACGTGTCGCTTGTGAAAGTCCAGCGTGTGCTACACTTACACTATGTGTGCTTTCTGTATATACCTCATAATTAAAAAGGCATTTTTAGACAAACGTATTATTTATTTATTTATTTAGGGACACAGTCTCGCTCTGTCATCCAGGCTGGAGCGCAGTGGTGCAGTCTCGGCTCACTGCAGCCTCCACCTTCTGGGTTCAAGTGATTCTCCTGCCTCAGCCTCCTGAGTAGCTGGGATTACAGGTGCAGGTCACCATGACCGGCTCATTTTTTTGTATTATTATTACTACTTTTTGAGACGGAGTTTTGCTCTTTGTTGCCCAGGCTGGAGTGCAATGGCACGATCTCGGCTCACCAGAACCTCCGCCTCCTGGGATCAAGCGATTCTCGTGCCTGTCTCCCGAGTAGCTGAGATTATAGGCAAGTACCACCACACCCAGCTAATTTTTGTATTATTAGTAGAGACGGGGTTTCTTCACGTTGGTCAGGCTGATCTCAAACTCCCGACCGCAAATGATCTGCCTGCCTCAGCCTCCCAATATGCGGGGATTACAGGTGTGAGCCACAGCGCCCAGTCATTTTTTTGTATTTTTAGTAGAGATGGGGTTTCACCATGTTGGCCAGGCTGGTCTTGAACTCCTGACCTTAAATGATCCGCCTGCCTCGGCCTCCCAGTGTGCTGGGATTACAGGCGTGAGCCACCGCGCCTGGCCTGGATATTTTTATAGAAGTAGAATAGGCCGGGCGCGGTGGCTCACGCCTGTAATCCCAGCACTTTGGGAGGCCGAGGCGGGCGGATCACGAGATCAGGAGATCGAGACCACGGTGAAACCCCGTCTCTACTAAAAATACAAAAAATTAGCCGGGTGAGGTGGCGGGCGCCTGTAGTCCCAGCTACTCGAGAGGCTGAGGCGGGAGAATGGCGTAAACCCGGGAGGCGGAGCTTGCAGTGAGCTGAGATCCGGCCACTGCACTCCAGCCTGGGCGACAGAGCGAGACTCCGTCTCAAAAAAAAAAAGAAGTATAACAGGCACAGGACTCTCCAACCAAAGTCACGCTGGAGCATCTCTCCCCGGGGTCTGACTGAGGCCTTCAGCACCAAGGTGCTTTCTCAAGAATGGGGGTCTCCTGCCTCAGCCTGTCCCTGGATTCCCTTTCACGGGGAATGTGAAAGCTCCCTCTTTAAGCTAACGTGTAGCCTGGTGGGGCTGGATATGTGAGGGAGGGGCAGGTGAAGAAGGAAAGGGTAGCATCCCTCAGCCCTGTGTGGCACAGGATCAGGAGGAAAGGCACATTCGCGTCAGCCAGGACCCAGCAGAAGCGACCAAGAGTGGTCAGCTCTGGGGTGGTATATAAAACTGGGGGTGGGAATACGTCCATATACTCCTAATTTCACACTGGGTGAACTGGGTAAGTTAAAAAACAAGATAAAGACATAACTAGGTGAGCCAAGTAAGTTCAAAAATAAAAATGAAGTCCGGGCACGGTGGCTCACGCCTGTAATCCTAGCACTTTGGGAGGCAGAGGCGAGCGAATCACAAGGTCAGGAGATTGAGACCATTCTGGCTAACACGGTGAAACCCTGTCTCTACTAAAAATACAAAAAGTTAGCCGGGCATGGTGGCGGGCACCTGTAGTACCAGCTGCTCGGCAGGCTGAGGCAGGAGAATGGCATGAACCCGGGAGGCGGAGCTTGCAGTGAGCCAAGATGGCGCTACTGTACTCCAGCCTGGGAAACAAAGCAAGACTCCGTCTCAAAAAATAAATAAATAAAATAAAATAAAAATAAATAAAAATGAAGACATACCTTTCAGGGGCTGTGGCCGCACTGTCCAGGAGGGAGGCCCAGCCACAGACACCGTGCTGGCCGCACACTCAGCACCTATACATACCTGGGCACCTTCCCCACAGGATGTCACAAAAGGAAGCCCAAACAGCCACTTTAAACATTTCCTTCACTCTTATGAGAATTGCCAGGAACAAATCTAAGAGGTCATGGCATAGAAAAGAATGAAATGAAACCAGAACATTTTAGCAGCTTTCGCAAAGATGTCATTCTTGAAGTGGTCAAGAGAACCAGTCCAGGAGTCAGGCTGGAGGCATCCTTCCAGCTTCTTGTCATGAATTTTAAACCTCACATCCAGACTCCAAAGCTTAGAGGGTTAAAGAATCAGCTACTGGTCACCAAGCTCACGTGTGCAGGATGAGGGTCACGGCCAGGTTGGCTGCCTTCCGGCCCTGAGCTTTCTTGGGGGGGTGTGTGTGTGTGAACCACCTTCTTTTTTTGTGAGACAGTTTCTTTTTTTTTCTTTTTTGAGACGGAGTTTCGCTCTTGTTGCCCAGGCTGGAGTGCAGTGGCATGATCTTGGCTCACTGCAACCTCTGCCTCCTGGGTTCAAGTGATTCTCCTGCCTCAGCCTCCCCAGTAGCTGGGATTACAGGCAAGCACCACCATGCCTGGCTAATTTTTTGTATTTTTAATAGAGATGGGGTTTTGTCATGCTAGCCAAGCTGGTCTTGAACTCCTGACCTCAGGTGATCTCCCTGCCTTGGCTTCCCAAAGTGCTGCAAAGTGCTGGGATTACAGGTATGAGCCACTGTGCCCGGCCAGAGTTCCATCTTGTTGCCCAGGCTGGAGTACAATGGTGTGGTCTAGCCTCAGTGCAACTCTGCCTCTCGTGTTCAAGCGATTCTCCTGCCTCAGCCTCCCGAATAGCTGGGATTACAGGTGCCCGCCACCACGCCTGGCTAATTTTTGTATTTTTAGTAAAGACAGGTTTTTACCATGTTGGCCAGGTTGGTCTTGAACTCCTGACCTCAGGTGATCCACCCTCCTCAGCCTCCCAAAGTGTTGGGATTACAGATGTGAGCCACTGCGCCCGACCAGAACCACCTTCTTTAAAGATGATCAAGCCGGGTACAGTGGCTCCTGCCAGTAATTCCAGCGCTATGGGAGGCTGAAGCAGGAGGATCACTTGAGCCCAATTCAAGACCAGCCTGGGCAACACAGGGAGACCTCTTCTCTACATAAAACAAAACAATTAGCCAGGCGTGCTGGCGCCCCAGCTACTTGGGAGGCTGAGGCGGGAGGATCGCTGGAGTCCGAGAGGTGGAGGCTGCAGTGAGCTGGGATCGCGCCACTGCAGTGCAGCCTAAGCAGCGGAGTAAGACCTTGTCTGGAAAATAAATACATAATAAAGGCAGTCAGAGAAGAGGTTTAGCAAATTGCTAAAGAACAAATCTGACGTACCGTCAGTTTCCTTGCAATCTTCATCTGCCAAAATGTCAATTTTGTGAACTGCGGACTAGTCAAAAACCTAAAGTAAACCCACTTTTGTGGAGGTGGGGTCGCTTTGCGTTTCCCAGGCTAGTCTGGAACTCGGCCCGCGCCCCTCAGTACCGGGGCTCCGGGCGGCGCTCGGGTGTCTTGACCGCAGAATGGACGCGGGAGCAGCTGGGTCCGCGATGAGAACACTCGGGAAGGGCCGCAGCTCTGCAGGCCTTGCGGGCTGGGGTCCCACGAAACAAATGCGCAGCCAATGGCCGGGACGGGCAGCGTGGATCACCGGGCCGTGGCTCCCTCGAGGGTCGCGATCTCGGCGCAAAGGAGCCCCTCTACCAAGGTCGCCTAGAGGCGCGACCCCGACATGCGGAGCCGCCCCAGGGGGGCTTCTCCCGGGTCCCTCCTGTCCCGAGGCCGCCGCTTTCTCCGGGGGCCGCGCTCCGCGCCCCAGCAAGGCCCGACCCGCGCCTGCGACTCCGCCTCCACGGCGCTGCCGCTCCGGGTCTGGCCGCCTCCTCCGAGGATTCTGAGGAATCGCCGAGAAGTGTCTGCCAGTGCGAGGCCACAGCACGGGCCCGCCAGGCCCCGCCCCCAGCACCAAGCCCCGCCTACTAGGGAGACCCCGTCCCCATGAGACCCTCTCGCCCCCGCATCGAGCCTCGCCCCACGAGCCCCGCCCCTGCGCCGACTGTACTTCGCCAAGCCCCGCCCCCGAGCCGAGCCCCGCCCTCTAGTCCCCGCCCCCGCATCGAGACTGCGCCCATCAGGCCCCGCCCCTGCCCCGAGCCCCGCCCAGTAGTCCCCGCCCCCGCACCTGACCGCGCCCACTAGCCGGCTCCAACACGCCCGCGCCGCTGACTCTGGCGGCTGGAGGTGTCGACACATTCAACCCGTTCTGCTGGCTCGAGAAGGAAGTCGGCCATCTCGCTCTGGGTCTCCAGGCCCGCGACCGTCCGCCAGTCGTCCCGAGGTCAGTAGCTCCAGCGGTGCGTCAGCCTGTAGCCAGGCCTCGCCCACGCCGGCCTCGGTCGGGCTTTCGGAAGACGCGCGCCTAGCGCTACTGAGGCCCCTGCTGCGCGGGCGAGTGGCGCGCTCCCGCGGCGGGGCGGGGTCGGGCGGGGCAGGGGTCTGGGGCCGGCAAGGTTGCGCTGGGCAGATGCGCCGCCCGGCGGATGTGGCGCTCCCTGAAGACGTCATCGCGCCGCGAGCTCCCCTTTGGGGCGCGCCGGAAGTCCCTGCGCGGGGCGGGGGGCGGTGCTGCGCCTACTTAGGTCGTTCTCGCGTGGCCGTCATGCCCCCTAGTGCCTTAGATTCCAGCGAGCTACGCAAGCAATCTTGGTCCAGCCGAGCTTTCTTCCCCAAATCACGTAACCCTTGACCTTATTCCCCCAAAGAACCGGCCTCCCGGGAAGGACCGCTCTGGCGGAGAAGACTCGAACGGCTCCCACCGCCGGGCGTTGGGGGAAAGGTGGGCGGTCTCGGTCGTGCGAGGTCGGGGAGGGAGGGTCCTTCGCCCTCCATTGCGGAGCCTCGCTCTGGGACCACCGGGAGACCGGACGCCGGGCCGCGAAGCTACCGCCTGGGGCTGCGGGGAGGAGAGCGACAGAACTGGAACGGCTCTTAGGGGCCGGCGTCAGGGCTGTCCCCAGGGTTGGCGGAAATGATGAAGGGGCCCCAGGCACATCGTGTTATTGGGCGAGGTTCCAGCCAAGGTGCCCACGCGCCTCGGGGGAAACCAGAGGATTTCTGCACCCTTTCCCGAGGACAGTTGGGTAGTGTTTCAGAACGGCCTTAGAACCAGGCAAGGCCCCTTTCTAGGATGGTGGAAAGCCTAAAGATATGAAAACAGTCTCAAGTGTCGTCTTAGCGATTGGTCGAGTAAACCGAATACGAGCGGGAGACTGCACACGATATTGCCGTTAAGAGTTACATTGGGGCCGGGCGTAGTGGCTCACCCCTGTAATCCCAGGATTTTGGGAGTGCGAGGTGGGCGGATCACCTGAAGTCAGGAGTTCAGGAACAGCCTGGCCAACGTGGTGAAACCCCGTCTCTACTAAAAATACAAAATTAGCCGGGCGTGGTGGCAGGCGCCTGTAATCCCAGCTACTTGGGAGGTTGAGGTAGGAGAATCGCTTGAACTCAGGAGGCGGAGGTTGCAGTGAGCCGAGATGATGCCACTGCACTCCAGCCTGGGTGACAAGAGTGAAACTCCGTCTCAGAAAAAAAAAAAAGGTTACATTTGGCTGGATGCGCTGGTGCAGCCTGTAATCCCAGCACTTAGGGAGGCCAAGGCGGGCGGATCTCTTGAGCCCGGGAGTTTGCGACCAGCCTGGCCAACATAGTGAGACCCCCGTCTCTACAAAAAAATGGAAAAAATTAGCCAGTTGTGGTAGTGAACGCCTGTAGTCCCAGCTACTTGGGACGCTGAGGCAGGAGGATGGCTTGAGCCCTGGAGGAGGAGGCTGCAGTGAGCTATTGTCTCATCCCTGCTATAACAAATTTGCCATAGATAGGTTGTTTTATAGGCCTGAAGCTCAGAAGCCCAAAGTGAGTTTTAGGAGGTTAAAATCAAGGTGTTGGCAAGGGTAGTTGCTTCTGGAGGTTCCCAAGGAGAATCTGCTTTTCCAACTTCTAGAGGCCATCTTCTTCCATCTTCAAAACCTGCTGTCTCTGCATAAGAACCCTCACGATAATATGCCGGCCGCCCAGATACCCCAGGATAGCCTTCACATCTCAATATTCCTAATATTTGCAAAGTCCCTTTTGCCACGTAAGGTAACACCACAGGTTTGAAGATTCGGATGTTGACATCTTTCAGGGCCATTCTTATTTTTAAAAAGGTACTGTTGATAATAATAGTTAAAATGTAAAATATTTGAAGGGATTAATTCGGAACCAAAAATGAGTGACTGCGGCCGGTGGAGATCCTGGGAACATGTGTCCAAGGTGGTTGGGGCAGCTTGATTTTATACGTTTTAGAGAGATATGAGGCATCAATGAAATACATTTAAGATATACATTGGTGGGCCGGGCGCGGTGGCTCAAGCCTGTAATCCCAGCACTTTGGGAGGCCGAGACGGGTGGATCACAAGGTCAGGAGATCGAGACCATCTTGGCTAACACGGTGAAACCCCGTCTCTACTAAAAAATACAAAAAACTAGCCGGGCGAGGTGGCAGGCGCCTGTAGTCCCAGCTACTCGGGAGGCTGAGGCAGGAGAATGGCGTAAACCCGGGAGGCAGAGCTTGCAGTGAGCTGAGATCCGGCCACTGCACTCCAGCCTGGGTGACAGAGCGAGACTCCATCTCAAAAAAAAAAAAAAAAAAAAAAAAAAAGATATACATTGGTTTTGGCCGGATCTCAGCTCACTGCAAGTTCCGCCTCCTGGGTTCATGCCATTCTCCTGCCTCAGCCTCCCGAGTAGCTGGGACTACAAGCGGCCGCCACCTCGCCCGGCTAGTTTTTTTTTTTTGGTATTTTTTAGTAGAGACGGGGTTTCAGCGTGTTAGCCAGGATGGTCTCTATCTCCTGACCTCGTGATCCACCCGTCTCGGCCTCCCAAAGTGCTGGGATTACAGGCTTGAGCCACCGCACCCGGCCAGAACTCTTGACTGATAGAAACGGAGGGTGTGTCCAAAGTTTTCAGGAGGGCCCAGCGGCTCTCCAAAACCTCTCCTCACAGCCTCGCCCATTTCGCGTCAGCCACAACAAATCATCGTCAATCTGTTCCATCATCTCCAGTCTGGGTATCTCAGGTTTGCTTTCTTTTAGTGTTTGGGGAATTCTTGGAATCCGGCCTGTTTGTGGGAGGAGGCAGGGGCTGCCAGAGCTGGAGGGATGGTCTGGGGGAAGGCGGGTGCAGGCGCCGGTTCCGGGAGATTAAGTGGAAAGGCTGGTTGGGGGCAGACGGTGGGAAACGGGATGCGGACGTCAGGCTTCACCCCCAACCGAGGGGGGAGTGGGGAAGCTGGGGTAGTAACTGGAATGAGGCCCGGGGACTGAGCTGGGCACGCTGGAGGCTCCGCCCGCCCCCGCCTGGGCGGAAGGAGCGCGAAGCGGCTCGGGCCTTGGGTCTGCGGCGGCGGCGCCGGGTGAGCGGGCGCGGGCGGGGGCAGAGAAGCAGGGGAGACCCCCTCCGTGTTTTTCTGAGGTTCCCTCCCAGCCCTTTAGTATGCGGCAGGGTGTCCAGAACTAGCGGGTTCGAGGAACTCGACGCGGGCGGGGGTCCCAGGGACCGGGAACGTTTGCACGTCGCCTGAGCGTGGCCCGTGTCTCCCTAGAGGGTGGCCCTGCGCCCCTCGGAGGTCGCCGTGTCCACGTCCCCATCACGTCGGAACCGAAGGACCTGAATTGGCCTCCGAACGGCCCCTCCCGTGTGGCTCCCCGGGGCGGGGGGGCTCAGGCCTTGGGCGCTGCGGAGACCTCCCGCCCTAAGGTTGGGAAGGTCTGGTTTCCGGATAAGGGACCGTTAGGGCCGCTGTTCAGACCCCTGCCTTGACCAAAGCAGGCTGCTGGCTGGTGGTGGCGGGTTCCTGAGTGTGCTTTAGCCCTGGCTGTGTAGGGAGCCAGGGCCTCCTCCAGTCACAGAGAAGGGCATTTACACCCGCATTTTCATGGGGTTCTCAGTGGGATCTGTGACCCACAGAGGTTCAGAAGGGCCTTCCTGGGATACAGCAGGGTCTGGCCAAGCCTGAGGGGTGGGGACGGGGCCACTCCCACAGCCCTAGTTCCAGATGGTCACAGGAGCGCTGGCCTCCCTGAGCCCCCACCAAGCTTTCCCAGGAGGAGGACACCCTGGGGCCACCTTTCATCTGGCTATGGAGGACACAGGAGTGTCGGGCTGGATGTGCGGAGCATGTGCAGCCTGGGCAGCTGCCTGAGGCTCTCCTTCCACCCCCCCTGCCGTCCACAGCACCTCCCGATGACTAGATTCTGGAGTCAGAGTTTGGGTGACCACACCCTGGTCGGTTTTGCTCACATGCTTCGGGTCGGGTGGATTCAGTTCCTCCGCGTGGGGCCATGGGGTGTCACCGCCCTTTACCACTGTCCTTGCAGGCCTGGTTCCCAGGCGTGTGGACCCGAGCCCAGCCTTGCCTCTTTCCTCCTGGTTGGTACCAGGGGCCTCTTCCCTCCACTCATCCGGAGTGGACCAGCCGCCTCTGAACCAGCCCCGGGAAGAGGAGTGCCTGGCACACAGACTCAGGCAGCTGGGGGTGTCGGGGCACCAGGAGCCTCTCGAGCGGTCCTGTTGGCCGTCTTTCTGAAGGGCAGCTGGGGTTGCGTCATTTCCTGGAGTGGATCCTGCCAGCTCCCTGGGGCTTTTGGATGAGAGCCTCTCCCCAGCCCTGCCCGCCCTTCCCCTCAGTGTAGCATCAGGGCTGCTGCTTCCAGGGAGGCCTCCTGGCCGTCGAGCCTCCTCTCCAGGTTCCTGCCCTGCTGTAGTCCCCAGGCCAGTGCTTGGCAGGTGCTCAGGGAATGTATCCACCTACCGAGGTTTGGGGTGGCTGTCTCTGCCTGACCACTTCCCTTCCCCAGGCCCCTGGCAGGTACCTGAGCTGTGCTCGCAGGGCTTCGGGAACCTCCTTCCATATTCAGGGCCTGTGCCTGGGGAGGTTTCAGGATGTGGCAGCCGTGCCCGTCCCAGGCTGACTCTCCCAGCTTGCCTGGCAGTCTGGCCTCTGGGCTGGTGTGCCGTGGGACAGGGGATGTGCCCTGGCCTGGTGCAGAGTCCCCAGCCCCAGAAGGGGGCCATGGAAGCTGGCACCCCAAGTGACTGCACCACCTGCTCTGTCTTGCTTGGGACACTGGCCGGGTCCAGGATCCTGGCATCCTGAGAGGTCTCTGGCTTTGTGGGCAGCCTGCCTGGCCCGCCCAGTCCTCCTGTCCTCAGAGTGAGACACAGGCCAAGTGCACAGACTCCCTTGCTCCCCTGCGGGGGCCTCCAGGCTCACAGACCACCCCACCCTACCCTGTCCTTGCCCAGGCAAATGAGAGGCATGGGTTTCCTGGACTGCTGCTGTCCCGCCCTCTATAAGGCAGGAGGAGGTGCCCACAGAGGCTGGGTGGCGACAGCCAGGTGGTGGGCTGGCATCTGTGTTCCCAAGCTCTGCTGCCCATGGTGGCCTTTCTGGGGGTGGGTGCTGGTCCCTGCCCCCCTGCCCCACTCCCGACGGCTGCTCCAGAGACGAAGGTGGGGAAGGTGCTGAAGAGGAAGTGTTTGCTCCGGGAGAGGCTGCGGCTCCTCCTGAAACATCAGCCCTGTGGGTCCTGTTTGGACTTTTCTCGTTTGCAGAATCTCCGGCCCGTGAAACTGTGAGGGGATCTGGCCAAGACGTTCTCTTCCTTCTGCCTCCCACCCAGCCGCTCTTCACCTCCACCATGAGCCTGGACATCCAGTGTGAGCAGCTGAGTGACGCTAGGTGGGCCGAGCTCCTCCCCCTGCTCCAGCAGTGCCAAGTGGTCAGGTACACTTGCCCTCGGGGTGGCCTTGGGGTGCTGGCAGGGGCAGGCTCGCGGGTGGCGGCGTCCTCTGAAGGGTGCACTGCTCTGGAATGCCTTGTTTATGGACGTGAAGTATGAATTCTGTGCAGCTTCCACGTGCATGAAATGTGATTCTTGTGCTTCTCGTCGACCATTTAGAAATGTAAAGCCCATTCCAGGCTCATGCAGTGTGGGCCGGCACTGGCCAGTGGGTCTCTGGCTCTGGTGTCTCTGCGCGTCTCCCTCCCTTGCAGACACGAGGGCAGGACACAGCTGGGGTCCCCTCCGTGAGCCTCCGTGGGGCGCTGCCTGTCCCTGCCAAGCTGGGGGCTGGGAGTCCTTGGCCCTCGAGGTCCTCACAACCCCAGTGGCTTCACAAGCAGGACATGAGTGCCTGGGTGGGTCTCATCTTGTCTCTTTCTAGCTGGTTATTTGAAGTAGTGTCAGGTTTGCGGAGGGTTATGAGGACTGTACGGGGCTCCCTGGTGGGGTGGTCCTGTGTACCTGCGGACGCTAGCTCTGGCCCAGCACCTCCAGGCAGAGTCTGCTTTTCCATCCTGCCCTTTTCTTCTTCCTGACTGGTCCAGGATTGCGTGGCCCTCAGTCCTCCGTCTCCTTAGCCCTCTCCACGTCTGTGACTGTCCCCTCATCTCTCTGGTTCTGGTGGTCTGAGGGTCTGGCCGTGCTCCTGTAGGACGTCCTCTCTTGGGGCTTGTCTGATGGTTTCTCATGGTTGAAGTCCCGCATTTTTGGCAAGAATCCTCTTCACTGTGACGCCACTGCCTTTCCTCCTGTGACCGATCAGTGCCTTCGAGAGATACTTTAAATTCTTTTTGTTTTTAGAGACAGGGCCTCACTCTGTCACCCAAGCTGGAGTGGTTCCATCACGGCTCCATCATGGCTCATGAAACCTCGACCTCCTGGGCTCAAGCAGTCCTCCTGCCTCAGCATCCCGAGTAGCTGGGATTACAGGCACCTGCCACCACGCCCGGCTACTTTTTGTATTTTTAGTAGAGACGGATTTCACCATGTTGGCCAGGCTGGTCTCGAACTCCTGACCTCAGGTGACGCCCACCTTGGCCTCCCAAAGTGCTGGGATTGCAGGTGTGAGCCACCGCGCCCGGTCTGAATTTTGTAATTTCTTTCTTTCCTCCACATTGATCAATTGTCATTCTTTTGTGAGCAAGACCTGGTTTTTTTCCTAGCTGTATTTATTCAGTTATTCATTTAATCAGGAAGGACTGGAGTATGTGTATTTGTCATGTTAGAAGCTGGTGTCACTGTGTATTTGCTCCGGTGTCTGAACTACCTGCTGCGTCCTGTTCCAGGCAGTTCCCGTAGGTGTTACCTCAGACAGGTTTGATTTTTTTCCCTAGAGACAGACCAGGAGCTTTTGTGCTTCGTGCCTCAGGGTTGGAGGTGAGGAGCACGTGAAGCCTCAGGCACACGTCTGCATACGTGCAAGCATCTTAAAACTTTCACAGAACAGTTCCCCTCTTTTTTGTTTCATTTCTGCAACGTCCTGTGTGACTTGCCGTGCTGTCTTCTGGGCCCGCTGATGGGTTGTAATCTGCGCGTGGGGTAGTGGAGGAGCCTGAGCGTGGCCCGCATGACCCTGGGGTCTGGTTGCAGGCTGGACGACTGTGGCCTCACAGAGGCACGGTGCGGCGACATCAGCTCGGCACTCCGAGTCAACCCTGCACTGACAGAACTCAGCCTGCGCAGCAATGAGCTGGGTGATGCCGGCGTGCACTGTGTGCTCCAGGGCCTGCAGAGCCCCTCCTGCAAGATCCAGAAGCTGAGGTGAGGTGGGGCCTGGCACTGCCTCTGGCCTGGTGTGGCCTGTTTTGGTAGCCCAGCAGCAGGGGACAAAGCTGCCAGGGGCTCATGGGCAGCTGTGGGTGGGCAGGCGGTGGCAGCGGGCATTTCCAGCATCAGCCAGAGGCACACAGGCCTGGTGGCCTCACGGCGGGGGGACAGGGCCCCTCCTGCCTTGTCCCAGCCCCTGCGCCCAAGGTCTGGGCCCACCCGCCATCCCTGGCCTTCCAGCATCACCACAGGACCCCTGCTGAAGGGTGTGTCTGCAGACAAGGTTTCCCTGAGCCGAGCCACACGTGTGCCCTCCTTCACTCGGCCTGGAGACCCCAGAGCCCTGTCCAGGGAAGGAGCAGTACAGACCTACCGCCTGCAGAGCGCCGCTCCGGGCTCCAGGCTCTGGCAGGTGAAGGGTGTGGCAGTTTGGCTCAGGGGAGCCCTGCTGACGGCCAGGTATGTTCCAGCCTCCAGAACTGCTACCTGACGGGGGCCGGCTGCGGGGTCCTGTCCGGCACGCTACGCTCCCTGCCCACGCTGCAGGAGCTGCACCTCAGCGACAACCTCTTGGGGGATGCGGGACTGCAGCTGCTCTGCGAGGGACTCCTGGACCCCCAGTGCCGCCTGGAAAAGCTGCAGTGAGTGTGTCCCCTGCCCCGGGACCCATGCTCTCCACTGCCTGTCCCCCAGCCAGCCCCCTATATAGCACATCGCCTGCCAGGAGCCGTGAGGAGGGACTCAGGTCACAGGGTCCTTGTGGTGCTCTCCCCTCTCCATGATGCTGGGACTGGGGGGATCTGTCGTCGCCCTCCCTCCCCCTCCAGTTGCCCTTTGCAAGGCACAGCTGCCCCAGGACCTGACAGTGGGAACAGACCTGGCCGTGAGTCCGGCTCCACTCACCACTTCAGTGTGTGTGGGGGGCCCGGCCACTGTGAGTTGACCACGGCCTGGCACGTGCAGGCGGCCCTGCCCTCCAGAGGCTGGTTTCTTTGTCCTGGGCCTGGTTGGGCCCCGAGGTCTGAGGTCGGGGAGGGGGTGAGGGGTTTCCGGAAGGAATGCCGGTGTCCACAGAGGCCTGGGCCTCTGGATGAGTCTGGGGGGGCCCTCAGCACTGCCACCTGATGCCTAGGCAGGAGAAGGCTGAGGGAGAGATGAGACACCAGCACCCCCCCTGCACTCCCTGGCATCACACCCTTGGCTGGTGCACATTCCTGTGTGGTGCTAAGCTCGGCTACCCCCCAGGCTTGAGTATTGCAACCTCTCGGCTGCCAGCTGCGAGCCCCTGGCCTCCGTGCTCAGGGCCAAGCCGGACTTCAAGGAGCTCACGGTTAGCAACAACGACATCAATGAGGCCGGCGTCCGTGTGCTGTGCCAGGGCCTGAAGGATTCCCCCTGCCAGCTGGAGGCGCTCAAGTAGGCCCTGGGCCTTGGGGAGGTGCGGGGTGTGGGCCGGGGGTCCCATGCTGCTTCACGCGTGACCTGCGTCCCCAGGCTGGAGAGCTGTGGTATCACGTCAAACAACTGCCGGGACCTGTGCAGCATCGTGGCCTCCAAGGCCTCGCTGCGGGAGCTGGCCCTGGGCAGCAACAAGCTGGGTGATGTGGGCATTGCAGAGCTGTGCCCAGGGCTGCTCCACCCCAGCTCCAGCCTCAGGACCCTGTGGTGAGTCACCTCCCCGAGGCCGCCTTCCTGGAGGGTCAGGGACCACGGGCCGTCCTCAGCCCTCCCCCACCCGCTGGGCGCACCTCAGGCCATGAGATGGCGCTGAGGAAAGTCTGGGGGGGTCCATGTCCTGCAGGATCTGGGAGTGTGGCATCACCGCCAAGGGCTGCGCGGATCTGTGCCGTGTCCTCAGGACCAAGGAGAGCCTGAAGGAGCTCAGCCTGGCCGGCAACGAGCTGGGGGACGAGGGTGCCCGGCTGCTGTGTGAGACGCTGCTGGAGCCCGGCTGCCAGCTGGAGTCACTGTGGTGAGTGTGGCTGTCGGGGCAGGGCCCTGTCGCCCAAGAGAGGGCCAGGGTCACCAAGGAGACCAGGGGAGGAGTGAGCGACTCCAGTGGAGGTGCTGGGCTCAGCTCTGGCGTTCAGAATGCATGGGCCAGGGAGCAGCCTGTGGTTTGATAGTAACGGTGCTTGGGGCTGAGGACCAGGTGCAGGTGCCCACACCTCAGGAGGCTCTCAGATGTTTTTGCTCAGGTCCATGTGGGGCTTTCAGGAGAAGGGCCAGTTGCAATTGTGGGCCAGCCTGGTCCGCTGCCAGGCCTCAGTCCTGTCCGTCCACAGGGTGAAGTCCTGCAGCTTCACAGCCGCCTGCTGCTCCCACTTCAGCTCGGTGCTGACCCAGAATAAGTTTCTCCTGGAGCTGCAGATAAGCAACAACAGGCTGGGGGACGCGGGCGTGCAGGAACTCTGCAAGGGCTTGGGCCAGCCCGGCTCCGTGCTGCGGGTGCTCTGGTGAGTGTGAGAGGGACACGAGTACACATATTTGGGAGGTCATGTGCACGTGTGTGAGCACATGGGCGAGTGAGCACAAGTGTCTGTGTGAGCACGAGTGTCCGTGTGTGCGAGCACATGGGTGAGAGTGAGCGCAAGTGTCCGTGTGTGAGCACATGTGGGTGTGAGCACGAGTGTGTGAGCATGAGTGTGCACATCGGTGAGGCGTATGTGAGCACGTGTGTGTGAGCATGAGTGTGAGCATGGGTGTCTGTGAGCACATGGGCAAGAGAGCACAAGTGTCCATGTGATCATGTGTGAGCACGAGTGTCCATGAATGTGAGCATGTGTGAGCCCGAGTGTCCGTGTGTGTGAGCACATGGGCGAGAATGAGCAGTGTCTGTGAGTGTGAGCACAGTGTGAGCATGTGTGTCTGTGAAATCACATGGGTGAGAGTGAGCCCGAGTGTGAGCACAAATGTCCGTTTGTGTGAGCACATGGGCGAGAGTGAGCATGAGTGTCCGTGTGTGAGTACATGGGTGAGCACGAGTATCCGTGTGAGCACGTGTGAGCACGAGTGTCCGTGTGTGAGCACATGGGTGAGAGCACTAGTGTGTATGAGTGTGTCTGAGCACATGGGCGAGAGTGAGCGAGTGTACGTGTGAGCACGAGCGAGAGTGAGCACGTGTCTGTGTGAGCATGTGAGCATGAGTGTCCGTGTGTGTGAGCACGAGCCAGAGGAGTGTCCGTGTGGGAATGTATGAGCACAACTGTGTGAGCACATGGGCAAGAGTGAGCACAAGTGTTCGTATGTGTGAGCACGAGTGTCCATGTGTGAGAACGTGTGGGCATGACTGCCCGTGTGTGTGAACACATGGGCGAGAGCCACGTGTCCGTGTGTGTGAGCACGAGAGTGAGCACATGGGTGAGAGCACGAGTGAGCACGTGAGCATGAGTGTGTGAGCACAAGCGAGTATGAGCACAAGTGTCCATGCGATCACGTGTGAGCATGATTGAGCACATGGGTGAGAGTGAGCATGAGTGTCCGTGTGTGAGAACATGAGTGAGCACGACTCCGTGTGTGTGAGCATGAGTGTCCGTGTATGAGCACATGGGTGAGAGCATGTGTGTGAACACGTGTGAGCACGAGCACGAGCGAGAGTGAGCATACATGTCTGGGAGCATGTGAGCATGATTGAGCACATGGGTGAAGAGTGAGCACGAGTGTCCATGTGAGCACGTGTAAGCATGATTGTGTCAGCACATGGGTGAGAGTGAGCATGAGTGTCCGTGTGTGAGAACATGAGTGTGAGCACGACTGTCCATGTGGGAGCACATGGGCAAGAGTGAGCACGTGTCTGTGAGCATGAGTGTGTATGAGCACAGCAAGAATGAGCACACAGGCAAGAGTGAGCGTGCGTGTCTGTGTGTGAGAACATGAGTGTGAGCACGACTGTCCATGTGTGGGAGCACATGGGTGAGAGTGAGCATTAGTGTGTGAGAGCACGTGTCAGCACGAGTGTGCGTGTGCATGAGTACATGGGTGAGAGCGAGCATGCATGTTCATGTGCTGGGCAAGGCAGGGTGGTGGCACCACTTTGAGTTCTCTCTTTAGCTTTGAAAGAGGTCATAGTTCATGAAACCTGAGAGCTTTATGCGGCTCTAGCCTCCCTGGCCACCCTGTGGTCCATCTTCCTGGAAGCCCCGCCCACCTTCCTCCCGCCGGGAACCCTGCCCAGGTCAGGATGTCTTTCCGGGTCAGGATGTCTTTCCGGATTTCCTCCCTTTGTTGAAGGACGTTTTCTTGCAGCTTCCTGAGAAATGTTTCTGCAGAAGGTAATTTTTGGAGGCCTTGTGCCCCTGCTCTGCCCTTGGATCATTTAGCTGGGTATAGCGTGTGCCACTGTGCCCAGCTTTTTTTTTTTTTTGAGACAGTCTTGCTCTGTCGCCCAGGCTGGAGTGCAGTGGCACGATCTGGGCTCACTGCAAGCTCCGCCTCCCGGGTTCACGCCATTCTCGTCTCAGCCTCCCGAGTAGCTGGGACTAGAGGCGCCGCCACCTCGCCCGGCTAATTTTTTGCATTTTTAGTAGAGACAGGGTGTCACCATGTTAGCCAGGATGGTCTCGATCTCCTGACCCGTGATCCACCTGCCTTGGCCTCCCAAAGAGCTGGGATTACAGGAGTGAGCCACCATGCCCGGCCTAATTTTTTTATTTTTAGTAGAGATGGGGTTTCACCATGTTGGGCAGGCTGGTCTTGAACTCCTGACCTCAAATGATCTGCCTGCCTCAGCCTCCCAAAGTGCTGGGATTACAGGCATGAGCCACTGTGATCTTGTGCGCATGATCTGCTTTTTCTCAGCAGTTTTTCCAGATTTCTTTGTCCATTGTGTTCGGGGTTCCATGTGCTTGGCTTTGATGTGGGTCTTGTTCTTTGACTGTGCTGGATACTTGGTTCTAAGAAAATATGCCTTTGCTGATTTTTTTCTCTCTTTTCTTCCCTTTCTCTTTGGTGTGCCCATGAGCCTGTCCTGATGTCTTGTGGACTGGCCCTCTAATTGTGCTCTCCAAATTTTCTTTCTCTTCGATGTTTTATTTTTGGGAGATGTTCTCATTTACCAGCCAGTCTACTGAATTTCCATCCTCAGTGTTTTGTCTTTTGTTTGCTATTTCCCGTGTGCCTCTTGCCAGGGGCTTTCCATGGGTGGCTGGTCATCCTGGGCTGGGCACCAGGTTCTGAGTGAGGCCTCGGAGCCCTGGACAGTGGGCCCTGCAGGCTAAGTCATGGCTATGTTTCCCGAGGGCTTCCTCCTGCTGGGGGATTTCCAGTTCCCTGCCAAGGGACACCATCCTGGCTGCCAGGACCTTGTGGGTGTTCCAGGTGTGGAGAGGAACCTTGGGTCCTGGTCACTGCAGACTGGTTCCCCCTGAGCCACCGCACAGGGTGGGGGTCCTGCAGCTTCTCTGGCCCCCACTTTGGAGAGGCCCAGCACAACTCCTTGGCCTTGCTGTCCGGCCTGTGGCGGCTCCACCCCGGGAAGTGGGTGTCGGGTCTTGTCTCCTCCCCCTCTTGTCTGGCCTGTACCCTCGTTACTCTCTGGAACCTCAAGTCTGTTGTCCACTCTGTGCCTTTCTTGGTGGTCTCCATACCCTCGTTTCCCCACAGCTGCCCCTCGGCCTCTGGCTGGCTTCTCCTCTGAAGCCCACCCCGAGGAGAGGCAAGGGGGTGGGTGTGGCTCTCTGGGTGGACGGCATCTCCCTCCTGTCCTTTCTCCTCCCTGCGGAAGGTCTCAGATGTCAGGCTGCCGTGCCCCACTTGTCTGTGTGGCCTTTGTCTGTGGTGGGGAACCTGCCCAGGGCCATAGAGGGACAGTGAGACAAGCTGCCAAGGCTGAGCCTTGGGGACGGCCCCACCTGAGGGTCCTGAGTTGCCGAGCACAGGTGTCCGTCGGTCCTTGGGCTTCGTGGCGTGGGCCTCCATCGCACCCCCCCAAGGCCCAGGCTGCTCGGCCGGTCATGTGGTGCCAGGCACGCCCCGCACCCTGACCCCCACCCTGCTCCACCCAGGCTTGGCGACTGTGATATGAGTGACAGCAGCTGCAGCAGCCTTGCCGCGACCCTGTTGGCCAACCATAGCCTGCGCGAGCTGGACCTCAGCAACAACTGCCTGGGGGACGCGGGCGTCCTGCAGCTGGTGGAGAGTGTCCGGCAGCCGGGCTGCCTCCTGGAGCAGCTGGTGTATGTGGACGCGTTGGGCGGGTGGTGTGGCCAGGTCTGCCCAGGGAGGAAGGCGGGGGTTGGGGAGGACACAGGCCCATGCCTCCCTTCTGGCCTCTGTGCAGCCTGTACGACATTTACTGGTCCGACGCGATGGAAGACCGGCTGCAGGCCCTGGAGGAGGAGAAGCCATCCCTGAGGGTCATCTCCTGAGGCGCTTCCTGCCGCTGCTCTCCCTGGACGACCGGCTTCGAGGCACCCCTGGGGCTGACCAGCCCCTGCCATGTCCTCGCCCTGCATATCCTAGGTTTGAAGAGAAACGCTCAGATCCGCTTATTTTTGCCAGTATATTTTGGACACTTTATAAACCATTAAAGCACTTTCTTGGCAGGAGGGGCTCTTGTCCTTCCTGGGGTCCCTGCGAGTTGTGCTGGCATCAGAGACACACCACCTCACGTGGCATGGGTTTCTCACTGCCTAAGGGACCTGCACCAGGGAAGCAGCCCAAGGCCTTGGCTGTGCTCAGCTGGGTCCTGTGAGCCGCACCCCACCCACACTGGGGAGCACAGGACAGGCCCTGCCTGGGGTGGGGGATGCCCCTTGGTTCTGCCTGTGCAGGGTGACGCCTGCTGGGAGCTGCCCGCAGGCCCAGCCACTCCCACAGCTTCCACCCTGGAGCCTCAGGAGCTCCCAGCACTGCCCAGTGCAGCCCGACCTGGGGTCCTGCCTGGAGCCCAGTTCTCGCCCCAGCTTTGTCTGCAGCTCTGTGTGGGACGGTGGGGCCCACCCTCAGGGGCAGCCCATCTTGCCCACGGGTGGGCAGCTGATCAAGGTGGGCCAGCCCGGGGTGCCCTGCCCTGCCAAGCCAAGAGGGGGGACGCTTGTCAGCTTTCAAAGGTCTGATGCTGAGTCAGCAACTACAAATTCATTGCAAAGAAGTTCCCTGGCAACCCCCTTTTTTGGACAAGTTCTCTCACTCATCCAGGTGGGAGTGCAGTGGTGCGATCTCGGCTCACTGCAGCCTCGACCTCCGGGACTCAAACCGTCCTCCCACCTCAGCCTCCCAGGTAGCTGGGACTACAGGCGTGCACCCCCACACCTGGCTAATTTTTGTATTTTTTGTAGAGACAGGGTCTTGCCGTGTTGCCCAGGCTGGTGTTTGGTCTTGGGTATTACTGGTGTGAGCCATCGCACCCGGCCCAATAAAGCCCTTTAAAGCGACCCAGGGGCTGGGTGCGGAGGCCGGGCACAGTGGCTCACGCCTGCCTGTAATCCCAGCACTTTGGGAGGCTGAGGTGGGTGGATCAGGTCGGGAACTCCTGAGGTTGGGAGTTCGAGACCAGCCTGGCCAACATGATGAAACCCCATCTGTACTAGAAATACAAAATTTAGCTGGGCGTGGTGGCCATGCCTGTAATCCCAGCTACTCGGGAGGCTGAGGCACGAGAATGGCTTGAACCTGGGAGGTGGAGGTTGCAGTGAACTGAGATTGCGCCAGTGCACTCCAGCAACAGAGCAAGACTCCGTCTCAAAAATACATACATACATACATATATACATACATACCTACATTAAAAAATGACCCAGGATCTTAGTTTCTTAACTATGACCCCCCCCAGTCAGGGGAACAGGGCTCCTTGGGGACATGGGTGATGCCAGGCCTGGGGCAAGAGATGCCCAAGGTGAGTTCGGAGCATCTCGGTGTGTGGGGAACCAGAGCCCTTGGGCGCTGTCTGGGGTTGAGTTGCTGCCGGAAAGGCTCCCAGGGGCCACCTTTGGGACACGGCGGGCGCCTGAACACAGGACTCATCGCAAGCCCCGCCTTGTCCTGCTCCTTGGGAAGAGCAGACGGTGACCACGAGCAGACCGCCACCCCCACCTGCCGCCACCCCTGCCTGCCGCCACCCCCGCCTGCCACCACCCCACTGGCCGCCACCCCCGCCTGCCACCACCCCCACCGGCCGCCACCCCCACCGGCCGCCACCCCCACCTGCCGCCACCCCACCGGCCGCCACCCCACCGGCCGCCACCCCCACCTGCTGTCACCCCCGGCCGCCACCCCCACCTGCCGCCACCCCACCGGCCGCCACCCCCACCTGCCATCACCCCCGCCGGCCGTCACCCCCACCTGCTGTCACCCCACCGGCCACCACCCCCGCCTGCCATCACCCCCGCCGGCCGTCACCCCCGCCGGCCGTCACCCCCGCCGGCCGTCACCCCACCGGCCGCCACGGGGCTCAGAGCATCAGGGGGATGCAGAACACGGGTGGAGTGACAGTGGGGTCCCACAGGAGTGAGGGAGGGGAGAGGGGCCCCCACAGTGGGGAGTTCCTCCTGAGGGGTCAAAGCTGCCACCTGCAAAGAGCAGATGCTGAGGCCCCGTGTGTCCTGCCACACAGGGCAGGGCCGCAGAGGCCAAAGCTGTGAGTGGCTGTGACTGGAAAAGGGATTTGCTGGGCACTGGGCGTGGTGTCCACACAGGACATCTTCCTGCGAGCCCGGGAGGCTGCTCTCATGTATGCTCCACATTACAGCCCTTGACATACAGGGGTTGAAAATTTCCCCAAAAGTAGTCAAAGAAAAAAAAAGTAAAGCTGTTTAAAGCCTGGGGCCCTGAGGCAGAGCAGGCAGTGTGGGTGCATCTGGCTCCTGGAGTCCCCTCAGGCTGTGTCCAACCAGCCACCGACACCCCTTACCTCCCCCTTGCTAGGAACCGGGCTCAGGGAACCCCTTTTCCCTCCATTTGTGTTTGAAAATTTTCATGGTAAAGTTTAAAAAATAGTGGCCTGGCTGGGCACGGTGGCTCACGCCTGTAATCCCAGCACTGTGGGAGGCCAAGGCAAGTGGATCACCTGACGTTGGGAGTTCAAGACCAGCCTAGCCAATGTGGTAAAACCCCATCTCTACTAAAAATACTAAAATTAGTCGGGAGTGGCGGCAGGCACCTGTAATTCCAGCTACTTGGGGGACTGAGGCAGAATTGCTTGAACCTGGGAGGCAGAGGTTGCAGTGAACCAAGATGGTGCTACCGCACTCCAGCCTGGGTGACAGAGTAAGACTCCATCTCAAAAAAAAAGTGGCCCGAGAAGGCAGCTGCCCCTCTCCAGGAATCCTGTGTCCACTGCCCAGTGGTCGCCGGCCCCGGGACAAACGCAGTAGAGGGTGGGTGCTGGACCCTCCTGGGGCCTGGGGGAGGGGCTGCGTCTGGCACCTGCTCTCTCTGGGAGGCAGGGCAGGGCGGGCGCCAAGTCTTTGCTCAGGCGCAGAGGCTGAGGCTGACCCCGGTGCCTCCCGTCCTCTGTGGTTTTCCCCAAGTGGGCGCTGGGTGTGAGGGCAGGCTGGGGGGCTGCACTGGACCCCAAAGCAGGACACGGGGAGCTGGGGGGAGGGCTGGAAGCCTTAGACTTTCGTTGTCACTTTATTGGTTCTCTTTGCTCGTGAAGATGACCCTCAACTCGGAGCCAGAGGCGTCATGGCCCCAGCATCCGGGTTCCAGGCCCCCCGGAGGGGCCAGCTCAGTGATCTCTGACCCCGTCCGCGTGTCCTCCAGGGTGGTCTGTGTGAAAGGAAGGCTCTGAGGAAATGGCTCAGCGTCGCCGCCTGGATCCACTGCCTCTCAGCTATGGAGTGTTTGTGGACGAACGCCCACGCGAGCTGCGGAGGTGGATGTGGAGCCAGGGTGGACTCCTCCAGGCCTCAGTGCACCCGGGGCCCACGGAGTGCAGAAAGGGTACTGTGATGTCCCTGCCGGGGCCATGCCGTGGCTGAGTGACACAGAGCTTGGTGGGCCAGAGGCCACGGGGCTGACCAGGCAGAAAGGGGAGGGAGGACCTGGTTCCTGAGGGACACGCTGCCCCAGAGCACACCCTTGCCACGCCAGCCAGCTCCCGGCACTGGAGAAGAGCACACGTGCACACCACAGGTGGCCATGCATGTGTACACACACACACACGTGTACACACGGAGATGAGGCTGTGCTGGGGCCTCCTCCACCCCTTGCCTTCAGCCTCGCCAGATGCACGGGAGAAAAGGAAAAGAAAACCTTGAGGGCAAGGCTGGGCACGCGGCTCCTGGTGGGACTCACACAGGAGGAGGCCACGGAGGCCTGGGCTCTGGGAGGCTCACGAGGCAGCCACGGCCCAGGTCAGTTTGGAGTTGGTGGCCCCTCGCCCTCGGCCACCCCAGGCTCCAGCAGGTCTTCGTCCAGCCCCAGCGGGTGCTGGTCCCCGTTGCCGACGGCGCTGCCCTGGTCATCCTTGCTCTGCTGCTTCTGCCGTCGGGTCTCCTTGTACCTCAAAGTGATGTCCCTGGGGGCAGGGGGCAGTGTCATCACCTGCTTCCACACCAGCCCCCACTGCAGGCCCCACGGACAGCTGGCACCTCATCCCTGTGGAGGTCCAGGATGGGCTGGGTGGGGGCCGGGTACCCTGGCCCTGCGACAGCAGCCGTGGCTGACTGGAGCCCTGAGGAGCCTGGATCCACCAGTGCAGAGTGAAGGACCCGAGGGCTGGGTCAGGAAAGGCCCCTCCCACAGAAGCAGCCAGAGGGCTGGAGCAGGGACAGGAGGCACCACCACCACCAAACTCCCACAGCGCTTGCGCCAAGAGACCCGGACAGCAGCCCTCCTTCGGAACACACCCGCCCGCCCCCACTCACCGCAGGAAGAAGCGCCAGACGGTCCAGGTGAGCACCAGGACGGAGCCGAGGGTCCAGCACTGGGAGATGTAGAAGGGCAGGGACAAGGTGAGTGTGTGGGGGTCGTACTTCACCACGATGAGCAGCTCCGTGGCCGTGATGGCCGCCACCAGCCATGCCTGCGGGCCCAGCTTCTTGTGGGGCTTCCTGCAGAGGTAGCAGGGGGCTCAGCATTCCGGGCCCCCCAGGGTCCTCCAGGAGGCCTTGCCCAGGCCCCAGCCTCCCAGTCTCTGCTCCCCGGCCCCCTGCCCCCCAGGGGTGTCTCCACCCGGACCCCCGCCCCGGGGGTGTCTCCGCCCGGCCCCCCGCAGCCCTCACGGGTCATCCATGAAGTCGTAGATCTCGCGCATGGCCACGCCACCCACGTTCACGAAGAAGACGAGCCGCAGGAGGACCAGGTAGTGCTCCGGGGGCATCCACAGCACAAACTTCAGGTAGAACGTGTTCAGTTCTGCCAACAGGAACTAGGGGAGGAGAAGGTGAGCACCAGCTCTGGCCCCCAGCCCGCCACGCCGTCGCGAGGCAGCCCGGCCTTACCACCAGGATGATGCCGCACACGGCCAGCCAGCGACGCAGGCTGGAGGCCGGCTTCCACTCGAAGCGAACCCAGCTGTAGGGCGTGAACTGGAAGGCGATCCTCTTCATCTTGCCCCTGGGAACCACAGAGCCGGCAGCCTGAGGACGGCAGCCCACCGAACCCCACCCTGCACCATCGGGCCACAGACTGTTCCTGGTCACCCGGCCCCGCCCTGCGCCAACGGGCTGGCTCTGCTCCTGGTCACCAGCCTCGCCCTGCGCCATTGGGCTGGCTCGGCTCTCGGTCACCCGGCCCCACCCTGCGGCATCGGGCCACGGACTCTGTTCCTGGTTATCCAGCTGCTGCCTGGCCGCCCTCAGAGGTCTGGCCACGCAGCCACAAGCCCTGCCTCCCCACAGCCCTCTGCTGTTCAGTCTCTTCCAGTCTGAGCAGCGGCCGCAGCGCCTCAGAGGGCGCTCCACGGCGCCATGAGCTGGCCGCATGTGCAGAGGTGTCCAGGCAGAGCCGGGGCACCCACAGGCAGGAGGGGAGACCCCCGCCCCCCAGGCCTTTCCTTAGACTTTTCTATCTTTTTAAAATTCCAAAGTCATAATGACAAAGTACCAGCAACTATTTCATAACCAAAGCAACCAGGGGAGGGAGAAGCACGGAAGGATCCCAGAGCCCCTGAGCCAGGCCGGCCGGAGACTGAGGAGCGAGGTGAGTGGGTCAGACGCCGTGGCCACCATGAGGGGCGGCCAGGCTCAAGTGACAACGGGTCAGACGGGAGGTTCCGGGAGGCAAAGCCCCGCAGTCACCCCGCTGAGCCGCACGCTGGACAGGCCTGGTGCTCGGGGTCCGCTGGGGCACAGACGCTGAGGCTGCCTCTGGGTAACCCGCACCCAGCCCTGCCCTTGCAGCCCCCACGACATACTTGTAGGTCGGAATGTTCCAGAGGCCCTGCCACTTGTACGTCTTCAGGGACAGCCACTCGAGGGTCTTCATGCCGCAGTAGATGCCCAGCCCGTTGCAGACAAGCACATCCATGATCCACTGCGGGGAGGGGCCAGCACTCGTCGCAGGGGTTGGGGGGTAACGGGGCCCCTGAGGAAGACCCCAGCAGGGCACAGGGGAACCGAGAATGCCCCTCAGCCTGCACCCACTGCCCTGGGGGCTCTGCCGGCACCTACGTGGTCCCACCAGCACTCGCTGAAGTTGGGCAGCTGGTGCTCCAGGCTGTACTCCAGGAACTCGAACATCACGCTGATGATCATGCACATCCACCAGTCTCGGATCATCAGGGTCTGCGGGTGCCAGGGTCAACCAGAGTGTGGGATGTGCTGCCATGCTCGGCCTTGCCCACGGGTGCACACGGCCCCCACCCCGGCTGGCAACATTCTTGGAGTTGAGAGCACTGGCAGGACCCCCAGCAAGGTCTCAGGGTGAGTGTGGGGTGGGCGGCCCCCCAGCGAGGTCTCAGGGTGAGTGTTGGGTGGGCGGCCCCCCAGCGAGGTCTCAGGGTGAGTGTGGGGTGGGCGGCCCCCCAGCGAGGTCTCAGGGTGAGTGTGGGTGGGCGGCCCCCCAGCGAGGTCTCAGGGTGAGTGTGGGCGGGGTGGCTGCCCCTCCAGCAGCCTCGATGCTATCACTGTCAGCAAACAAGGCAGCATCCCCATGCCCAGGGCCTGACACCAGACTGCCGGGGTACTGGTCCCTCTGCCAAGCCAGCCTGAGGCTGCGTGCAGGGGCTGCCGGGTGCGCTGCAGGGTCCAGCGGGTACCGCTCTTGGCCCCCCAGGTAGCACAGGGCCCCTCAGAAGTGGGACGGGGCAGTGCCTGAGCCCAGGTGGGGCCGGGACTTCCTGCCCTGCTGCCTCTCTCCGCCGCCCCCACCCTGAGGACGGAGTGAGGACCTGGCCAGGGTCCAGGCTCGGCTCCAGGGAGGATGCAGCGCGACACCCTCCCACCACACTCAGAGCACCCTGAGCTCAACCCCACGGGCCCAGAGGACAGGGCAGGCCTGAGAACTGGGGCAGGGTGGCCGCGAAGAGGAGGTGCCGTACCTTCAGGTACCAGCCAAGAAAGTGCGCGGGAACGAAGCCATCCAGCTTGTCCTGTGGGCGACAGGGTGTGACCCTTGACCCTGGGGCACAGCCACCCCCACCCCCCATACTGGCAGGTCAAACCCACAACCGAGCAGCACCTGCCAGATGCCGGGAAGAAGGCCAGGGACTCACAGGTGCTGCTGTGGCCTGTGGAGACCACGTCCCTGACAGCCTAGAGAGCGGGGCCCGGCCATCGTGACAGGGCCTCAGCACATCTCTGGGCCAGGAGGAGACCCCACATGTGGGCCAAGGGGCACGGGGGGCAAGGCAGGAGCATGGATGGTGCCTGGTCCGGCACAGGCCACACCTGGGGAGGGATCCACCTCAGGGCTCCCGGCGTCTTACCCAGATGTTGTGGAAGGGGTCAGTCTCGTTGTCTGGGTCATAGATGAGGCAGTTTCCCCCATAGTGTCTCTCTGGCAGTGGGACTCCCAGCTTGGGGTCAACATACTTCAGAAACTGCCGGCCGTCCTGGACAGTCTGCAAGGCCAGTGCCCCATCAGTGGGGCTAGAGTTAGTGGTGGCAACTTGAAACGGGAGATCATGGTTGTTTATTTTTTATTTATTTTTTGAGACGGAGCCTCACTCTGTCGCCCAGGCTGGAGTGCAGTGGCGCGATCTGAGCTCACTGCAACCTCCACCTCCCGGGTTCACGCCATTCTCCTGCCTCAGCCTCCAGAGTAGCTGGGACTACAGGCGCCGCCACCACGCCCGGCTACTTTTTTTTTTTTTGTATTTTTAGTAGAGACGGGATTTCACCGTGTTGGCCAGGATGGTCTCCATCTCCTGACCTCGTGATCCGCCCGCCTCGGCCTCCCAAAGAGCTGGGATTACAGGCGTGAGCCACTGCGCCCGGCCGGGAGATCATGGTTGTAAATTGCATCTCAGTCACCCTGGAGGAGGGCAGCGCCCTGTCTCAGCAGCCCTCCCACCCCAGGGAAATCCGGGTGGGATAGCGCGTATAGAAGGAACCCCCGGCACGACAACCCAAGTCTCCACACCTGTGCTCCCCGGGGCCAGGTGGGCACAGGTGCGCTTCAGGACATGGGGGACTAGGACCACTGGACAGACAGCAGTGGGACGGGGCCCCGAGTTCCTGCTGCGCAGCCCCACCCCCGGCCCCTCCCCACACATGTGCTCCAGCCAACACCCTCACAGAAGTCACCCTTGTGGGGCATCACTCTTTCCTCACCCAGACGCTGGCATCAGCCAGATGCACCTCTTGGCCTTGGGGCAAGGCAGGCTCTTGGGCCTGACCTCAAGGGAGGTTTACATCATTTACAGACGTCTGAGCACACAGTGAGCTGTGGCACCCAGGACCACGCAGCCCACCCAGCACCCAGGTCTCAGTCCCTAATATTCAGGAAGGACCCAGGGCTCTTAGAGAAGGGGTTGATTCCAGGACTGGGGTAGGGAGTGGACAGGAGGAGCCTGGAGCATCCCGCAGTGCTAGGAAGTCAGGATGTGCTCAGAAAAACAAAACAAAAAGCCAAAAACTCAGTGATGGCGTGTGAAAGCAATACAGGAACCAGGTGGAAACTCCCAAAGGTAAAAGAATTTGGGCACCATGATAAATACAGCAGCGCTGAAATAAATATCCACGTGTAAGACACGTATCTGTAATTCCGCACTGACATAAACAAACACGTGATGGAATACCTAACGGAAGAGAAGCAGGATCTCTCCCGTGCACAAGAGTTCCAGGTAGCGCACAGACGCACACTCCAAGGAGGGCAACGAAACTCCCCTCTGTGCAGGCTGCACCAGTGACCCCCTGTGGAGAATGCACTACGGATTGACCGTGGAAAGCCTGACAGACACACCTTACCTGGTGGTCAAGGTCCACAGCACCACAGGTGCATCATGGTGATGGTGCCAGTGTGTGCCTTCACCCCAGACGAATCATGAGAAAACATCAGACACATCCTCACAAACCCTGGTGCCAAAGCCAGAACAAGACATTCCAGGAAAATTAAAGGACAGTATCTCTTACAAATATGGATGCAAAAATCTCAGATAAAATGCTAGGAAAGCAAGTCCGGCAATATGTAAAAAGGCACACCCTGCGACCAAGCAGGATTTATCCCAGGAATGCAAGGTTGGTTCAGGATAAGAAAATAAATGTAATTCATCATATTAACAAAGGGGGAAAAACACCCATATGATCATCTCACTTGATGCAAAAAAAACATGTAACAAAACTCTTACAACCTTTCATGATAAAAACACTCAACCAACTAGGAATATACTAGAATGTTCTCTACTTGGTAAGGGAGATCTATGAAAAACTCTGAACTTTCTCCACTCGGTAGGGGAGATCCATGAAAAACTCACAGAATGTTCTCCGCTCAGTAAGGGAGATCCATGAAAAACTCACAGAACGTTCTCCACTCGGTAGGGGAGATCCATGAAAAACTCACAGAACGTTCTCCACTCGGTAAGGGAGATCTATGAAAACTCACAGAACGTTCTCCACTCGGTAGGGGAGATCCATGAAAAACTCACAGAACGTTCTCCACTCGGTAGGGGAGATCTATGAAAACTCACAGAACGTTCTCCACTCGGTAAGGGAGATCTATGAAAACTCACAGAACGTTCTCCACTCGGTAGGGGAGATCTATGAAAACTCACAGAACGTTCTCCACTCGGTAGGGGAGATCTATGAAAACTCACAGAACGTTCTCTACTTGGTAGGGGAGATCCATGAAAAACTCACAGAACGTTCTCCACTTGGTAGGGGAGATCCATGAAAAACTCACAGAACGTTCTCCACTTGGTAGGGGAGATCTATGAAAACTCACAGAACGTTCTCCACTCGGTAGGGGAGATCTATGAAAACTCACAGAACGTTCTCCACTCGGTAGGGGAGATCCATGAAAAACTCACAGAACGTTCTCCACTCGGTAGGGGAGATCCATGAAAAACTCACAGAATGTTCTCCGCTCGGTAAGGGAGATCCATGAAAAACTCACAGAACGTTCTCCACTCGGTAGGGGAGATCTATGAAAACTCACAGAACGTTCTCCACTCGGTAGGGGAGATCCATGAAAAACTCACAGAATCCGCTCGGTAAGGGAGATCCATGAAAAACTCACAGAACGTTCTCCACTCGGTAGGGGAGATCTATGAAAACTCACAGAACGTTCTCTACTTGGTAGGGGAGATCCATGAAAAACTCACAGAACGTTCTCCACTTGGTAGGGGAGATCCATGAAAAACTCACAGAACGTTCTCCACTTGGTAGGGGAGATCTATGAAAACTCACAGAACGTTCTCCACTCAGTAGGGGAGATCTATGAAAACTCACAGAACGTTCTCCACTTGGTAGGGGAGATCCATGAAAAACTCACAGAACGTTCTCCACTCGGTAGGGGAGATCCATGAAAAACTCACAGAATGTTCTCCACTCGGTAAGGGAGATCTATGAAAACTCACAGAACGTTCTCCACTCGGTAGGGGAGATCCATGAAAAACTCACAGAATGTTCTCCGCTCGGTAAGGGAGATCCATGAAAAACTCACAGAACGTTCTCCACTCGGTAGGGGAGATCCATGAAAAACTCACAGAACGTTCTCCACTCGGTAAGGGAGATCCAGGAAAAACTCACAGCTAACACACTCAGTGGGGAAAGACCGGATGCTTTTCCCCTAAGATCAGGAATCAGGTAAGAATGTCCATCTGGCCAGGCACAGTGGCTCACATTTATACTCCCAGCACTTTGGGAGGCCAAGGGGGATGGATAGCTTGAGCCTAGGAGTTTGACATCAGCCTGGCCAACATGGCGAAACCTCACCTCCACAGAAAATTTAAAAATTAGGTGCGGTGGCTCACTTGAGGCCAGGAATTCTGAGACCAGCCTGGCCAACATGGTGAAACCCTTTCTCTACTAAAAATACAAAAGTTGGGTGTGGTGGCACGTGCCTGTAATCCCAGCTACTTCGGAGACTGAGGCACGAGAATAGCTTGAACCTGGGAGGTGGAGGTTGCAGTGAGCCAAGATCATGCCACTGTACTCCAGACTGGGTGATAAAGCAAGACTATGTCTCAAAAAAACAAAGCCAGGCGTGGTGGCACATGGCTGTAGTCCCAGCTACTCAGGAGGCTGAGGCAGGAAAATCACCTGAGCCTGGGAAGTTAGAGGCTGTGGAGGCCTATGATCGCACAACTGTACTCTAGCCTGGGCAACAGAGCAAGACCCTGTCTCCAAAAAAAAAGAAAAAAAAAAGCCCATCCTTGCCTGTTCTAGGAAACATTGAGCTGCAGGTTCTGGCCAGCGCAGCTACACAAGAAAATAAAAGACATCTAGACTGGAAAGGAAGAAGTAAAACTCTATTTGTAGAAGACATAATCTTGACTATAGCATATTCTTAAGAATCTACCCCAACATCCCACAACTCTTAGAGCTAATAAGTTCAGCAAGGTTGCAGGATGCAAGACCAGTCACAAAAATAAGCTACATCTCCATACACTAGTAATGAGCAATGCAAAAGTAAAATTAAAACAGTTCCACTTACAAGGGCATAAAATGAATAAGATAACTGGATGTAAATGTAATAAAGAAAGTGCAAAACTTAAACCCTGAAAACTCTAACACATTGTTGGAAGAAATTACAGACCTAAATAAACAGAAAGCCATCCCATTTTCAAGGACTGAGTTAATATTGTTAGGATGACACTATTCCCAAAACAGATTTGCAGATTCGATGCAATCTCTATAAAAAATTCCACTGTTCTTTCCACAGAACTGGAAAGGGTGATCCTCACATTTGTTTGGAAATGGAAGAGACCCAGATGATTCAAAACCATCTTGAAAAAGAACAACCTGGGTGGACTCACACTGTCCAATTTCAAATGTCACTTGAGGGGTATTCCACTACATTCCTGACCAATCCACAAAACTGTCCAGGTCACCAAACACAAGGAGCCTGAGAAACTGTCACTGCCAAGAAAGAGGAGCCCAGGGCGGCGGGGCGGTTCACACCTGGAATCCCAGCACTTGAGGAGGCTGAGGCGGGCAGATCATTTGAGGTCAGGAGTTCAAGACCAGCCTGGCCAACACGATGAAACTAAAAATTACAATAAATTAGTGGGGGGTGGTGGCGGGTGCCTGTAATTCCAGCTACTTGGGAGGCTGAGGCAGGAGGATCACTTGAACCCGGGAGGTGGAGGCTACAGTGAGCCGAGATCACACCACTGCACTCCAGCCTGGGTGACAGAGTGAGACTCCGTCTCAAAAACAGATAAATACTAAAAGAAAGAGGAGCATGGAAGACACATGCAACCTGGATGAACCTCAGAGGCACCGTGCAGGGCGGGAAGAGGCTGCCCACTGCATGATTCCGTGTATAGGACACTCTCGGAGACAGAAGCGTCCTTCACCAGCAGTCAGGGGTCAGGGGCGGGTACGACTACCAAGGGGTAACACAAATGAATTTTGGGGCCAGTGGAATTGTTGTACGTCCTAATTGTGTTTCTATAAGTCCACACAAATGCTAAAATTCATAGAACGTACACTACCCCAGAAAAGCCAATTCTGCCATGATGATAAAAAATCTGGTCACGCACTGACAGAGTTTTAAGACTGGGAATAGCAAAGTCCTTTGTAACCTGAAGACAGCCCCAAAATGTGTGTTTAAACTGAGTTAAACGGAACAGAGAGTATTAATAAAGTAAGCATTTGTGGCAGCAACACAGCCTGACCCAGGAATTACAAAGGAGCTGCATCTCCCACCCGCACCCGCCCGTCTTGCGGAAGGTGGTCAGGATGGGGAAGCAGCACACACAGCCACACTGGTCAACCACAAAACACAGACACAAAGACCCTGTCCCTCTGGGCGCTGGGGGCCCCTCTGAGGCCCAGATGCCCTGGCCACACACATGCTGGCCTGCATCGCAGGTCCCTTGCTGCTCCCTTCATGCCCAGTCCCTACCCGCACTCAGACAGCTGTGGGCAAAGCCACCCTGGCAGCTGCACCACTGGCCCTGCCCTCGTCTGTGTCCACACTTAGGTGTGGCCCTGCTACCCGGCCACAGTCAGCCCCCCACCAGCGGATACTCCTGGAGGCCCCCGCGGCTCGGCCTACGTTTTGAGGTCTAGCCCTGCTTCCTCCCATCACTCGAGGGCCACACAGATGCTCCTGGAGGCCCCCGCGGCTCGGCCTACGTTCTGAGGTCCGGCCCTGCTTCCTCCCATCACTCGAGGGCCACACAGATGCTCCTGGAGGCCCCCGCGGCTCGGCCTACGTTCTGAGGTCCGGCCCTGCTTCCTCCCATCACTCGAGGGCCACACAGATGCTCCTGGAGGCCCCCGCGGCTCGGCCTACGTTCTGAGGTCCGGCCCTGCTTCCTCCCATCACTCGAGGTCCGGGTGGGCAAGGCCTCCTTTGTCACCCTGCCTGGGGCCAGACCGTCACCTAAGTTCCCAGGTATCCAACCCAGAAACACGGCTTACCTGGAAGAGAATAAAGATGAGAAACAGCTCGTAGACCACACTCACGCAGAGCCAAAACCTCCAGTAAGCTACAAAGACAGATGACAGAAGGTGAGTGCGCCCGGCCCAGGCCTCCGGGCCCCGCTCAGCCCCAGGCTGGCTCCTGGCTCCTTCACACCCGGTGTCTCTTCTGGGCCCCTCACAGGTCCCTGGAGAGCCTTTATAAAGCTGTAACTGAGAATTAGGCACAATTTCCCTCTAAAAAGTGAATTTTTTTCTTCATTTTTTTCCATTCCAGCCCTTAAATCTTCGGCCCGTGAACTGCTGCACAGAATCAGTCAGCAAACATCCCTGTCCTGTTCACCAGTGACGCTTCTAACCTTGTGCCATGAAGTCTGGGGTAGGTTTCTGGTGGATATTTCTTTTTGAGATGGAGTCTCTGTCTCCCAGGCTGGAGCGCAACCTTGGTGCAACCTCTGCCTCCTGGCTCGAGCGACCTCCTACCTGAGCCTCCTGAGTAGCTGGGACCACAGGTGACTGCCACCGCATCCAGCTAATTTTTTTTTTTTTTTGAGACGGAGTCTCGCTCTGTCGCCCAGGCTGGAGTGCAGTGGCCGGATCTCAGCTCACTGCAAGCTCCGCCTCCCGGGTCTACGGCATTCTCCTGCCTCAGCCTCCCGAGTAGCTGGGACTACAGGCGCCCGCCACCTCGCCCGGCTAGTTTTTTTGTATTTTTTAGTAGAGACGGGGTTTCACTGTGTTAGCCAGGATGGTCTCGATCTCCTGACCTCGTGATCCGCCCGTCTCGGCCTCCCAAAGTGCTGGGATTACAGGCTTGAGCCACCGCGCCCGGCCTAATTTTTTTTTTTGTAGAGATGGGGTTTTGACATGTTGCCCAGACTAGGATACTTTTTTATCATGTTAAAAAATTTTTTAAATTCCAGTATGTTAAGTTTTTGTCATAGATGAATATGAATTTTTGTTTTTCTGCATTTAAGGGGATTAATTTTTTCATGTTGATGTGATGAGTTACGTTAATAGACTTCTAATGTGAAACCATCCCTCAATTCCTGACTTCCCACGGCTCCGAGCAGCTCATGGCAAGACACGCAGACGTGAGGTTTTAGGACCAAACGCAGGAGGCCCCGACGTACTCAGGGGAAGATGGCCACCATGGCTCACGAAAAGCCGCCCTCCATCGGCAGGAAATACAAACGCCCTGGTGTTCTTAGGAAAAGCTGCTTAGGGAGGTCTGGGACCCAAGACAGACAGCTGAGATCACAAACTGATTCCTCACGTGAGGGGTGAGAACCTGAACACTTCCCAGTGGCCCAAGAGCTAAAGGTCGTGGTGAGACTAATTTGGGGCAGCCCTCGCCCGACACTGACTGAAGGGGACACCTTCGGAGCAGGTGCCGGCCTGCCGGCGTTCTCTGACACTGACTGAAGGGGACGCCTTCAAGAAGGTGCCCGGCCTGCCGGCGTTCTCTCACACTGACTGAAGGGGACGCCTTCGAGCAGGTGCCCGGCCTGCAGGCGTTCTCTGACACTGACTGAAGGGGACGCCTTCGAAGAAGGTGCCCTGCCTGCAGGCGTTCTCTGACGCTGACCAAAGGGGACGCCTTCGAAGAAGGTACCCGGCCTGCAGGCGCTCTCTGAGGGGACAGCTATACCCATGAAACCACAATGTTCTGAGTGGGCCACAGGTCACCACGTCCGGGGCTAACTTCCCTCCCCGCCACTGCCGAGTCGAATCTTTCTCACATTTCTCCTGTTGGGGAAGGCCCCAGATCAGAAAGGTGATCTCGGACTCCTCTCCCCACTCAGGCTTCACATGTGACCAGCACCAGGCTGCCGCCCCCGAATACCCAGCAGGCCCTTGGTCTGCATTCCTGCCTCGCTCCCCGGAGCAACTCCAGACCTCCCTGACCCCAGGGCCACCTCCAGCCCCCAGCGTTCGTTTGCCTTTCTAAACATCACACCACAGGGGAAAGACAGACAGGCAGCCTCAGCAGCCCTGGCAACACTGTGGCTGACTCAGCCTTCAGAGGGAGCCAGGAAGAAAATGCAGTTTACACAGAAGGGGTGCCCGTCTCAGTGGCCCAGGACCTTCCGCCTCCCTCCGAGCTGCAGCCAACTCAAGTTTCCAAAGAAAGCGGCTCCCTCCACTGCCGGGCTGGGCTCATTTCCACTCTTCCTCATGAGGCCCAGTCGCTAATGGCTACGGCTACAGCCGCCGGACTGGGCATTCCTGGGCCAGACCCAGGGGAGTGGGAAGAAGGTGGGCAGAGCCCACAGGGACCACCTTTCTGGAGAACCCTTCTCCCTGCCCCTCCCAGAACCTCCGCTGCACAGGATTCACTTGTCCACTTCAATGTGTTGTGACTGCAGAGGGTTGAGGGCTCCCTGCCGGCCCCCAAGTTAACAAGACACGTGGAAGAAGGTGGCTCCAGGACAGGCTTCCCCATCAGTAAATTGAAGACTGGCAAAGTAACGTGGAATTTATGCCAAGCAAACTAAACTAACAGAAGAAAGGTAGAGCAGAGCTCAAACCAAAACTGAACACCCTGGGAACTCCCAGCCCTGCCCAGCAGGAGGGGACAAGCCACAGCTCAGAGGAGCCATGGCTGGAGCTTTCAGAAGCATCAAGACCTTCAGGCCCAGATGCTCCACATCCCACCAGGGGACCTGCAGCCGGAGCTCCTAGACTGCACGGAGCTGAGGACCTCCCAGGAGTCTCTCCCTGTGCCGGGGCCACATGCCAGGAAAAGCTGCTGCCTGCTGACCAGTCTGCCCCACTCACGGCTGCGTCCCAGCACCCGGTGATGCCGGCACCCAGGAGGGATTTGGTGCATCTCCAAGCAAGGACGGCCACCGGCTGAGCTTCCGGCAGCTCTTCTTCCCTCCAAATCCACCCAACAAACATGTAACTGCACCAGGCTTTTCACTGTGTGACAGGCAGTTTTTAGACTATCGCTGCACTTTCCACTGCTCTGCTGAGCAATCCAAACCCGTCTGAGGCAAGACCGTCTGTGCTCAGCCGACTGGGCAGACAAGAGCCCTGGGCCCTTCCTACACAGCTGTCAGTCAGCAGAGCGGCCCACCAGGCACTCAAGGAGCCCTTTCTCAAGGCCCTGGGCAAGGAAGCGGCCAGCGAGACCAGCCTGCTTGGGTCACCGGACGGCTCCCCGCTCAGGGCCTCTGGGGATGGGGAAGCTTCACTCACCACCATGGCGCTGACCCTGGGGCAGACGCCGCTCTCCCGGGGCAGACGCCGCTCTCCCGGGGCAGACGCCGCTCTCCTGGAGGCCAATTTTATAACACGTATCACGGGCTTAAACTGTGTGTGTCCTATAATTCAATACTTACTTCTGGGACATTTTATTAAATGAATAATCAGATATTTACACAGAGCATAGGGAAAAAATTCACCACAGCCTAGTTTATTAAAATAAAACTGGAAACTTTCTAAATATACAGTATTATGGTTTAAATAAATTGGTTAAATGTAGTACATTCAAATGACAGCTAAACAAGCAGTCATTAAAATTTCAGCTGTCAAAAAATTAGTAAGGAAATGATTAAAGTCATTTAAACCTAAATGACTAAAGTCATTTAAAAAATCAGTAAGGAAGGGCCGGGTGCAATGGCTTACCCTGTAACCCCAGCACTTTGGGAGGTCAAGGCGGGTGGATCTCGAGGTCAGGAGATTGAGACCATCCTGGCTAACACGGTGAAACCCAGTCTCTACTAAAAATACAAAAAATTAGCTGGGCATGGTGGCGGGCGCCTGTAGTCCCAGCTACTCGGGAGGCTGAGGCAGGAGAATGGCGTGAACCCAGGAGGTGGAGCTTGCAGTGAGCTGAGATCGCACCACTGCACGCCAGCCTGGGCGACAGAGCAAGACTCCGTCTCAAAAAAAAAAAAAATTATAAGAAAATGACTGAAGTTATTGAACCTGAAGTGGGGAACGCACGAAGCCACACGTTCAGGATTCCAGTCTTTCGAGGTCGTGAATATGTCCATATACACAAACGTGAAAATTTAACAGTGGTTATTATTTGTGGGTAGTTTTATTTTTAAGTATTTTTTGCATTTTTGAAATTTCCTATAATACCTACTCCTGTTGAACCAGAAACTATGTTTCTAATTACTTCGTGTGGCCACTCTGGGGAAACCACCAACCCTACAGAAGCCTGAGCCCCTCCCTGGGGTGGGACGTGGGGACAGCGCACTGAGACTGGGGGAAGCTCTGGCCCACGAGGGTTTGTTAGAAGTCAGGGCCATAAGGTGGGGTGGAGGCCGAGGCAGAATGTGCTGGGCAGGGGGTGGGCAGCGCCTCACAGCCCCACCTGGAGTCTGCAGTCCCCGGCCTCACAGCCCCACCTGGAGCCCTCTGCCACCGGGTCTGTGGAAAGAGGAGGCAGAAGCAGGAAGAGAAGGGCCGGAGAGCCCTGGACAGGGAAGAGTGAAAGGGCCAGAGAAGGCCTGGAGGGACCCTTGGTGGCTGGAGGAGGAGCACATGGCCAGCTGAGAACACCACGTCCTCGTCCACGTGGGAAGTGGCCTTGGAGACCTTGGGGAGGGCCGGGCGGAGGGGAGGACGGGACACTCACACCCAGCAGCACAGACACAGATGGCTGCTCAGAACAGAACTGCCACGGGGCACACGGAGAAGGAAATGGCAAGTTACCTGGATGAGGTCTGGAAAATGGCCCGTCTTTAGCTTGTGTGACTCCAAAACATAAGAAAACCAAAATACTGGCCACAATACCTCTGCAAATAAAGAACAAACAGCCCCTCAGTGTGTGCAGGCTTCTCCCAGGAGGGAGGTGGGAGGCTGCAGGGACCCCCAGACACCCATTGTGGAAGAGCTGGGGCGGGAGGAAGGGCCTCGGGCAGAGCTGGGCAACTCCGGGGCGGGCAAGGCCCGGACACCTCCACCACCCTGGGCCCAACATTCGCCCTCACATTTGCCGCCCGCCCAGTGGCCGGGAGCCCTTGTGCTCGGGCTGCTGGTGGTTCCCAGTGTCACATCAGGAAGACACTAGCTCTACAGAGGCCACCAAACGCCCCCCATGTGACCATCAGCGATCACAAAGCCCACGTAGGAGGAAGGCGTCAGGAGCTACTGCCTCCCTGATCCAGCACGCAGGACCCCCAGGAAGTGTCTCTAGAGAGTTCTTGTGTCTTTTTGGGGTCAACTCATCCAACACCAACAGGACTCCTGTGATTCATAAGATGGAAGCATGACAGCTGTAGCTGCAACCAAAGACGCAGGCTCACGGGAAGGAGGGCGCGAGGGGTTCCCTCCTTGGCAAAGCTCTTTGGGGCAGGCCTCAGCCAGAGTCTCAGTGGGTTTCACTGAGAAGCAGCTTAGGCTGGTGGACGTGCAGACACACAGCCCTGGCCACAGGCACACTGCTCACATCCGCCCCCGCATCCGACGTGTGGACCTGCTCTGTGCACCCGCTCTGTGGATGTGCTCTGTGGACGTGCTCTGCGGACCCGCTCTGTGGATCTGCTCCGTGGACCTGCTCAGTGGACCCGCTCCATGGATGTGCTCTGCGGACCCGCTCCATGGATGTGCTCTGTGGACCTGCTCCGTGGACCTGCTCTGTGGATGTACTCTGTGGATGTACTCTGTGGACCTGCTCTGTGCACCTGCTCTGTGGATGTGCTCTGTGGACCTGCTCCATCGATGTGCTCTGTGGACCTGCTCCATGGACTTGCTCTGTGCACCCGCTCTGTGGATGTGCTCTGTGGACCCGCTCTGTGGACCTGCTCTGTGGACCCGCTCTGTGGACCTGCTCTGTGGATGTGCTCCGTGGACCTACTCCGCGGACTCGCTCTGTGGACCTGCTCTGTGCACCCGCTCTGTGGACCTGCTCCGTGGACCCGCTCTGTGGATGTGCTCTGTGGACCTGCTCCGTGGACCCGCTCTGTGGATGTGCTCTGTGGACCTGCTCCGTGGACTCGCTCTGTGGACCTGCTCCGTGCACCCGCTCTGTGGATGTGCTCTGTGCTCCCGCTCTGTGGATGTGCTCTGTGGACCCGCTCTGTGGACGTGCTCTGTGGACCTGCTCTGTGGATGTGCTCTGTGGACCTGCTCTGTGGATGTGCTCTGTGGACCTGCTCTGTGGATGTGCTCTGTGGACCTGCTCCGTGGATGTGCTCTGTGGACCTGCTCCATAGACTTGCTCTGTGCACCCGCTCTGTGGATGTGCTCTGTGGACCCGCTCTGTGGACCTGCTCCATGGACCCGCTCTGTGGACCTGCTCTGTGGATGTGCTCCGTGGACCTACTCCGTGGACTCGCTCTGTGGACCTGCTCCGTGCACCCGCTCTGTGGATGTGCTCTGTGGACCCGCTCTGTGGATGTGCTCTGTGGACCTGCTCCGTGGACCCGCTCTGTGGACCTGCTCCTGTGGACCCGCTCTGTGGACCTGCTCTGTGCTCCTGCTCTGTGGACCTGCTCCGTGCACCCGCTCTGTGGATGTGCTCTGTGGCCCGCTCTGTGGATGTGCTCTGTGGACCCGCTCTGTGGATGTGCTCTGTGGACGTGCTCTGTGGACATGCTCCGTGGACCCGCTCTGTGGACGTGCTCCGTGCACCCGCTCTGTGGACGTGCTCTGTGGACCTGCTCTGTGGACGTGCTCTGTGCTCCCGCTCTGTGGATGTGCTCTGTGCTCCTGCTCTGTGGATGTGCTCTGTGGACCCGCTCTGTGGATGTGCTCTGTGGACCCACTCTGTGGATGTGCTCTGTGGACGTGCTCTGTGCTGCTCTGTGGATGTGCTCTGTGCTCCCGCTCTGTGGATGTGCTCTGTGGACCCGCTCTGTGGATGTGCTCGTGGACCCGTTCTGTGCTCTGCAGGCATTCGGATGCACCCATCCTCTCCACTCGTGCTCAGCTCGGGGTCTGAGACCCCCTGGCCGCTGCATCACCCAGTCCCTCCCACGGCTCAGTCGTGCTGTGCTGACAGTCACACCTCGGTGTGTTCGCACACTGGGCTGCTTCTGGGTTTGGCTGCCGTGAAGGAAGCTGCTGCGTGGGGGCCACAGAGACAAGCTATCTGTTTTTAAGACAACATTCTTAAAAAATACCTAATAACAACTTCAGTCCGAGAAATTCCCCTCTCTGCCTGCAGGAGTGCCTGGTCCTGAAAGTCCTGAGTAGACAGAGGCAGGTGAGGCCAAGCCCCGCCGGAGGCTTGCAGGACGGAGGATGGAGGAGGGCACAAGGCCACTGGCCCCTGGTGCAGCCGGGACAAGGGTCTGGTGGTTCTGGGCAGGTGCTGCTCTCCACCCAGAGCCCCGAGGGTCTCACCCTTGGCAGGACATTCATGGCCCCCCAGGTGAAACCAGAGTTTCTGACGCGGTCTCCACCCAGGCCCCAGCTCCCACACTACTGCTGTCAACCTCCAGGGACAGAAGCAGAGATGCCCTCGCTGTTGGGTTCAGCAAGGTGGGACCCGCGTCCCTGTCACAGGTGCCCCTCCCGAAGTCTCTCAGTGCTGAGGGTTGGGAGGTGTGAAAAGTACCTTCCAGGGCCCCCTGAAGCCAGACAGGCCCCACCTCAGCTGTGCCTCCAAGGTGCATGGAGTGGGTCGTAACATTCAGTGGAAAGACACTGAAATCATCTCCTGTCCTCCCCAGAAAAGATAAAAATGAAAACAGGAACATGGGCACTGGCCAAGGAAAGCCGCTCCTGGTGCAGGCGCGCGTCACCCCGGCCGCCATCCGCCCGACAGGCGCGTCACCCCCGGCCGCCATCCGCCCGACAGGCGCGTCACCGCCGGCCGCCATCTGCCCGACAGGCACGCGTCACCCCAGGCCGCCATCCGCCCGACAGGCACGTCACCCCCGGCCGCCATCCGCCCGACAGGCGCGTCACCCCCGGCCGCCATCGCCCGACAGGCACGCGTCACCCCAGGCCGCCATCCGCCCGACAGGCGCGCATCACCCCAGGCCGCCATGCGCCCGACAGGCACGTCACCCCAGGCCGCCATCCCCCCGACAGGCACGCGTCACCCCAGGCCGCCATCCGCCGGACAGGCACGCGTCACCCCAGGCCGCCATCCGCCCGACAGGCACGCGTCACCCCAGGCCGCCATCCGCCCGACAGGCACGCGTCACCCCAGGCCGCCATCCGCCCGACAGGCACGCGTCACCCCAGGCCGCCATCCGCCCGACAGGCACGCGTCACCCCAGGCCGCCATCCGCCCGACAGGCGCGTGTCACCCCAGGCCGCCATCCGCCGGACAGGCGCGTGTCACCCCAGGCTGGTGATCCCCGAAACAGCCCATGGCACCCCCGACAAGGCACGCCGCCCAGAGGCCAGCTCAGACCAGGTTACACGGGACTCTAACCTGGCCACACATCACATGTTTATGACAACTTTATAAGGCTAATTTGTTCATAAGAATTACTTGCTGGGTGCAGTGGTTCACACCTGTAATCCCAGCACTTTGGGAGGCTGAGGTAGGTGGATCACTAAGTTCCACCTGGCCAGGAGTTCGAGACCAGTCTGGCCAACATGAAACTCTCGTCTCTACTAAAAATACAAGAAATTAGCTGGGTGTGGTAGCAGGCGCCTGTAATCCCAGCTACTCAGGAGGCTGAAGCAGGAGAATCACTTGAATCTGGGAGGCAGAGGTTATGGTGAGCTGAGATCAAGCCACTGCACTCCAGCCCGGGTGACAGCAAGACTCAGTCTCAAAAAAAAAAAAAAAGAATTACTTAAGTATTTGAGAAGGTGTGTCCATTGGGTAAGAATGAGGGAAGTGCTTTAAAAGGAAAGCAAATATATTGCATTTCAAAAATAAGTTTTTAATTTTAGAATGGTTTTAAATTTACAGAATTATTGTAAAAATAGTAAAAGTTCCCATATCTCACACGCCTAGCTTTCCCATTAACATCTCACCATTAATAAACCAGTGCTGGCCAGGCGCGGTGGCTCACGCCTGTAATCCCAGCACTTTGGGAGGCCGAGGTAGGTGGATCGCAAGGTCAGGAGTTCGAGACCAGCCTGACCAACACGGTGAAACCCCGTCTCTACTAAAAATACAAAAAATGAGCCAGGCGTGCTGGCGGGCACCTGTAATCCCAGCTACTCAGGAGGCTGAGGCAGGAGAATCACTTGAACCCAGGAGGTGGAGCTTGCAGTGAGCCAAGATCACACCACTGCGCTCCGGGCTGGGCAACAGAGCGAGACTCAGTCTCAAAAATAAATAAACAAACATTAAAAAAAAAAAAAAGCCAGTGCTGCCACACGACTGCCGAGGCCTACGCCTCCTTTGTTCTCCCCTGACGTCCTTCCCCCTTCATCCACCCCCACCAACAATCTCTTCCTCGACATCTGCTCGTCCTGTCTCTTCAGGCTCCCTTAGGCTGGGACGGTTTCTCAGACTCTCCTTGTCTCTGATGACCTGGACGGTTTGGAGGAGGCCTGGTGAGGAATTCTGTGGAACGTTCCTTAGTGAGACGGTGGGCTGTGCCTCTGTGTGGCCGGGCTGGGGTCGTCAGGGTTGGGAGGATCTGGCAGCAGCCTCACCATCGGCCACACTGTGAACATGACCAGTGGATGCTGACCTGACCACCGGGCCCAGGGGTGTCTGCGGGCGCCTCCACTGCAGCGTCCCCATCCCACCGCCCTCTCCGTGCTGCACGCCCAGGAAGGAGGTCGCCATGCACAGCCCGCGGCGGGGCAGGGAGGAGGGAGGTCACCACGCGCAGCGCGCTGTGGGGCAGGGAGGTCACCACGCGCAGCGCGCTGTGGGGCAGGGAGGTCACCACGCGCAGCGCGCTGTGGGGCAGGGAGGTCACCACGCGCAGCGCGCTGTGGGGCAGGGAGGAGGGAGGTCACCACGCGCAGCGCGCTGTGGGGCAGGGAGCTCGCCACCTCCTGGAACGGGGGCTCTACCTCATTTACTGAAAACCTTCTGCAGGGACGGTTGGTCTCTTTCCCTCTATTTATTCAATCAGTTATATCGGTATGGGCTTGTGCATGTTTATTTTATACTTTGGGTTATATTCTAATACTACTTGATTGATTTGTTGCTCTTTGGCCACTGGGAGGCTCTTTCGCTGGGACATAATCCTGTGACTGTGGGGTTTTGTTCACCGAGCTCCTCACTTTTTTTTTTTTTTTTGAGACGGAGTCTCGCTCAGTCGCCCAGGCTGGAGTGCAGTGGCGCGATCGGCTCACTGCAAGCTCCGCCTCCCGGGTTCACACCATTTTCCTGCCTCAGCCTCCCAAGTAGCTGGGACTACAGGCGCCGCCACCACGCCTGGCTAATTTTTTGCCTTTTTTTTTTTTTTTTTTTGAGACGGAGTCTCGCTTTGTCGCCCAGGCTGGAGTGCAGTGGCCGGATCTCAGCTCACTGCAAGCTCCGCCTCCCGGGTTTACGCCATTCTCCTGCCTCAGCCTCCCGAGTAGCTGGGACTACAGGCGCCCACCACCTCGCCCGGCTAGTTTTTTGTATTTTTAGTAGAGACGGGGTTTCACCATATTAGCCAGGATGGTCTCGATCTCCTGACCTCGTGATCCGCCCGTCTCGGCCTCCCAAAGTGCTGGGATTACAGGCTTGAGCCACCGCGCCCGGCCTTTTTTTTTAAGTAGAGACGGGGTTTCACCGTGTTAACCAGGATGGTCTCGATCTCCTGACCTCGTGATCCACCTGCCTCGGCCTCCCAAAGTCCTGTGATTACAGGCGTGAGCCACCGCGCCCGGCCGAGCTCCTCACTTCCTGGCACTGCCAGGATCAGCTGATCCTGGGCATTTCTTGTTCCGGTGCTAGAATCAGCCATTTCTTGTCAGACAGAGCCCTGGCCCCATGGACTGGAGGGCACTAGGAACCAGGATCTGGGCCTGGGTGTGCTCACTGCTGCAAGCATAACTGGTTCTAGTCCCCCTCAGCTTGCAGAGCAACAAGATACGTGTGTATCCATTAACCACTGCACACACACTGTTTAACCATCTGTGTCTCTTCTGGGCTAAATGTGCAATAGTAATCCACCATCACAGGGGTCACTCCAGCCTCCTCCCTCTGATTACCCAGAGACTCCCCTCCTCCTCTTTCTGATTACCCAGAGACTCCCCTCCTCCTCTTTCTGATTACCCAGAGACTCCCCTCCTCCTCTTTCTGATTACCCAGAGACTCCCCTCCTCCTCCCTCTGATTACCCAGAGACTCCCCTCCTCCTCTCTCTGATGAGACTCCCCTCCCACAGCCATCACACACACCACAGTGACAAGAGCTTCACCCAGCACCTCTGTGGAGAAAAACTTTATCGACTAGAGCACCGTCTGTGTCATTCCTTTTGCCTCTGGCCTTACAGACGCTGCTCATTTCCAAAGTTACTCAGCACCTTCCTCTGAACACCCTTCAGGAAGGTCACAGAATGCATTTGCAGTAGTTAAGATTCTCGTCCGTCGGCCTCCCCCGCTGGGACCCCCATGTCCTCAATGAATGTTTAAAATCTGCACAAGGTCTGCTCTTGTGTTGTCCAGTTCTACAGGTTCGGACAAATGCACAGTCTCGTGTACCAACCAGGACGGTGCAGCACAGAGCGGCCTCACTGCCACACGCATGCTGCGTTCTATCCACTCTCCCCTTTCCCCAGGAAACAACGGATGCTTTCACTACCATATCATTTCACCTCTTCCAGGTCATCGAGCTGAAATCGCGGTGCGTGGCCTTCTCTCTTAGGAACGTGGATTTCTAGAAACGTGGATTTCAGGTTCCTCCCTGTCGTCGTGGCTTGATGCTCATTTATCGTTACTATCTGTCTCTACGTCTGTCTTCCGTAAATTACCCAGTCTTGGGTATTTCTTTATAGCAGTACGAAAACAGACTAATGGACCATGTTACCCAGGCTGGTCTGGAATTCCTGGCCTCAAGCAACCGTCCTGCCTCAGCCTCCCAAAATGCTGGGATTACAGGTGTGAGCCACCCTGCCCAGCCTGTCTTTCTTCTTCTTGAGCTTTAAGAGTTCTTTGCATATTTTGAATACAAGTCCTTTGTCAGATAGACGTTTTGTAAACATTTTTAACAGCTTGTGGTTCACCTTTTCATTCTCTCAACAGCGTCTTTTACGAAGCAGAAGTTTTAATTTTTTCAAGGTCTCACTCTGGGGTCTAGGCTGGAGTGCAGTGGTGCTATTGTAGCTCACCGCAGCCTCGACCTCCTGGGTTCAAGCAATCCTCTCGCCTCAGCCTCCTGAGTACCTGGAACCACAGGCTTGTACTACCACAATTAGCCAACTTACCTCTTCCTAATTTTTAGTAGAGATGGGGGGGAGGGGGGGTCTCATTATGTTGCCCAGGCTGGTCTTGAACTTGTGACCTCCAGCAATCCTCCTAGATTGGCCTTCCAAAGTGCTAGGATTAGGGGCATGAGCCACACACCCAGCAGACAGTTTTAATTGTAATGAAGTCCAGTTGATCAAGTTTTTATTTTCATGGATTGTGCTGCTGGTATTTTATTATCACCAAACCCAAGGTCACTATACTTTCTCCTGTGGTTTCTCCAAGATGTTTTATAATTAAGGCTGAGCATGAGAGCTCACATCTGTATCCCGGCAGTTTGGGAGGCCAAAGCAGGGGTTTGAGACCAGCCTGGGCAACATAGTGAGACCTTATCTCTACAAAAAATTTTAAAAAGTAGCTGGGTGTGGTGGTGCACACTGGTAGTCTTAGCTCCTTGGGAGGCTGAGGCAGGAGGACTGCTGGAGGCCAGCAGTTGGAGGCTACAGCGAGCTATGACTGCACCACTGCACTCCAGCGTGGGTGACAGAGCAAGACCCTGTCTCAAAAACGAACAAAAAGAGAAGTTTTATAGCTTTTCATTTTACATTGAGGCTTATCTAAAATCCATTTAGAATTAATTGTCGTGAGAAGTGCAAGGCCTGTGTCCAGATCTGCACGTGGATGTCCTGTTGCTCTGGCGCCAGTGTTGAAAAGGCCGTCCTCTCTCCACGGAATCGCCTTTGTTCCTCTGTTAAGGATCAGCTGCCTGTAGTTGGCGTGCCTGTTTCTGGGCTCGGTATTTTGGTGTATTTTTGACAGGAAGTCTTGAAATTGTGTAGTGTCTGTGTCCAACTTTGTTATTCTTCAGCTCTATGAATATATTTATATGCATTGTTTCATATGTATTACAAGTAAGGATATTTATATTTTAAGTGTATTATATTTATATATGTTACATGTATTTTATTGAGTAAAATGTGTGAAGAGGTTTAATTTACTACGTTTAAAATGGGATAAAAATGTAATGGGCTGGTGAGGAAAGCTGGACACTCCCCCAAGGTCACCCCGACACAGGCAGATCAGTGAACGGTACCGTGTCCACGCAGTGGAAACTCCCCAGCGAGCCACTGGCAGGCACAGCAAGGACGCCCTCCAGCGGGTGAGTCCGGGCCGGAGGAGAAACTGCGTTCACAAGGAGCAGGGGCCGGCAGCGCAGACCCCGCCCTCACTCAGGCAGATGCACAGGCACTGCCCGAGCCGGGGTGACCCGAGCGCAGGGAGGCACTCTGAGCACAGGGTCAGAGGAAACTTGAACAATGAACATTTTCCACACCTCCATGCAGTGGTGGGCACACAGGGGTATGAATCCGTTAAAAGTCATCAGCCGTATGCGCGAATCAGACATAGATTATAGGTCAATAAAGCTGACTCAAGAAAAACAAAACGGGGCCGGGCGCAGTGGCTCACGCCTGTAATCCTAGCACTTTGGGAAGCTGAGGCGGGTGGACTGTCTGAGCTAAGGAGTTCAAAACCAGCCTAGGCAACATGGTGAAACCTGTCTCCACCAAAATATAAAAAAATTAGTGGGGCGTGGCGGTGCACGGCTATAATCCCAGCTACTCAGGAGGATGAGGCACGAGAATTGCTTGAACCTGGGAGGTGAAGGTTGCAGTGAGCCGAGATCATACCACTGCACTCCAGCCTGGGCAACAGAGCACGACTCTATCTCCAAAAAAAAAAAAAAAAAAACAGGGAAAAAAGAAAACTATCCCCCAAGGTGGGGAACCTGTTAGGTGCATAAAAACAACAATGACAGCAAGCTGAAGGAAGACACACTAGCTAGTTTTATAACTTTTTACCTTTAATAACATAAATATTAACTTTAGAAAATAAGGCTGGGAGCTGCGGTGGCTCAGGCTGGTTGTTCTGGCACTCGGGGAGGCGAGGCTACACGTTCGAGGCCAACCTGGTCAATGTTGACAGAAAAAAATAATTTTTTTTCCATCCTGGGTAACACGGTGAAACCCTGTCTCCACTAAAAATACAAAAAATTATCTGGGCGTGGTGGCAGGCGCCTGTAGTCCCAGCTACTCAGGAGGCTGAGGCAGGACAATCGTGTAAACCGGGAGGCGGAGTTTGCAGTGAGCCGAGATTGCGCCACTGCACTCCAGCCTGGGGGACAGAGCGAGACTCCATCTCCAAAAAAATAAACAAATAAAAAAAAAAATAAGTCTAACTTCTAGAAAGTATTTTTTTTTCTTTTTTTTTTTTTTTTTTTTTGAGATGGAGTCTCACTGTCAGCAGGTGGAGTGCAGTGGCGCAATCTCGGCTCACTGCAAGCTTCACCTCCCGGGTTCATGCGATTGTCCCGCCTCAGCCTCCCGAATAGCTGGGACTACAGGCATGAGCCACCACGCCCGGCTAATTTTTGTATTTTGAGTAGAGACAGGGTTTCACCATGTTGGTCAGGCTGGTCTCGATGTCTTGACCTCGTGATCTGCCCACCTCAGCCTCCCAAAGTGCTGGGATGACAGGCGTGAGCCACTGCGCCCGGCCTAGAAGGTAGTTTCTACATAAGAAATCTACCCTTGAGGACATCAGATAATTCTCGTATTAAAAGTAAACCAGCCCCCCCCAGCCTCCTGGATACTCGGTGTGTGGGCACCCTGCGTGTGGGCGCCCTGCGTGTGGCCACCCTGCGTGTGGGCGCCCTGTCTGTGGCCGCCCTGTCTGTGGCCGCCCTGTGTGTGGGCGCCCTGTGTGTGTGGCCGCCCTGTCTGTGGCCGCCCTGTGTGTGGGCGCCCTGTGTGTGTGGGTGCCCTGTCTGTGGCCGCCCTGTCTGTGGCCGCCCTGTGTGTGGGCGCCCTGTGTGTGGCCGCCCTGTGTGTGTGGGTGCCCTGTCTGTGGCCGCCCTGTCTGTGGCCACCCTGTGTGTGGTGTGTGGCCGCCCTGTGTGTGGCCGCCCTGCGTGTGGGCGCCCTGCGTGTGGGCACCCTGTGTGTGTGTGGCCGCCCTGTGCGTGTGTGTGACTGGGCTCCTGGTGTGCAGCAGTGCAGGTCCAGGCCATGAGAATGGACTCGGGACAGGTGCACCACGGCAATTTCACTGGAAGGAGCCGCAGAGCCACGCTCAGTGCCAGGGTGACCTACAGCAGCCGAGCCTTGCAGGAAGGAGCCCGGAGCAGGTTCCAGGTGCAAGCAGCAGAGGATGGGTGGCTTCTTTTGTGCCCTCAAAGAGGGTGAGGGGGGCAGAGAATGTGAGCTGGGAGCACATACAGTGTCCCCAAAACAGAACCTCAGAGAAAAATGCCCAGGGCCCTGTGAATTCCCGTCTCCTGGCCCCTCTCAGTGAACACACACAGGGGCTCCCTGCTGTAGAGGACAGGATGGCAGAACCCAGCCTCTCATGTCGGGGGCCACTCAGGAGAGGCCAGCGCTGGGTGAAGTGGGGGACATGCCCTCCGCTGCTGCCCCCTCAGGGGTCTAAGCTCCTGGCCCCTCTGGGTCTGGGTCACCCAGTGCTTCCCACAGGACCCAGGCCTGGGAGGGCAGGGTCTGACTTGGGGTGGTGAGGCTTTGTGATGCGCCTGGTGGGGGCCTGGTGAATGCTTTCGGGGAGCGCTCCCAAGACACCCCCTGTACTCCTGCTCTTGACAGTTCCTGCCATGTGGGACACTTGAGGTGAGACCCAGTCCTGCTTCCCAATCCACCTGCCCTGCTGTGCCCGGCAGATGCCACAGACCCTCCTAGCCAGGTGCTGATGGATGAATTCAAGAAAGACCAAGTCCTACTTGAAAGCTCCCTCTAGGCATACATGGGGCTCCTGCCCACTGCCTCGCTGCCTCCAGAGCCACAGGTCCAGGGGCCCCAGGCACGGCACATGCTGCCTCATCTATTTCTGGAGCCTAGTTACCCAGTGCACACCAGGCCTGCAGGTTCTGCACGTGACCCCTGCTGGGATTGCCTGAGAAAGGGAGGAGGAGTGAGCTGGGCCTGCAGGACGGGAGGCGCTGGCCAGGCCAGGCCTGGGAGCAAGCTGGCAGGAAAGGGGAAGGGCCGGCAAAGCTGACTGGGAGAGGGATGGCAGCGAGGTGGGAGAGAACCCACAGAGCGTGCAGCCAGGAGCCGGGTAGGGAGACCAGGACAGGAGAGGCCACCTGCGCCTCCCAGGTGAGGATGGAGGGTGAGCTCCTCTGGGGAGCAGGCCACACAGCCCTGGGTCCAGGCACCCCAACGGCAATTTCTAACCAGAAATGCCCCACTGCCCCCAGGGAGAGGGGCTCGGTTATGAGGTCTGCTGTGCGTGATTCTAAAGCATCCCGGTCACCTACAGACAGGGCACTGGGCGTGCTTGTGTTCTAGAGCCCACAGGGCTGGTGGCAAGTCAATGGGCAAACAGGGCTACCAACGCCCATGCAAGCGTGGCGACGTTTGTACCATGCCTACCCATCACGCCATCCAACACTCACGAAGACATCGAGACTCCTGCTTTACAAAATGAAGTGCTGGCCCGAGAGCTGTAGGGACAGCGGAAGTCCCACAAACCCCCGGGCTCCCGCCAACCAGAGCCGACTTGCGGCCCCAGCACCAACAGGCCTCCAATGCCTCCTTCCACCTCCGTCCCCACCCTGGTGCTGGTCTCCGGACCCTGCTCCGGCCTCCTCCCGCCGGAGCAAACGGGGACCAAGCCCTGATGGTGACGGCGGCCTTGCTGGGCAGGAGGCAGCCCTGGGCAGACACACCCTGGGTGCGCGTCAGAGGAGCAATGCGAGAGGAGAGTCTCGCGGTGCAGAAAACTCAAGACTGATTTATAGGCTCGAAAACCAGCTTCTCAGCCGGGCGCGGTGGCTCAAGCCTGTAATCCCAGCACTTTGGGAGGCCAAGACGGGCGGATCACGAGGTCAGGAGATCGAGACCATCCTGGCTAACACGGTGAAACCCGTCTCTACTAAAAAATACAAAAAACTAGCCGGGCGAGGTGGCGGGCGCCTGTAGTCCCAGCTACTCAGGAGGCTGAGGCAGGAGAATGGCGTGAACCCAGGAGGCAGAGCTTGCTGTGAGCTGAGATCCGGCCACTGTACTCCAGCCTGGGCGACAGAGTGAGACTCCGTCTCAAAAAAAAAAAAAAAAAGAAAACCAGCTTCTCTTCCACACACACTTCTGAGACTGGCGTCAGATTCCACGGAATTCAGGCAGAGGACACACCCAACGTCTAGCCTGCCTGTGGAGATACACCTGAGAAGATGAGTTTACTCACTTCCTGACCACATAAGCAAGGTCGCAGGCTGCTGACCAGATGGTCAGCGGTCCGTGTCGGCCCCCGTCCGTGCAAGAGCCCCACGGGCCGACGGAACCAGCATGTGGCCACCACAGGAACCTCATCCCCGGAGACGCCCAAACTCAAGGGCTCAGCCCTGTAGCTGCTGCAGCTCGTTCCAGCCTCTCAACATGCAAAACTCAGGGGAAACGTGGCACAGGCTGCCGGCCACATGGAGATGACACAGACTCCTGGCTCCCAGTGACAGGTGAGGGGGCTGACCAGGAACGCCGTGCAGCACCAAGGGCAGTCCCGGGAGTCCGCGCGTCAGACACACTCAAGGGAGAGGCTGGCGGCCCCACGCAGCCCTCTGGTGAAGGCCTTCTGAGCCCCTGGCAGCCCGAGCAGCAAGGACGCACACCCACCACACAGGGGCACAGGGCAGGTTCAGAAGGCAGGACGAGATGACAGGTTACCTCTTGGTGTTGTAGGCCGTGTCCTGAGGTGTTTCCTCCAGCAGCGTCACATAGCCAAGCGTACAGGTGAGGATGAAGAGCACAGTTAAGGTGTGGGCTCGCCTGAAATCCAAAAACGCATAAGCGTGGTGTCAGAGCCTGGGCAACGTTGCTAAATACTCACGTAACAGGCCCCAAATCCTCTCTACATCAAGGAGAGGGCTTAAACTCCACGCTCCAACTCCCAGCCAGCAACTGGCTGCAAGTCCCTGGCTAGGTAACTCCGAGATGACCCAGCGTCTGCTGGCCAGTCACAGCTGAGACCAACCCCCAGGAGGCTGGACAGGAAGAGCCCCGCGTTCCCAGGGAGCTGAAGGCTGCTGCTCACAGGGCATGTGCCACACATGGCGTCCAGGGCAGGTGTCTGCTAGTAAGAGCAACTGGACACATAAACATGGTGCTCTTCACTGCGCAAGACAAGCCGAGACAACCAGTCTTTCAGTCCATGAAATAACATCTGGCATTCAGTGCAGCAGCCCAAGAAACCAAGAGCTGAGAAGGGGCCTGAGCAGAGGCCTGCAGAGTGACCGCTGCCAGGTGGGGGAAGATGCGAGCCGCGGGTCTGTCGTCCTCTGGCCTGTCAGAGCCCAGACGTGGGAGGAGGAGGCAGGGCACTCCCTTTGCAGTTTTGTCTTGTCCCATCGCTGGTGGAAAAGCCCACAACCAGCCCAGTACCAGAACCAGGGGCCACCGGACCCCAGCCACTGCCTGTGCCAGACACTCGCCTGAGACCCCTCTGCACAACCACCTGCAAATGGAGGCAGAGACCCAGTTCGTCAGTTCCTACATCCACCAGTGTGTCCTCAGAGGATGTACCCTCCGTGCCTCAGTTTCCTCATGTCTAACCCTGTTCCTACATCCACCAGAGTGTGTCCTCAGAGGATGTACCCTCCGTGCCTCAGTTTCCTCATGTCTAACCCTGTTCCTACATCCACCAGAGTGTGTCCTCAGAGGATGTACCCTCCGTGCCTCAGTTTCCTGTCTAACCCTGTTCCTACATCCACCAGAGTGTGTCCTCGTGTCTAACCCAGGTCCTACATCCACCAGAGTGTGTCCTCAGAGAGATGATGCACCCCCTCCCTGCCTCAGTTTCCTCATGTCTAAATGGGGGAGCTTCTGACCTCCAAGGACATCATGAAAATTAAGTGAACAACGCACTTAAAGCATGTTGCCCAGGACTTGCCTCCACAAAACATAAACTATTTGTGCCCTAAAGAAATGAAAAGGCAAGGCACAAACTGGGAGAAGATATTCACAATACACATATCTGATAAAACTTTGTAGGCCACACATGTCTGCAGTCCCCACACTTTGGGAGGCTGAGACAGGAGGATTGCTTGAGCCCAGGCGTTCAGGACCAGACTGGGTAACACAGTGAGACCCCATCTGTATGAAAAATTAGCCGGGCATGATGAGGGCACCTGCAGTCCCAGCTACTCGGGAGGTGGGAGATTTGCTCGAGCCCAGGTCGAGGCTGCAGCGAGCTAGGATGATCGTGCCACTGCGCTCCAGCCTGGGAGACAGAGCAAGATCTCTCTCAAAAAAACAAAACAACACAAAAGACTTTTTATCCAGAATTTGTAAAGAACTCATACAGCTCAATAAAAAATTTAATGAAAAAATACGCAAATAATTGAACAGACACTTCACAAGGAAAACATTCAAATGGCCAATAAGCACATGACAAATGAGGAGCGTCACTGGTCACCGTGAAAGCAAATCCAAGCCATGACACAACGTAAGTACACATCTGCTAGAACAGCTGAAGTTAAAAGCAGCACAACGCCAAGGGCTGGCGAGGTCTCAGAGCAAGATGCTCATGCACTGCAGGTGGGACTGCAAAAGGCACAGAAAAGTGAGACCTACGTCCACCATCCAGCCAGCCACACACTCCCAAATGTGGACCTGAGATAGATGAAAACACAGGTCCAGTCAGACTTACATGCAGATGTTTCAGGTATAATAACCTAAAACGGGAAACAAACCAAAACTCTATCAGTGGACGAAAGGCTGTAGTCCCTCCGTACTGCGGAGCGCGGCTCAGCACTCAGAGGAACGTGCTGCTGGCAACGGCCTCAACGTGGACGGATCTCAAAGACACGCCACTTGGGAGGCTCAGGCAGGAGGACTGTTTTCGGCCAAGACCAGCCAGGGCAACATCGTGAACATCGTGAGATCCCATCTCAAAAGATAAAAAAAGAGAAAGAAAAAGAGGCTACAGAAGCCAGGCACAAAAGAAACCTCCCATCTGCTGCCACCCACACACAACTCAAGGAAAAGAGTTTGCATCCACGAAAAGCAGACTGGAGCAGAGACACGGGCCTTCTGGGTGATGGAATGTTCCAGTGAGCGTGGTTGTGGCGGCGCACGGACGTGTCACCTGAAAATGGGTGCTCCATGGAACGCACCCACACCTGGATTCAGCCGGTTTCATGAAGAGCCAGGGTAGAGCCGCAGGAGTGCAGGTGGGGGCTCCAGGCTAGACCCTGGCCAGAGTCCACCTGTGTTCGGAATGCTGCCTTTTTATCATTTTTAATCCTAATTAATCTTGCACATTCACTCCACATTAATTTTAATCCATATTAGTTTAAACAGCAGTTTGGCAAGTTGACACAAATGATTCCATTAGGATTTCGACTGGAGTAGAATTGAATTTACAAAGTAGTGTGAGGAGAACTGCTGGGTGACTAACATTTAGGATTCCCATTCATGAGACACGGACTATTTCTCCATTTATTTAGGAGTTGTTTTATGCCCACCCAGTTATGTTAAGCAGACTAGCCCTGCGGGGGAAAGAGAGATCAGACTGTTACTGTGTCTATGCAGAAAGTAGACATGAGAGACTGCATTTTGTTCTGTACTAAGAACAATTCTGTAACCCGAGCCCCAGCCCTGTGCTCGCAGAGCATGTGCTGTGTTGATTCAAGGTTTAATGGATTTAGGGCTATGCAGGATGTGCTTTGTTAAAAAAGTGCTTGAAGGCAGTATGCTTGTTAAAAGTCATCACCAGAGGCCGGGCGCGGTGGCTCAAGCCTGTAATCCCAGCACTTTGGGAGGCCGAGGCGGGTGGATCACGAGGTCAGGAGATCGAGACCATCCTGGCTAAACCCCGTCTCTACTAAAAATACAAAAAACTAGCCGGGCGTGGTGGCGGGCGCCTGTAGTCCCAGCTACTCGGAGGCTGAGGCAGGAGAATGGCGTGAACCCGGGAGGCGGAGCTTGCGGAGCTTGCAGTGAGCCGAGATCGCGCCACTGCACTCCAGCCTGGGTGACACAGCGCGAGACTCCATCTCAAAAAAAAAAAAAAAAAAAAAAGTCATCACCACTCTCTAATCTCAAGTACCCAGGGACACAAACACTGCGGAAGGCCGCAGGGACCTCTGCCTAGGAAAGCCAGGTATTGTCCAGGTTTCTCCCCAGGTGATAGCCTGAGATATGGCCTCGTGGGAAGGGAAAGACCTGACTGTCCCCCAGCCCGACACCGTGAAGGGTCTGTGCTGAGGAGGATTAGTGAAAGAGGAAGGCCTCTTTGCAATTGAGATACAGGAAGGTATCTGTCTCCTGTTGGTCCCTGGGCAATGGAATGTCTGGGTGTAAAACCTGATTGTGTGTTCTATTTACTGAGATAGGAGAAAACCGCCTTAGGGCTGGCGGTGAGTGTGCTGGCGGCAATGCTGCTCTTTACGCCCCAGATGTTTGTGTGTGTGCACATCAAAGCACAGCCCCTTTTCTTAACCTTGTCTATGACACAGAGACCTTTGTTCACATGTTTTCCTGCTGACCCTCTCCCCACTGTACCCTACTGTCCTGCCACGCCCCCCTCCCCTTCTCCGAGATGGTAAAGATAATGATCAATAAATACTGAGGGAACTCAGAGACCGGTGCCTGGCGTGGGTCCTTGGGTCCTCTGTATGCTGAGCACTGGTCCCCTGGGCCCACTTTTCTTTCTCTATACTTTGTCTCTGTTTCTTTTCTCAAGTTTCTCGTTCCACCTGACGAGAAACGCCCACAGGTGTGTGTGTGGCGGGGCTGGGTGGGGGGGGCTGGTCCCCTTCAAGCCCCAAGTGAAGAAAACAGAGAATGAATTATTCTTCTTTTTTGAGACAGGGTCTGTCTCCATTGCCTAGGCTGGAGTGAGGTGGTGTGATCTTGGCTCACCGCAACCTCCCGCTCCTGGGCTTAAGCTATCCTCCTACCTCAGCCTCCTGAGTAGCTGGGACTACAAGCGCACACCACCACGCCTAGCTAATTTTTTTTTTTTTTTTTGAGACCGAATCTTGATCTGTCACCCAGGCTGGAGTGCAGTGGTATTGATCTCAGCTCACTGCAGCCTCCGCCTCCTGGGTTCAAGCAATTCTCCTGCCTCAGCCTCCTGAGTAGCTGGGACTACAGGCACGCACCACCATGCCCAGCTAATTTTTGTATTTTTAGTGGACATGGGGTTTCACCATGTTGGCCAGGCTTGAATTTTTTGTATTTTTGTACAGATGGGGTCTTGCCATGTTGGCCAGGTTGGATTTTTTTGTATTTTTCGTAGAGACGGCATCTTGCCATGTTTTCCAGGCTGGTCTCAAACTCATGAACTCAAGTGATCCGCCTGCCTTGGCCTCCCAAAGTGCTGGGATTACAGGCATAAAAGTGAATTCTTCTGCCATATTTTACAATACTAGGCATTTAAGACAACCAGAGATAAATAAAAGTTTCATTATAACTATCAACCACCTTTTTTAAAAAATACATTTGCATTTGAGTCCTAAGCCACGAGGAGACGCAGGGCACCTCAGCCTTCCCGCTGAGCTCAGTACAGTGGGGTCCTTCAGAGACCTGCCACAATCACAGCAGAGGACCCATTTCAGAAGGCCCCGTAGACCTCCACTCCTAAGGGTGCCTGGATTTGGCGACCCAGAAACTCACTCTCCGCTCAACACTACACTTACAGAACGCGTCTTCCTGGAGACAGCCCTTTAGGGGAAACGGGCTGGGGCTCCGCTGGGGCCCAGGAGTCCCGTGTCCCCCGGCCTGCCCCTCCATGAGGCCCACCCTTTCCTCCACACAGGTGACATCAGATTTCGGTGAGGAGAGTAAGATGACCCCGGTTAGGATAAGAGTCAGGAGTGTTTGGGGGCAGGTGCCGTGGCTCACACCTGTAATTCCAGAGTTTTGGGAGGCTGAGGCAGGAGGATCAACTGAGCCCAGGAGTTAGAGACCAGCTCGGGCAACATAGTGAGACCCTGTTTCTACCAAAAAAAAGTAAATAAATAACTGGGCGTGGTGGCATGTGTCTGGCCCCAGCTACTTGGGAGGAGGCAGGGTGAGGGGAGATTACTTCGGCCCAGGAGTTGGGGGCCACAGTGAGCTGAGATCACATCCCTGCACTCCAGCCTGGGTGACAGAGTGAGATCCTGTCTCAAAAAAAAAAAAAAAGAATGAAAGAATAAAAGAAAGAAAAACAAACCAAAAACAACAAGCAGCGTTTAGATCACAAAGCCACTGATGTGATGACGAGCAGGAGCGCGGTGGCTCTGGCTGTGTACGTGCCCGGCCAGGGCACCTCCATGCAGTGTGTGTGGTGCCTGCAGGCAAGTCAGGGCTGTAAGTGACACTGTGCAGGTCATACAGCAAGGCGGGCGGCGGGGCCTGGAGCCTCCTGGACACTCGGCCATCACAGCCACTCCCTGAGCCTCCGTCCCAGCCGCACCCTGGAGAAGGCACAGCCTGCCTTCCTGAGCCTTCCTGAGCCTTCCTTCCAGTGGAGTGAGACCAGTACAGGCGGGCTAAGAAACTCTACACGTTACAGAGAAAAACAAGAGGGATGGGAGTGATTAGGGAGGTTAAAACAACTATTTTTGTTGCAAAGCCAGGTCCCAGTAAAACCATGCCAGGAGGGCTCGTGGCCTGGGAGGCATCTCCGGAGACCATAGCTAGGAAGGAGCATGAGGAGCAAGCAGTCTCGAGCTCAGCCTCCATCCCCAGCAGTTCTGAGAAACAGCAGGGACCTCTCCAAAGGGTGCACATGGCTGAAGTGACCTTCGGAGGAGCCAGGGACAGCCTCATCCTGGGGCTTCCTGACGAGGCCCATCTTGTAAGAGGAACAAGGTCAAGGGGCTCCAGACACCCAGAACGCTGCCGAGGGCCCACAGCACAGACAGACAGGGTGTGGTGTGCACAGGAGCGGGACTCTGCCTGGCTGGAGAGCAGGTGCCGGGACAGGAGCCTGTTGTGAGGGAGGCCTCCAGTGGGGAAGCTAACAGGGCCTCCACAGGACCCTGCCTTGGAACCACACGGCCGCCCCACGTGAGGGGTTCTCACTCTGGGCATAACGTCTATAAGAAAACGGGTGGAGGAGCCCCAGCCTAAGGGAGGTTAACCATGGAAGAGAAGACAGCCCATCAACCTGCTCAGATGCAGAATGGGAGACCCAGAAGCTAGATCAACCTGAGGACACTGCTCACCCCTGTTCTGCAAGAGACCAGCAGGACCCAGAGGAAACCCCTCGTCCTCTCCACGTGGGCTCAGGAAGAAGATGGGAACAACCAGGCCTCAGGGACATCCAGAATGCCACCACTCTACACACAGACCCACCGGAGGAGGCGGCTGCTGCGCTTGGCCCCACCCTGACCCTCAGACGTGCCCGCACCCCAGTCAGTGTCTGCCAGACACAGCACAGGCTCCAATTCACATGCAGGATCCCAGGAATAAACGCAAAGCTTGAGGGGTGGGGCGAGCAGCCCGTGTCCCTATAGCACACAAAGACAGGATCACATGCTAACACAAGTTAAAATTAAAACTTGACTTCGGTTTTTCTTTGTGAGATGGAATCTTGCTTGCTCTGTCACCCAGGCTGGAGGGCAGTGGCGCGATCTCCGCCTCTCGGGTTCAAGCAGTTCTCCTGCCTCAGCCTCGTCATGCCCGGCTAATTTTTGAATTTTTAGTAGAGACCGGGTTTCACCATATTGGCCAGGCTGGTCTCAAACTCCTGACCTCCTGATCCACCCACCTTGGCCTCCCAAAGTGCTGGGATTACAGGTGGGACACACGACTTTCCATGACAAAGACCTTCCTGTGGTTTCTAAAGTGGCCACCAACCCGACACTCACTCCTTGTGAAGCCCAGGGAAACCCTGACCATTAACCAACCCCGACCCGACACTCACTCCTTGTGAAGCCCAGGGAAACCCTGACCATTAACCAACCCCGACCCGACACTCACTCCTTGTGAAGCCCAGGGAAACTCTGATCATTAACCAACCCCGACCCGACACTCACTCCTTGTGAAGCCCAGGGAAACCCTGATCATTAACCAACCCCGACCCGACACTCACTCCTTGTGAAGCCCAGGGAAACCCTGATCATTAACCAACCCCGACCCGACACTCACTCCTTGTGAAGCCCAGGGAAACCCTGACCATTAACCAACCCCGACCCGACACTCACTCCTTGTGAAGCCCAGGGAAACCCTGATCATTAACCAACCCCGACCCGACACTCACTCCTTGTGAAGCCCAGGGAAACTCTGATCATTAATCAACCCTAACCCGACACCATCTTTCCATTTCCCCAAAACACAGAGATTACCTGAAATACAAAGACAACCTTTGTCCCTTCGGGTAAATGTGCACAGTCATTGAGGGGCCACCACGTGCCCAGCACCCTCTTGGCCCTGGGGAAGCAGAAATGGGAAGACAGAGGACCCAGCAGGAAGGGAGGCAGAGGGTAAGGGACCCAGAGAAAGGGCACAGCAGCCCTGCAGGAGGACATGTCTCAAAGCTGCTCAAACCCAATGCTCCTGGAAAGTACGATCCGTATTAGCGAGTTCCGGTCCTTGTGCTACACACAGCATGACCTCCACACATCTTGGAAGTGACAGAGTGCTGCTCGAGATAGCACAAGACTCTAAAGGCAGACTTCTGTGTCCCTCTCAGGATACCAGTTCTGTTCAATGGCTCCTCCCACCCCCCTGCTGTCTGGGCAGACTCCCCGGGAAGGTGTGGGTCCTGTGATCAGACACAGAACAGAGCTGTGATAAATCCTGGGAATTCAGCCACTTCACTAGGGTGAGGCCATGGGGACAGCTGGCTCCCTGCCACGGGGAGTGGAAAAGGCCCAGCTGCCTCCTTGGAGATGGCCAGTCTCATGCCCACTCTCATGGTGGGCAGGAAGGCCAAGACCAAGAGGAAAATGCCAAGGAAAGGCCATGCCCAGATGGGCTGCTCAAGGCCTGCGAGAGGCTCCTGGACCGGGCACTGGCCCTCCTGGCTCTGACCAGCAAGACCAGAAAGACTTCATCTGGCTATTCGTGCTCCCAGGTACAGGCAAAGCTGGGAAAGCCCAATCCAGGACAACAGAGAAAGGCATCTTCCAGAAACCTGGGGTATCTGAAGGTCAGAGGTCACCCCACACACAAAGTCCGGGGGTCACTGAGAAGGCTCATTCGAGGCGCCCATTCCGAGACATAAACATAAAAACTCTCGGAACATCACAGTGGTCCCCGGCGGGAGCTGATCAGCAAGTGTGGTCATCCGAAGCTGCTTCAACGTCTTCCACGGACAGGCGACAACGTTCACAGGCACCTCGCCAGGTAAGGGGTCTCCAGGTGCTCTCCCAAACAATTTCCAGACCACACGAGCTGCCACGTCTTCGCACGGCGCTTCTCGGAGTCTGTGGATCTAAACGTTTTCCTCTGGACGTTCCCCACAATTGTCCTTGCTACCCTGAATGAATCTAGAGAAGAAGAGCTCAGCCTTGTGCTCCCAGCGCCAGGTGAGCCCTGAATCTAACTGCAAGCCCTATCCCTAAGGCTGACAAGCAATCACAGAGAAACAAAATTCACACACGGCAGCCAGCACTGGCCGGAGGAAGTGCACCCATCCTGGAAAATGAACGCCCTGGCTGGGTGTGGTGGCTCACGCCTGTAATCCCAGCATTCTGGGAGGCTGAGGCGGGAGGATCACTTGAACCCAGGAGTTCAAGACCAGCCTGGGCAACACAGGCGGACCCTGTTTCTGTTGAAAATAAATAAATAAAAATGAATAAAAAATAAAAAGTAAAACTATCTAAAACACAAAATTAAGAGTTAAAAAAGTGCCAGCACAGCAAATCAGTACAGGTGGACTCAGGAGGTCAGTGCAAGGCTCTGCAGGTAAACAGAATTCTCACCAGACAGGCATTGAGTTACCTGCCACGCGGAAGCATGAAGCTCCTGCCTCGGGACAGGGAAGGGAGGAGGTGCAGCAAGAATCGGCCCCATGCGTCTCTACAGGGACAGGGTCGAGGGGAAAGCCAGAGCCAGAGCCACCCACCAAGAAGACCCAGGAAGGAGGTACCCGGACCAGCCAGCCCCATTGCACCCGCTCCTGGAGAGCACCCCGGCCCCCTTGGCCTCCTGACAGGCAAGCCCTTCTATGCCCAGGCGTCTGTGTCCCAAATACCCCTTGTGGGCAGGGACCACTGGTCTGTGCTTCTAAAGAGACCAGCACCTCCTACCTTTGAGCTGCTGCTGCTGCTTCCCTGGTACTGGGTGGGCTTGTGTGTGCCCCCTGGCTTCCGCCACACTCAGCACCCCTCCAGCCAGCACATTTTGTGCCTTCTGAAGTTCCATGCCTGTGCCAGAATCTAAGCTTCTTGTTTAGTTCTCTGCTGTGTCCCGTAGAACGGTAACTGACACAGTAGGGGTCCCCAAAATGTGCTGAACGGCCAAATGAGAAACAAGGAGAGCCAGTCCAGTCTTCTTGCTCCAGGACCTCAGAGACTCCGGTGGTCCCCAGCTGTGCTGTGCGAGGACGGCCTGAAGGGGTGTGGCAGGGCACCTGACGGAGAGGCCTGATGTCCACAGGGCCGGGAGGCCAGAGGGTCCACGTGGCAGGCACCCCATCTCCTCTCCCTCCCGAGGGCCCCACAGCCACCTGGTGCATTCATCTCCCCAAAGGAGAGCTCGGATGCCCTCCCCGCAACAGCAGCTGCCCACACCTCATGGAAGACCCTGCGTGGGGCCTCCTCCACCCTAACCCACTTTCCCACCACTTGGACAGTCTCTCTCCAGAGCTTTGGCTGCCGGTGACAGGCCAGGGCCGGTTCAGTCTCTGTCTGTGGTGGTACCTTCCCCTGACATGTCCCTTACTCCTCCATCAGGCTCTCTCACCCCTCAGATTTGCTCTCCCACCATCCCACAGTACGGTTCTCTTGGAAGCGTCCATACAGCCTTCCTTCCACTGCTGGCCGCAGGTGCCTGTCTCCCACACGCTTTCCTGGGGCTGACGCCATCTCTACTGCCCCTGTGCCCCCCGGCCTTCCACAGGATGGGAACTGGGCACCTTGCAGTCAAGAAAAGCCAAACCCTCCTCTCACGAAGCCTGCTTTCAGGTGGACGGCTTGATCCTTTCACAGAAGAGCATCAGCAAAGGGCCAGCCCAGGGTCGCAGCCATCGGGAGGAGGACCGGCGTCTGGAGCCTGTCTGGACACAGAGTGCCACACTCCAGCTGCTCCCGGGGGCCTCTTCCTTCTCCACCCCCATTAAAGGCAGAGTGGCGGACAGGGGGACCCCAAGGTTTAGCTGAGGCTGAGCTGTGCAGGGAGGAGGCGCTGGCCCCGCTAGGGACAACCGAGGAGAGAAACAGAGCCTTGATTCGACGAACACCGACTACATTCCTGAAGCACGCACAACACTCTGCTAATCAGCACGATCGCCACGTGGGGCCGGGGGCGACACACAAGATGATTTCCTGCAGCCGCAAGCAGAGGAGCAACCACAGGCAGAATGACGGGGGACACAGGCGAAGCTTGGACCGCAGGACAGAGAAAGCGTTTCTGGGGTGACGCTGGAGGCGAGTGGTGGGGAAGGGGTCAGGATCGCAGAACCGCGCGGTCAGAGGCAAGGCGGGCAGGGGTGGGGAGGGCGGCGAGAGAGACGCAAAGTGGCCGCAGGGAGGGTCTGCCCAGGGTCTCCCCCGCCTACAGCGCCGCCCTCCGCCCTCCGTCAGACCCGGCGTCGGGAGCTCGGTCCGGCCGCTCCCCGGGACCCGGGGGGCGGTGCTGCCACACCCTCGAATCCCCGGCCGCAGCCCTGGACTCCAAGACGGCGGGAGGGCGCTGCCGGGGACCCCCAGGCCAGCGGTGCCGGGACCCCCAGGCCGAGGACACCCTCGCCGCCCCGCAGCCGCCCCCCGCCCCTCACCAGAAGAAGGTGTTGGTGCCGTCGTCGTAGACCTCGGACTCGGTGCTGCGGCGGCCCGCGCCCGGCCCGGTGGCTCGGCCGGCAGACGGCACGTCAGGCGGCTCCTCCAGCGAGGCCTTGCCCGCGGGCACCGGGGACTCGGGCCGCGGACCCCCGGCGTCCCTGCGCTCGCCCCTCCGCATGGCGTTTCGGCCCGGAGCCGCTCCGCCCGGCCCCTCGACCCCACGCACACCGGGTCACCGGCTAGAGGACGCGCCGCCCACAGCGCGAAGAGCGCCGGGAAGGGGTCGCGGCGCTGGCCCGCGGGGTCTCAGGAGAGCGGCGCGGGGCCGGCCAGGAAAGGGTGTGCGGTGCATTGTGGGGCTTGTAGTCCGCGCGGGGCATACTGGGCCTCGTGATCCGGCGTCGCCAGTTGGACGCAGTGCTTGCTGGGAAGGATGCCGCCTGGTTGCCAGGAAACCAGAGCCGAACCGCCCTGCGGCTGAGGTCGCGGGAACCCAGCTGCGGGTGGCGCGGGTCTCGCCAAGGCCGCCAGAGCTTGGAGGTAACCACAGACATCCCCGGCGGCCTGGCCCCAGTCCCTCCACCCCTTCGCCCCTTCCTCGCCGACAGATCCCGGAGCCCAGCCCCGTTCTCCTTTTGGGGCGCTTCTCGATCCTTCACCCCAAGCGATCTGGGTCATTCTTTTCCGCCTCCCGGACTGGAGTGCAATGGCAAGATCTCCGCTCACTGCAACCTCCGCCTCCCGGGTTCAAGCGATTCTCTTGTCTCAGCTTCCCGAGTAGCTGGGATTACAGGTGCCCGCCACCAGGCCCTGCTAATTTTTGTATTTTTAGTAGAGACGGGGTTTCACTATGTTGGCCAGGCTGGTCTCGAATTCCTGACCTTGTGATCTGCCACCTCGGCCTCCCAAAGTGCTGGGATTACAGGCGTGAGCCACCGCGCCCGGACTGATCTGGGTCATTCTTTCGCGAGATCGCGCGAAATTGGGCGGCGAGAATGGTGCGGACACGCTGGTTTTGGTTGACCCAAATTGTTGACATGGTACCCCGCAAAAAAATTAGCTCCTGAGCCACTTTGAAAAGCAATGTGGCAGCTCCTCAAACATGGAAACACGTGTCCACGCCAAACTTATACACAGCGCTCATGGCTGCAGCATTTTGATAACAGCGGCATGTTATTAGCCGTAGAGGAGCGAAGCACGCGCTTCTACAGCACGGCTGGACCTTGAAAACATCATGCTAGGCAGGCCGGGCGCGGCGGCACACCCCTGTCATCCCAGCATTTTGGGAGGCCGAAGCGGGCAGATCACTTGAGGTCAGGAGTTCGAGACCAGCCTAGGCAAAGTGGTGAAACCCCATCTTTACTAAAAATACAAAAATTAGCCGGGCGTTGTGGCGCAAAAATACAAAAATTAGCCGGGCGTTGTGGCGCAAAAATACAAAAATTAGCCGGGCGTTGTGGCGGGCGCTTGTAATCCCAGCTACTCGGGAGGCTGAGGTGGGAGAATCCCTTGAACCCGGGAGGCGGAGCTTGCAGTCAGCCGAGATTGTGCCACTGCACTCCAGCCTGGGCGACGGAGGGAGACTCCGTCTCAAAAAAAGAAAAGAAAAGAAAAGAAAATATTATGCTAGGTGAAAGAAGCCCGTCACAGGAGACTACGCCTTTTGTGATCTATTTGTATGAAATGTCCAGGAAATGCAAATCCATGAAGACAGAAATTAGATGAGTTTTCACCGGGGGCTGGGGAAGGGGTAATAAGGAGCGACTACAAAGGGTAGCAGGTTCCTTTTGGGGCGATGAAAATGCTGTAAAATTGACCTCGGCTCCTATCTGTGAATGTCCTAAAAACCACTGAACTGTTCGCTCGAAACGAGTTGAACGGGTGAACTGCATGGTATGTGAAGTATATCTCATATCAACTTTATTGAAATATAACTCACATACTAAATACATAAACGTATTTGCGGGGCTCCTGCACAGCCACGCCCAGCAGGGATGGGACCTGTGACAGGACCTTCACCCCAGCTCCTGACACACAAGGCTGGGCAGTGGGGGACGCGCTGGCCCCAAGAGGCGTGCTGTTGGGCCTCCCCAGGCCTGGCCCCCTGCCCCAGGCCCTGGCCCCCTGCCCCAGGCCCTGGCGCCGTCCAGCTGGGGTCGGCTGAGTGGCCAGAGCAGCCAGCTCCCGCCCATGCCATCTTTCCAGCAATCACCCGACAGGCCTGGTGCCCTGTGAACCATCCTTCAGGTCCCCTCCCAGACCTCTTCCCATCCCAGCCGGTGGCGCTCACATTCCAGGCGCCTCACGGTGGTGTTGGGGTCATTTCCTGCGTATGAGTGTTCCCTCAAACTGCACAGAGAGCCCTCCTGCCGTCCCTCCGGGGTGCAGAGGCCGGGGCGGGGAGATGTACCGGCCCCACTGGGGTCCCTGGCCCCAAGGACGCTGCGCGCGAGGCGGCCTCGCAATGACGCGCTGGCCAGTGGGCTCGGGGGCGGGGCCGGGGGCGGGGCCGAGGATGGGGCCTGTGGGCGGGGCCTTGGGACCCGGAGTAGCGTGATCTGGAAGGCGGGGCGCTGCCAGACCGCTCGGCCCCGGGCGCGCAGACCACGTGTTCGTTGCCCATCACTACGGAGCTCTGGCCAAGTGCCAAGTAGAATTCCCAACGCTTTGTAAATGCTAACTATTGTGATCTCTTTTTTTTTTTTTTTTTTTTTTTTAAACAGAGTCTCATTCTGTCACCCAGGCTGGAGTGCAATGGCACGATCTCGGCTCACTGCAACCTCCGCCTCTCGGGTTCAAGTAATTCTCCTGCCTCAGCCTCCGGAGTAGCTGGGATTAAAGGCGCACCCACCACCATGCCTCTAATTTTTGTATTTTTAGTAGAGACGAGGTTTCACCAAGTTGGCCACGCTGGTCTTGAACTCCTGACCGCAGGGTGATCCGCCCACCTTGGTCTCCCAAAATGCTGGGATTACAGGCGTGAGCCACCACGCCCGGCCAACTATTATGATCTTAACACACCCCTTAGGTTCTATTTTTGACTGTCGCTTAGAGACAAAAAAAGCTAAGGCAGAGAAAGGTTGGTGACAGCTACACCCACCTCTTTCCAGACCCCGGAGCCTCTACCCTGAACCCCTGCACTCTACAGGGAGCTTTCTACCTGCAGTTTTGCACCTGGCGTCTCATATCTGAGTCTCACATTACCCTGTCCCTGTCTTCACCCCAGCTGCATAAGTGCACCCCCCCCACACCCAGGCATGCGTGGACTGGCAGAGTCCATTGCAAGACATGGGCCTGAGAGGCAGGGGTGAGGCCGGAGGTTTGTGGTTCAGGGAGGACCGTGGCTGGTGTTAGGAGGCAGTGGAGCAGCTTGGAGGACTTGGTTCTTTGAAATGCCAGAGCAGCAGAACTGGGGGTCCCCCGCCTGGGGAAGGGTGCACGGGACAGAAGCCTTCTTCAGCTGCGGAGATGCCCACCAGGAGCCTTAGGGCGCTGGAACTTTTAAGAAAATGGTCGCCGGGCGCGGTGGCTCAAGCCTGTAATCCCAGCACTTTGGGAGGCCGAGACGGGTGGATCACGAGGTCAGGAGATCGAGACCATCCTGGCGAACACGGTGAAACCCCGTCTCTACTAAAAAATACAAAAAACTAGCCGGGCGAGATGGCGGGCGCCTGTAGTCCCAGCTACTCGGGAGGCTGAGGCAGGAGAATGGCGTAAACCCCGGAGGTGGAGCTTGCAGTGAGCTGAGATCCGGCCACTGCACTCCAGCCCGGGCGACAGAGCGAGACTCCGTCTCAAAAAAAAAAAAAAAAAGAAAATGGTCAATTCCGGCCTTACCCAGGGACAGAGCTGGCCAGAGTCACATTTATGGTAGTAAATAGTGAATGTTGGCGAAATGCTTTCTAAAAATGCCCTTGCAAGGAAGGGAGAGGAAGCCCAGGAATTTCTAAAGTAACAATGCCTGTTATAATATTTCCCCTGGTGCGGTAAATCCGTAAAGGTGAGTGGATTACAGAAAACTTACCGTGCCACATGCACACCTGTGCCTGGGAGCTTTCTCCGGCTTGTTGGAGGAAGTGTGCACAGCAGGACTGCTCCCCAAGTCAAGAAGCTGGAACGGGTGGAAATTTAAGGCCCGGAGGTGTTGGGGAGGCAGCAGGGAGACCCAGTTGTCCCTGCAATGAAGACATGAGGGGTTTGGGTCCCCACCCCAATGCCAGCCTGGTGTGGCAGGCAAGGACGGCTTCAGGTGGACCTCAAGGGCAGAGGCCCATCTGGGAGAGGGTCTCCCCTGCAGGGGCCTGAGGCTGGCGGTCACCTGCCAAGCACTGTCAGCCAAGAGGCTGGAGCCAGCAGGATGCTTGAGACCAGCCCGGAGAGAATACAGGGGCAGGGGCTGCCTCTGAGCAGTGCTCTGGACGAAGCATTAGTGTCTGTGGCCACACCCAGGAGGCTGTGGGGTGGGGCAGGACAGGTCTCTGAGGGGCCCAGAGCAAAGGTAATGACAACTGGTGCTCACACCTGCCCAAGGGATTTCACCTGGGCGCTCCCTGGCCCTCGCCGGCTTCGTCATCTGACCTCTCCACGGGTGGCTGCCATATCCCCCAGTTAAAAGGCGGCTTCAGGGATGGAGGAGCGGACTCTGCTGCACGTTGGGCTTCAGGGGGAGGCGGTCTGGTGGACAGGGTCTTCTGAAGTGGGAGGAGGAAGGACAGAGGAGCAGGGTCCAGGGTCCACAGAGGAAGAGCAGGAGGCCTGCGGGGCGTTTGACCAAAGTTCTCTGCCAACACAGGGCAGGGCCAACTGCCAGGACGTCCAGGTCAAACTCTTGCCTCTTAGGAGCTGCATTCAAACCCGGAAGCCAAGAGTCAGGCTGAGTGTGGGGGAAAGAAAGTTTAAAGTAATAGACTTGAATATGGAAATAAAGCACATTTAATAAGACAGTTTATTGAAGTGTTACGTGTTTGTGTTAGAAAATTTGAAAACAAACATAATGAAGAAAAGCATAATACACCATCCTTCATTGACATTGTTAAGCAAATGTAAATATCAAATATCAATCTACTCTTCCCATATTTTAATGCACCTTAGCTTAGTTTAAATAAACATTTTATACATGTTTGTGATAGGAGCATCAAACCACCATGGCACACGTTTACCTGTGTAACAAACCTGCACGTTTTGCACATGTATCCCAGAACTTAAAGTAAAAGAATATTTAAAAAAATAAATTAATCTATGCCAAGTGCAGTGGCTCTTGCCTGTTATCCCAGCACTTTGGGAGGCCGAGGTGGGCGGATCACCTGAGGCCAGGAGTTTGAGACCAGCCTGGCCAACATGGTGAAACCCCGTCTCTACAAAAAATACAAAATTAGCTGGGTGTGGTGGTACATGCCTGTAGTCCTAGTTACTCAGGAGGCTGAGACAGGAGAATCCCTTGAACCCGGAAGGCGGAGGTTGGGGTGAGCTGAGATCGCGCCACTGCACTCCAGCCTGGGCAACAGAGCAAGACTTCACCTCAAAAAATAAAAAAAAAATAATAAATACATCTATTTTAATCTGCAAAAATTTTTTATACGTTTGTAATCTATGTTTTTGTTTTTGTTTTTTGTTTTTTTTTGAGATGGAGTCTCACTCTGTCGCCCAGGCTGGAGTGCAGTGGCCGGATCTCAGCTCACTGCAAGCTCCGCCTCCCGGGTTCCCGCCATTCTCCTGCCTCAGCCTCCCGAGTAGCTGGGACTACAGGCGCCCGCCACCTCGCCCGGCTAGTTTTTTGTATTTTTTAGTAGAGACGGGGTTTCACCGTGTTAGCCAGGATGGTCTCGATCTCCTGACCTCGAGATCTGCCCGCCTCGGCCTCCCAAAGTGCTGAGATTACAGGCTTGAGCCACCGCGCCCGGCCATGTAATCTATGTTTTTTATTTAACAGTATAACATAAGCATTTTCCTATGTTCTCAAAAACTCTTTGAAAGTATAACTTCTAATGTCTGCTTAATCAGCATATAAATATGAATACCACGTTTTCGCTGATATTTTCCTATTGTTGAACATTAGTGGTTTACAATTTTTGCTGCAAATGACATATATACGTATTTTCATTACTTTGCATCTTTTTTAGAACAGTTTACAAAAAGTTAGATTAATGGACCAAAGTCTAAACAATTTTAAGGCTCTTAATACGTATTATAGTCGAATTGCCTTCTGAAAGGGCTGTACTGGTTTTCTGTCCAGATAGGACTGGGTGGGGTCCCCCTCCCTCTCCACCCTTCACTGAATGTGAGGGAACTTCCACAACGGGTGAGGCCCGCGGCCAGTGCAGCCACCTCAGTGAGCTCTCTCCCCTGAGGCTGGACGAGCTGGCCTTGCAGCCAGGACTCTGGGAGTGACTGAGGATTTCTCAGGTGATGCCCACGGAAGGTGTGGGGGGAGGAGGAACAGTTTCTGCAATGAAACTTGGAATGCTGAAAAAGTCATTGAAAAAGAGCACAGCAGCTGTGTGGACAGCAGAAGTGATGCCTGAGTAACTCACACGACCTGCCAGCAGATTGCTTTAGCACAATGACAACGTGAGCACAGAGAATCCTGGGCAGGCTGAGCTGGGGACTGGGGAGCCACACCTGTCACGGACAGTGCAGGAGCTGGGCACGTGGATCTTGCGTGTAAGTTCCACCCATGCTCAACAAGCCTTGCAGATTCTGTTTCTGAACTAGATCGAACTTGGCCGCTATGACTCTCTGGTGAGACTGCTGGATGGTCCCTGTCCCGCTTACCCTGCTTTCTTCCATGGGAAAAGAGCTCACATGCCCCAGGCTTCCTTGCCGTAGAGTGTGGTCATGTGACTAAGGGTGCCTCCTTCACCCTTTCCTCTTCCCACTGGCTGGAATGTGGATGAGGTGACCGGAGCTTGAGCAGCCGTTTTGGACCAGGTGATGGGACCATATGTTTAAGGCGGCACAGCAACAAGCTAAAGGCATTCTGGGTCTCTGATGACTGTAGTGCGGCCATGCTAGTCCAGGACTAGCCAACTCCAGACTTTTGTTTTGTTTTAAAGACAGTCTTACTCTGTCACCCAGGCTAGAGTGCAATGGTGTGATCTCGGCTCACCACAACCTCTGCCTCCCAGGTTCAAGCGATTCTCCTGCCTCAGCCTCCCGAGTAGCTGGGATTACAGGCATACACCACCATACCTGGCTAATTTTTGTATTTTTAGTAGAGACGGGGTCTCACCATGTTGGCCAGGCTGGCCTCGAACTCCTGACCTCAGGTGATCCACCCGCCTCGGCCTCCCAAAGTGCTGGGATTACAGGTGTGAGCCACCGCGCCTGGCCAACTCCAGATTTCACTTACAGGAGAAATACACAGCTTGTCGAAGCCACCACCATTCTGCACACAAATCTTAATGTGTCCCATTTGGATTTGCTCCATCTGAGTTCACAGGTCCTCGGCCACCACTTCACTCCCTTGTCTTTGCCAAAGTGGTAAAGCTGTGGTCTCTGCTGCTGTCCCAGCCTGTCAGGAGGTCCCCCAAGGAGAAACATGGGTGGGGCCATGTTAACCCTTGGGGAAACCGGAGCCAACTGTCAGCCCTGGGCCTGAACCACAGCAGAGGGCTGCTGGGCTTGCCGGGGGTGCTCTGGCCCCAGCGGGCCTGGTGCTGTTTGGTGTGACAGCGTCTGCCTGCAGAGCCCTGTCCCTGCTCCCCCAGCTTCCCAGCAGCTTTCAGAAGCGGACTCCTCGCCACACACACTGCAGACAATGCCCGCAGCCTGGGCCCCCACTGCCTGCATCCCCTCCATCCTCGGGGCACTCCACTGGGCGGTCACTCTCAGGACACCCAGAGTCTGCCCAGCTGCTGCCCTCAGCCCAGGCTGCACAGAACGTGCTCAGGGCCTGGGGATGTGGGGTGGGGGACTCCTCCTCCGTTGTCTACACAGCCTGGGGCCAGCCACGTGTCCCCAAGACTCCAAGGACTGCCCAGCTGGGGCCCAGAAAGCAGGGACTCGGGTGGGAGAAGACAGTTTCTTTGGGAGTCTGTCTCATCCTTAGTCCTCCTTGCCCCAGTTTCTCCTCTAAGGGAATCAACACTGGACCTGTGGGGTGGGAAGGCCGTGGCCTGGGCTGGGGAGGCCGTGGCCTGGGGTGGGATGCTTTTGGAGGGAACATGGGGATGTGTGAGCAGGGGTGAGAGAGGCAAGGCAAGTGGGGGTGTTGGTGCCAGCTCTGTCAGGGGCTCTGTGCCATCCTGCTTCCCCCTAGGACCAGGTATCATGAGCTCCATCTCACAGTGGAAACCCCGTTCTCGGGAACTCTAGCCTAGGAGTTCCCCCACCTGCCCCTCCGGCCCCTGACCCGCCATCTGGGCTCCAGGAAGGTGTCGCAGGCCCCAGGGGCTGGGGGACTCTCCTGGCCCGGACGCCAGCTCCTCCCCGACTACACCCAGGCGCAGAGGCTGCGGGACGCCAGAGGAGGAGGAGGGAGGGGCGAACCCCACGCGGAAGTCAGGTAGGAGCGCCCGCCACTGGCAGCTGCTCTCCTGGCCGTCAAACCCCGGCCGGAACTGCAGCCGCAGCCAGAATGCAGGTGAGTTCTGCGCTCAGAAGGGTCCACACCTGCGTGGCCCCAGCCACACCCACACCTGGGCCACCCGGCCCCAGCCACCGGCTGCCAGCCCCACCAGGAAGGCGCCTGTGTCCCTGCAGGCTGCCAGGTATGGTGAGGGTGAGAGCCCGGCTCAGCTAAGCTGCCCGCTGGACCCCTGGGGCACGCTGGGGGTTGGAAGTGCTGGAGGAGGGCGGTGCTCCTCCCTCCAGCTCGGGATTCTGAGGACACCAGGGCCGGGCTCTTAGCAAGTGTGTGGGACCGGGAACCTTTACCAGAGCCCTCAATACGAGATGGAGCGGGCAAGTCCACCGGGGCTGGGGCTGCTGGTGAGGACCCCAGACCCTGCAGCTGGTCCCTAAGGGGGAGGGGCCGTGGCTCCAGGCGGGCTGCCCCAGAGTTGGGAGCTGCAGAGTGGCTGGCGGGCTGTGGGCTCTCTGCTCCCCAAGGAGCCCTCCCCAGGCACAGGTGGGGCCGATTGCTGCAGCTGGATTCCGATCTGGGGGTGGGGGTGCAGAGCAGAAGGGGGCGCGGTGCAGGAGAACACACAGGAAGACATCCTTTCTCCCCTCTGCCAGTGAAGAGGTCACCTGGGGCCAGGGGCCAACACCTGGGCGGGTCAGCACCTGGTCGGCCCAGGGAGGAGGCAGTGGTGAGGTGCAGAGTGAAACCAGACTCTCTCTCGGCCTGCCAGGGCCTCCACCCGTGGGCTGCACAGGCGGCCTCTTGCTTCACCTCTGCCCAGGGCTCTCCTCCGCCCTCCACATCCAGCTCCGACACCCTGGCTGCTCAGCCCAGCACCTGATGCCCCTTGGCCTGAGCTCAGGGTCCCCACTGCCAGCCCCTTCCTCCCATGCTGGGGGTGGAGGAGAGACTTGGGGCTGGCCAGGGACTGGGTTGGGAGAGGCAGCACCTGGTCTGCCAGAAGTGAGAGCATCAGTCCTTCAAAAAGGACAGTTATAGCCGGGCCTGGTGGCGTGTGCTTGCAGTCCCAGCTACTCTGGAGGCTGAGGCAGGAGGACTGCTCGAACCCGGGCGTGATGGCGTGTGCCTGCAGTCCCACTTGGGAAGCTGAGGCAGGAGGACTGCTCGAGCCTGGGAGTTCTGGGCTGTAGTGTGTTAGGCTGATTGGGTGTCTGCACTGAGTTCAGCATCAATATGGTGACCTCCCAGGAGCAGGGGACCACCAAGTTGCCTAAGGAGGGGTGAACCGGTCCGGGTCGGAAACGGAGCAGGTCCAAACTCCCGTGGTGATCAAAAAGGACAGTTGCAGACACGGGGAGGACTTGGTAGTCCCAGCTCCAGGCTGGATCTGAGCGTGCCTTTCCTCTGCTCTAACCCCTTCCATGGCTCCCCACTGCCCCTGCTGAAGTCCAAGCTCTCCAGTTGGCCAAGCAGCCCTCCCTGATTGGCTTCTGCCAACCTCCAGCCTCCCCTCTGGCAGCTCCCTTCTTGTCCTTTATGCTTCTGCAAAGCTGAAGTGCCAAGGACTGAGTCCCTGGACTCAGTTTCCGTAGGTGCTGAGTGCTGAGTCACCAGGAGTAGTAGCTACCAAGTCCTCCTTGGAGGTGCTGAGTGCTGAGTCCCTGGGAGGTGCTGACTGCTGAGTCCCAGATACCAACTGCACCCTGATTCTCAGGGCCTGCCCACACATGTTCTTTCTCCCAGGAATTCTGCTCCCATTTTCTCACCTTCTGCCAACCTCTTACCCTACAATGCCAAGCTCCATGCCTCCTCACCTGCCAAGTAGGCCCCTGCCCCTGCATCCACGAACGCCATGCACTGCCTGGGAGGGCTGCATGCAGGTCACTCCGTCAGTGTCTGGGGATGGACGGGCACATGGATGGGTGAACTGACAGATGACAGACTGGGCAGCTGGGTGGGCGGACGACTGGCTTCAGGGCCTCCAAGGGAAGGTTTGCTCAGAGGATGCGTAGGCTGGGCAGAGGCTGGGCACTGTGGCTCACAAGGTGGGCCTCTGTGTGCTTGGGACTGCGGTGGGCGCAGGAGGGGACCCTCCGGGGATGAGGAAACCGAAGTTCTCAAGGGCCAGATTCCCAGAGGGCTCAGGGTGCTGGCCAAGAGGCCTGACGTGACCTCAGGAGGAGATGAGGCCCAAACACCTTCCCATGCACACCTGGGGGGACGTGTGTCACGGGACCCCTGGCCAGGCCTCTCAAGAGCAGGGTGGGGTCATATCTACACAGCCGTCTCCTCTGCCTGCCCCCAACCTGGAGGCTGGACTGGGAAGAGGAAGGATGGGCAGGACCCCCAGCTCCGTCCTCACACTCCAGCCCTTGGAAGGGTCTCCTGTGGGCTACAGTATCTCTAGAAGCTTCCTCATTGGGAGCCGGGGGCTTGCCCACTGGATGCTGGCCTATGCCCACAATGGGGGTGCCAGGGGCCCCCCACCAACTCCTTGGGGCCCTGGATTACTGGGTGTGTCGCCTGCGAGGGCTGTGGTGCAGGAAGGATGGGGAGGACAGTGTGTGGTTCTGTCCACCTTCTTCCTGTGTCTGCACACCGCTCAGGTGACTCTGGGGGCTGGGGTGAGGGCACCCTGTTGCACAGATGAGGAAACTGAGGCCTGGGGCGTCTCAGTTGTGTCGGAGCCACGGCCTGGCCGGCTGTCCACCCGGAGCTGGCCTCCCTCTCTGGGTTTGCAGACGGCAAGGCTGGCTGAAGCTTCAGAGGTCCCAAGACTGAGTGTGTAGGGCCAGCCCCGGTCCCTGCCTTGGGAGCTGGGAGCCTTTGGGCCCACACACAGCTTTCTGGAGGTGCAGCCCATGGACTGGGGACATGGGGGTCCCAGACATCTCACTGTGGATAAACCTCTCACTGTGGATAAACCTCTCACTGTGGATAAACCTCTCACTGTGGATAAACCGAACAGTCTGCTTGGGTGGAAGCAGAGGTGACTTCAGGTGGTCCAGCCCCCACCTGTGAAGACCCCGAGGGCGGTGTGGAGAAGCCAGGCTCCCGTGGCTCCATAAACACAGGCCCTGGAGATGGAAGGACAGATGGACGGCCCAGTCCTGGAGGCTTGTGGCTGCGGCCCCGGGGATGGGCCGGTGGGTGTGGCTCCGTAAACACTGGCCCTGGAGATGGATGGACAGATGGACGGCAGGTCCTGGAGGCCGGTGGGCCCAGAGTTCCGCAGCAGAGTCTCAGAGCCTGAGGCCTGTCTGGCTGTGTGTGCTGGGGGGCTCCACCCGTCTGGCTGTGTGTGCTGGGGGGCTCCACCCGTCTGGCTGTGTGTGCTGGGGGGCTCCACCCATCTGGCTGTGTGTGCTCGGGGTCTCCACCCGTCTGGCTGTGTGTGCTGGGGGGCTCCACCCGTCTGGCTGTGTGTGCTGGGGGGCTCCACCCATCTGGCTGTGTGTGCTCGGGGGCTCCACCCGTCTGGCTGTGTGTGCTGGGGGGCTCCACCTGTCTGGCTGTGTGTGCTGGGGGGCTCCACCTGTCTGGCCGTTGGGGGGGGCTCCACCTGCCAGCCCTAGTGCTTCTGCCTGGTCTAAGGGAGCAGCTAAGGGCAGCCAGGGGCTGGCACGCCCCAGGTGTGCGTGTAGCTCTGCCCCGGGTGGAGGCCTCCCTGTCAGCCCACATCAGTGATGAGGGCTCCACACCCCACTCCCCGGGGTAGGCTGATTCGGCTGTTTCGAGGCGTGGGGTCATCACCCCAGGGCTGCACGATGTCTTTGGTGGGGAAGAGGTTTCTGTGCCTCATTTCTGGGGTGAAGGATGACTTCCCACCCTGACCCTTGAGAGTGATCCCCAAGGACAGTCCCTTCTCCCAGGCTTCTCTGAAAGTCCCGCCTGGTCTGGGGTCCCTGCCTCGTCCCTTCCTTCTCAGGGGTCTGGGCTCATCCTGCCTGCTTTCAGCTTTGGGCCCAGGCTGATGGGAGGGGGTCTCTAATTTCAGCGTCTGCCAGAGGAGCTGGGGTTCTGGGCAGAGGAGGGACCCTCATCCTGGGTCTGAAGCCAGGCATGTGAGGGGCCATTCCCCCACAAACCCCACTGACACACTTCCCGGGCTCCTATGGAGGCAAACCACAGAGCCAGAGTGGTGACGCCCACGTCCCCCCGGCCACCAGTCCCCTCGGGCGAGGCTGCCCTCTGCATGAGACAGAGGTGCCTCTCCCACCTGGGCAGGTGCCACGCCCTTCCCTGCATATCTGTCTGAGGATGGAGGTTTCTCCTCTGACCCAGCACGGGGGAGAAGTTTCAGTGTGGCATGCCACACCTGAGTGCAGGTATCTGTCCGTGGGCTGTTGGGAAGGCCAGGCAGGGAGTCAGAGGAAGGGCTGATTGAGGCAGGAAGAACTGCTGGTCTAGGACGGGGCAGAAGGACCAGGTGAGCCCCGTGGGCCAACTAGGGCAAGAACCTCCCCACCCAGGGAGGCTGCAGTGTGGCGCTGGGCGCTGAGATGGTGTCTGCGCAGCCCATCTCCCCGTGACCGGGGCGTCGGAGGCCTCAGAGCCCCAGGGAGGCTGCAGTGTGGCGCTGGGCGCTGAGATGGTGTCTGCGCAGCCCATCTCCCCGTGACCGGGGCGTCGGAGGCCTCAGAGCCCCAGGGAGGCTGCAGTGTGGCGCTGGGCGCTGAGATGGTGTCTGCGCAGCCCATCTCCCCGTGACCGGGGCGTCGGAGGCCTCAGAGCCCCAGGGAGGCTGCAGTGTGGCGCTGGGCGCTGAGATGGTGTCTGCGCAGCCCATCTCCCCGTGACCGGGGCGTCGGAGGCCTCAGAGCCCCAGGGAGGCTGCAGTGTGGCGCTGGGCGCTGAGATGGTGTCTGCGCAGCCCATCTCCCCGTGACCGGGGCGTCGGAGGCCTCAGAGCCCCAGGGAGGCTGCAGTGTGGCGCTGGGCGCTGAGATGGTGTCTGCGCAGCCCATCTCCCCGTGACCGGGGCGTCGGAGGCCTCAGAGCCCCAGGGAGGCTGCAGTGTGGCGCTGGGCGCTGAGATGGTGTCTGCGCAGCCCATCTCCCTGTGACCGGAGTGTCGGAGGCTTCAGAGCCCCAGGGAGGCTGCAGTGTGGCGCTGGGCGCTGAGATGGTGTCTGCGCAGCCCATCTCCCCGTGACCGGGGCGTCGGATGCCTCAGAGCAGCGCTCCCCAAACTTTTTGGCACCAGGGACCGGTTTCACAGAAGACAGTTTTTCCACAGCTGTGGGTGTGGTGGGATGGTTTTGGGATGAAACTGTCTCACCTCAGATCATCAGGCACTGGATTCTCATAAGGAGCAGCTGAGATCCCTGCATGTGCAGCTCCCAGCAGGGCTCTCGCTCCTGCTAGAGTCTGATGCCGCCGGTGATCTGACGAGAGGCGCAGCCCAGGCGGGAACGGGAACGCTCACCCCCTGCTCGCCCCTGCTCACTCACTGCTCACCCCCCTCTCACCTGCTCACCTCCCTACTCACCCCTGCTCACCCCCTGCTCACCCCCTGCTCACCTCCTGCTCTCCTCGGTTCCTGACTGGCCGAGGACTGATACTAGCTGTGGACCAATCCCCTGCCTGAGAGCCTCCCATTCTGGGGTTGGTTGGATGCATTTCCTGGCTTCTGTGGTTGAGACACTAGAGAGAATGGGGATACCTGTCCCGGAATCAGTAGCTCCTGGTGTGTGTGGGGGGGGTGGGGGCTGGAGGGCAGACCTTGACTAGGGTTACAGACTTAGCGAAACAAAATAAGAGACAGGGCCAGGCGCCTGTAATCCCAGCACATTGGGAGGCCAAGGTGGGCGGATCACCTGAGGGCGGAAGTTCGAGACCAGCCTGGCCAACATGGAGAAACCCCGTCTCTACTAAAAATACAAAATTAGCCGGGTGCAGTGGTGGGTGCCTGTCATCCCAGCTACTCGGGAGGTTGAAGCAGGAGAATCGCTTGAACCCGGGAGGCGGAGGTTGCGGTGAGCTGAGATCATACCGCTGCACTCCAGCCTGGGCAACAAGAGGAAAACTCGGTCTCAAAAAAAAAGGAAAAGAAGAAAAAAAAAAAAAGAAACAGACACCCAGTCAAGCTGAATGTCAAATAAACAACATTTTTAGTGTAGGCGTGCACCATGCAATCACTGGGGCATCTATCCTACCCTACCCTGCCCTATCTATACTACATCCTCCTGTTGTTTATCTGGAAATGAAGTGTGACTGGGTGGCCTCTGTTTTACCCGGCAGCCCTCAAGGGCCAACAGGCTCAAGCAGTCAAGTGAGACTTTCTGGAGGAGGCAGGTCTTGAGCTTGGCGAGGATGCAGCAGGGAGAGGGGAAGGACTCAGGTGCAGGGACCGGGTATGATGCAGCCAGAGATGGCATGGGGACTGCCTCAGTAATTAACAAATATCAGGCGGACGCTCTGAGGCCCTGCAAATTCCCCTCCTCCGGAAGGTTCTGGCCCCAGACTCTCCTGTCGCTGTGTCTGCTGGGATGTGCCTTGGCAGTCACCCCGCGGGAGCCCCGTGTGCTGTGCCCTGCAGGCACTCACCTCGCCTGCTGCAGGACCCTCCCTGTGTGAGGATGGCATGGTGTCCATCCGTCTGCCCAGCCCCCGGGACCTCATGTGAAATGGGGCCGCCGTGAGTGCCCTTGTCTGCACCTCCAGGGGTGGACGGGCTGGGCCAGGAGCTGGGAGCGTTCGATTTTAAACACAGTCCAACAGGTTTCCAAACCCATGCTCTGATACGCACAGCACCGGGAGTGTGCAGGGGTGCCTGTGGCTTCTCCCGCGCATCGGCGTCTCCTGGTCCTCTGACCTGCGTTTCCCTGGCTGTTCTGGCGTTCCCGTCGCCTCCCCTGTCGGCTGCTCACCATGCTCCTCTTCCGTACAATCCCGCTGGCCTCTGTGGGCTGCATCTTCCCTTTTGCATTTGCAGGAACCCTCACGTGCTTCCGTCTCCACAGTCTTGTCGGTTGTTTGCAGGAGGTCCTGGCCCTCTGGCCTGTCACCCGCCTACAGCCAACTCCTTGGGACTCTGCTGTTCTCGCTGTGGGGAAGGACGGTGTGTGACTATGTGGTCTGACGCAGGGACCCGCCAGTGAGGGGCCTCTTGCCCCTAATCACATCCTCCTATCCCTTTCTCTGCCCCCAAACCCCCAGGGCAAAGACAGCCTCCGGATCCTGGTGGAGCCCGAAGGGGACAGCTTCCCTCTGATGGAGATCGGCACCTGTGAGGTGGGTGTCCGTGGGCCCCTCCCGGGCCCCCCCGGCCCTGTCCTGCCCCTTCACCTGCACCTGGCCCGGTGCCTCCTTCCTGTAGGCCGAGGCCTCTGAGCAGTGGGACTATGTCCTCGTGGCCCATCATCGCACCCAGGGAGACCCCCGGCAAGAGCAGTTCCTGGAGGAGCTCAGGAGAAAGGGCTTCCACATCAAGGTGGGCTGGTGCCCAGCGAGGGGCACGGGGTGTGGGGCTGGTCACGGGAGCACGGAGGGCCAGGCTTGGAGGCTGTCTCCCGGGCTGGAGGACTGGGGAGAAGCAGGGGCGTGAGAAGCGAGGAGGCTCCGTGGTCTGGGCCAGGGCTGCAGAGGTAGGGAAGGTTCGGAGGTGGAATAGAGGGTCCCGTGTGCCCCCCAGCCCCAGATGATACAGGACCAGAAACGGGTCTTCTTTGGGATCCGTGCTGACAGCAGCATCTTCGACCTGTACCGCACCCTCCTCCTGGAGCCCGAGGGGCCTGCCCCCCACGCCGAGCTGGCCGCTCCGACCCCCGTCCCGGTCACCACGAGGTGAGAGGCTGCACCCAGAGCTGCGTCCAGGAGGATCCCTTGCCACCCGTGTGCTTGGTCCAGACCGGGCAGGAGACAGTGCCAGGCTCTGGGCATCGCCAAGGCGGGACAGCCGCGTGGTCTCAGGGCAGGGGCCACAGGTGTGAGACCCACTGGCTGTGTGAGCCTCAGCTTCCCCATCCCAATAAAGGATCATGGTGGTTCTCACCTCTCAGAGCGTTCTGAGGGCCCCGTGTGGCTGCCTTCGTTCCTGGGGACAGAGTCAGAGCCAGCCTTAGGGGGTGGGCGGCATTTGCAGAGGCCCAGTGGCCCCTCCTGGACCAAGGCCAGTGTCTCTTGAAGACGCCTCCTCTCCAGGTCTGATGCCCCTTCCTGGACACTGTCCCTGGCCTCCCAGGCACAGACCCAGAGGCCCGGCAGGGACAGTCTCCTCACTCCCTCAGGCCCTGCTTCTCCCCAGTCCTCCAGCCCGGGAGGGAGCCTCCAAGCCTGGCCCTCCATGCCCCCATGACCTGCCCAGCCCCGTCCAGGCCCCGCAGGGCTCAGCCAGAGCCTGCTTTGTGGACCGGCCAAGGACACTCCTGGCAGTGGTCACGAGGCAGTGGAGGGGGCAGCGGATCCGTGAACAGAGAGCTGTGGGTCTTCAGGGGTCGCGAGGGGGCATCAAAGGAGGGGAGGTGGCTTCAGGGGGCACGTGCCTGCGACGTGCCCTGGGGTGTCCAGGAGCCATGTCTCTAGGCACAGGGGGAGGCTCGGAGCCCGGCTCTGCCGTCGGACACCCGGTTGTGCTGCTTTGTGGCTGTGTGGCCTCGGGACATTCCCTTTCCTGAGCCTCAGTCTCTGCACAGACAGAGCAGCTCCCAGGGTATAAGGAGGGTGTGTGCGGATAAAGGCCGGGGTGTGCTCTGGACACAAGGGGCCCGCAGGTGGGAGGTGTGGTTGGAGGTGGGGGCTGTGGTCTGGGATTCTGGGAGGGACGGGCTGGGAGGAGAGGAAGCTCCCAGCCCAGCCTCATCCTGGACGCCGTGGGGCAGGTCAGGCCCTGGGAGCACTTTAAGGGGGGTGCGGGGGGAGCTCCTGGGTGGGTTGTGGATTCTGGGTTCCGGTCAGGGCTGGCAGGCTGGGGGCTCCGCCAGGACAGGGAGGGGCCTGGGCCTGGCCAGACCAGAGGGCAGGTCGAGACCTGGAGGCAGGGTCCACTGTGGTCACACGGGCCCACCCTGCTCTGGCTCTTGAATCTCAGAATCCGAATCGTGAACTTCGTTGTCATGAAGACCAAGACCTCGGCTGGCGGTGAGGGCAGGGCTGGGGCACCGACGGGGCGCCGCGGGCAGCCTCCTCCAGCACTTCACTCCCCCTGACTCGTGAGCCCCTGTGACCCACAGAGACCTTCGAGGATCTGGAAAAGGACGGGGTCTTCGAGGCCAAGTTCCCCCTGCACAAGGTGAGGAGTGGGCAGCCGGGAGAGGGCCTTGGGGTGGGACCCTGGGATGGGGGCTCTCATTCCCTGTCGCCCGAGCCAGGGGGAGGGACACCTGAAGAAGACGTGGGCAGGCTGGAGACACATGTTCCGCGAGCAGCCAGTTGACGAGATCAGGTAACACTGGCCAAAGAGATCACAGGAACCCCACGGACGCCCCCAGATACCCACGGGAGCCCCCACAGCCCTGCAGACTAACCCACACACACCACCCGGAAGTTGCCACCCCCTGTGGATGCCTCCACACCACCACGGCTGCCCTCACCCCTGTAGACGCCCCCACACACCACCCAGAAGATGCCCCCACACTGCCCACACCCCCACAGATGCCCCCATGCCCACAGATGTGCTCCCCATTCAGACTCACTGATGCCACCAAAGGAGAGACCCGCCTCCCCCACCCTGTCCCTCTCCCACCTCCACCACCCCTCCCACCCCCGTCCCTCCCCCACCGCCCCTCCCACCCCCGTCGCACCCCTACGCCCCCTCCCACCCCCGTCCCTCCCCCACCGCCCCCTGACAGCCACGTGCCCAGCGGAGCGGGCCTTGACCGCTGCTGCCTGCAGGAACTACTTTGGGGAAAAGGTGGCCCTGTACTTCGCCTGGCTGGGCTGGTACAACTACATGCTGGTGCCGGCCGCCCTGACAGGCCTCTTGGTCTTTCTGAGCGGATTCTCGCTGTTTGATGCCAGCCAGATCAGGTGGGCTGCAGCAGGGGCCGGGCATGGGGGTCCGGGCTGAGCCCCGCTGCCAGGAGGAGCTGGCCCCAGCCTCATCCCTGCCCCTTCAGCAAGGAGATCTGTGAGGCCCACGACATCCTCATGTGTCCCCTCGGCGACCACAGCCGCAGGTACCAGCGGCTCTCGGAAACCTGCACTTTCGCCAAGGTTTGTCACCTCTGGGTCCACCCCAGGGCCTGCGGAAGATGGGCACAGTGCGCCCACCCGGAGGTGGGGAGGCCAAGGCCTTGGAGCCCTGCAGAGCTGCTCAGTTTCCCCACAGGGCTGAGGGGGAGGCCCAGCCCCAGCCCACCCCCCCTCCCCGGCCCAACCCCCCCTCCCCGGCCCAACACCCCCCCGGCTCACCCCCCCCCGGCCCCCCCCCCCCCCCGGCTCACCCCCCCCCCCCGGCTCACCCCCTCCTCCCCGGCTCACCCCCCCCCCCCCCCCCCGGCTCACCCCCCTCCCCCGCTCACCCCCCCCCCTCCCCGGCTCACCCCCCCTCCCCGGCTCACCTGCCCCCCTCCCCAGCTCACCCGTCTCCTCTCCGGCCCACCCATCACCCCCCCAGCTCACCCACCTCTTTGACAATGACGGCACGGTGGTGTTTGCCATCTTCATGGCTCTCTGGGGTGAGTTGCTGCGGGACGCCTCTGCGGGGCCGGGGGAAGTGCCAGCCTGAGCTCCAAGGTCCACCCGGCGTAGCGCGGTGATGCCCCTCCTTGCCCCCGCCACAGCCACGGTGTTCCTGGAGATCTGGAAGCGGCAGCGTGCCCGCGTGGTCCTGCACTGGGACCTGTACACGTGGGACGAAGACCAGGTGAGGTGGAGCTGGCAGCACAGCTGAGGCGGACCTGGGCACAGGCTGGTGCCCTGCACGGCCTACATATGCCTGTCGCGTTTGAGGCGTGTGTCCTGTGTCTGTCTCCCCGCGTGTGGGGCATGTGTCCCATCTGTCCACCTCTGAGGTGTGTCCCTGTGTCCGTGTCCCCACGTGTGGGGCGTGTGTCCCGTCTGTCCACCTGTGAGGCGTGTCCCGTGTCTGTTGCCCCACGTGTGGGGCGTGTGTCCCGTCTGTCCACCTGTGAGGCGTGTCCCGTGTCTGTTGCCCCACGTGTGGGGCATGTGTCCCGTCTGTCCACCTGTGAGGCGTGTCCCCGTGTCCATCTCCCCATGTGTGGGCCGTGTGTCCCGTCTGTCCCGTGAGGCGTGTCCCTGTGTCCGTGTCCCCACGTGTGGGATGTGTGTCCCGTCTGTCCACCTGTGAGGCATGTCCTTGTGTCCTTGTCCCCACGTGTGGGGCGTGTGTCTCGTCTGTCCACCTGTGAGGCATGTCCCGTGTCTGTCTCCCCACATGTGGGGCGTGTGTCCCATCTGTCCACCTGTGAGGCGTGTCCCTGTGTCCGTGTCCCCACGTGTGGGACGTGTGTCCCGTCTGTCCACCTGTGAGGCGTGTCCCTGTGTCCGTGTCCCCACGTGTGGGACGTGTGTCCCATCTGTCCACCTGTGAGGCGTGTCCCTGTGTCCGTGTCCCCACGTGTGGGACGTGTGTCCCATCTGTCCACCTGTGAGGCGTGTCCCTGTGTCCGTGTCCCCACGTGTGGGACGTGTGTCTCGTCTGTCCACCTGTGAGGCATGTCCCGTGTCTGTCTCCCCACGTGTGGGGCGTGTGTCCCATCTGTCCACCTGTGAGGCGTGTCCCTGTGTCCGTGTCCCCACGTGTGGGACGTGTGTCCCATCTGTCCACCTGTGAGGCGTGTCCCTGTGTCCGTGTCCCCACGTGTGGGACGTGTGTCCCATCTGTCCACCTGTGAGGCGTGTCCCGTGTCTGTCTCCCCACGTGTGGGACGTGTGTCCCATCTGTCCACCTGTGAGGCGTGTCCCGTGTCTGTCTCCCCACATGTGGGGTGTGTGTCCCGTCTATCCACCTGCGAGGCATGTCCTCGTGTCCGTGTCCCCACATGTGGGGTGTGTGTCCCGTCTATCCACCTGCGAGGCATGTCCTTGTGTCCGTGTCCCCACATGTGGGGCGTGTGTCCCGTCTGTCCACCTGTGAGGCGTGTCCCGTGTCTGAGGCTTGCCTGGTGCTCTCCCCAGGAGGAAATGGCACTTCAGCTCATTAACTGCCCTGACTACAAGCTCCGGCCACACCAGCACTCCTACCTGCGCAGCACCGTCATCCTCATCCTGTCCCTGATCATGGTATTCGGGGGACACCGCGGTGGGGCTGGAGACCCGGGCTGCGCACCCGCCCTAGCCCCCACCCACCACAGCCGTCCCGCAGATCTGCCTCATGATCGGCATGGCCCACATCCTGGTGGTCTACCGCGTCCTGGCCTCTGCACTCTTCAGCAGCTCGGCCCTGCCCTTCCTGGAGGATCAGGTGACCACAGCAGTGGTGGTGACCGGAGCCCTGGTGCACTATGTGACCATCAGCATCATGACCAAGGTGGGGCCGGGAGTGGGGCAGGCGCGAGCTGGGGGGTCTGCCGTGGCCCCAGTGAGCCCATTCGGTGCCCTCCTCCGCAGATCAACAAGTACGTGGCCCTGAAGCTTTGTGACTTCGGTGAGAGGACGACCCCAGGCCCTCTTGGGGGACCTGGCGGGAGGACTCAGGGCTGGGCCTTGGAGCTGTGGTCAGAGAGCAGGGGAGGGGGCCCTTCCTGCTGCCCCAGGGCCTCTCCCATGAGCAGGGAGAGAGGTGAGGGCCCGTTCCGTTCCAGAGATGCCCAGGACCCACTCGGAGCGAGAGAGCAGGTTCACCATCCGCTTCTTCACACTGCAGTTCTTCACCCATTTCTCGTCTCTCATCTACATCGCCTTCATCCTGGGCAGGTAGGGCCGGCGCCAGGCTGCTCCAACCCAACTCACGAGGGCTTGTTCCACCGCCTTTAAAGTGGCAATATCCATTCTTTTAATTTTAAAAATAATTTCTGCTGAGAACGAGTGGAAATCCAACATAGAGACACGTGAACGAAGCCTGCAGTGAGCCCAGCTTGTAAATTCCAGGCCCTGAGGTCCATCAAGACAGTCTGGTGGCCTCCCAGGCTTCCTCATGCATTTGCAGGCACGTAACAGCACTGGCAGAAATGGCTTTGTCCTAGGAATAAGGGCACCTGCTCTTTATGCTGGAAATGCACTCAGTGTCTTCCTGGGTCTGCCTGTCCACGCACCCTCATATACATGAGAGAGATAGGGTCTCGCTGCCGCCAGGCTGGTGTCCAGTGGCACAATGTTGGCTGACTGTATGGTAGTCTTGACCTCCTGGGTCTCATGAGTAGCTGGGATTACAGGTGTGCACCACCACACCCAGCTAATTTTAATAATTTTTGTGGAAATGGGGTCTCACCGTGTTACCCAGGCTGGTCTGGAATTCCTGGGCTCAAGCGATCCTCCCGCCTCAGGCGTGGTATTAGGATTTCAGGTGTGAGCCACTGCACCTGGCCAAAAAAAGGTGCACATTGATTGTGGAGCCAGAAAGGTTCATTTCACTAATTAGGAAGGTGAGATGAGAGGGATGCTGGCTGCAACTTTACTTTTCTTTTTTTTGAGACGGATTCTCACTCTGTCACCCAGGCTGGAGTGCAGTGGCGCGATCTTGGCTCACTGCAACCTCTGTTTCCTGGGTTCAAGCGATTCTCCTGCCTCAGCCTCCCGAGTAGCTGGGACCACAGACGCCCACCACCACGCCTGGCTAATTTTTGTATTTTTTGTAGAGATGGAGTTTCACCGTGTTGGCCAGGCTGGTCTTGAGCTCCTGACCTCAGGTGACCCACCTGCCTTGGCCTCCCTAAGTGCTGGGATGACAGGTGTCAGCCACCACGCCTGGCCCTGTAGATGCTGGTTCTCGACCTCCATCCGTCTTGGGAAAGGCGTGCACCATGGCTTGCTGTGGGCCACGTATCTCCTGGCGGACCTCTCACTCTGGAAGTTCCTGGGGCTGAACCCTGGTCTCCTGTCTGCAGGCAGGAGGATGCTGTCTATGTGCTGGGGCTGGGGCTGGGGTTGGGGAGGACACTGTGGGGCCTCAGTGTCAATTGGTCCAACCCTGTGTGCTGAGTCCTTGGTTGTTGAAAACCCTAGTGAGCTTCTAGTCCTCCTGAGGGGGCTTTGTGGTCAGGTAGGAGGCCCAGGGACCTTCCAGCTGCAGCTGCATTCTCCGAATCAGTGCCCCCAAGTCACCAGGCAGCCAAGTCCTGAGGCTTCCTGGGGCTCCCGGCAGCGCTGGATTGCTTCCTGAGTATCTCCCCTGAAAGCCTGATGTCTTGAGCGGACTGCAGGCCTCTCCGGTTCCCTTCTACCTGTAAGGTGATACCTGATAGTGGTGTCAGCAGCCTGTCATTTTATTTTATTTATTTACTTTTCGAGACAGTATCTTGATCCATTGCCCCAGGCTGGAGTACAGCCTCAAACTCCTGGTTCAAGCGATCCCCCTGCCTCAGCCTCCTGAATAGCTGGGACTACAGGCATGTGCCACCATGCCTGGCTAATTTTTTATATTTTTTGTAGAGACGGGGTTTTGTCATGTTGCCCAGGCTGGTCTTGAACTCCTGGGTTCAAGCAATCCTCCTGCCTCGGCCTCCCCACGTGCTGAGATGACAGGTGTGAGCCTCCGTGCCTGCAGTCGCCAGTTTAATTGTGACTTGGGAGTGTGCGTTTACATTAACATAGATCCTGCTAAAGAGACCTCCAGAAAGGCCGTGTCAGCAACAAAGTCACCCACAGTGTGCGAAACGTTCCATCCTGAGCCAACGGGCAGTCTTTTCATTTTTTAAATGTGCCTTTAAAAAAATATTGGTGAGGGGCCGGGCACGGTGGCTCAGGCCTGTCATCCCAGTATTGTTGGAGGCCGAGGTGGGCGGATCACGAGATCAGGAGATCAAGACCATCCTGGCTAACACGGTGAAACCCTGTCTCTACCAGGGATACAAAAAATTAGGCGGGCGTGGTGGCGGGTGCCTGTAGTCCCAGCTACTGGGGAGACTGAGGCAGGAGAATGGCATGAACCTGGGAGGCGGAGCTTGCAGTGAGCTGAGATCGCACCACTGCACTCCAGCCTGGGCGACAATGTGAGACTCAGTCTCAAAAAAACCCAAAAAACCAAAAAACTATTGGTGAGGTTTAGCATCTTTCCAGATATTTATTGACCATTGTGTTTTTTTCCTACGACTGACTGACTGTTCATATTATCTAAGCATTTTTGTTATCGTAGCACCAAGGCAAAGTTTCTTTCTTTCTTTCTTTCTTTCTTTTTCTTTCTTTCTTTCTTGTCAGTTTCTTAAAATCATGGTATGTTTTAGTTTGCATCATATTTATAACATTTATTGTACAGCTCTTTGTTTTTCCTGGAGTCTCTTTTATTTTTTTTTTTTTTTTTTTTTTTTTTTGTCTGCCTTCCAATCCATCTGCTGGGATCCATCTCTGTGTATTACACAGAGTCCCTTTTCTTCCGGAAATCTTCTCGGGAGCCCTCCACTCTCCTGCCCAGTCCTGGGGTTTCTAGTTGCCTTTTTTTCTTGAATGCCTTTATCATACCCTCAATTTTATCCAGCCTCTCTACGGTGTACCATGTATTGCACAGACTCCCTTTTCTTCCAGAGACCTTCCCTGGGAGCCCTCCACTCTCCTACCCACGCCTGGCAGGTTGCTCTCTGGGTCTCTTTCACGGCTGTCTTCTTGGGACTTGTTTCTGTTACTTTCCTGGGTTAGGGCCACTATTTCCTGAATTCCCAAGCCATCTTCTTTCTTGGTTTTTGCTCTTTTTCACTAAAAAATGTATATTTGGGAGGTAAACTTTCTGAATTCTTCTATGTCTAAAAATGTCTTTATTCTACCCTCGCATGTGATTGACATGGCTGGGTATAGCAATCTAAGTTCAAAATAAATGTCCTTCTAGAACTTGAAAGGCACTGTGTTGCCTTCTAACACACAAAGCGACTGGTGAGAAGTGTGTGGAAAACCTGATTTTCATTCCTTCCTAGGCCTTCTACTTTTTTCCTTCTGGAAGCTCTAGGGCTTTCTCTTTAAACCGGGGACCAATGGCCGGGCACAGTGGCTCATGTCTGTAATCCCAGCACTTTGGGAGGCCAAGGCAGGTGGATCACGAGGTCAGGAGATTGAGACCATCTTGGCTAACATGGTGAAACCCCGTCTCTACTAAAAATACAAAAATTAGCCGGGCGAGGTGGCGGGCGCCTGTAGTCCCAGCTACTCGGGAGGCTGAGGCAGGAGAATGGCAGGAACCCGGGAGGCGGAGCTTGCAGTGAGCTGAGATCGCGCCACTGCACTCCAGCCCGGGCGACAGAGCGAGACTCTGTCTCAAAAACAAACAAACAAACAAACAAAAACTGGGGACCAATACTACTTTTTTCCTTCTGGAAGCTCTAGGACCTTCTCTTTAAACTGGGGACCAATACAGGGGTGGGTTTTTCTTTATCACTGTGCTGGGCAATCGGTGAGCCCTTCCCATTGAAATCCTGTGTCCTGTCTAGGCTCCTTAAATTTTCTTCTTTTTTAAATACTTTTTCCCTCAGGTATGGTTTTAAAAATGTTTCCTTCCGCTTTCTCTTCACGGAGCTTCTGGTCCTTGCGGGCTTGTTGACCACGCTCCTCACCTTTTTCGCCCATGCGTCCCTTCTCTGTCTCCTCCTGTAACATCTGGGGAGATTTCCTTCACTTTGCCTTTTTCTCCATCCATTGATTTCTTTGTTTTACATTTAACTATTAAAGTCTTAATTTCTTTTTTTTTTTTTTTTTTTGAGACGGAGTCTCGCTCTACCGCCCAGGCTGGAGTGCCGTGGCCGGATCTCAGCTCACTGCAAGCTCCGCCTCCCGGGTTCACGCCATTCTCCTGCCTCAGCCTCCCGAGTAGTTGGGACTACAGGCGCCTGCCACCGCGCCCGGCTAGTTTTTTGTATTTTTCAGTAGAGACGGGGTTTCACCGTGTTAGCCAGGATGGTCTCGATCTCCTGACCTCGTGATCCGCCCGTCTCGGCCTCCCAAAGTGCTGGGATTACAGGCTTGAGCCACCGCGCCCGGCCTAAAGTCTTAATTTCTAAGAGTGTTTTTTGTTCCCTATTTATTTTTTATTCACAGCATCCCATCTGTGTTTTTATTTTCTTGAGGATTTCAATTAGGTTTTCCTTCTCCCTAAGTTCTCATCTGTTCCCTGATTATCTCTTGTTTCCTAAAGGGTCCATTTTTGGTTTTTAATCATTATCCTCCTGTTACACAGGTGGTTTCCCTCTTGTGAGTAAACCTTCATGGGTATTCATTCATATTAAGGACCCAAGATCTGAATTGATTTTTCTCGATGGATGAGATGGGTCTTTATAATGGCTGGGACTACAGGCTCACGCCACCATGCCTGGCTAATTTTTGTATTTTTAGTAGAGACAGGGTTTCTTCATGTTGGCCAGTCTGGTCTTGAACTCCTGACCTCAAGTGATCTGCCTGCCTCAGTCTCCCAATGCTGGGATTTCAGGTGTGAGCCACTGGACCTGGCCCACAGTTGAACATATTGATTAATCTTGAGGAGTGGCATAATAGTAGCTACATCCATTGCACACTCACACATTCTATCATTAACTCATTTAATCTGCACAATAGCCCTATAGGGCACAGCTGATCTACAGATTAGATGACTGAGAATCAGAGAGGTTAAGAAACTATCTCTAGGACACACAGCCAGTGGGTGGTGGAACAGATAAAAACCCCAAAGTCTGGCTCTAGAGCTTAGTTCTAGGCAGTGCCTCTTTGCACAGGGGGTCTCTTGGAAAACAGAGGTGAAAATGTATCTGGTTTCCCATGTTACACTACAGCAAATTTTCTTTTTGACAATACGTTCCTTTATGGTTCTATTTTTTCATGCCACTGCCCCCACCAGCCCCCATCGCACATCTCTACAAAGAATAGAATATTAGTTGGGTGTGGTGGTGTGGGCCTGTAGTCCTAGCTACTTGGGAGGCTGAGGTGGGAGGATGACTGGAGCCTGGGAGGTGGAGGCTGTAGTGAGCCATAATCTCACCATTGCACTCCAGCCTGAGTGACAGAGATCCTGTCTCAAAACAAACAAACAAACAAACAAAAACCTTAAACGTTCAAATCCCTGACTTGTAAGGAATTTGTTTTGCTGCAAGGGGCAGAGGAGGGAAGCCTGTTTGAAATGAGGGAAGCCTGTTTGAAATGCCTTCTTCATCATACCCCAAATTCCATTCTTTGCTTATATATTGTCTTTTCATGGATTCTGACAAGTCCAGGGCTAGCCCCTTGCTGTGTTGGGTATTCTTCCTTTATGCCTTACTGTAGGGTGGGGCTAGCTGCTGTCCATCACTCTTCTTTTCTACTTTTTTAATGGTTATTTACGTATTTCATTCTTTCAGATGAATGTCAGAATCATTTTGTCAAATTACCTAAAAATTCTGTGAGACTGGCTGGGCACGGTGGCTCACGCCTGTAATCCCAGCACTTTGGGAGGCTGAAGTGGGCGGATCATGAGGTCAGGAGTTTGAGACCAACCTGGCCAGCAGGGTGAAACCTCGTCTCTACTAAACATACAGAAATTAGCCGGACGTGGTGGTGCACGCCTGTAATTCCAGCTAATCAGGAGGTTAAGGCAGGAGAATCACTTAAACCCAGGAGGCGGAGCTTGCAGTGAGCCGAGATCGCGCCATTGCCCTCCAGCCTGGGCGACAGAGCAAGAATCTGTCTCAAAAAAAAAAAAAAAAATTCTGTGGGACTATGGGACTTGGCTTAAGATCGTAGAAGTAAAATGATACATTATTTCCAAGAAAATCACCATAACAAATGACCACAGCTTAGTGGCTTCAAACAGTCAAATTATTACCTCCCAGTTCTGCAGGCCAGAAGTCCCAGATGAGTCCCACCAGCTGAAAACCAAGGGGTTAGCAGGGCTGGGCTCCTTCTGGAGGCCCCAGGGGAGAATTCGTTTTCAGCTTCTCCTTGGTGCATGGCTGCTCCTCCCCCTGCAGAGCCTGTAGTGTGGGGCTGAGTCCTTCTGACTCCCGAGTCCCTCTGGGTCCTGAGTCCTTCTGGGTCCTGAGTCCTCCTGGGTCCCGAGTCCTCCTGACTCCTGAGTCCTTCTGGGTCCTGAGTCCTTCTGGGTCCTGAGTCCTCCTGGGTCCCGAGTCCTCCTGACTCCTGAGTCCCTCTGGGTCCTGAGTCCTTCTGGATCCTGAGTCCTTCTGGGTCCTGAGTCCTCCTGACTCCTGAGTCCTTCTGGGTCCTGAGTCCTCCTGGGTCCTGAGTCCTCCTGACTCCTGAGTCCTTCTGGATCCTGAGTCCTTCTGGGTCCTGAGTCCTCCTGACTCCTGAGTCCTTCTGGGTCCTGAGTCTTCCTGGGTCCTGAGTCCTCCTGACTCCTGAGTCCTTCTGGGTCCTGAGTCCTCCTGACTCCTGAGTCCTTCTGGGTCCTGAGTCCTTCTGAGTCAGGCCAACTCCCAGCTGCTCCCTGTCCCCATGGAGGGACCCTTGTGATTACACCAGGAAAACCAGATAACCCGAGATAATCTCCCCATCTCAAAGCCAGCTGATTCAAAGCCTTAATCCCATCTGCCGTGTGAGATAAAATTCCTTTGCCAGGTAAGAACGTGGTCACAGGCTCCAAGAATGAGCACGTGGATGTCTTTGCAGCCCCTCGCTCTGACTACAAATACCTCCTGCGTTTCCTTATGGAAGAACAAGGTTCTCCACGCAAGTCTTTCATGCTCCTTAGTAGTTCTATAGTTTTCTTCATGTAGGCCCCACAGATACCTTGTGAGTTTCAGTCTCATTATGGTATAACTGGTGCTGGTGTCTGTGGGTGACCGATGCTTTCTCACGCCACATTTCCCTGCAGCTTTTCCCCACACAGACAAGCCAGTTCTGCTGGATGCTCACTTTGTATCCACTTGAGCACCCGATTGATTTATCCACCCAGCCTTTCAGTTGTTTTATTTTGATTTTCCAGGTATATAATCATGTTTTCTAAAAACAGCCATTGTTTCCTTTGCAAATGTATACTATTTATACTTTATATTTCTCTTGCTGATTTGCAAGGAATTCCAGAACCGTGTTAAATACCAGCTGTCGTGAGCTACAATAGGAATGCTTTCGGATTTCACCACTGACCACGAGCCTGACTTTTGGTTTAAGATAGTTCATGTATTTCTCATATTATGGAAAGCAAGTGATTTTAAACACAAAATAACCCAATGTGCCGTTTCCAGGGGGAGAAACTGAGGCCACCTGTAACAGACAGTGTCTGGAGCACGTGTCAGAGCCTGCGGCCTCGCCTGTATATGTGTGTGTGTGTGTGTGTGAACGTCCACGTGCAGGTACAGTTTGTCTGGCAGCCTGTGGTCTCCCCTGTGTGTGTGTGTGTGTGTGTGTGTGAACGTCCACGTGCAGGTACAGTTTGTCTGGCAGCCTGTGGTCTCCCCTGTGTGTGTGTGTGTGTGTGTGTGTGTGTGTGTGCACGTGCCCACGTGCAGGTGCGGTTCGTCTGGGAGCCTGTGGCCTCACCTGTGTGTGTGTGTGTGTGTGTGTGTGTGCGCGCGCGCCCACGTGCAGGTGCGGTTTGTCTGGGAGCCTGTGGCCTCCCCTGTGTGTGTGTGTGTGTGTGCGTGCCCACGTGCAGGTGCGGTTCGTCTGGGAGCCTGTGGCCTCACCTGTGTGTGTGTGTGTGTGTGTGTGTGTGTGTGTGTGTGCGCGCGTGCCCACGTGCAGGTGCGGTTTGTCTGGGAGCCTGTGGCCTCCCCTGTGTGTATGTGTGTGCGCGTCCACGTGTGGGTGTGGTTCGCCTGGATGTGAGCACTTGTGCCCCGCTCACCTGCAGGGCCTGCCCTGCCTGTTCTTTCCTCTCTGCTTCTGTCCTGCTGCATCCACCCTGTCCGAGGCAGGCCTGCAGTGCCCCAGACCTCCCCTTCCTCCCCAGGATCAACGGCCACCCCGGGAAGTCCACGCGCCTGGCAGGCTTGTGGAAGCTGGAAGAGGTCAGTCGCCCCCAGGCTTCAGGCCACTGCTCCCCTGACCGTCCCCCAGGACGCCTTCCTGATCCCCTCCCCCGTCTGGCCCCGCAGTCCCACGCCAGCGGCTGCATGGTGGACCTGCCCCCCTGCTCTCCCCCAGGACCCCTCCCTGACTCCTCCTCTCTGGCCCCGCAGTGCCACGCCAGCGGCTGCATGATGGACCTGTTCGTGCAGATGGCCATCATCATGGGCCTCAAGCAGACACTCAGCAACTGCGGGGAGTACCTGGTCCCGTGAGTGCCGACCCCGCCCAGCCCCGGGAGCCCCCGGCCCCTCCGCCCCTGCGCCCTCCCCGCCACGCAGCTCTCCCCGCAGGTGGGTGACCCACAAGTTCCGCTCTCTGCGGGCCTCCTTGGCCGGGCACCTGCCCCGGGACCCCGAGCTCAGGGACTGGCGGCGCAACTACCTTCTGAACTCTGTCAACGTCTTCAGCCTGTTCGACGAGTTCATGGAGATGAGTGCGTGAGCGCTGCGGGGCGGGGGTTCGCGAGACTAATGCGGGGCGGGGGTCTACGGCCATGAGCGCGGGGCGCCGGCGAGCCTGACCCCCGCCCCGCAGTGATCCAGTACGGCTTCACCACCATCTTCGTGGCCGCCTTCCCGCTGGCGCCGCTGCTCGCGCTCTTCAGCAACCTCGTGGAGATCCGCCTCGACGCCATCAAGATGGTCTGGCTGCAGCGGCGCCTGGTGCCGCGCAAGGCCAAGGACATCGGTCAGGCCCCGCGGGTGCAGGATGGGTGGGAACCGGGCGGCCTCAGGCCTGTGGGCTTCCCGCTGGCCACGCCGGCTCAGCTGGACATAATCTGTGATCTCACACCGCAGACAGCCCCCAGCCCTCCTCTGATGGCCTCGGCCTCGGATGTGGGCTGAGCCTGGGTGGGAGGGTCCCAGAGTGGGCGGGGCGGGGCGCTTTGTAGGCCCCTCCCACAAACCTTCAGGCTCTCACGGAGGGGCTTGACGTCCCCAAGCGGGACCCAGGTTCTGCCAGTGGCTGGGGCAGGAACAGAGCAGCCGGCCTGTGTCCCAAGACTGGTCACGTGGAGATGGACAGGCAGCAGGGGAGCCACAGGGGCTGGGGCGCTGGATGTGGGGAAAGGGAGAGAGGTGTTAGGGAGGCCCCCAGTCTTGGGGCCCAGGTTACAAGGTCTTACCCTGGGGTGGGAACCCACGAGGTGGAGTGGCTTGGGGGCGAAGTTCAGGAAGATGGAGGGATGAGGGTCCTGGGTCCCTCCCTGTCCACATCAGGGTGAGGGGTGCAGGAGCGCTGAGGCCATGCTCTGCCGTGGCTGGGGACTTCCTCATGAATACTGTGGCCCTAGGGCTGCAATGGGACACCATGCACAGAGACATGGCATGCCCGTCGTTGGCCGGGGGTGGGGGGCAGAACGAGCCGAGGGAGACGAGTCAGACCGCTTGTCCACTGCTCTGGTGCAGGGACCTGGCTGCAGGTGCTGGAGACCATTGGTGTGCTGGCGGTCATCGCCAACGGGTTGGTCATCGCCTTCACATCTGAGTTCATCCCCCGCGTGGTCTACAAGTACCGCTATAGCCCATGCCTGAAAGAAGCCAACTCCACCGTCGAGTAAGGCCTCACAGTGTCTGGAGACCCCAAGGAGAAACTGGCCCCACGACAGCCAAGCCCTGGGGAAACCCAGACTGTCTCTCCTGGGAATGGCTGGATCTGTCAATACCCCTGGGGCTTTAATGAGGCTGGGGCCCGGGGGTGGCCCCTGCCCTGTGCCCACTGACTGCAGGCCCTGGGCTGGAGGTCAGGGATAACTGGCCAGGACCGCAGTTGGGGGTGAAGTTCCCAGACCTGGCTGCCTCCTGAGCAGGCCCTGCCAGAACGGCTTCCTCCCGACGTGAGGTTCCGCATGTCCTCTTCTGATTTATCCAGCTCTCTGACCTGGAGGAACCACCAAACCAGACTGGGTCCCCAGGGTCAGTCCCTGGCAGGGAAAGTGGCTGGTGATGTCCAGAGTCCCCACAGCACCCCCAAGCCCCTGGATGTGAAGATGTGCTTGGCCTGGGAGCCCCATCCCACTGGAGGCAGTCTGTGGTGTGGCCCCCACCTCACTGTTTGCTCCATAACACAAGCTAGAAGCACCCTGGGGCCTGAAGGGGCCGCCCTGGAAGACACCCCACCCCACACTCTTCTCCCCTCTCCCCAGCTGCCTCAAGGGCTACGTCAACCACAGCCTGTCCGTCTTCCACACCAAGGACTTCCAGGACCCCGATAGGATTGAGGGCTCAGAAAACGTGACTCTGTGCAGGTTTGGAACTCCCCATCCCCCAAGAATGCCCTCTGAACTCCCGACCCCTGACCTCAGGTACTTCCTTACCCCAGATACAGGGACTACCGCAATCCCCCCGATTACAACTTCTCCGAGCAGTTCTGGTTCCTCCTGGCCATCCGCCTGGCCTTCGTCATCCTCTTTGAGGTGAGCCGGAACCGGGAGAGGCCTTGGAGTGGGTCTGGGCAGTTCTCTCTCCAGCCCTCCTCCCCGGCCCGGAACCCCCAAATGCCTGCTGGCGCCTGATCCTGCCGGACCTCTCCTGTGCTGCCCCTAGCATGTGGCTTTGTGCATCAAGCTCATTGCCGCCTGGTTCGTGCCCGACGTCCCTCAGTCAGTGAAGAACAAGGTTCTGGAGGTGAAGTACCAGAGGCTGCGTGAGAAGATGTGGCATGGAAGGCAGAGGCTGGGCGGGGTGGGGGCAGGCTCTCAGCCCCCGATGCCCGCCCATCCCACCCCAACCTCCATCTTCAGTGCCAGGAGCACAGACGTGTAGGGCCAGAGCCCGTCTAGAGGCCACTAGGAGCTGAGACGGTGCCACCACCAGCACCTCCTACCAGCTCACCGCTATGCGTGTTGAGGGGTGCTGTAAGAAGGCCATGCCTATGGGGGGCCACAGGAGTCCCCTGTATGTTCAGGGCATCTGGAAGCCGCCGGCCTGTTCCGCCTGCTCCGTCTTTGTGGGGGATCTCAGGCTTGGCACAGACCTGACTTGAACTCTGGGTGATTCCGGGCACCCACAGAACTGGGAGTAGGGGGCTCTTCAGGCAGCCACAAGGCAGGAAAACTGGCGCAAGTTTCCTGGGCCTCCCTCTGACTTCTAGGCGCCAGATCCGGCCATGCCCCCATCCTGGCTATTGGGGGTAGCCTGAGCCCACCTTGCTGGCCTGTTCCCTTCAGCCAGCAGTGGCTTCTGTAATAAAATTAAACCTGTCTGTCTTGCTTTCCTGGCCTGGTTGGGTCCCGGGTGGATTATATCTGCCCTCAGGGCTAGATGGGAAACTGAGACCCAGAGTGTGGAAGGTTTGGAACCAGGTGAGGGCGCCGCAGGCCACCTGTCCCTTCTCCGGTTTTCCATGGGCTTCCAAGGGAGGGGCGCCTATGGGAGTCCTCTCCTCCCTGCACCTGGGGTGTTGAGGGTAGCAAGAGAAGACATCAGGGTCACTTGGGGGTGAGGTGGGGGTCAAGACAGGCTTCCTGGAGGAAAGGGAAGAGGTAGGGGCGGGCGCGCAGAACCCTGCGGGTGGTGGACGCTCCAAAGAGTCCCCAAGGCTCTGGGGCTCCGGGGCTCTGCAGGCTGGCTGGGCTGGTTTGGCCACTGGCAGCGGCTCCCGGGCAGCGGCGCAGCCTCCAGCGCCAGCCTCAGGCGCAGAGCGGGACGCTGGGGTCCGCCCCCGCCCTGGCTGCGGGGCGGGGCCGCACCTGCTGCCGCCGCCGGGGCTGTTGCCGCTGCGCACCTGGCTCAGGTGAGCTGCCCCGCCCCCGCCCCGCGCGAGCCCAAGTCCTGGCAGCAGGTGAGTGGCGGTCGCGATCAGACCCGCGAAGGTGAGTGGAGGTCGCTGTCCTCCCAGGGCCGCTGCAGGCCTGGAATCGGGGGCCCGGGGCGCTGCTGGTCCCCGGGCGCGGTCTCTCAGGAAGTGGCTCGGGGCCGGGGAGGTTCCCGCGTCGCCCGGAAGCCCGAGCTCGCCCGCGTCCTGGCCCCTTCCAGGCCTGGGGGAAGGGAGGAAAGTGGGCGAAGAGGGCGGGGGCCGCCCTTTCCTCTCCCGGACGTGGTCAGCGGCTTTTTGGTGACCCTCGGCGCAGAACAGAGCGTGGCGAGGAGCGCCGAGGCTCGCGGGGATCCCACCTCGGTCCCCCAAGCCGGGATCCCAGCTCGAGGCTTCCTGAGGCGCCGAGGGCGGACCAAGAGTCAGGCTGGGGCCCGAGCTCGCCGGGCGCCGGGTGGAGCTTCCGCCATCCGCGCGCCTCTGCCCCGGCCGAGCGCCCCGAGCCGCACCCCCGTGCCCGCCCCCCGCGCGCGTCCCAGTCCTCCGCCCTCCGCACCTGGAGGGTGCCCAGGGCGCATGTGGGCACGAGGTAGGGGAGCGAAACGGAGCCCCTCGGCCTGATGCCCACGTTCCTGATTCAGGACCGGTGCAGGGGGCCCAGCGCGCGCGGGGAGCGGAGGGGCGGCGCGTCGGAGCTGAGCGGGAGTCACCCGCAGGCTGCTGGGTGCTGAGCACCAAACCCACCGGGCAGGGGCGGCCGCGCACCGAGGGCGCTGGCTGGGTCTGAGGGCGGGAGGAGCTGGCGCTTTCTAAGGACGTCAGGGTGCCCAGCAGAGTGCGGTGGGTAGTGCGAGGCGACCAGGGCCAGGCTTGGACCGAGATTCTGGGCGCCTCGAAAGAGCTGTGCGGGCGAGGGTCGGAGACTGTGGGTTTTTATGCTCACCCTGGACGGTGGACTTGGGGGCTCGGGGGCGGAGGACCTTAGCAGAGAGAGGGAAGGAGGGGGTGCCAAGTCACCTCAAGCCAGCCCTGAGAGATGGTGACGCCGAGACCGGTGCACAGAGCAGCCGCCCGGCCCGGGCTTCGGAGTTGGCGGCTGACCCCGGGGCCTGTGCTGGAGGCCCTGCTCCCGTTTCCTGCGGGGGTGCCCTGGGCTCTGCTGTGCCTGCTTCCTGACCTGCAGTGTGGGGAGAACCTTCTTGAGGGGCTTCCAAGGGCCCACTTCAAGGAGGGGCTGGTACCAGGCTCTGTGGGGGAAGGGATGCTGTCCGTCCAGCTCTTTACGATCCCGAGCCCAAGGTCCACCATCACCCTAGGCTGAGTGCCCGGACACAGGAGGGTCCTAGCGGGGCTGGGACTCAGGCAGGTAAGTACCTGGAGAAAGCTGCTGTGAGGCTGCCTAGCCAGGGCCAGGAGGCTGGAGGGCAGCCCCTCCATGATGAAGCCCTGCCCGCATGTGGCTGAGGGCAGGGCCAGGGGCCAAAGGAGACCCTTGTCTGATTGTGTGGGCAGCACGAGCCACCGGTCACTGGGTGCCGAGTCCCAGGTCAACCTGGGGGGTGTCAGTGTGGTGACAACAGGAGATGCCGTCTGCCCCTCACCTGCTCTGAGCCAGGATCCTCAGCCACCTGTGTTTGCTCCTTATCTGGAAAAGGGGGCGCTGCCCTCCCACCCCAGCCTGAAGGGAAGGTCCGCAAGATGCCATAGCCCCTTGCAACTGCTCACCCATGCGGGGCCTGGGAGAGGGACCGGGAGAGGGCTGACGAGCTCTGCCGGAGCCCCATTGTTGACTGAAGTTTCTGAAGGTCCCCGTTCCCTGGGTCAGAGGTCAGAGGCACACCGGAGAGCAAACCGGCTGGCCCCTTGGCTCCTGAGTGTGAGTCCTAGTGGCACCGGGGAGGCTGCACGGTCCCCCGTCCTCCTTGTGTGTGCGCAGGATGGCCCTGGCTGGGGTCTTCTGGCTGGAGGACCCCCCACCCATTACCCCCGGAACCTGCCCCTTTGAGCACCCCCCCACCCCACAACACACACACACAACACACACACACACACACACACACACACCACACACACACCACACACACACAACACAAACACACACACACACCACACACATACAACACACACACAACACACACACAACACAAACACATACACACACCACACACACATACACACAACACACACACAACACACACACACAACACACACACACAACACAAACACACAGCACACACACACAACACACACACCCCACACACAACACACACAACACACACACCACACACACAACACACACAACACACACACAACACAAACACACACAGCACACACACACAACACACACACACCCCACACACACCACACACACACAACATACACACACAACACACACACAGCACGCACACACAACACACACCCCCCACACACACAACACGCACACACAACACACACACACAAACACACACAACACACACACCCCACACACACACACAACACAAACACACAACACCACACACACAACACACACACACAACACACACATACACACACAACACAAACACACACAGCACACACAGCACACACAGCACACACACTCCCCCCACACACAACACACACCACACACACACCACACAACACACACACACACACCACACACAAGACAAACATAGCACACACACCCCCCACACACACAACACAAACACACACTACACACACACACACACACATACACACACCACACACACATACACACAACACACACACACACCACACACACACCACACACAAACACACACACACAACACACACAACACACACACACAGCACAGAGGAAAGTGCCGTGCCTGGGTGGGTTGGGGCGGGCCCCAGAGGAAGGAGCCGCTTGACTCAGAGCTACAGGAAGAGCCGGGGCAGGCGGGGTGAGAACCACCAACTGCCCGTCCTCCCGCCCGCCTAGGGAAGGGGTGGGTGCCTGGGTGGGGTTTAGGTTTAGGAGAGGATGTGACTGCAAGGCCAGGAAGCTACAGGAAAGTTCTGATTAAAATACACATAAACACAAGCCAGGTCCCCACCGCGCTTGGTGATGCACCCAGAGCAGCCTTGGTGCTGTGGACACTCACTGGGACCCAGCGGAGGCGAGAGTTTGCTCCCAAAGGCACATCAATGACCAACATTTGCCCCCCGGAGGAAAGAACGGGAACCAGGTGACTCTGTACCTTCCCTGCTGCTCTGAGTGAGCCTGTGTCAGGGCCTGGCTGAGAGGAGGCCTGCGGTGCACAGGACCCATGCATGCATGTGTGTATGTGTGTGTGAGAAAGTGCGAGAGAGCAGGAGGCTGTGAGTGTGGCATCAGCGGCCAAGGGTGGGTGTGAGGTACAGTGTGTGTGCTGTGGGGTGCCTGTGGTCCTGGGCTCTGTGACAAGTGTTGCAATGGGTGTTGTATATACTCAGAAGGTGTGTGAGGGGTCTGCAGCCTAAGCTCTGTGCAGTGGTAATGGGAGCTGTGTGTGGTAGGAAGTGTGCTGTGTGGGAGGTGCAAGCGTGCACACGGGCTGAGACTGAAGCTTAGTGCAGGTGTGCTTGGGCAGAGGGCTGTGTGTATGTGATGTGTGCAGGGGAGGGGAGGCAGAGGAGTGGGTGCAGGGGAAGGTAGGGAGGGGAGGGGGTGCAAGGAAAGGTGTGCAGGGGAGGGTGCAGGAGAAGGTAGGCAGAGGAGAGGGTGCAGGGGAAGGTAGGCAGAGGAGAGGGTGCAGGGGAAGGTAGGCAGAGGAGAGGGTGCAGGGGAAGGTGGGGAGGAGAGAAGGTGCAGGGGGAGGTAGGTAGAGGAGAGGGTGCAGGGGAGAGGGTGCAGGGGAAGGTAGGCAGAGGAGAGGGTGCAGGGGAAGGTGGGGAGGAGAGAAGGTGCAGGGGGAGGTAGGTAGAGGAGAGGGTGCAGGGGAGAGGGTGCAGGGGAAGGTAGGCAGAGGAGAGGGTGCAGGGGAAGGTGCACAGAGGACTGGGTGCAGGGAAAGGTGGGGAGGAGAGAAAGTGCAGGGGGAGGCAGGCAGAGGAGAGGGTGCAGGGGAGAGGGTGCAGGGGAAGGTGGGCAGGGGAGAGGGTGCAGGGGAGGGCACCTACTTTCTTGCTGTGCTCATATCCTGGCAGTCTGCCCTTGACTTCCAGAAGGCTCTGAGGCTGTTTTGGAGGGAGGACTTTGAGGTCTGAGCTTGGGGCAGTCATGGAGGCACTGCAGGAGATGCCGGGGGTTCTGCTGGGCTGGGGGTGTGTCCTCCCGCACTTGCTGTGAGGAGTTGGTGGCCTGGGAAGTGTGTGTTTTAAGGACCCTCAGTGGGTGGTTCCCCTGGGTCAAAGACTTTCCTTGGACTGTCCTCCACCGCAAGGGCTTCTTCAAGGACCCCCTTGCCATCCCCCATGGGAGTGCACCCCATGCCATGTTGGTTCCCGAGGAAACTGCCAAACAGCCAGACCTGGGCCTCTGACTGTGCTTCACCCATGCAGAGGGAATAGGTGGCAGGCTAAGAGGACCGTCCCTGCTACCGCCTCTGGGGCCTTAGCGGGGAGGAATCCTGAGGGAGCTGGGGTGCAGAACCTTAGGCTTGATGCCCACATCCCCACTTCCACTGTGTCCCTGCAGCAGGGAGAGGCGTAGACAGTCAGTGCCTGTTGGATAAACAGGGTGACCCTGTGGTACCCAGTGAGGAGAGGCCCTCAGGGCCCTGGGCTGCCAAGGAAGAGGCTCTGGGCTCCTCCCTGCGGCTACCTCACTGAGGAGCTTTGGGAGACTTGAGGTGTGTGTGGCTGCTGCTACGGGCTGGGAAAGGGCCCAGGACCCGGGACCTATATCCCCACTGGGCCCGGCTCACCCTCCAGCCTCACAACCGCAGGGCGAGGCTAAGCTGAGGTTCCCGAGGCGTTTCCCGAGGCGTTTCGAGGTGTCTGTGCTCATGTGCACTCCTGACTGTATCAGACGTGGTCAGAGCTGGGCACCCCCCCCCGGCTGTATCCAGACATGGCCAGAGCTGGGCACCCCCACCCGGCTGTATCCAGACATGGGTCAGAGCTGGGCACCCACCCCCTGCTGCATCCAGACGTGGTCAGAGATGGGCCCCCCATGGTATAGGGCACATCACTCACCCCTGCCCCAAGACCAGGCTGTGTCTCTGGCACTGCAGCACCCCCTGCAGTGGCAGCTCCATTGAAGGGGACAGCCAGGAGTGAGGCCAACTGCCGTCTCAGGAGACAGGGTCCCACCTGGTGTACGTCCACTGCACCCTGGGGTCGTCATGGTGGCCCCAGGGCCGGTGGAGGTGGTCCTGGACTTGATGGCTCCTCCCTGTGGCCCTGGGCTGCATGAGGTGATGCCCATTCTGGCCACATGTAAGGGGCTCAAAGAGACACCTGCTGGCCTCTGAGAACTCTGCCAGCATCCATGCGGCTGCTCAAGGTGGCATCTGGTCAGGGCCAGTGCTGTCTGTGGCCAGCAGTTACTGGTTAACTCATCCTGTTCCTGTTTAACTTGTTCCCTGGGGATGGCGCAGCCTCTGACCCATCCAGGTGCCCTGTCCAGCTGACTGCAAGGACAGAGAGGAGTCCTGCCCAGCTCTTGGATCAGTCTGCTCGGCCGAGGAGCCCGGTGGAGCCGGGGGTGACCCTGGAGCCCAGCCTGCCCCGAGGAGGCCCTGGCTCAGCACCATGCCAGGTAGGCAGGTCAGAGAGGGATGGGCTTGAGTTCCCACTCCCACCTCCTGCCCCTCAGGCTAGCTTCATGTTGTGCATCCTTCTCTTGTCCCAGGCGCTCTGCCTGGCCACATGCCGGGGGTACAAAGGCCCCTGCTCACCCCTCCCTCTGGGCCCTTGGCCCTGAAACTAGGGCGAGTGGTGAGGATGAGCCCTGTACCCTCTCCTGCCTCAGACCAGGCTCATGAGGTCAGTAAAGCCCAGGAATACTAGGAGTGGGCACTGCTGGGGCCCACAGCAGGGGTGTGGCAGATGTGAGCTGGTAGGAGACCATACCCCACTGAGAAGATGGCAGTCTCACTCCCGCTAGGGCTCATCACCCTGATGTAAAGATGAACAAGTTCAGGCCTCAGGTGGTGAGGAGGGCTTGCCTGTGGCCAGGAGCAGAGGGCCCCAAGACCCCTGAGGCAAGAATGAGGCCAGCTGCTCCAGGCTCCCAGCTCTGCCCATCCAGGTGGAAGGTGCTGGCACACTGGGCATCTGGGTCCCCAAACCCACTGGTGCCTACACTGTCTGCAGATCCCCCAGCAGAGGCAGGCCAGGCTGAGGGGCGCAGTGCCTGGCCCCTCCTCTGAGACAGGCCTCACGGTGTCACCAGGGGTGGGCAACAGGTGCATCTGGGAAATGGGGGGCTGGACTCACGTCCTGGGTGGACAAGCAGCCAGATGGGGCTTGAGTGTGGGCCTGAGGCAGCTCAACTGTGACTGGCCACTGCTCTCTGCCCCCTCAGCACAGGGTGGGTGGAACACACAAAGCCTGGCCACTACTGGGGGAAGACGTGCCAAGTGCTAAGCCTGTCCTCATGGGACTCATGGGCAGACATGGTGTGACTGCCAAGCCACACAGAGGCCTTATTTCTTCCTGCACCACGGACCACTGTGGACGTGGCAGGGCCAGGCACCCTGGCACAGCTGACCCACTGTGTCCTCTCTCTTCAGGTGTCTGTGATAAGGCCCCTGACTTCCTCTCCCCGTCTGAAGACCAGGTGCTGAGGCCTGCCTTGGGCAGCTCAGTGGCTCTGAACTGCACAGCTTGGGTAGTCTCTGGGCCCCACTGCTCCCTGCCTTCAGTCCAGTGGCTGAAAGATGGGCTTCCATTGGGAAATGGGGGCCACTACAGCCTCCACGAGTACTCCTGGTAAGAGACCTGGGTATCCAGGGTCAGAGTGACCTCTCAGACATGCCAAGGGCAGTGGTCTCCCTGACCAACGCCTGGGTCTGTAACCACCTGGCCAGACATGACATGAGCAGAGTGCCTCTGTGGACCCAGATGGAGGGTCAGTGATGTCAGGGACAGACCCTCGGGTCCGCATGGCCCCTGTAGACACACACTTTGTAACTGCCCAGGGCTATGGGTGTCAGCAAAGTCTAGGGCCTGAATGAACGCTGACCATCTGGCCAAGCCTGTGATCAGAGGACCTCCAGGCCCCAGACCCAGGACTGGGACGGCTGTTCTGAAACAAATCTGCACCCCCTCCAGGTTCAGGTCATTTCTCTTGGCTTAAGGCCCAAGAACCACCCAGGAGGCCCAATTCTGCAGCCTCCCTGGGCGAACCCAGACAGGTGGGGTTCTGGGGTGTCCACTGGTATCCACGGCCGACCCTGACCCTGGCTTGGTATCCCCAGGGACAAGGCCAACTTGTCAGAGGTGCTTGTGTCCAGCGTCCTGGGGATCAATGTGACCAGCGCTGAGGTCTACGGGGCCTTTGCCTGCTCCATCCAGAACGTCAGCTCCTCCTCCTTCACTCTTCAGAGAGCTGGTGATGGGGGTTCCCCAGGTGGAGGGTAGGAGGGGACCTAGACCTAGTGAGGCCCAGGGACCTTGAGGCTTGGGGGCTGCTGGAGGGGCAGCGGCTCAGGCAGCCCATCGGCAGGCCCTACAAGCCACGTGGCTGCGGTGCTGGCCTCCCTCCTGGTCCTGCTGACCCTGCTGCTGGCTGCCCTGCTCTATGTCAAGTGCCGTCTCAACGTGCTGCTCTGGTACCAGGACGCGTATGGGGAGGTGGAGATGAACGGTGCGTGGGGCCCGCGTGGACACGAGGAGGGGTCGCCACGGCCTCCCTGAGATTGCGCTGCTGAGCTCAGCTTTGGAGGCGTGGGGCGGGGAGGAGTTAGCCCCAGGGGGCTCTGTGCGGGCCCGGCTGGGGTTAAAGTCCGGGGCGGGTCTGCCTCTGTGCACGTGGGAGATGGTTAGGGGTGTTGGGGACCCCCAGGGCTGGAGTAACGCCTCAGGAGCCACCGGGATGACTGGCCGCCATCCGCAGACGGGAAGCTCTACGACGCCTACGTCTCCTACAGCGACTGCCCAGAGGACCGCAAGTTCGTGAACTTCATCCTGAAGCCGCAGCTGGAGCGGCGTCGGGGATACAAGCTCTTCCTGGACGACCGCGACCTCCTGCCGCGCGCTGGTATCCCGGGCCCCGCCCACCCGGAGGGCCCGCCCCACTGGGCCCTGCCCCAGAGGTCCCGCCCCCACAATCGGGCCCCGCCCCCAGAGGCCCCGCCCCACCACCATCCCACCGGAGCCCCGCCCCCACCACCGAGCTCCGCCCCATTCCCCGCCCACCCGAGCCCCGCCTCCACCACGAGCTCCGCCCCACCGATCAGGGCCCCTGCGCCCCCGCCCCTGCGCCCCCGCCCTGCACTTCCGACGCCCGCCCCTGCGCCCCCGCCCTGCACCTCCGACGCCCGCCCTCCCGCAGAGCCCTCCGCCGACCTCCTGGTGAACCTGAGCCGCTGCCGCCGCCTCATCGTGGTGCTTTCCGACGCCTTCCTGAGCCGGGCCTGGTGCAGCCACAGCTTCCGGTTGGTCCCGCGCGGGGTTGGGTGGGACCCAGCTTAGCACCCACCCCCCTGACGGTCCCGCCCCGCAGGGAGGGCCTGTGCCGGCTGCTGGAGCTCACCCGCAGACCCATCTTCATCACCTTCGAGGGCCAGAGGCGCGACCCCGCGCACCCGGCGCTCCGCCTGCTGCGCCAGCACCGCCACCTGGTGACCTTGCTGCTCTGGAGGCCCGGCTCCGTGGTGCGGAGCAGGCGTGGGGGGCCGGGGCGAGCGGCGGTTTGGAGATGGGCTGTGCCCGGGCTCCAGGCGGGGACCCCTCCGTGGGGAGCTCTGCGGCACCACGCTTTCTGAATGGGCCCTGGGGGGAGGTTCCGCTGCCTGGGACCCCGATGCGGGGAGCGGCCCTTGAGGGCCCCGGAGCCACGGAATAGCTGTTGCAGGACGTGGAACCCACGGGCAGCCGCAGGTGTGCCCTTGGGGGCCAGAACGCCAGGGGCTTCCGAGGTGTTCACACCTGCGAACCGCCCCAACCTGGCCCCCAGACTCCTTCCTCCGAGTTTTGGAAAGAACTACAGCTGGCGCTGCCGCGGAAGGTGCATTACAGGCCGGTGGAAGGAGACCCCCAGACGCAGCTCCAGGACGACAAGGACCCCATGCTGATTCTTCGAGGCCGAGTCCCGGAGGGCCGGGGCCTGGACTCAGAGGTGGACCCGGACCCTGAGGGAGACCTGGGTATGCCCGCCCAGCCCCACTCTCCGACTGGAGAAACTCAGCACGGGGCGGGGTGGGGAGAGGCACAGGGCAGAGGGCCTGGAGGGGGCCCCAGGTGGTGAGGACTGTTCCTGGCACGGAGGGCCCCTGCACCGCCTCTCTGCCCGGGAGGTGCTTGGCCCTCGGTCTACCTGGGAACTTCCTGGGCCTCACAGGCCATCACAGCAGGGGGCGAGCAGGGGCAGCCCCTGGCAGTGGGTCTAGGCCAAGGCTGTGGGTGGCCACCTCAGGCGTATGGGTCTCCCCATCCCAGGTGTCCGGGGGCCTGTCTTTGGAGAGCCATCAGCTCCACCGCACACGAGTGGGGTCTCGCTGGGGGAGGGCCGGAGCAGTGAAGTGGACGTCTCGGACCTCGGCTCGCGAAACTACAGTGCCCGCACAGACTTCTACTGCCTGGTGTCCAAGGATGATATGTAGCTCCCACCCCAGAGTGCAGGATCACAGGGACAGCGGGGGCCAGGGCTGGGGGATCACTCCTCTGCTCAGCAGGACCACACCCCCTGCCAGCAGCCCTGGGACCCTGGGGGAAAAGGCTGTGGCCTCAGGGGTGCCTCCCAGTGCCAGAAAATAAAGTCCTTTTGGATTCTGCCTGGGCCTCAGTCTCCTCCCATGCGGCAGAAGGTTTCGGTTCGGCTCCCCTCTGTGGCTCTCTCAGCCCTCCACCCCTCCCTCTCTCATCCCCACCCCACAAATCACCAAATCTGCCCTCTCTCCATCCCCCTTCCTAAGCCAGCTCAGGCATGTCCCGTGCTCACAGTAGCCTCCTTGGGCCTCCCTGCCTGGTGACGTGACTGTTCCTAGACCCCTCCCATGCAGGCAGATTCTGGACGGAGCAGGCCCCTTAGAGACCTCAAGTTCTGAGCGTCACAGAAGATTTCTGTTTTAAAAATATCCACGGTGACTTCACAAATAAATGGCCTGGCACTGGGTGAGATGGATGGAGGTGTCCGAGAGCCTACTCGCCCCCAGACCTCAGGCAGCCAGTGTGAGAACCCCTGGTCCAGGCAACTCCGGGCCCAAGGCGGGCGGAGAGGGAGTTGGGTTCTTTTACTGAATGAGTATAGCCCACGAGGCAGCCCCCCTCTTCCCACTCCGGTCACCCTCTGCTCTTGAGGCCCCCAGCTCTGCTCCATCTGTGTCTGTGGTGCACCTGCTGCCCACCCTGTCCCCTCTCGGCCCTGAGGTGTCAGCTGTCCCTCTGCTGGGCTCTCCGTGTCCTGCATCTTCTGACCTTGGGAGGCTTGTGTGTGAGCCCAGGGGGTGGGTGTCCTCAGGAGCAGGGGGGTGCCTGGGGACACCTCACATCCCAGGATCATGCTGCCAGCCACAGGGTCAGGCCAGCCATGGAAGGACACAGGGCAGTGACTGTTCATGGCCATCTTTATTCCCAGTGCTGGCTATCCCAAGATACTGCCAGGCTACGGCCAGCCCCACCTCTGCCAATGTGACTGGATCACCACCCCATACCCCAGAGCAGCCTCGAGCCCTGCCCCACCCCTGCCCTGCGGAAGCCAAGTCCCCAGCTATAAGCCCCTGCCCCTCCTGGTGGCCCAGGACTCTCAAAGGTGCACACAGGGGTCCTAGCGAGGGGCCCCTCGGTCATCAGCCTTCTCCTCCAGGCTGGGCCGCCCAGCAGCCCGGAGCTGAGTCTGTCCCTTGGACGCTGGGCCACGTCACCTTCTCCTCTTCCAGGAGGCTTCACCTATGGGCCCAGGAAGTCCTCCTTCCGATAGCCCTTCTACAGTGGAGAGAGGCCCAAGGTCAGGGTGCATGTCTGCCCATGCAGCCCTCTGCCCTCTGTCCCTCCTGCAGTGTGCGGGGTGTGGCCCGGACCCTTCCCCTCTGGGTCCCTGGTCTCCATTCTCCCATTGGCCTCTTCACTGTCTGCTCCACGTGGGTTTCCGTGACCCCCCCCCAGCATCCCATGCCCTGCACCGGGTCCCGGCTCGCTCTGGGCTCGGGAGACGTACCGCCCGGAAGTCACGGTGGAGCTTGTTGTACTGCCACAGGTTGGCCAGGAGGCTGGACGCTGCCCGGGAGGACTTCTCACTGTCGGGGCTGAGGGTGGAGGGGAGTCAGGAGGGGACACACAGCCAGGAAGCAGGGTGGGCTGGGAGGACCCCTGGCCAGGCTGCTGAATGCCTGGGTCGGCCCCTACCTGTCCCGCTTCTTCTTGATGAAGATGAGCTTTCGGAGCCCGTCAAAGTACAGCAGGTCTCGGGCGGCAATGGGGCTGGCCACCACCAGGTTGTTGAGCACAGCTATGATGTTGACCAGCACCTCGGCTGGGGGCGATTTCTCACCCACGCTGCCCGGCAGCTTCTCGATCAGGTGGCTCACCACCTTCGTGGCTGTGGGAGGCCGGGGGTCAGTCTACACCCCTACTCCCGGCCACCTGGGCACCTGGGGTCCCCTGCCTCCCTCAGGGAGCTGGACTGACTCCAGCGGCCTGAAGCCCACATGTAAAGACAAAATTGATGTGTGGGCCCAGCAGGGTGGGGACGAGGGTCTGCCTGACTCACACATCTCGTCCTTGTTCCTAGCATTCCGAGACAGGTTTCGGATGAGGCCGGTCAGTGAGCGCAGCTGGTGGTGGTCTGCGGTCCGGACACGGTCTAGCAGGGGGTTCAGGATACGCTCCTGCTCCAGGGCCAGGCGGCTCAGCACCCCCGCCCACTGTGGGGAGGGAGGGTGTGAGCCGTGACCGGAGGCCTCAGACCCTCACCTGGGGGGTCCTGCGACAACTGGGTCGCTGCATCCTCCTGCCACCCTCAGGGGGGCCTCTGCTTCCGCCTTTGCCCCCCAGTTGGGGACATCATCCGCAGCCTGGATCAGGTGCCTCCCTTCAAACCCAGGGCAGAACTTCCAGTCCTCCCAGGGCCCAAGGCCTGCCCCACTGGGAGACTGACCTCGGAGGCTCCGCGGGCCCCCTGCGTCCCCTACCTCCTCCCTTCCCTCTTTCCCCTGCCCTCCCCCGCCACAGCATGAACCCCTGGGAGCCCCTCGGGTCTGGGTTGGATGCCCCACCCTGCGGTCGCCTGCCGTGATGTTCTGCAGCGCCCCGGCGGCGGCCTCTGTCGTGTGCCGGTTGAGCTCGCAGCGCTGCAGCAGCCGGTTGTACAGCCCCACGATCTGGGGGCTCCACAGCCACTCGAGGCCCTTGGGGTCCTTGGACACCTCTGCGAAGGTGAGCGCATCGGCGGCGAGGGGCAGCTGCGCCGGAGCGGGGGGAGTCAGCGGGGCGGGGTGAACGGGGCCGGGGTGAGCCGGGCCGGGGTCAGCGGTAGGCCAGGGTCAGTGGGGCGGGGTGAGCGGGGCCGGGGTGAGCCGGGGCGGGGTGAGCCGGGCCAGGGTGAGCGGGGCTGGAGTCAGGGGGCGGGGTGAGCGGGGCAAGGTGAGCGGGGCTGGAGTGAGCAGGGCCGGGGTGAGCGGGGCGGGGTGAGCGGGGCGGGGTCAGTGGGGCCGGGGTCGCAGCACACCCCCACGCCCCGCCCAGGCTGGTGCCCACCTCGCGCAGCCTCCGGCTCTGCGGCGTGAAGCAGCCCACCACCTCTCCCGGCGGCGCCCCAGCCAGGTCCCTGCGGCCGCGACCCTCCAGCCGCTGCAGCGCGGACGGCGGCATCTCGTCGTACAGGCGGTAGGACAGGTTCCGCAGCACGCACACCGCGTTCTCCACGCTCTGCGGGCAGGGGCGCGGGTCAGGGCGGTGGCCCGGGGTGCACGGCCCCCCCCTCCCGCACCGCGCCCCTCACCTTGTCCTCGCATTTGCCCACGTCCAGAGCGTGGTTGATGTAGGTGACCAGGGCGTCCACCAGCCCGTGGCACTCCCGCATCTTCTGGCGAGTGGCCTGAGAGGCTGAGCTGAGGTTCCTGGGGACCGAGGCGGATCAGAGCCACCCAGGGACCCCCCATCCCAGGCCCCGTCCCATCCCATCCTGGGCCCTTGCACGCCCATCCCCCAGTGCGGGGCGTGCTGTGTGTGGGGCTGTGAACGCCAGGCCAGGCGGAGTCCCTACAATGAACCTGCCCGCAGTCCCCACCCCACTGCCTCACTGCCCGAGGCTGGCGCACCTGAGGAAGCCGGTGGCATTGTAGAAAATCTCCGCCTCCGAGGCGTTCTGCTGGATGAGGGGGGGACCCCCAGCCCCCGACAGGGGGCTCAACACCAGGTCAGTGAGCTGCTCCAGCGTGTCTCTGGCCAGGCGGTCCTTCAGGTGGTCACTGGATGAGAGGTTCCACAGGATCCCTGGACCACGGGGGAGGCTGCTCTCAGAGTCTGCCCTCCAACCCCCTCCACTTTTCTGGGCATGGAGTGAGGAGGTCCTGCCTCTCCCCAGGGGCTGGCCTGGTGTTCTGTGCCTCCCCCACAAGCCCTGCTGGGGAGACCCTGGGGTGGCATTTGGGGTGATAGAGCTGGGACCAAGCAAAAGGGGACAAAATGTGGGGTGTGGTGAGCAGGCTTGGTGCGGGAGGTGGCTCCAAGGAGACAAAGCCACAGGACAGAGTGGCCAGGGGTCCAGGAAAGAGGCGGGCAGGGGAGGCCCAAGTAGAAGCATGGCCAGCAAAAGGGACAAAGGGACAGAAGGGAACCAAATGGGGTGGAGGGATCAGAACAGAGGAGAGAGGACAGGCAGAGGAGGGACAGGAGGAGGGGGACAGGCAGAAAAGGGGGACAGGTGGAGGAGGGGGAACAGGTGGGAGGATAGGCGGAGGGGGCAGGTGGAGGAGGGGGACCAGGTTGGGGGGACACAGAGGGAGAACAGGAGGAGTAGGGGACAGGCAGAGGGGGTAGGTGGAGGAGGAAGGACATGGGGGGAGCAGGGGACAGGGGGGTGGAGGGGGGAAGGGGGGGGGTGGAGGGGGGAAGGCAGGGGGGACAGGTGGAGGGGGGGGGCAGGGGGAGGGGGGAAGGCAGAGGGGGGACAGGTGGAGGGGGGGCAGGTGGAGGGGGGCAGGTGGAGGAGGGGGTAGATGGAGGACAGGTGGAGGGGGGACAGGTGGAGGAGGGGTAGATGGAGGAAGGGCAGGTGGAGGAGGGGGTAGATGGAGGAAGGACAGGTGGAGGAGGGGGTAGATGGAGGACAGGTGGAGGGGGACAGGTGGAGGAGGGGGTAAATGGGGGACAGGTGGAGGGGGCGGGGAGAGGGGGGAAGGCAGAGGGGGGGCAGGTGGAGGAAGGACAGGTGGAGGAAGGACAGGTGGAGGAAGGGCAGGTGGAGGAAGGGCAGGTGGAGGAAGGGCAGGTGGAGGAGGGGTAGATGGAGGAAGGACAGGTGGAGGAGGGGGTAGATGGAGGACAGGTGGAGGGGGGCAGGTGGAGGAGGGGGGTAGATGGAGGACAGGTGGAGGGGGGCAGGTGGAGGAGGGGGTAGATGGAGGAAGGACAGGTGGAGGAGGAGGAGGGGGGACAGGTGGAGGAGGGGAACAGGTGGAGGGGGGAAGGCAGAGGGGGGGTAGATGGAGGAAGGACAGGTGGAGGAGGGGGTAGATGGAGGACAGGTAGATGGAGGACAGATGGAGGGGGGTAGGTGGAGGAAGGACAGGTGGAGGAGGGGACAGGCAGCACCTGTGACGTTTTTTCGAAGCTCATCGTCCTGCTCCCGCAGTGTCCGCAGCAGCTCAAAGATGCCGTTCTCCTCCACCAGGGCCAGCTTGTTGTCAGCATTGTCGTAGATGAGGTTGCGCATGGCACCCGTGGCGTGGCGCTGCACTTCCTGGTTGGCGTGGTTGAAGAGCTTCACCAGCCTAGGCACGGCCTGAAGGCTGCGGGCCTGCGGGCGGAGGCATATGGGGGCGCACAGATGCATGTGGATGGATGCAGACTATGCACGTGTGTGCAGATGTGTCCAGGTGCGTAGATGTAGATATGGAGGGGATGCAGGTGTCTACAGGTGTACGGAGGTGATGCAGGTGTATACAGGTGTATGGAGGTGATGCAGGAGTATACGGGTGTATGGAGGTGATGCAGGTGTATACGGGTGTATGCAGGGGGCGCAGGTGTCTACGGGTGTACGGAGGGGACGCAGGTGTATGCGGGTGTATGGAGGGGACGCAGGTGTATGCGGGTGTATGGAGGGGACGCAGGTGTATGCGGGTGTATGGAGGGGACGCAGGTGTCTGCGGGTGTATGGAGGTGACGCAGGTGTCTGCGGGTGTATGGAGGTGACGCAGGTGTCTGCGGGTGTATGGAGGTGACGCAGGTGTCTGCGGGTGTATGGAGGTGACGCAGGTGTCTGCGGGTGTATGGAGGTGACGCAGGTGTATGCGGGTGTATGGAGGTGACTCAGGTGTATGCGGGTGTATGGAGGTGACACGGGTGTATGCGGGTGTATGGAGGTGATGCGGGTGTATGGAGGTGATGCAGGTGTATGCGGGTATATGGAGGTGACGCAGGTGTATGCGGGTGTATGGAGGTGACGCAGGTGTATACGGGTCTATGCAGGTGTATACGGGTGTATGGAGGTGACGCAGGTGTATGCGGGTGTATGGAGGTGACACAGGTGTATGCGGGTGTATGGAGGTGACGCAGGTGTATGCGGGTGTATGGAGGTGATGCAGGTGTATGCGGGTGTATGGAGGTGGTGTATGCGGGTGTATGGAGGTGATGCAGGTGTATGCGGGTGTATGGAGGTGGTGTATGCGGGTGTATGGAGGTGATGCAGGTGTATGCGGGTGTATGGAGGTGACGCAGGTGTATGTGGGTGTATGGAGGTGATGCAGGTGTATGCGGGTGTATGGAGGTGGTGTATGCGGGTGTATGGAGGTGATGCAGGTGTATGCGGGTGTATGGAGGTGACGCAGGTGTATGTGGGTGTATGGAGGTGATGCAGGTGTATGCGGGTGTATGGAGGTGACGCAGGTGTATGTGGGTGTATGGAGGTGATGCAGGTGTATGCGGGTGTATGGAGGTGGTGTATGCAGGTGTATGGAGGTGATGCAGGTGTATGCGGGTGTATGGAGGTGGTGTATGCGGGTGTATGGAGCTGATGCAGGTGTATGCGGGTGTATGGAGGTGACGCAGGTGTATGTGGGTGTATGGAGGTGATGCAGGTGTATGCGGGTGTATGGAGGTGACGCAGGTGTATGTGGGTGTATGGAGGTGATGCAGGTGTATGCGAGTGTATGGAGGTGGTGTATGTGGGTGTATGGAGGTGACACAGGTGTATGCGGGTGTATGGAGGTGACGCAGGTGTATGCGGGTGTATGGAGGTGACGCGGGTGTATGCGGGTGTATGGAGGTGACGCAGGTGTATGCGGGTGTATGGAGGTGACGCAGGTGTATGTGGGTGTATGGAGGTGATGCAGGTGTATGCGGGTGTATGGAGGTGACGCAGGTGTATGCGGGTGTATGGAGGTGATGCAGGTGTATGCGGGTGTATGGAGGTGGTGTATGCGGGCGTACAGAGGTAACGCAAGTGTATGCAGATGTATGCAGGTGATGCACGTGTATCCAAACTGGACCCTACTGCTCTTCCTCTGCTGAGGGGACTCTGGACACAGTGGGGTCTGCCTGGTCAGCTTGGGGACCATGAGGGGTGGTCAGTGAGCAGAGGTCAGTGGGAGGTGGTGGGGCCCTGAGGGAGGTCACCAGGGGCAGTGAGTGGGTGGTCGGGTGGTCACCTGCTTCTTGGCCGCTGCATCACTGTAGCACTTGTGCTGGATGTAGGCCGCTCCCAGCACCTGCAGGTTGGGGTCTGAAGCCATGAGGTACTTGACTGCTGAGGGCAGGTCAATGTCATCAAAACTGCGGAGCCAGGGGTCAAGGGTCAGGCTAACTTTGGGTTCAGGCTGGGCCTGTGGCAGAAGCCCCCTCCCTGTGCCAGGCCCAGACACTCACCCGCTGCTGAGTCTCTGCAGGGTTCGGTGGCCACAGTAGCTGTTGAACCCACGCACGTCCGGCAGGTGGCCCGAGTCAGCCAGGCTGAGGCTGCGCACAGATGGCGCTCGGGCCACAGGCTCCAGGATGGCCCCCGGTGCTGCCCCACCTACCCCGCGGCTCCGGTGGCTGCTCTGGAATCGCTGCAGGGTCCGCATGGCAGGGGCACGGATGGTCCGGCTCGGGGAAACCTCGGCGGCCTCGGGCCAGTCCAGCCCCCCTGCCCGGCTCGAGCTGGAGCTGGCCTGGCGCTCGTAGGCAAAGCCCCTGTAGGTGGAGGTGGCCGCAGGCTCCAGCTGCTCAGACACCAGGCTGTAGCGGTCGTCCAGGCCCCCGGACCCCAGCCGCAGCGAGCGCAGGGACAGTGTGTCATAGTCGGCCCGGCTGCCAACCCCACTGTGCTCGTGGAAGGACACAGGCCTGGCGGGCATGGGAGGGGTGGGCTGAGCACCCCCGTACCCAGCGGCCCCAAAGGCGCTGCCCCCGTTGTGGGCAGAACTCAGCCTCCGACTGCAGCTCAGGTCTACGGCGGAGCGGGAGGACCAGGAGGCTGGGCTGCAGGCTGGCTTGGCGACGGGCCGGAAGCCCTGTGGGTCGAGAGGGGGCAGTGAGGACGTGCCTGGGCTCACCTGCGTCCAGCCCTGCCGCAGAGCCTCCCCCTCTCCGAGCTGCAGAGCTCAGATTGTCCCCCTCGGGCTGGGCCCGTTGCTCACCGAGGTCTTGTCCCCACTCAGGCCCTGAGAGCGAGAGCTGAAGCCAGACTGCAGGGTGTGGTACTGCCCCCAGGATGTGCCTGTGGAGAGGGACAGTGGTAGCCCAGCTCTGCCACACAGCAAAGCCCCGGCCTCCTGCCTCCTCCCCACTCCATCGCTATTCGCAACCCCAGGAGCAGCCTCCAATCCAGGGCAGGGAGGCCAGGGGCTTCGGGGCCAGGACCTCCCCATTCCTGCCATGGCCTGGTCTCCTCACATGTCAGCCCTGGTGGTCCACCTTCCACAGCCCACCCCCCAGCTGTGCCTCCTCTGCCCAAGAAGGCAGATGCGCTCACCCACTGACCTCCTGGTCGCCTGGAGGAATGTGCCAGGGACTCTGACATCAGTTCTCCAATCGCTGCCATGGTACAGCGCCCAGCCTCCTCCTCCAGGAAGCCAAGCTGGCCTGCCCCAACTCACACTCCTTTTGAGCCCCTCCTGTGCCCAAATCTCATCTGTGCCCAGTCACAGGAGAGTGACACCGTCTCCCTGGACCAGTATGCCCTGTTGCAGTGCTCTCTCCCACCCGGCAGAGCCCGAGGCAGGGGCCACACCCACCCCGTCCAGCCACACACACGCCAAGGGCAGCTGCGTCAGCCCGACTCCACAGTGAGTGGACAGACAGGCGGGTGGACAGAGGGTGGAGGGCGGAGGGTGGATGGAGAGACAGGCAGGAGGAGGATGGGAGGGCTGCTGTGACTGTTGGAAGGATGGACAGAGTGGTGGACGGAGGGGTGGGAGAGCCGGCGACAATGGTGGGTCCCGCAGGTGGATGGTGAGTGGGGAGAGGGATGGACTCGTGGGTGGGTGCAGAGAGGACGGGCTGATGGCGGGGGCATGAGAAGGCCCAGCAGAGCGACCACTGGCTGAGGGGCTCAGTGTGGGGTACAGGGAAGGGGGCCATGGCCCTCCCACAACTCTGCCCAGAGCTGGATGCTCTGTTGGGGACACCCCCACAGCAGGGGCCCCAGACTCACCCTGGTTAATGGGGCTTCTGGGCCGGGGCTATTAACTCTCTGACGCTGGTGAGGCCCAGCCCGGAGTAGGGGCACGCCCCAGCCTGGGGACCTCACCCCCACCCCCCAATTATAATCCACCCCCCTCTAATTGGCAGGGTAGCCAGGGTGGTAATTAACCCTTCCCTCACCGTCCTCCACCCCATGACCCCTGGGCACCCAACTTGGTCACCAGCAAGGCTGAGGCCCCTGGAGGGAGGACCCCACAGTCCAGGCCGCCGGGCCGGCCCTTCCGCTGGGTGACCTTCACTTCCCCCTGGCCAGTAGCTGGAGACCAGTCCTGGGGGTCCCCTCTAAACACCACGATGAACTGGCACCTGGGTCCCTGGCATTCTGGGAGGTTCCTCTTACTGTCTGACCTTAATCCCTGTTGCTGTAGCTGGCGAAGGAGGAAATGACGTTCTAGAACCACTGCCCTCAACCACAGCATCTGTGTGCTCCTGTCACTCACACTCACACGCATGCACACGCACTCGCGTGAGTGGGGCCAGGATTCCGCCACAGGTGGGTCTGGCTGGCACTGAGGGGTGCTCCTCCACCTGCTGTTCCCACAGAGAAATCTGGGTCACTCCAGCGGGGCCCTCCCCTCTAATTCCTCAGGGAGCCCCTGGTCCAGACAGGCCTGGCTTTCCTCCAGGACTTCCCAGCCCCCCCACACCTCTCCCCGCTTTCCTGTTCTGCTCATTCCCATGAGGTGTGGGAGAAGCGTGGGTGTCTGGGTGTCCCTGAGACCGTGCATGAGCCTGTGCTTCTGGGGCAGTCGCGTGCGTGTTCCGGGTTTGCCGATTGAGGGGCCTGGCCCGCCTGCCGTGTGCCAGCCTTCCCTGTCATCCCCCACGGGGGAGGCTCTAGGCTGAGGACACAGTTGGGGCCTGGCCAGGCTCTGTCCCTGGAGGACCCGGGGGTCCCTGCTTGGATGGGGAGCCCCACCCATGGCTTCTCCCCACGCCCGTTGGGGCGGGGTGCGTGACTCAGTGTGAGGCCTGGTGAGTCAGGAGCCAGCCTCACTGCGGCCTCTGCCCTCGCCCTACCACCTCCGCCCGCAGACACCTCTCTCCGCCACCATCGTCCCCGCCGCGGTCCCCTCTGCCTGGCACCTGCCTTGTGCCTTGGCCTACCTCTGGCAGTCTCCGCCTCAGGCTTGGGCTCAGCGGCCCCGTTGTGCCGCGGCTGCTGTCCCAGCTGCAAGAGGCGGGCGCGGACCTGCTCCTGGACGCGGGCTGCCCGCAGCCGCTCGGCCTCCGGCCCCTCGGCGCCCCGGCGGTCCAGCTGCAGGTCAGAGGGCAGCGCCAGGGAGCACACACCGGCCTCGGGCTGCAGGGCCGACAGCAGGAAGTTACCATCCTGCATGGCGGCAGGTCCACCGGGCCTAGGCCTGGCGGCCGCCTCCAAACTCAACTATCTTCACGTCCTGTCCCTCCAGGCCCTCTCCCTGAAGTCCCCGCCCCGCCAGCCTCACCCAGGGCCGCCTGGAGACAGACGCCTGCCCAGCCCTGAGCACAGCTGGGGGCGGGGACACCTGGCCAGGTGGGAGGGAGGGGCCACCGCCTGCTTAAGGTGGAATTTGGGCGGAAGAACAGGCCCTGCATGGCCCCAGGTCCCAGCCTGGCCTCCCGCCTCCTTTTCTCCCATCCCACGACAGGGCCACGGGGGCCCTGGGTCCTTCTTGTTCTCAGCCTGTAAAGGCCGGACCGAGCCCTCTGTTGTGGGGCTGGGACAGAGGGGCCCTCTGTGTCCCGAGTGTCAGGGAAGGGCAGAGGTCCTGAGGGGGCCTATGTCCTGCCACCCCCAGCATGAAGGGGAGGGTGTCCCACCCCCTGGGGGGTCTAGGGCCCTAGGTAGCTCCAAGGACCAGACAGCCTCCACGGTAGCCCAGCCTTGCTGGTGAGGCGGGGATGAGGCCCAGGAAGGGGTTGGCAGGAGACACTGTGGGGGGCCAGGGGTCAGTGCCGGGGTCAGGACACAGGATGGAGGGACGGAGCTTTAGGGTCCAACCGGACTCCATGGAGGCCCTGGTGCTTGGAACCCAGAGAGCCCCCTCCCCACAGGAAGCATGTGGATGGACCGGCCCTCCCCCGAGGCCTGCCGACCCTGGAACTCACCCTCAGGACCCCCTCACCCCCCACAGAGGCCTCCAAAGGGCTGACTTGACCCTCTCTGGCTTCTGGGACCCTGGCACCACTGCTCCTGCCCCCCAGGCCCTCGGGTGGGAGGCCGTTCCCAGCACATGAGTCAGGGTGCAGGGGGCGGGGCTGCCCCAGGGGGTTGACTCAGAGGGGCCTGCACTCCTGTCAGCGCATGCCAGGTTGGGGCAGGAGCGGTGTGCGCTGAAGAACCAGGGGGTCTGGGAGAGCAGTGGCCGGGATGGAGAGGGAGTGAGGGTGGGGGTGGGGTGGCGGGGGAGGCCCAGACCAAGCAGGGCTTGTGCCCAGAAGGTCTCCTTCGAGCACCACAGCCAGTGGAGCCAGCAGGCAGGTTCTGAGGCCTCTGGCCTCCGGGACAGGCCCCTGGTAGATGGGGGGGTGGGGATAAGCCTAGGAGGGCTGGGGGTGGGAGCTGAACATCTTGACAACCCCTGGGCTTCTCTTACGAGCTCATCTGACAGCCTCTGCCTCTCTCTGGACCCTGGACCCGGGCTCTGGGCTCTCCTCTCGGGCATACCCTTCCCCTCAGTGAGGGTGGATCCAGGGTTAGGAGGCAGCATTAAGGGTGAGGTCAGTGCTGAGGGGAAGGAAGCTAGAGGTGGGAGTCGGAAATCAGCGTTGGGGGCTAAAGGGGGAGGGGAGGGCCCACTGAAAGGACAGGCGAGGCCTGGGCTGGGCCACCAGGTGGGGTCGGGGTGGTGGGGCAGGGGTGGGAGACCTACCCTGCCCGTGGTCCGGATCCCGCCAGCCTCCCAGCTCATTCCAGAGGCCACTGCTGACAGCTGAGGTGTCCCGGGCTCCATCCCTGGCCTGGCGCGTGCGGGGCAGCCTCTGCGGTGGGACAGGACTGTGGGGGCCCCGGAGGGCGGGGTGGGAACGCCCAGCTCATCAGACTGGCTGATTCCCTGGGAGACGGGTTTCGTGTGGAAAAATCCTGGGAGACAAGTTTGTGCGGCACAGAGCGGGCCTGGAGGTATGTGCCTGGCATGGACTGGGCCCCGCCCTGCATCCAGGTCCACCCCAGGCCCACCTGGGGCCCTGCAGAGGCCAGGCGGGGCCGCGTGGCAGGGGAAGCCAGCCTGGAGGGCCTCTGCCGACCTTCCCTCCTCCCCTTGGCAGGGAGGGCTGCGGGTGTCCCCCCAGAGCTGCGGCGCCTCCCGGAGGATGCATGGTCCCTGCCAGGCACAGTTTTGGCAAAGCCAGGAATCTGGGGTGCACCTTCCCTCACCGCAGTCAGGCCAGAGGGATGGCGATGACTGCTAGACCACCGCTGCAGCTTCCAGCCCCAGGCTCAGAGGAGTCTTATCTGAGCCCTGTGACCAGCCCCGAGTGTCTCGCTCTCCCTGGAACCAGTTCCTGGCACAGGAGCCCTGGACGAGGGCTTGGTGGTGGGCTTCCTGGAGGAGGCGGTGGGCTTCCTGGAGGAGGCGGTTGTCTGTGGGGCCTGGAATCTGCATGTAGCCTCAGGTCGCTCTGGGTGCACAATCAGGTTGAGAACCCGGAACGTGAGGGCCTCGAAGGGTGAGTGAGCACTGCTCTTGGATCCCAGGTGGCAGGTGGCCTGTCAATCACCTCCCAAGAGGAGGTGGGAGAGGGCGCAGGAGGGCTTCGGGGTGCGGTGGGCTCAGCGTGGGGGGCATGGGAGGCACTCACGGAGAAGGTGGGCTGGGCCCAGGTCGGGGGTAGAGCTGCCAGGTGCATGCCTGGAGTTGTGGGAGGGCACATACTCAAGTCTACAGGGCAGAGCCTGCCTGGGTGGAGGGGGATGGGGTGGGAGCCTTAAGGAGCAGAAGGGGGAGGATCTGGGGAGAAAGGTGTGAGGACGTTAGAAGCAAAATAATAGTCAAAACCGAATTCAGGAGTGTGCTGGTGCACAGAGAGGCTTGGGAGGCTGCCTCAGGTCCCACCGCCTGCAGCGGCGGGGTGGGGAGTGCATTGGGGGGCCCTTGGTGGTTGATGGACCCAGTGTGGGGGCACAGTTCACCCAGAGGCAAGCGTCCTGGTGCTTCCTGTTGGCGCCCACGCTTTGCAAACCTTCTGACCTGGGCTCCAGCCAAGTCCAGCCCAGGGCCCAGCCCCTCCACGGAGCCTACCCTGCTGCCTATGGGCACCACCCCTCACCCTATGGAGTGTGGCCCCTGCCCCTGCCCCGGGCCTGTGGGTGGGCAGCTCTGAGGTCTCTGGCCTTGGTCCTTGGCATGGAAGGCAGCTGAGGGGTACGGCCCCAGTAGGCTCTTGGGGGGACACCTTTCGTCTGCACACACCCCATCCGCTGCCGCCCTGTTGGTCAGTCTGTCCATCCGTCCATCCACTCGTTCATCAGATGAGTCCTGGGCTCTTCCTTTGCCCCCGGCGCTGCTCTGGGGAAGGGCGCATATGTCCGAGACGGGTGGGGCATCTCCCGGGGGCTCTCCTGGAGTCTGGCCTCAGGAGGGTGTAGGGACCCATTAAATTAGTCCCAAGTGTCCCTCACCAAATTGCAGCTACTAACAGGTGGCGGCAGCTCCTCTGCTGCTTTTCTGTTATAAACAGGTGGAGCTGTGGGGCCACGTCCTCCTCAAACAAGGGGGAGGAAGGAAGTCCCAGGAACTGGGGGCCTGGCCTAAGAAGGAAAGGCCTGGCTTTTGAAAGGAAAAAACATTAAACCCTCCATAGAAAAGCTCCCCGTATTCACAAGACTATATTGATTCCTGACATGGTGGAGGAAGGAGGCCTGAGATGCCACTCACAGTTGTGCCAAGAGATGGGGAGTGGGGCCCAGATTGGAGAGGAGAACTGAAAGGCCTGCTCTGGAGTCCAGGAGGTGGTCCATCCTCCTCCAGAATCCCTGGGGCTCCTGAATCCCCCAGAATCCCTGGGGCTCCTGAATGGCAGTGGTGGTCTGGACAACTGGAGCTGGGGAGAGGAGCCTGGGAACCCATCAGTCCTGCTGTACCATTTGAGAGACCGGCCCTAGGTCTGGCAACCCATGTCTCCAGGGACAGTCTGTCCTCCAGTGGTCCCCAAGGCAAACTGGACAGGGCCAAGGTGGCCTCCCTGCACTGTCTGGAAACCCTCCTGAAGGGCCCTCCTCCCTGCACGGTCTGGAAACCCTCCTGAAGGGCCCTGGCCCAACACCTTTGCAGCAGTCACAGGTGTATCCAGGGATTCTGGGGTCCATGAGCCCACACGGTGGCTATTAGACCCTCTGCGTTCCCTTTCTTTCCTGGACTTCCTCCCGGTCCCCACTGCAAAAAACCGAGGTTGCCCCTCCCAGGATGCCCCCAAAGTACCATCTGGTCCCACAGCCCATTCCCACTGTTGCTTCCCTATTATATGTCCCCTGACATCAGGGGCTGCCTGTGCAATAAACTCATCCCCTTATCCCCTAGGACCAGCTGTTCATTGACTGAATCAGGAGACAGAGAGCCACCCTTCACCAAGGCCGCTGCCATCCCCTGGGAAGGCAGTGGGGCCAATCCCTGCTCTACCACGGACAGCCCGGTGCAATCGAGAGGCCCAGTTCCTTTCCCTCGCGAGCCCTCCAGCCTGGTGCAATCGAGAGGCCCAGCCCCAGTCCCTGACAAGCCCTCCAGTATCACATCTGAAAGTGTTTCATCCTCCATTTTCCCATTTTATCACTGGGGTCTCATTTAGGGTCCTCCAATGGTACTGCTATTTTTCCAATTGGATAAAGCGTTTCCTCTTCCCTGGCCCTAGATAAGATATACGGCTCATCCCCCAAATTCTCTGCCAGTTGCGGGGTGGCCTGCTTTTCAGAAGTGGTCAGGGTTTGATTCAGAAGCAACATGACATCCTTCCAGGAGAGCTCAAATACTTGGGTTAGGTTCTGGAAAGCCTCTATTTATCTGTCAGGGCCATCTAAAAACTTGCCAAGATCTCCCTTAATTTGACTGGGAACTGCCTAAAATGAGGATTTCTAGGCTGGGGAAAGATTGAGAGAGAACCTGGATAGGGAGGAGGGAAGGGTTTGATTCCTCCACTGGAGGTGCCTCTGGGGTTTGCTTCTCTATTTCCCTGGGATTGCCTCTTGCAGCCTCTCCTGAGACAGCCACTACGAGGGCTGGATCAATCCTACAACAGAGGTAAAGGTCCAAGTTACCCTGCAAAGCAAAGAAAGCCTGCACACACGAGTCCTCAGACCACCGGCCCTCACGTTTACAGAAAAGCTTCCTCCCGAGACTATGCTTCTCTTCTGGGTCTCACGTTTACAGAAAAGCTTCCTCCCGAGACTATGCTTCTCTTCTGGGTCTCACGTTTACAGAAAAGCTTCCTCCCGAGACTATGCTTCTCTTCTGGGTCTCACGTTTACAGAAAAGCTTCCTTCCTGAGAGCATGCTTCTCTTCTGGGTCTCAAGGTGTTTGGCACCAAGTTGGCGACCAAGGAAATAACAAGAACATTTTTGCCACAAATTTATATACAGATACCAAGGCACACTTAGCTTCATCTGTGCTATTCTTAACCTTCCATTTTACAGTTTTGATGACTCAGCCAAATGCTCATTCTACCCAGTAATATTTCTGGTTTGCAACAACATCCTTAACATTTAACATCATACATAAAGAAGAGATAGGAACCATGACAGTCACAAAAGAAAGAAAGAAAAGAACGATAGGAAAGAGTGGAGGTCCTCGTGCCAACACCCTCATGGGAGGCCTGGGACTGGAGTCAGTCCAGGGGCCTTTGGATAACACCAAGGGGTAACCTCAGCCAGATACCCCCAGTTGCCCTAGGACCTCCTTCTGGTCCCACGTGACAGCTAGACTTCCATGAAGGAAAACTGGGTTGGAACAGAGCCAACATTCCCAACACCTGAGGGTGATGGGCGCTTGACAGTGTCCTCCCCAGCAAGCCTGGCCCCCATGTGTTGAGTCTGGCACTTGGAGACTAGTCGTCACATTTAACTGATTGACTGAGGCCTGGTATTTTTCTTTCATTTTAGCTGTTGTGGAGTTTAGGAACCACAAAGAAAGGACAGAAAGAGAAGATCCACTTTTGCTCACCCTTCCACAGATCCCAGATGAGCCCCCAAAAATGTTATGGGATATTTGGGGTGTTGCTATTCTGACCAGAAACCTCTGTGGCTGGGAGCACCTTTGCCCAAGTTCTTGTCCTGTGTCCAGGAAGAATGAGGTACATAGACAAGTGGAGGGTGAGCAAGACAAAAAGGAGCTTTATTGAGTGTTAGAACAGCTCAGAGGCTTTCAGCAGAGAGGAGGCTGGGAGTAAGTGGCTCCTCTCTGCAGGCAGGTCATCCCAACGAGTGTTCAGCCCTCAGCAGAGACGGCAGCTCCTCTCTGCAGCTGGTCGTCCTGTCCCCTCCGTCCTCCTCTCCACTCTGGCTGAACCCGGGGCTTTTACGGGCCTCAGAGGGGAGGAAATTCGTGCCTACTGGTTCATGGGCAGCCATGGGTGGGCCCGGAAAAGGCACCACAAGTCCCCACTCTGGTCCTCGGGAGTGTCAGCCTGGCCCCCAGCCTTCAGGCTCACCCTGGCTTGAAGGTGGAGCCTCACCAGGGACTTGCCTCTTGCCTCCCAGGAGCCTGTCTGCCTCCCACTGCCGCCCATGGTGCCCAGGCTGCTCGTGCCAAGAGATGCCCACAGGCCAGCACTGAGCTGCTCCCAGCCCCATCTTGGCCTCCCTCCCACACTCATTGGTGCCCAAAGTCTGGAGGGGCTGAGATGGCAGGGGACTGGTGTGTCAGCACTGCTCTGAGGGTGCACACCTGGCTGGGCTGCAACAGCACCCAGGCTTGGTCCCAACCCCACTCCAAGATCAGAGTGGGTGCCAGGAGCAGGGACACCCCCAAGTCTGTGGTGTTAGGGGGTCCTCCCTGGTCCCCAAGACCAGCAGGAGGCCTGGGCCCACAGCTGCAACCTGGACGGCTGTGGTTGCACCTGCAGTGCTCCCACCCTGCACAAATAAACCCAATGCTTCCAGGGCTGGTTCCATGAATCCTGGCTGTGCCTTCAGCCGGGTGCTCATGGGCTCCCGGGACACGGCAGGAAGCGAGGTTGAGGCGGCTGTGGGGGCTCCAGGCCTGGGAGTGGGTCTTGCCCAGCTGTGCGAGGGTGGAGGTGGCACAGTAGGCAGCCTTGGGGACATGGGGCACAGGGGACCTACTGCTGCCACTGCTGCTCCTGCAGCCATCCTGCTGCCCTGTCCATCTCCTTGCAGCCTGGGGTGAAGGCTTTAGGCCCTCACAGTACCCGGGCTGGCATCCGGGGCACAGGGAGGCGATGTCACTGTGAGTTCCCCCTGCAGTTCCAACACTCAGGGGCAGCCTGGGGCACCCCCCTCGCCCGACTCGCAACCATGCCGGGGGAAGCCTCTGGGAGCGGATTGTGGGCCCTGGCTCCAGCTACAGGGAGTGCCAGACTCTGCAGTGAGGGCAGGAGCAGGTACTTCCGAGCCCACAGGGAGTGGGGGGGGCTTCTTGGGCCCCAAAGAGCACAGGAATGTTGAGGTGCACGCAAATGAACCCAGTGCCTGGGAGGGCCGGGCTCCTGCCTGCCCCATGGAGTGAGAGGCCCAGCCATGCCTCCCCGCTGCCGCCAGCATCTTGGCAGCGGCCATTCTAGATGGGCCACTGCTGCCATCATTCCTGCCTCAGCCTTTCAAAGTGCTGAGATTACAGGTTTGAGCCACTATGCCCGGCCTTATCATTGATTTTTAAGAAATTTCTTCAAAGGCCGCCGCTGAACCCTGCCCTCCCCCGCCTGTGTCCTCGGCCACCTTCACCTTCTCAGACCTGGTCTTTCTGAGCACCCTGCTCAGAAACGCAGTCACACTCACATGGGCTGTTGCCTTCCCGGGCTTCCTTTCCCTCCGCTGCCCTTGCTGCCAGCCGGTATACCAGGTGTTTTATTGATGGCGTCGTCGTGCCCCACCCCCCCGTGTTAGAATGTGAGATCCTTGGGGGCAGCGGTTTTTGTCTGTTCCGTCCCCTGCCTTTTCCTCAGTGCGTGACGTGTAGTGAGTGTGCAATGAATCATTGCCAAATGGATTAAACGATGGTGTGAATCGTCCAGATTACATGGAATTTTGACTTGTTTTCCGAGGTTAATTCTCTTTCTGATGTGCGGGCTTCCCCCGCCTGTGGTTTACGCTTCTTCTCTCCTTTTCTCATTTTCTTGGGGTAGCATGGATCATTAAATCCAAGGCTAGTTCTTCTCTTGCTGTGAAACATTTGTGAGTGGGGACAATTCCATCTGAACTAGATACACAGGGATCAGTGGGCAGGACAGCTGGTCATCACATGGCTTCCGGGCGTGTGTGACCAGCCATGTCCTCTGCCCTGCGGGCACTTCTCCCCTATGGACCAGCGGGACCTGTGAAACCCACACCAGGTGACTGGATGCTGCTCTGGTCAATGGCTGGTCCACATGGTTCCTCCTTCGGCTCCACCTCCCAGCTGCCCTGTGTGCGTGGTGAGCGGTGACCTCAGGACACATCTTCAGAGGACAATTCTGGCTGCTGGGCGTATGAGCCATTCCACCCAGTGTGAACGAGGAGGTAGAAAGAAGAGTGCCCGCTCAAGATGTGCCTGTTCTAGTCCCAGAACCTGTGACTGTTACCTTCACGGCAAAGGGCTTTGCAGATGTGACCCAGTGAGGGACATGATGGTTACTGTGGGTTTGCTGGGAGGGCCCAGTGTAATTACAGGGAGCCTTACAAGAGAAGGCAGCAGGGTCAGAGTCACAGGAGGAGGTGAGAGAGAGGGAGAGAGAGGAAGTGCGAGAGAGGAAGAGGCCAAGCTGCTGAAATCCAGGTGGCCTGGAGAAGCTGGAGAAGGCATGGACACAGACTCACACCTAAGTCTCCAGAGGGAACCAGCCCTGCTGACACCTTAATTGTGGCCTTTTTTTTTTTTTTTTTTTTTTTTTTTTTTCCCGAGACAGGGCCTTGCCCTGTTACCCACGCTGGAGTGCAGTGGTGCAATCACAGCTCATTGCAGCCCAGACCTCCCGGGCTCAGGTGATCCTCCTGCCTCAACCTTCCAAGTACCTGGGACTACAGGTACACACCACTGTGTCTGGGGATCCGGCCGCTTCAGCCTCCCAAAGTGCTGGGATTACGGGCGTAAGTCACTGTGCCAGCCTTAATTTTAGGACTTTTTATCTCCAGAACTGTAAGATAATAATTTTTGTAAGCCACTACACTTGTGCCAATTCGCTACAGCAGCCATAAGGAACTTACACGGCCACTCGGTGCCTGGCAGAGTATAGCCTCCCTCCTGTGACCCAGCCCAGGCCAGGACCGAGCTGGACCCACGGGCAGAGAGGAGACAAGGCAGGAGTGGGCTTCGACCAGCCTCTGAGTCAGTCCTTCTCTGGTGCCCTGCTGACCCTGACCTTGAAGGTACCAAAGTCATACAGGCCCCCTGATTATGGCTTCACTGGCTCGAGTTGGGTTTCTGTTTCTGGCAACCCCAAGTTTTGCCTAATCACCTCCAGCCCCAGCACAAGACATGCCCCACCTGGGTGCAGACAGCTCCATCACCCTAGAGGAGGCTGGGGTGGGACTGACACCCGATTCTGTTTGCAGAATGGAGGCACTGTGGCGGTGACTGCTCATTCCTCGCCCCAGTGTGGGGGGGCCCTGTGCTGTCTATGTCTGTTATCAGCGGGCACAGACCCCACAGACACAGGGCGGGAGGAAGAGGTCGGAGGCCGCCTCCCCACAGGGCCGGGCACCGAACCTCACAGGCAGGAAGGGGAAAGTGGTCTTGGGGGTGGGAGAAGCCGGAGTCTGGAAGGGCTGCCGCTGGGAGTCAGGAGGTCGTGCTCAGGGTCCCCCAGCGGTGAGGACTCCACCTCTCAAGAGAACAGGCACAGAGGACAAGTCAGAACTAAAAAAAATATTTCATTTCATTCTGAATAAAAAACAGAACAGACGGAACTCTTGGAAATCCTGAAAACAATGTCGTCGCTACAGCAAAATTTCACAGAAATCATCGCAGAGTGGGGACCAAGGCCAGGCCCTGACCCGCTGTGAAGGCTGCCTCTCCGGGGAGGGGCACGACGCCAGGGCCCAGTGGGCCAGAGAGGAACAGGCACAGGTGGTGGCTGTGCCCCTCTGACCAGCCCTGCTGGGTCCCTCGGGACCAAGCTCAAAGCCCAGCCCCCAGCAGCTGCCTCCGGACTCCCACCGGGGCTAGGAGGGGCTGCCCGTCCTCAGGACGCCCCCGTGTGAGAGCCCTTCCTGCTGCGGACGCTCCACATGCCCCTCTTGGAGTGGTAGTGGTGGTAGAAGTTCCGCAGCCGGAGTCGCTCCACCTCCAGCCCTGCCTGCAGGACCCTGGGGGCAGAGAGAGGAGGTCGGGACCCAGGGGCCGGGGGCAGAGAGAGAGGAGGTCGGGACCCCGGGGCCAGGGGCAGAGAGACGGTCGGGACTCCGGGGCAGACAGAGAGGAGGTCGGGACCCCGGGGCCGGGGGCAGAGAGAGGTGATCAGGACCCTGGTCCAGGGACTGGGGGTGTCAGGGCTGCCTCCAGCCTCCAGGGCCCTAGTGGGAGGTTGGGGACTCAGGGCCACCCAAGGCCTACAGGATCCGGGGCAGAGCTGGTTCAGGGATGTCCCTGAGCTTGCAGGACCCTGGGGGTGGGACAGGGTCTCAGGAGCGATGTGGGTGGAGGGGGTCTCTCTGAGCCTACAGGATACTGGGAAGATGGGGAAGGGTAGAGTTCTCTCAGCATGTGGGCGCCATTTTCCTCATTCCAAGGAGGACGCAGGGGTGAGGGGAGTGGGAGGCGGTCACCTGTCCAGGAGCTCCCAGTCTTCACCCCCCCACTGGTCTCGGAACTCTTCCGTATTCATGCCTCCGACCCGGTCAAAGTCCGACTTGTAGATCCCAAAAAGGCCAAAGCCGTTCACCTCCCAGTAACCTGGGGCGGGAGGGTGAGGAGTGCTGCCCTTCAGACCAGGTCCTGCAAGGCCTCCCCGCAAAGGGCCGCCAGGAGACCTCGGGAGGGCCTCAGGGGCAGGGTCCCATCACCATGGGGGCTTCCGGCGGTGCCCGGTAATGACCCTGGAGCGCGATGCATAAACGCAGGATACTGCAGGAGGTCCCCGGGGACCCCCGCATGGCCCTGGGTGTGCTGGTGCCGGGGGACTGGGGCTCTGGGCTCTACGGGGAGCACTGATGGACTCCCAGGTCTCCCCTGGGGACTGAGAGGCCCCGGGTTCCTGGACGTTACCGTGGCGGTTGGTGGGAACCTTGCCATCACAGGGTGGGGCGCTTGGGGCCTCACCGTGGGGGTCCCGGGGCGAGCTCCCGCAGCTCAGACGCATGACCACTGGCGCGAAGGCCAGCCTGCCCTCCACGCAGTGCTTGCGGATGCCGTCCAGGATGTTGGGTGGGAAGTGGATGTGCAGGTCGCAGAGGAACACGATGCTGCTGGCGTCCTGGGGGGTGCGGGAGGTCTGAGCTCCGCCCTCCGCTCCTCCCCGGATACGCCCCGTTTTGCTCCCCGACCCCCATCTGGCCCTCGGACCTCCACCGCGTCCACTCCCGCCTGCAGCCCGGCGGAGCGCTCGAAGTTCCCGGTTCGTCTCAGGTACTGGTACCTGGGGAGGAGGAGTCACAGGCACGATCTCTGGGGGTGGGGTCAGGGAAACCCACCTCCCGGGGAGGAAAGGTGCGCTGGGTCCGCCCAGGTGGAAGTAGGGGCCGTTACCGGGGCAGGCGCGCAGTGCGCAGGGCCCGCTCCACGTCCATATCCTCGCTCTCGAAATCCACCAGGACGACGCTGAAGCGCGAGTCCCCGGTGCGCGCGTGCAGCGCAGCCATGTCCGCCAGGAACTGCGCCACCCACCGCGCCTGGTTTTTCACTAGAGGAGAAATGGGGGGCGGGGCGCTGAGCCGACCCTGACTGTATGCTGGGGCCTCCCAGCTCCGAAGAACCTCATCCCGGACACCCACACCCTTTCCTACTCATTAGGGTCCACATTCCTCCCACGCGGTCTCCCGGAGACCCAGAGCCCGCCCTGCGCACCTGGCACGATGAAGTGAACCATCACGTCCTGGCGCCAGGCCAGGCGCAGTGGCCGGCAGAGCTCGGGGCGGCCATCGGGGCGCACAGAGGCCGCGGGAGCGGGCTCGGGACTTCCTCTGTCTGCATCCCCCACGTGGGCTCCTGGCAGCCGCAGGAAGACGTACTCGGAGAGTCGCAGGCGGCCTCCCCCACGCTCCTGCAGCTCCAGCTCCAGCAGGAAGCGACTCCCTCGCGCCGAGTCCCGGCGCTTCTCCACGTTCACGATGCGTAGAAGCGCGAAGCGCCTGCAAGGCTGGGTGGTCAGCCGGTAGGAAGGCTTCCAGCCTGCACCCCACCCGCAACCCTGGGCCGCCCTGGCCACAGAAACTCAGCTGACTTGGAGTTGCGGGAGGCTGCGGACTCCGTGGCACAGCTTCTGCCCCTCCAGGCAGGCCCAGCGGGCAGGTCCACCTTCCAGCCACCCCTCCAGGGTCGGGGCAGGACTGGGGGCACACCAGCGAGCCCAGGCCCATCATCACCCCCTCGCGGGCCTCCCGGCCACCACGCACGTCCCAGGTGACATTTATGACATGTCCAACTGTCCTGTTACCCCCTTGCTCAGAAACCTTCAGGAGTTGGCCACCGCCCATGGGACAAGGTTCAAACGGCTTCTATGGCATTCTAGGACCTTAAGCAGTTTCGAATTTGTGGCCTTCAAACTTCCCCTCCTACTGGGGTAGCAGACTCCTCCTCAGGCGCAGCCACTGCCTCCTCTCCTTTGTCCTGAGGAGTCCCCTGCCTGGGATATTTGCCCCAGCCCTCCCAGCCACTCCTCTCTCAGGCCCTGGGTCACCTCTTCTGAGAAGCCCCCCCCCCCCCCGTGCCTTCACAGAACCCCTTTCCCCAGGCAGCAGCTCTGGGCCTGTCCTGATCCCCGAGTGGAGGAGGCTTCAATGCTGGGAGCCTGTTCCCGGCCCCTTCCTCCTCATTCTGCCCAGCCGAGAACCTCAGTTTCCCTCCACTTTGCTCTCCTCATCTGGAGAAAATAGGATCCTGCCCTAGACGACGCTTTCTCTTCAGTCGGCCTCACATCCTCCCTTGGCAGTCTGTGCCCTTCACCAGGGGACGCCCACCTGGGTGCCGAGGGCTCCGAGGCCTCCCTCCAATTCCTGTCCTTCCCCACCCCAAAGCCCTGAGTGCCAGGGACCTCCTGCCCCAAATGCTCTTGGTCTTTCTACACTGTTGCTCCTTGAGCCACACCCAAGTGGGCAAAGGTGGGACCACAACAATGACCATCCCATGAGGCCTCCATGGCATGACGAGCTGCTCTCAGGAAGCTTAGAGCCAGGGGCAGGCGTGCCCTCTGAGCCACCTTGAATCCAGCACCCACCCCCCAGGGCTCCAGGCTGTCAGTCACCACCACCACCATCCCTTCCCCTCCAGGCAGCGGCACACCTGTCTGTACCCAAACCGGTGGAATTCCTGCCCTGCTCACAACCTTCCATCACGCACAGGAGAAACAGTCCCAGCTCTGCCTCCATCCTCTGACCCTGCCTCTGCCTGTCATCACTGCGCAGCTCCTAACTCGCTTTCAAGGCTGGGCACAACAGATGCTGCCTCTTCTTAGGACTCCACAGGCCTCCCAGAGGCCAAATTAGACTCCCCACTCGCGCCCGCCAGCCTGCAGGGAGGGCAGACAGCACTAGATTCCTGGGGCCTGGGGGAGACCAGAGGGGCCAATGGGCAGAAGCCCTGCACCCTCCTCTGTAGTCAGGCCCTGAGCGCCTGGGAACACCCAGGGGCACTGCGAGGGGAGAGGAGGAGGAGTCCAGGGGTCCTGAGCTTTGCCCTAAGTGTCTCAGCCTGGCCCCTGAATGGGGCTGTCTGCCCAGCAACTGGTTGGGACTGACGCTGACCTATGTAGCCTGGACTCATCCCTGGGCCCAGGTCCAGGATGACAGAAGTGGGGTTCGCAGGTGCAAGGATGAGGCGCCAGCCCTGGGTGGGGCTCCAGGGAGGTCCCTGAGGCTGGACAAGTGCCCTGGGCAGTCAAGACAGAGGGAAGGAAGGGGAGAAGCTGGGGCTTCGCTGGGGTGGGGGGCGGTGCCTCAGCCCAGGCCGGTACACCATTGAGCCCTGGGGAAGGTCTGAGGGGCCCACCAAGGCCAGGACCTCCTCTCCCCGGCTGTCCCCGGCCCCACAACCGCCCTGGCGCGCGTTGAGCCGGCCCCATACCCGCCGTGGCGCGCGTTGAGCCGCTCCATGTACTGAGCCGCCACGTCCACAGCCTCCGCCTCCGGTAGCTGAAGGTTCCCCGAAACGTTGCACCGCAGGTCGTTCCAGTCCGAGCGCAGCAGCTCGAAGTCCACGGCGCCCACGCTGAACGTGCGCTGCCAGTCGATGGCGTCCTCACGCCAGCGTCCGAGCGCCGGGCCCGCGGCCTCCTCGCTGTCCTCCGACGCAGCCTCGTCGCCCGGGGCCCCATCGTCCTCCCCTTCCTCCTCCTCTTCGCCCTCCCCGGGCAGCTGTGGCCCGGACACCTGGGACAAGCTGAGGAAGGAGGTCACGGGCCGCGCTTCGGAAGACAAGTTTGAGTCCACTGTGGGCACCGCAGGTCCCAGCGTGCGCGCCTGGCCCTCCTGGCCCCCTTGGGTGGCCTGCGCCCTGGCTGGGGGCCTCGGCTGTGTGGCCTGGGGGCCGCCGGTCCTGCGGCCGTGGGGCCGGGGTGGGCGTGGGGGCGCCCGCAGCTGCACTCTGGGCAGAGGCCTGGGGTGCAGGAAGACGCCGGGAAAGGGCGGCCAGGGCGCGCGCGGCGCTGGGGCCCGGGGGGATGCCCGCTGTCCTGGCCGCACCCTGGTCACGTACACCTTCGGGGGCTGCTGCTCCGCTGCAGGGCGCGGGGGCGGAGCTCGGCCCAAGAAGAGCGGCAAGGGGCGGGCGGCCCGGGAGGCCCAGCTCAGGGCCCGGGAGTGCCTGGGGGTCCCCTCGTCCCGGGGGCGGGGAGGGGTTGGCGGAGCAGGGGTGGCTCCGGGCTCCGCGTGGACCGCTGGGGCGGAGGACGGGGGGCCGCTCCTGGACGGGGCCGCCTCCGTGGGCTCCAGGCTGTCGAGCAGCTCCCCCTCGTCCTCGTCGTCCAGGAAGTCTGCGGGAAACGCGGGTCAGAAGCTCCCTGCGCAGGTGGGTAAGGGCTGGGGGCGCTGCGGACACTCACCGTCCGGGTTGAGGAAGAGGAAGGCTCGGCGCTGCACCTCCTCTTCTTCATCCTCGTCCCCCTCCTCCTTGTCCATCTTCATGTACTTATAAAACCCAAACCTGGGGCGGAGCGGAAGCATCAGAGCCGAGTCCCGCCCTGCCCGCCCCGCCCCGCATTTTCCAGCCGGGCTGCGAGCCCACCTCTCCAGGTACAGCGGAGACTCGCGGTAGAAGCACTTGTTGTCCGTCTCCATGTGGGTGAGGCGGGTGTAGTCGTTGGGATAAACGAAGGACAGGTACACCTGGGGGGCGGGGAGTAGGCGGGCTCAGAGCTCAGGGCGGGGACCTCCCGGGGCGGCCTCCCAAGGGGCTGGAGAAGGCTCCGCGGAGTCCCGGATGGGAGACCAGGTCTCCACCCGCACTTACAAATTGCAGTCCCTGGTATCTGGCGATGGGGAAGTCCTTGACCACGTAGGTGGGGGCGTAGGCACAGGGCTCCAGCACGTTCTCCAGGCTCGAAGATTCCATGCGCGGAGCTGCAGGAGGTGCGGTCACGGGGCGGCTGGGGCAGGCACCCCCGCCCTCGCCCCCGCGCGGGCCCCCTCTCACTGAGGAAAAAGGTGTCCCTGGGATCTGGCCGCAGCATGTCTGCGCTGGTGTCCTCCTGCGGCAGACGCCCCCCCACGTGGCTGGCTGGAGACTGGGGGACGTGGGCCACGTGGTCCATCTTCAGGGCTGACTCATCTGGGGGAAGAGGGGTTCCAGGGTGTGCTCAGACTCCTCCATTCCTCCCGCTCCCACCCAGAGCCCGTCCCAAGGAGCCCCACATCCCCAGCGGCGCCCGCGCACCTGTGTACAGGGAGATGTGAGCAGAGCTGATGACCTCGAACTTCAGGCCGGGCAGGAAAGCTCGCCACTGCGGGGCAGAGAGGGTGGGCGTCAGGGGCAGGGCCGTGGCTGGGTCCAGGGAAGAAAGGGTCTACCCCGGCTCAGGGCCGGGGGACTAGTAGGACCAATCCCTTAAAGGATGCAGGAGGGGAGATGATAGAGGGGTCCGGGGGTTCCAACAAGGGGCAGCAGGGAAGCTGGGGAAGGAAGCCCAGAAAGCTGAGGGGCCCTGGGAGCAGGGCCAGACCTCCCCATACTCCCTTCCTCACCTTTCCTACCTGAGGCCCCCTCCTTTCATCCCTCCCTCCCTCCCTCCCTGAGACCCCCTCCCCTCCTCCCTCCCTCCCTGAGGTCCGCCCCCCTGCCCGCCTCAGGTTATGACTTCCAACCCTGCCCATTCCCAGTGAAGTCACTGCTGGCCCCCTAAGGGCCGGGCTGGATTCCCTCTCCACTCTGCCCCCACCGCCAAGCTGGGGCTCCAGGGTCCTTCTGTTCCCACCTCATCCTGGGGCCTCCACAGACCACCTCAAACCCCTGTCTCCAGCCTGGGCCCTCTGCCCAGCTGAGCTGGGGTGAAACGCGCCCTCCACACACCAGACACAGGCACCACGGAGCAGCCCGCAACACCCACCAGGCTCCAGGCCCTCTGCCTTGCTGTGTAACCCCTTTCCGCTTCCCCCATCCATCCCCACAGCCACCTCCCTGGGTTCGAGGACCAAAGGCCACAGTAAAAACCCTTCCCCCAGGCTCTCTCCACTCTGGCCAGGGGTTTTTTCCTGGAATGCAAATCCCATGGCCTCATTCTCAGGACAAAGCCCTATCTGTGCAGAGTGGTGCTCAGGCTCCGCCTGATCTGGCCACCAGAGCCTTCCCAGTCCCAAAGACCCGCTTCCTCTGCTGAGTCTGTTCCTTCGCTGCTCTCGTGGTCTAGAATTCACCCACCATACGCCCCACCCCAAATTATCTGCCCCCCACATCTCCCTACTGAATGTCTCCATTCTCTCAAGACTCTACTCAAAGGTGACTCCTAGTGAGGCCTCACCGAGCCCCCCAAGAGGGCAGAGCAGACCCTCCTGACCTCAGGCCCATGGCCCTGACCAACTGCTTTGTCAGCTTTGGGACGGGGACTCCACTGCAGTTGTCCTGAAGGGAGGCAGCGGAAGTGGAGTCTCCAGAAACTCCCGGGGGCGGGGGGCACTCACGCCCACTTCCACGTGGTCCGAGCCGCGGTCGTCCTGCTTGTGCAGCAACTCAAAGTAGTACCTCCGGGAGGCCATGAGCCTGGGGACACGAGGAGCAAGGGTTGGGCCCCGCCATGCATAGTGGAGCCAGGGAAGGGGGCAGGTGGTGCCCACACCCCTCAGGGCTGGCCCTCAGGAGGATGGCAGCTGGGCTGGGCGGGTGCTTGTGCAGAGTGTGTGCAATCGTGCACCGGGTAAGGAAACACCACGTAGCCCCCTCCCACGAATACACAAGTGCATGCACATGCACCCCACAGTCACTCACCGCCTGGGCTTGGACACCTGGGAGCTGAACTTGGTGAATTCTCCAGGCGCTGTCCACTCGGAACCAGTCTGGGGGGTGATAGGGGAGGGGCGGCGGGGGGGTTCACTGTCTCCCTGGGGACACCAAACCCATCAGGTCCTCATTCCCAAGAGGCTGGTGGGGACAGGTGACTGAGCTGCAGGAGGCCTGGGAAGACACCAGGGGTGGGGTGGGGGTACCTTGCCCACAAAGGCCACAAGCTGAGCAGCAGCAGGGCTTTCATCCGGACTCAGCCAGAACTCCGAGTTGTCGTCTGAGGCCACAGAAAACTGGACGTCTCCTAGTCCACAAGACTAGGCTCAGGGCGGGTGCAGCCTCACGACACCCCTCCCCCAGGGCACCCTCACCCCCGTACCATCCCTCGCTGGGTGGATGAAACCAAAAATACGGAGTCCATAGTTCTTCCACTTGGGGGACACGGCCAACTTCTTCACGGTGGTGCGAGTCTGAGGGGGCAGTGACTGTTGCTGTCGGAGCCCCCTGCGTGCCCTGCCCGCCCTGCACCCCCCAACCCCGGCACTCACATGAGGGAACAGCGGGAAGTGCAGGTTCCTCCTCAGGTGGCCCACGGCGCCCCCACACCAGTCCTCAAACACGTGCAGGTTCACCTGCCCCTTGTACTGGGGATCGGGGGGCCTTACCTTCTGCACGGCCCGCCGCCCCCCCAGCCCCGCCCTGCCTCCCAGCCCCTTACAGGCTGAGCCAGCTCACCTCCTCCCGCCATGGGGGTGTCTGATGGGTGAAGTTCAGTGGCAGCTTCCCAGCCCCTGCAGGAAACAGCATATCTAGATCCTGACCTTCGGGCTGCAGGAGAGAAAAGGCAGCGGGGTCAGGGCTGGAAGGGCAGGGAGGGGGTCACAAACAGCAAGACAGATCTTCACAAAGACCCATTCCAACATGGAGCCACACAGGCCTAAATGCCTGCGAGCCCACAGCCGCGCAAACCCTGACCCATGGCCCTGGCACGTACACTCAGACCCCCTGGTCACTCTCGCCCAAGCAGATGCCCGGCCACCCCACATACTGACCGGCTGGTGCATTCATGCACCTGCTGCAGCCCCCAGACACAGAGCTCCAGACAGGATGCCTGGTGCTGCAGCTCACACTGACAAGCCATGCCGTGCTCCCCACCCACAAGTCCTGTGTCTCATGCCCCCCTGCTGTGTCCTCCAGAAGGGACAGGTTCTCAAGACACCAATGCTCAAGTGGCTTCGGGGCTTTGGGGTCTCGTCTCGTGCACACGCGTTCTCCCCAAGGCCTTGCTCACCGCCTGCTCCTCTTCACGGCTCTCACTGGAGTCCTCAGCCCTCTGTGTGGATGGCGCAGCATGGACACCCCGGCCGTCGGTCACACTGGTCAGCTTCTCACCATCTGCAGGTGGCACGTGAGGCCTGTCTCGGGCCCAGGCTCTCTCCAAGGCCATTCTGCCCGCTGCTGGGGTCAGCCAGGCTGGGGACCCACATGGCCAGAGCAGGGCAAGGAGGCTGTGGTGTCTCTCACTAAAGCCAAACCTCTCCTTCTCATCTGCGTCCTCTACCACCAGATGCCCCACCCCACAGCGAGGCAACTTCTTCCACACCCCACCTCTGGTGGGGCAGCCCGGGCTGAGCCTTCCAGCAGGCTGTTCCCAACCTCCAGCAGGTGTGAGGGAGGAAAGCTGGGTGCGCCAGCTGGTGTGTGTAGGCACCCACATGCACCCCCATCTGGCCATTCTTGTTAAGTGGCTCTGCCTCCAGGAAGACCCCAGGACTGCCCTGTGCCCTCAGCACTTTCTCTGTGTGCTGGTGTGTTCCATGTCTGCCTCCCTTACCAGAACTGAGAACTCAGGGTTAGTGCCAGGGACTGTAGTCAGGAAAGCCGGCACTGCCTCTCCTGAAGGATTTGAGCTCTCAAAGTCTGGACTGAGGGACAGGCATGGATGTGGAAGCCCAGGCGTGGCCCTGGAGCAGAGGGTGGCCCTGGATTGAGTGTCCCTGGGTAGGAGGACCAGGAGGGGCAGAACTGGGGTGAAGTGAAGCATCCCTTCAGATGCTCAGGTCCCAGGGCGTGGAACCCCCTGGGGCCGCAGTGAGGATGTCTAGGTCCTCATCTTAGGGAGGTCCAGGAAGTGGAGAGGGCTGGGGCGCAGAGCTGGCCTGCCCAGGCTTGTGGGGAGGCAGTAGAGATGTCCACAGGCAGACCTGGGAAGGGTCCCCTGGGGGCTCCCCCGACTTTGGCCCCAGCTCCCCCGACAGAACAGTCTGCTCACTCCCCATGTCCCTGGGCAGCTGTTGAGTTCCTCTTGTCCTGGCCCTGGCCTCAAAGGTAGCAAGTAGTACAGGTGCCCTGGGGCGGAGCTCGCTTAGCCTCAAGGGGTCCTTGGAAGGGGGATTCGTATGCATCCGCCCCCTCCAGGTTGGGCTTAGATCCCTCCGCTGCTCCGAAAACTACAGAGGCTCCTGCGGAGGGGGCTGGTTCTGTTCTGTGTCATTGGGGCAGCTGTGGATCCTGCCCTGTCTGCTAAGAGCTGGGGTGGAGCTTCTTTTAGGGATTCAGCAGTATCTGGGGTCTCTTGAGGGGGTGGCAGCTGCGAGGTATGTGGGTTGGGACAAGCCCCAGACCGTTGGCCTGTGTGGGTCCCGGCCTCCCAGCGCACGAAGAGAAGACAGAGGAGCTTTGGCAGGTGGAGTGGCCCAGGTGTCCCCCGCCAGTATCATTGTTCTGCCCCCTCAGGACACCCGGCTCCCTGGAGAAGGCTCAGAGGCAGCCAACTGGGGTCTCTCCTGGTCTGGGCATGGCACTAACCTCCCTCCTCCTCAGGAGGGGGCATTTTGTCCCTTCTTCTCCCCCCACCCCCCAGGCTTTCATCTGCGCCTTCCTGTCTGGAATGCTCTTTGCACAAAAGGTGTGTGTCAAAGATCACCATCTCCAGGGGGCCCTACCCCGGCTGGCTCACCGTGACCCGATCTGCTTTGTTTGTGGGTTGGGGTCGGGAGAGTTTACGCCAGGCTTTGCAAGCTGGGCCCCATCCCCACGCACGGACCCCCACAACACTGGCACAGTTCACCGAGGGCGCCCCCGCCGGGAAGCGTCCCAGTTGCACCGGCCACTTCGCCAAGCCCGGGCCCGGGTCCCCAGCACACGGGGAAACTGAGGCCCTGCTAAGCGGGCAGGGGATGGAGGCGAGGCCTGAGAAGGCCTCTCGGAAGGCTCAGCAGGGTCTGGGGCAGAGAATTCCCCGGGAGGCCACCGTCAGCCGCTCACTACCAGATCCAGGCCAGGGTCCCTCCCAAAGAGGGTCGCGCGCGTCACTGCCGACGTCATCCAGCGTCTGGGCCGAGCCGAACCGCGCCCCCTCCTCACAAATCGCAGGGCGGGGAACAGCGGGCGGGGTCTCCGGGCGGGTCGGGCCCAGCAGAGACCCCCGTGCGGTGGGAGGCTCGGCCCGCGCCCCGGGGCCCCCGCCGCCCGCGCCCCTCGCGCCGTACCTCGCCCGTAGCCCAGGCGCTGGCGCAGCGCTCGGCCCTGGCGCACCAGGCCCAGGTGCACGTAGGTGAGCCACGCGGCGCAGCTCAGCAGTAGCAGCAGCAGCAGCAGCTTCATCTGTTTGCGGATCTTCTTCACCGGGAGCCGCGGCATCGCGGCCGCCGCGCCCGCCCCAGGCCGCGCTCAGCGGCGCCGCTGCAGCCCCCGGCCCCCGCCCGCCCCGCGCCGCATCCCCGGCCCGCCCCGCCGCGCTCAGCGCCCGCGGCCCCGCATGGTCCTTTGTCCGCCGCGTGCGGCCACCGGGTGCGGCCGCGACCCCCCAGGCCGCCCTCGGCCGCGGGCCGGGGTTGGGCGGCGGGGGCGGCTCCTCGCGGTGCCCCCCGCCCGGCCGCTCCCGGCTCCGCGCTCCTGGGGCGGCGGCGGGACCGAGCAGCATCCACGCCGCGGAGCTGCCACCGCGGATCAGGCCCCGGCCGCGCGCGGAACCAATCGGGCCGAGCCAGGCCGCGGGGAGCCAATGGCGGCGAGCGGGGCGGGGTAGGGGCGCGGGGAGGCGGGGCGCGGGGTGCGGGGCGGGGTGCGGGGCGCGGGTGTGGGGCGGGCAGGGATGCGAGGTGGGCAGGGATGCGGGGTGGGCAGGGATGCGGGGCAGGGGGCGCGGGGTGCGGGGCGGGCAGGGATGCGGGGTGGGCAGGGATGCGGGGCGGGCGGGGGCGGGGCGCACGTCCACCTGGGCCACGGAGCGCGGCTCGGGGACCGTGGGGGTCGGCGGGGGATGGGCATAGCCCGACTAGGAGCCGGGGCAGCCTCCTGAGAACAGTGACCCGAAGGACTGGAGCCAGACGACGAGGAGGGAAGGGAGGGACCCGGGGAGCTGGGAGGCGGGGAATGAGGGTGGGGATGGGGGCGGGCGAGAGAGGCGGGAGGAGGGTGGGCAAGCACCGACTTCAGCCCAGGGGTGGCAGTCGCTGCGGGATCTCGCCTGTCTGGGCGGCAGGAGCGGCCCCAGCTGGTGGCCCTCGCCCCATCTAGCGCGGCCTGAGGCGGGTGACCGTGCCATGCGTCTCACCGGGACCTTGTACCCCTTTGTGCCCTTTCTCGCCTGGTCTGCACCAACCCCCGCCAATCCCTTTGTCCCCCAAGTACTTCCCTTGTCTTGCTGCCAGCTTGACCCTACTCTTCTCCCTCTGTTCAGCGGTCTCTGGGTGTGTGACAAACCACCCAACCTCAGTGCTGTCCAACAGCAGCGTTCCTGTGTTTGGCAGAGGAGCAGACCTGTTTGGGACACTTGATGGGTCCACAGCCGGATGGTGTCCTCTGTGGGCCAGGAACTCAGGGCACTCGGGAACAGCTCCTCTCTGCTTCTCTAGGTGTTGGCCTCCCGCGGGAAGACGTGAGTGGTGGGGCCGGCTCTTCGGGACAGGCTGGAGCCATCCAGAAGCTTCTGCCCTGAGCTGGTGCACCCTCGGCATGAATGGCTGGGCTCACCTTGGGTGGTTGGCCAGGGCACCTGCACGCCCAGCTCCCGGGGCAGCCTGCCGGTCCAGCACACAGAGTGAAGCCTCTTGGAATCACCTGCCAGGTTTGCCATATGCCGCCATGGCCACCCAAGTTTGTGGGTTGTGGGGACGTGGACCCCACCTCACAATGGAAGATTGACCAGAAGTTGCCTTCATCCCTCCTTTCCCTCCCTCCTCCCGTGACTTCCAAGTAAGAAGCAAGCTGGTTGCATCCTGCTGTTCATAGCAGCCCTTAAACAACACCCAATCTCTCAAACCTTCCCCCACCCCATCAGCTCATCTCCTACCTCCTGCAGTCCACTTTCCATATTTCTGTTATCTGCATATTCATTAAAATATAGTGCCCCACCCCTTTTTGAGACAGGGTCTCACTGTGTCTCTGAGGCTAGAGTGCAGTGGTGCAATCTCAGCTCACAGCAGCCTTGACCTCCTGGGCTCAAGCGATCCTTCCACTTCAGCTTCTTGAGAAGCTGGGACTACAGTCAGGAGTCACCATGCCGGGCTAATTTTTTGTATTTTTTAAATAGACTCAGGGTCTCACCATGTGGCCCAGGCTGGCATCGAACTCCTGGGTTCAAGTGATCCTCCCGCCTTAGCCTCCCAAAGTGCTGGGATTCTAGGTGTGAGCCACTGTGCCCGGCCAATAGTGCTCTTTTATGTATCATTCTGTTTCTCCAAGGCCTCCATAATTTTTATATGTGTCTGTCTTGCTGTGCATCTAATGCTTTCCGTCTTTTCACTGCATGGCACCCCATCCTAGGCACATTCATCCAGCCAGTGGACGTTACCTAATATTCTAGTGTCCTGACGAGCTGGGACTTATGGGACACAGCAGTGAGCAAGACAGAAAGGGGCCCCCTTTCGTGGAGTTTACATGTTACTAGGCAGGGACAAACCAGTGAACACATAGTAACTTTGCTGATGGTGAGTGACGTGAAGGAGATGAGATGGGGGATGGAGGGAGGCTGGCTTCAGCTCCACAGTCTCTCTCTGGGGAGGCAACGGCTGGCCTGATCCATAAACAGGGTTCTTAGAAGGCAAGTGTTGGCAATGTTGGGAGAGACGCGTTTGGGACACTTGATGGGTCCACAGCCAGATGGTGTCCTCTGTGGATCCAATTGAGGGACCGGCTCAATTGTGCAATTGAGGGGCAGGCTGGGATCTGCCGGACGCAGATGCTCCATATGCTACCACATCCATCTCGGCTCCTTCCAAAGAATAATGGCCACTGCCTCACTTCTGTGTGACCCAACCACAGAGGCAAAGGTTCTGGGAAATGGATCTCCAGCTTGGAATAAGAGGACAACCTGGCAGGACCCTCCTCTTGACAGCTCAGCACACACGCACACGTCTCTTAAAAACCACATTTAACTTCCGAATAAAGCAAAAAACAAATTCATGCTTCTACGTAATATGATGCAAATATTCCAACCAGAAGGGACTGAACAAAAGGTTCGTGTCATTTTATCCACATTTCAGAAGATGGTCCTTGTTCTTCCACTCAGTTTCTCTAAGAGCATTTAACACTTGACACTCCAAAGAGCATGTTCGGGGGTTGGATGACACAAATACTGATATGAAATGTGAAGTTAACTATTGTTAACACATTTTATGCAGATAGCAGGGCAACGGAAGAGGAGAAAAGCAGGAAGAATGATTGGATAATGTTAGTACAAATATGACTTGTGTGAGGATAAGAGGTACGCGCTTCTACAGTCACGTGGTCGTGGCTGGTGCCGTCTTTATGGCCACGCTCTTCTGTCACTCCTGTGTGGGCCCTTTGCCCTCTGCAAGCACCACTGCTGGCCATGGTTCATTGCCTGGTGGGGTGACCCAAACGTTCCTTCCCAAAAGGCCTATGCCGTTAGCACTTTTGCCTTATGGGGTGGTTCTGGTTTTCTAGTGGCGTTTTATACAAGGCTTAGGAGAGCTACGCGATATTACAGATGATCTCCTGCCCCCCAAATTTCTCCTCCTTAGCCCCATTCTGTAATCGGGTTCCAGGTTCCCCTTGTTGGGGTCAGTCAGCCCGGCCAGCACAGGGACCCTCTTCTTTGTCAACCCCCTGGTGTGAGGAACCCGCGTCCAGGTGGACAGTCTCAGCTTCCTGCGTAACGTGTCCCCTGGTGGAAGCACTCCAGAGCTTTCCCGGGACCAGGGGGATTCCTAGGACATGGGACTTTCCGTTTTAAACCTGGCAAAGTCTTAAGCCAACTGGAATGAGTTGGTCCCTGGGAATCTGAGGCCTCTAGACCAACAGCGGGCGACACTGCAGGGGGCAAAACTTTCATGTGTGGCTCACTGGAGATTAACGACAATGGGAAAACATTGTGGTTTCCACTCCTCCACACCTGGACCAGTGAGCCCCAGCTTTGGGAAAAGCCAGAGATCAGGTGCTGATTCAGTAGGTCCGCTGCATCCGGAGGACCCCGAATCCACAGCATTGCCACTCAGCTGGTGCCAAAACTGAGCCTCCCAAAGGCCATTCTGTGAGGAACACGGCGAGATCCGTGGGTTCCAGGAGCACCGGCCCATTGCTGTCCCCAGGACAATGGCAGCGCCACCGTGTGGAGCACCCCGTGGGTGGGTGAGGTGCCTCGAATGTGCGGGGTGGTGGTTTGGGCAGAGGCATTGAGGGCACTGAGCATTCCACAGCCGGGGTGGGAGCCCTTCCTGCTGGGCCAAGCGTCCTCCATGGTGGAGGAAGGGGCCAGTGTTGGTCTCTGCTGTTGGCTGCGGGGCACGCAGGGTAACCCGCTTCCCACTGCCACAGCCACTTGGCCCTGACTCGGGACAAGGGGAGCAGGGGAAAGAGGCTGGCTTATGCGCACGAATGGGTCATTTTGTCCATCTGACTGTTAGGGTCCTCCTCTGCTGAGGCAGGTCTTTGCACACAAATTCTTCACACTCTGCCCACCCCAGGAGGTCTGTCTACACACCGTCACCCAGACCTTTTCATCTCTGACTTTGTAGTCGTACCCCTCCAAGTGCCTGGCGGTCAGCTAGACGGTCGGCCATGGCGGGGGGTCCACGGAGCTCTGCCTCCTCCTTCATCCTGCCTCTGCGTCTGTCGTGCAGGCCTGGCCTCCCACACCCAGGTGGCGCTGCCCTGCTGGGGTGCCCACTTCGGGGTGGTGCCAGCTTATTATGCAGAGCCATCTGTGACCAGGGCTGCATTTGTGCTTTGTTAGTCATCCGGTCCCAGGGAACTCCTCACGACCCAGTGGTGTATTTCAGAGAGATGAGGCGGAGTGAGGGGAGCTGCCTGTTCACGCCTGTTCAGGACCTCGGGCCCCCCAGGACCTGTTTGAGCTGATCAGGCATAGACCACTTCTGTCAGTGGCATCTGCTTTGCACACCCAGCCCTGAGGCTGGTGGGTCCGACCACACCCAGGGCACGACGGCAGCCCAGGCGTTAGAATGTGGCCCTTGGGGCTGGGCATGGCGGCTTATGCCTGTAATCTCAACACTTTGGGAGGTGGAGGTGGGAGGATCGCTGGAGCACAGGCGTTTGAGACCAGCCTTGGCAACACAGGGAGACCCTATCTCTGCAAAACATACAAACATTTGCCAGGTGTGGTCAAACCTGTAGTCTCAGCTACTTGAGAGGCTGGGGTGGAAGGATTGCTGAGGCCTGGGAGGTCGAGGCTGCAGACCCGTGATTATGCCACTGCACTCCAGACTGAGCGACAAAGCAAGACCTTATCCAAAAAAAAAGAATGTGGCCCTTGACCCTGCTCAGTATCTGGAGCATGGTGGGAGCCAGACAGCTCTCCCCAGATGGTGGGGGCCGGGATACCTCTCTCCAGATGGTGGGTCTGGCTTAGCTATCTCCAGATGGTGGGAACCAGGACACTTCTCTTCAAATGGTGGGTGCCAGGACACCTATCTCCAGATGCCATGGGCTGCAACAGCTCTGTCCAGATGGTGGACCCTGGGATACCTCTCTCCAGATGGTGGCAACGCCCTGCTGAAGGTCAGCGCAGGGGCCAACTAGAGGTCCAGCCAGAAGCTCCACACAGTTCAAGCACCACTGGGTCTGCTCGACCATGAGGTCCAAGTGGCAGAGCAGCCCACGTGGCGCGTGGCCCCTACCATGGGGTCCAAGTGGCCGAGCAGCCCACGTGGCACGTGGCCCCTACCATGAGGTCCAAGTGGCCGAGCAGCCCACGTGGCGCGTGGCCCCTACCATGGGGTCCAAGTGGCCGAGCAGCCCACGTGGCGCGTGGCCCCTACCATGGGGTCCAAGTGGCCGAGCAGCCCACGTGGTGTGTGGCCCCTACCATGAGGTCCAAGTGGCCGAGCAGCCCACATGGTGCGTGGCCCCTAGCAGGCCACCTCTTGTCTTGGGTTAAGGGGTTGGAGCAGCACTTCCAAATAAGGCAAAAGTTGCTTCCCAAATAACACAAGACCTACAGCACTAGGCATCGTGCCTCTTTCTTTGTGGTGGAAGGGACTGAGGTAGCCACTTGCCTTGTGCTTGGGAAGGGATGGGCCACTGGGTCCCTAGACGTGCCGGAGTGTGGGCCCCAGGCGTTTGGCTCGCAGATGCTCGAGGGAGGTGTAGAGGGCAGCAGCTACTTTCTGCTCAGCGAGTCCAGTCCACATGATGGCCTCCCACGGAAGAGGCGGTGTGTGATTCCCTGCAAGCGAGGGCAGCGAGCACGATGTGGGTTCCCGTCACCAGAGGACGACTCTGAGCTGGGCGCTGGCGTCCCTGGAGGGAGGGAAGTGAAGGTGAACTGTTGGCCTTGCCTGTTGAAGGCAGAGTCTCCCGATGGTCTTCACCCGCAGGCGTGGAGACAAAGCCCTGCCCTGATGAATACGCTGCCCGTGAGGCCGCGAGGGACGTGTGGATTTGCTGCTCAACGAAAGCATGTCAGCAGCGGTAGTTACACTAACCACCATCTGATTATTTTTACAGCGATTCCCTGTCCTTCTTCAAGATCCATCTGCCTTCTGCACAGGCCAAATAAGGGAGGCAAACTGGGCTGTGGTGGAACCTCCAGCCCTGCATCTTCAGGTCCTCGACGGTGGCACTATTCTCTGCTGTTCCTCCAGGAGGCAGGACTGACTTCGATGAACTATTTTCCTGGGAAGAGGCAGCTCTATGGCCTCCTTCTGGCCTTTTCCAACATGAGATGCCTCATCCCATGGGTCAGGGACCAATGTAGGATTCTGAGGATGTCTGTGCCAATGATGCATTCCGAAACCAGAGAGCAGGTCACTGCCCTCACCAGAGAGAGATCTCAGCTAGAACTCAGGGATCACCAGATGGCCACAAGCCCCTGCTATGCCGAGCAGACCACTGTGGAATCGACGTCCATGCATAGCCAGGTCCCTGAAAAGACTGTGTTTCTCTCCTTCCCTTCATAGCCACCTGGCACGTGGTTCTTAGGGGCCTATGGGAAGTCCAGGAAGGAAATTTACAGTAAAATCCTTGGCAGTGTTGGCCAGGCGCAGTGACTCACGCCTGTAATCCCAGCACTCTGGGAGGCCGAGGCAGGTGGATCACAAGGTCAGGAGATCGAGACCATCCTGGCTAATACGGTGAAACCCTGTCTCTACTAAAAATATAAACAATTAGCCGGGCGAGGTGGCGGGCACCTGTAGTGCCAGCTACTTGGGAGGCTGAGGCAGGAGAATGGCGTGAACCCGGGAGGAGGAGCTTGCAGTGAGCCGAGATCACACCACTGCACCCCAGCCTGGGCGACACAGTGAGACTCTGTCTCAAAAAAAAAAAAAAAAAAAAAAATCCCTTGGCAGAGTCATCAGGTCCTTCCTCAGGGCCTGGCTCTGTGGACTGACTTGGAATGGAAATTGGCAGAGGCGCCACAGCTCTGTTGTGAGGAACCCAGGCTTCTCGCTGTGGACTGAACAAATCCGTATGTGGAAGCCCTAAGCCTATGTGACGGCATTTGGAGGGGGCCCTTGGGAGGTGATTAGGGTCAGATGAAGTCTCGAGGCTGGGCTCACAGGACAGGGTTGGTGCCCTGATAACAGGGGAAGCCCAGAGCTCATGCACTCTGTCCCTGCAAATTCTGTCTCCATGTCTCTCTCTCCCTCTCTCCTCCATCTATCTCCCTATCTCTGTCTCTCCCCATCTCTCTCTGTCTCTCTCTCTCCTTCATCTCTCTCTTCTGCTCTGTCTGTCTCCCATCTCTCTCTCTGTCTGTCTCTCCTCCACCTCTCTCTCCCTGTCTGTCTCTGTCTCTCCTCCATCTCGCTCTCCTTCTCTGTGTCTCCCCCATCCCTATCTCCCTCTGTCTCTCCCCCACCTCTCTCTCCTTCTCTGTCTCACCCCATCTCTCTCTCCCTCTTTCTCTCTCTCCCTCTGTCTCACCCCATCTCTCTCTCCCTCTTTCTCTCTCTCCTTCTCTGTCTCTCCCCCCACCTCTCTCTCCCTCTGTCTCTCCCCCCACCTCTCTCTCCCTCTCTGTCTCTCCCCCCACCTCTCTCTCCCTCTCTGTCTCTCCCCCACCTCTCTCTCCCTCTCTGTCTCTCCCCCCACCTCTCTCTCCCTCTCTGTCTCTCCCCCATCTCTCCCTCTTTCTCTCTCTCCCTCTCTGTCTCTCCCCTCGACATGCATATGCTGAGGAAAGCCCCTGGAGGACACAGAGATGGAGCCAGAGCCTCTGAACCTGACCACGCCAGCACCCTGATCTCAGGCTTCCAGCAGCCAGAAAGGGGAGAAAATACATTTCTGTCCTGCGGTATTTTGTAATGGCAGACTGAGCTGACTGACATACTTCTATCCACCACACCCAGAGTTTTTCTGATTACACAAACCAAGTGAGGCTTCAGCGGGCAGCCCCAAGCCAAGGGATGCCAAGATGGGTCAGCCAGCTCCGAGGGCTCTGCAGGTGGAGCCATGCTGACCCTGCCTGGGCCGCATTGCCCGTTTCTGTGGCCACATCCTCCTGTCTGTAGACATGAGGTACCATCCCCGTCCTACCATGCTGGGGCCGGCAGAGACCCCATTTCCAGGGCCCACTGCAACACCTAATTGTGCCTTTCATAATTAGGGAGGAGGGGGCATGACAACATAGTCAGTTTTGCTTTTTTTTTTTTTTTTTTTTTTTTTTGAGACGGAATCTCGCTCTGTCGCCCAGGCTGGAGTGCAGTGATGTGACTGATCTTGGCTCACTGCAACCTCCGCCTCCCAGGTTCAAGCGATTCTCCTGCCTCAGCCTCCCAAGTAGCTGGGACTACAGGCATCCCCCACCATGCCTGGCTAATTTGTGTGTTTTTAGTACAGATAGGATTTCGCCATATTGGTCAGGATGGTCTCAAACTCTTGACTTCAGATGATCCACCCGCCTCGGCCTCCCAAAGTGCTGGGTTTACAGGCGTGAGCCACTGTGCCTGGCCCCAGTTTAGCATTTTTAAAAAACGAATGGACTTTATTTTTCGGAAGGGTTTGAGATTTACAGAAATAATACAGAGAGCTTCCCTGCCCCCCCAACCCCACCCACAGTTCGCCTCGTTATTACCGTCTTGCCTTAGTTTGGTATATTTGTTATAATGAATGAACCAGTATCAACGCATTATTGACCAAATAAAGTCACGGTTCAGATTCCCTCATTTGTTTTCCCTGACATCCTTTCTGCGTTCCAGGACCACATTCCTCAGCGTCTGTCTCCCAGGGCCTCTGGGCTGGGCCGTTTCACAGACTCCTTGTTTTTGACAACCTGGACAGCTCCGAAGAGGCCGGGTCCGTGGCGGGATGTCCCTGCTGAGATTCGCCTGCTCTTTTTCTCATGATGAGGCTGGAGTTACAGGTTTTTTGGAAGAAGATGCCAGAGGTGAAGCAGCATCTTCATCCATCCTATTAAGGGCAACATCGGCCGGGCGCGGTGGCTCAAGCCTGTCATCCCAGCACTTTGGGAGGCCGAGACGGGCGGATCACGAGGTCAGGAGATCGAGACCATCCTGGCTAACACGGTGAAACCCCGTCTCTACTAAAAAATACAAAAAACTAGCCGGGCGAGGTGGCGGGCGCCTGTAGTCCCAGCTACTCGGGAGGCTGAGGCAGGAGAATGGCGTGAACCCGAGAGGAGGAGCTTGCAGTGAGCTGAGATCCGGCCACTGTACTCCAGCCTGGGCGACAGAGCAAGACTCCGTCTCAAAAAAAAAAAAAAAAGGGCAACATCATCGGTGAACTCCTGACTTGGCGCCGGCCTCGTCTTCTGCAGAGGCAGAGCCCTCAGGCTCCTCTGCTAGCCACGAGGGATCTGCCAGCCCCGAGGGTTTCTGCAGGTGGAGCCGCGCAGAAGGAGCCCAGCCCTTCCCACCCCGCGCTCTCTGGACGGGCGGCACTGCGCCAGCCCAAGTCGAGGGGCTGGGTGGGGGGCTCTGCTCCTCCTTAGGGGCAGTGTCTACGCCATTGGTTTAGAATTCTTCCACAGAGGAGATTGGTCTCTTCTCCCCCATTTGTGAATTTATTTGATCACTTATTTATATCGCTATGGACTTGTAGATATTTACAGCACACTTTGGGTTAGGGATGTAGAATGAGGTGCTACTTCATTCATTGTGTTGCTCAAACTCTGGGAGTTCACTCCGTTGGACGCTGGGTCCACTCGCATATTTACATCGAGTGTGTGTGTGTATCTTTGTGTTTGGTGTGTATGTGTGTGCATGTGTATGTGTATACATGTGTATGTGCACGTGTGTGCATGTGTATGTGTGTGTGGTGTGTGCGTATGTATGCGTTTAGTGTATGTGTGTATGTGGTGTATATGTGGGTATATGTGTGTATGCATGGTGCGTGTATGTGCATGGTGCTTGTGTGTATGTTGTATGTGTGGTGTGTGTGTATTTGTGGGCATGGTGCATATTTGTGGTGTGTATGTGTATGTTGTGTGTATGTGTGTGCATGGTGCATGCGTATGTGTGTGGTGTATGTGTATATGTGTGGTGTGTGTATGTGTGTGTGCATGGGGCGTGTATGTGTTTGTGGTGTGTGTATGTTGTATGTGTGTGGTGTGTGTGTATGTATGTATGGTGTGTGTGTAAAAGTGTATGTATGTATGTATGCCTGTTTGTGGTGTGTGCATGGTGTGTGTGTGAGTTTGGGTGTGTATGTGTGTGAGTGTATGTGTGTATGTATGTTTGTGGTGTGTGTGTATGTGCATGGTGCATGTGTGTGTGGTGTGTGTGGTATGTGTATATATGTGTGTGCATGGTGTGTGTGTGCTGTGTATGTGTGTGATGTGTGTGTGGTGTGTTTGTGGTGTGTGTATGTGTGTGTTGTGGTGTGTTTGTATGTGTGTGTGGTGTATGTGTGTATGACATATGTATGCAGGTGGTGTTTATATATGTGTGTGCATGGTGTGTGTGTGTGGTGTGTATGTGCGTGGTGCATGTGTGTATGCGTGTGGGGTGTGTCTGTGCATGGTGCATGTATGTGTCTGGTGTGTGTGTATATGTGTGTGCATGGTGCATGTGTGTGAGTGTATGTATGTTTGTGGTGTGTATGTGTATGTGCAAGGTGTGTGTGTTTGTGGTGTGTGTGTGCATGGTGCGCATGTTTGTGGTGTGTGTATGTGCATGGTGGGTGTATGTGTATGTGTGTTTGTGGTGTGTGCGTGTGTGCATGGTGTGTGATGTGTTTGTGGTATGTGTATGTATGCGTGTTTGTGGTGTGTGTGTGTGTGCATGGTGTGTGTGTGTGAGTGTGTGTATGTATGTTTGTGGAGTGTGTGTGTGTGCATGGTGCCTGGTGTGTGTGTGTGCATGGTGCCTTTGTGTGTATGTATGTGTGTGTGTTTGTGGTGTATGTGTGTGGTGTATATGTGTGTATGGTGTGTGTGTGAGTGTATGTGTGTATGTATGTTTGCGGTGTGTATGTGTGTGTGTGCACAATGCCTGTGTGTGAGTATATGGTGTGTGTGTGATGTGTGTGTATATTTGTGTGCATGGTGCATGTGTGTTTGTAGTGTGTGTATGTGTGTTTGTGGTGTGTGTGTGCATGGTGTGTGTGAGTGTATGTATGTTTGTGGTGTGTGTGTGTGTGCATGGTGCGTGTGTGTGTGTGGCATGTGTGTGAATGTATGTGTGTATGTTTGTGGTGTGTATGTGTATGCACGGTGCCTGTGTGTGAGTGCATGGTGTGTGTGGTGTGTGTGTGTGTGTTTGTGGTGTGTGTATGTGTTTGTGGTGTGTATGTGTGTGCATGGTGCCTTTGTGTGTATGCGTGTGTGTGTCCATTGTGCATGTGTATGTGTTTGTGGTGTGTGTGTTTGTGGTGTGTATGTGTGTGCACGGTGCCTGTGTGTGAGTGCATGGTGTGTGTGGTGTGTGTGTGTTTGTGTTTGTGGTGTATGTGTGTGCATGGTGTGTGTGAGTGTATGTATGTTTATGGTGTGTGTGTGTGTGTGTGTGTGCATGGTGCCTTTGTGTGTATGCGTGTGTGTGTCCATTGTGCATGTGTATGTGTTTGTGGTGTGTGTGAGTTTGTGGGGTGTGTGTGTGCATGGTGCATGTGTGTGCGTGTGTGTGTGGTCTGTAGTTGTTTGTTCTGAGCACTTTCTTCCTTTATGGCACTGCAGGATGCTCCAGACCCATCTTGTATTTTTCCTGTCCCAGTCCTAGAATCAGCCACTTCCCCATGGAGCGCTGGTTCCCTTCGGGCAGAACGGGACTAGGAAACCAAGATCCGGGTGCCAGGTGTGTTCACTGCTGCTGGGGTGTTATTTCCTTTATGTTCTCTTGCAGACAAAAGCAATAAATACGTGTGTGTGCTAACATGTATATGCACTCATCTGTACATAGTTTTGTCTGTAGCCATCTGTGTTTATGTTAAGTTAAACAGGAACCCTCACAGATGCCTCCAGTCCCGCCTGTCACCACCAGGATCATTCAGCTGCCTCCCCTTCATGATCTTTAAACTCGCCTCTGCGAGCGAGGGACGGAGCTCCACCATCTGCTCTTTACTTATTTAGCTGCTCAACCCCAGTACGGATGTACCGTGATATCAGAATTGCCAACCTGTATCCCTGTGGGAAGCAACTGCATCAACTAAAGCACACTGCACATGCGAGTTCCTTTTGCCTTTAGTCTCACAGACCCCACTCATTTCCAGAGCCACTTAGGTCAGCTCCTCTCCCCTGCCCGCTTCAACGAGGTCTTTCATACCTTTGTAACACAATCGCATGCTTCTGTCACATTCTACATCTTTCTTGGGATCCCCTGCCCTCCTAAATGTGAGGAAAAGAAAGAGATCAGCCTGTTACGGTGTCTATATAGAAAGAAGTAGACATAAGAGACTCCATTTTGTTCTGTATTTGAGATGCTGTTAATCTGTGACCCTACCCCCAACCTTGTCCTTGCAAGAGACATGTGCTGTGGTAACTCAAGGTTTAATGGATTTTGGGCGTGCAGGGTGTGTCTTTGTTCCTAGAAAAGCTAGGTATTGTCCAAGGTTTATCCCCATGTGATAGGATGAAACAATGTTGCTAAAAGGTTTATCTCAAGGCACAGGATTTTCCTTTAAACGTATTCATGTCACAGAGATCCTTGTTCTTATGTCTTACTGCTAATTTCCTCCCTAAAAACGATCCTATTGTCCTGCCACTCCCTTATCTTTAAGATGGTAAAGATAATTATCTATAAATACTAAGGGAACTCAGAGGCCGGTGCCGGCGTGGGTCCTCTGTAAGCTGAGCGCCGGTCCCCTGGGCCCCCGCTTTTCTTTCTCTATACTTTGTCTCTGTGTCTTATTTCTCTTCTCAAGTCTCTCGTTCCACCTAACGAGAAACACCCGCAGGTGTGGAGGGGCAGGCCACCCCTTCACTAAATTATTATTTAAATTTTTTGAGGCTGGGTATGTAATCCCAGCACTTTGGGAGCTGAGGCTGGAGAATCGCTTGAGCCGGGAGTTCAAGACCAGCCTGGGCATCATGACGAGATCCCACAAAAATTAGCCAGGTGTGGTGGTGTGTACCTACAGTCTCTGCTACTGGGGAGTCGGAGGTGGGGGGATCGCTTGAACCCAGGAGGTTAAGGCTGCAGTGAGCAGTGATTATACCACCACACTCCAGCCTGGAAGACAGAGCAAGACCTTGTCTCAAAAATAAAACAAAATTTTCATTCATGAAGGTTCACTCTGTTGTCCAGTTTCAAGGTTTTGATTGTCATGTATGAACCATTACAGTATCATACATAATAGTTTTACCATTCTAAGAAATTCTTCTGCCCTGCCCCTATTCATTTCATCCCCAGGCCCCTGTGCCTCTGGTCTCTGTAGTTTTACTTTCTCCAGAATGTGATACTGTTGGAATTGTAGAGCATGCAGCCTTTTCAGACTAGCTTCTTTCTCTTAGCCATATGCACATATGGGTCAGCCATGTTTCTTTGTAACTTGATAGCTCTTATTTATTGCTGAGCAATATTTCATTATATGAATGTTCTAAACAGTTTATCCATTCACCGTTTCTTTTTCTTTTTTCTTTTCTTTCCTTTTTTTTTGGACAGAGTTTCGCTCTTGTGGCCCAGGCTGGAGTGTAGTGGTGTGATCTCGGCTCACTGCCTGCTGGGTTCGAGCGATTCTCCTGCCTCAGCCTCCCGAGTAGCTGGGATTACAGGCGCCCGCCACCACGCCTGGCTGATTTTTTTTTTTTTTTTTTTTTTTTTTTTTTTTTTTTTTTTTGAGACGGAGTCTCGCGCTGTCACCCAGGCTGGAGTGCAGTGGCCGGATCTCAGCTCACTGCAAGCTCCGCCTCCCGGGTTCACGCCATTCTCCTGCCTCAGCCTCCCGAGTAGCTGGGACTACAGGCGTCCGCCACCTCGCCCGGCTAGTTTTTTGTATTTTTTTTTTTAGTAGAGACGGGGTTTCACCATGTTAACCAGGATGGTCTCGATCTCCTGACCTCGTGATCCGCCCGTCTCGGCCTCCCAAAGTGCTGGGATTACAGGCTTGAGCCACCGCGCCCGGCCGATTTTGTATTTTCCATGTTGGTCAGGCTGGTCTCAAACTCCCGAACTCAGGTGATCCACCCACCTCGGTCTCCCAAAGTGCTGGGATTACAGGCGTGAGCCCCTGCGCCCAGCCCAGAACCAAATTTTTAATTTTAATAAAGTCCAACTAATTTCTTTCTTTTTTTTTTTTTGAGACGGAGTCTCGCTCTGTCGCCCAGGCTGGAGTGCAGTGGCCGAATCTCAGCTCACTGCAAGCTCCGCCTCCCAGATTTACGCCATTCTCCTGCCTCAGCCTCCTGAGTAGCTGGGACTACAGGCGCCCGCCACCTCGCCTGGCTAGTTTTTTGTATTTTTTAGTAGAGACAGGGTTTCACCATGTTAGCCAGGATGGTCTCGATCTCCTGATCTCATGATCCGCCCGTCTTGGCCTCCCAAAGTGCTGGGATTACAGGCTTGAGCCACTGTGCCCGGCCTAAATTTCTTTCATGGATGCTCATGATGTATCTAAAAAACTCATTGCTAAATCTAAGCTCACCTAAATTATCTCCTATGTTATCATCTAGTTTTATAGTCTTGCATTTTACATTTAGATCTGTGATCCATTTTGAGTTAATTTTTGTGATAAGTGTAAGGTCTGTGTCTAGATTCATCTTTCTGTATATGGATGTCCAATTGTTCCACCACAATTTGTTGAAAAGGTTATCATTCTTTATTGAATTTCCTTTGTTCCTTTCTCAAAGATCAGTTGACTATATTTGTATGGACCTATTTCTGGGCTCCCAATTCTGTTCCATTGATCTATTTGTCTCTTATTTTGCTGATACCAGGCTGTTTTGATGACTATAGCTTTACAGTAAGTCATGCAGTGTCAGTCCTCTAACTTTATTAATTTTTTTAGTATGATACTGGCTATTCTGAGTGTTTGAGTTTCCATAGAAACTTTGGAATCGGTTTGTCAGTAGCCACAAAACAACTGGCTGGAATTTTGATTGGGATTGTATTGAATCTATGATCGAATTGGGAAGAACTGATATCCCAACAATATTAAATTCCTATCAACCAACGCAAACTATCTCACCATTTATTTAGATCTTAGATTTCTTTCATCAAAGTTTTGTAGCTGTTCTCGTGTGGTTCCTGTACATATTTTGTTACATTTATACCTAGATATTTCATTTTTGTGGTGCTAACATAACTGTATTGAGATTTAAATGCTGAATCCCCATTGTTCGTTGCTAGTACGTAGGAAGCAACTGACTCTTGTGTATTACTTTGTATCCTACAGTCGTGCTATAATCACTTATCAGTTCCAGGAGTTTTATAGATAATTATTTGGGATTTCCTACACAGATAGTCATGTCTTCTGTGAACAAAGACAGTTTTACTTCTTCCTTCCCAACCTATACACATTTTATTCCTTTTCCTGTATTATTTCATCAAGCTGGGTTTCCAGTACGATGCTGAATAGGAATGGTGAGAGCAGATGGCCTTGTCTTGCTCTTTCTCTTAGGGCACAGTATCTACAGTCTCACCAGTAAGTGTGATGTCAGTTGCACATTTTTGGGTAGATGAATTTTATCAAGTTGAAGTAATTTTCTTGTCTTCTCTTTCTTTTTTTTTTTTTTTTTTTTTTTTTTGAGACAGAGTCTTGCTCTGTCGCCCAGGCTGGAGTGCAGTGGCACAATCTCGGCTCACTGCAAGCTCTGCCTCCTGGGTTCATGCCATTCTCCTGCCTGAACCTCCCGAGTAGTTGGGACTACAGGTGCCCACCACCACGCCCGGCTGATTTTTTGTATTTTTAGTAGAGACGGGGTTTCACCGTGTTAGCCAGGATGGTCTCGATCTCCTGACCTCATGATCCACTCACTTCGGCATCCCGAAGTGCTGGGATTACAGGCGTGAGCCACCACACCCGGCCTACCAGCGCCATCTTGTCTGCTCCTTACTGTACACATGGCTGCCAAAGGGAAGGGAAGATGGAACTGTCATTTTGATCATGCCTAGTCCCAGGTAGCCTTTTCCTATTGGCATAGCTGTCAGTATTCACCTGTTCAAACTTCCAGCTTGCTTGTCTATATCTGCAGCTGGATTTTTCCAGCTGCTCTTTGTTAGAAAAGAAACTGATTTGGGGGCTGCTTTTCATTAAAAGGAAAACCTTACCGAGGACTTCTTTACCCTCACTGCCTGCCTAAATAATTTCTTTTTAACTCCTATATCGTCACTCGGTCACCCAGGCTGGAGTGCAGTGGTGCCAACACAGCTCACTGCAGCCTCGACCTCCTGAGTTCAAGCAATTCTCCCATCTCAGCCTCCTGAGTAGCTGGGACTAGAGGCACATGCCACCAGCCCCTACCACACCCAGCTAATTGTTGTATTTTTCACTGAGACAGGGTCTCCCTATGTTGACCAGGCTGGTCTCTAACTCTGATTTCAAACGATCCTCCCACAGAGGTGGGATTACAGGTGCACACCACCGCTCCAGCAACGGAGGCCGCACATGCTCAGCGTGTGAGGCTGCCCTGTGGCTTGGGTCAAAGCAATGCACCGGGTCCCAAACAAGTTCAACCACAAATCCCCACTGGAGCAGCTGTGTCCTGGGGAGGGCGGCCTTTCGATGCCTCTCCATTGGGGATGGGGATGCCTTCTGGCCACACTGCCTATAATAATTGCCCCTGAACCTCCTCCGTGTCCTCCGTTGGGCTCCCAGGGTGGGGCCGACTCGTGGCTCCAGGCAGCAGGGTGAGGGCTGTTCACTGGCAGCGGGACAACGGCCAGGACCCCAGCCCTAGGTCAGCAGGCCTGGGAGGCCCCCATGCGTAACGGGCCGGGTTGGGGAACCGCCTGAGTCTCTTCCTGGGTGAATTAGGAGGAGCACCCCCGGCTGTGTCTGGGTTAATGCCACCGTGGGGACCTGGGAAAGGAGGCCGAGGATCACTGGGGATGCAACCCGGGTGCCCCTCTGTGACTCACAGGGCGGCAGAGTCGGTCTCCCTGCGCAGGACAAATGCGCGGGGGCAGGGGGCTCCCAGCCTGCCAGAGTGTGTGACCTGCAGTCGGGGGCCCGGCCGAGGAGTGGGTTCAGCCCCGGGTAGAGCTGCTGGGAGAGGCCTCGCTGTGGGCCCTGAGTCCTGGTGGCCGGGCCTGTGGACCCCATGCAGGCAGCCGAGAGGGTGAGGGTGACCCGGGGTGATCGCGCCCACCGCGGGCTCCCGGAGCGGCGCCTGTGAGTTTGCTGCGCGCTGAGCCCCTGGACGCCCGCGCGGTGGCGGGAGGTTTGTTTTGCGCCTCCTCCAGACGCGGTGGCTCCCGGCACCGACATTCCCCTGGGCAGGGCCCGCTCCTGGGTCCCCACGGCGCCCCCAGGCCTGGCCCTGACCCTCCTCTGGTCCCTCCCTGGGATGCACACCAGCCCCTCCTTCTCCCTCGGCGCCCCCCGCGGCCTCCCCCTCTCCCCCGGGTGCCCCTGTCTTGCCAGGCCTAGCCCGGTGCTTCCAGGCCTTTCCATTCCCCCGTGCTGTTGGCTTAGGGTCTGGGTTTTCCCTGCGGCACCTGAGGCTCCGCCAGGTCTTCCCCGCCCTGCGCGCCCTCCCGGCCTCCTCTTCCAGGGGTGGGTGGGCTCAGGGGCTCCGGGGTCCACGCCGCCTGCGTGGCTCCAGCGCCCTGGGCACCGCCCTGCGCTCTGTTGGAAGAACGAGACCGGGGCCCCGGGCTGCTGGGGTCCGACCCTGCGTCTCCGCGGGGTCCCCTCCATCCGCCCCCGGCGAACCGGGACAGCGCAGCGGAAGCACAAACTCCCGCTCGGGCCTGATGTGGGCTTCGGTTTGACCAGAAATGCTCGGGGGACCATCAGGACCGGAGTCCGTCGAAATCTGGGTTCAGCGTCCCGGACCCCGGCGTCCCGGGGGGCTAACGGGTTGGGGGGGCGAAGGCCGCGGCGCCTCCTCAGGAGCGACCCCCGCCCCGCGGGCCCCGTTTCGCCCCTCCCGGAGGGCGCGTTTTGCCGGCACGGCCACCAGGTGGCGCCGCAGGGCCCCGAACGGCCGGGAGGCGCGCGCAGGGCTGGGCTCGGGTCCTCTCGCCGGAGGGGCGGGGCCGGGGGCGGGGCCGGGCTCGGGGCCGGGCTCGGGTCCTCTCGCCGGGGGGGCGGGGCCGGGGGCGGGGCCGGGCTCGGGTCCTCTCGCCGCAGGGGCGGGGCGGGGCGGGGCGGGGCGGCGGCGGGGCCTGCGGGGCCGGGGCGGAGCGGCTCCGAGCATCTGGGGGGCGGGTTTGCCGGGGGCCGCGCTTGCGCGGTGGGAAGGTCCGGGGCGTGCCAGAGGTCCCAGGAAGGGGGGGACGGACAGGGGATGCCGCGCCCTGGCAGCGTCCGAACCCGCCCCCGCCCCCGCCCCCGCCCCCGCCCCCGCCCCCGCCCCCGCCCCCGCCCCCCCCCCGCCCCCCAGGCACTTTCTCCGTTTCCCCGAAGTGACGACCGCGCCTGGGCCGGAAGTGGGGAGGGGCCGCCTCGTGGGAGCGCGGGCGGGCAGAGCCCTTTGTGTTCGGGGCGGGACGGGCTGGGTGCGGGGAGACCCCCTGCGCCCTGGCCCTGCTGAGGAGGAGGGGGCTCTAGACGGGCGGGACGCTCCTCCGAGCGCTGCGTGTCTGGGGGCTCGAAACGCAGACCCGCCCCCCACCTTTGGAACGTCCTCCCCCCTCCCCCCATCCCTGGGGAGCAGCTGGGAGCGCCCCACACCCATCCGTCCCGGGCCGCGTGTTCAGGGTTGTTTTCCTCGGTCTGGGAAACGCCCCGCCCCGCTCGGTTCCGGGCCGTCGGTTCGGGGGTGTTTTCCTGGCACAGCCCTGGGAGGCCTCCCCGGCGCCGAGGGCAGCCAGTGTCGGGGCAGAGTTCTTGTCCGGGAAGATGTGCCCCGGGCTGGGCTCCTGCCGCCACCCACTGCGTGGCACGGGTCCCCCGGTCCTCCGGGCTTCCTGTGGGAGCTGGGGCTTGGGAAGCCGCCGCAGAAGCGGTTCCCTTGGCCACCTCCTTGCCAGAGAAGTCAGCCGTCCTTGCTTCTGACCCAGGGGCTCTGTCTTCTGATGGCCTCCGGGGAACTGTGGCCGGTTCACCCCCTAGGTGGTGAAGCTAGTCATTTGAACCAGAGCAACTCCATCTTGATTAGGAGCTGGGTAAAATGAGGCTGAAATCCACTGGGCTGCATTTTCCTAGACGGTGGAAGCTCAGATCCTGCCCGTTTGTGCACGGGAAGAACCCACCAGACTCCTGAAGTCCACCTCAGCTCCCTTCCCCGAGCTCCAGGCCCAGCCTACAGTTCCCTCCGCCCCTTAGACCCCAGGCCTGGACCGCAGTTAAACTAACTCCCTGTGTTTTGAGCCCCCTGTGCCCTTCATACCCTGTTTGCCACCCAAATTGTTTTTAACCCCGTTATTCAGGGCATGCGATAGTGTGGGCGGAGGATTACCCAGGTGCGGAGGCAAGAGACTGAAGGCACAAACTGTTTCAGTATAATAAAGAAAATAGAGTAAGAACAGTCAGAATACAAATTAGATATGGAGATGATCATGAACATTATCAATAGTATAAACATTATTAATCAGCTTTTATCATGGACATTATCAATCAGCATGGGCATTATTAATCATTAACTTTTAATATTACTCTTTGTTGCATTACTAACATAACCAAGGAATAACCGGTGGGTATAGGGTCAGGTGCTGAAGGGACATCCTGAGAAGTGACCTAGAAGGCAAGAGATGAGCCCTCTGTCACGCCCGCATAAGGGCCGCCTGAGGGCTCCTTGGTCAAGCGGTAACACCAGTACCTGGAAAGGCACCCGTTACTTAGCAGACCGCGAAAGGGAGTCTCCTTTCTTTGGAGGAGTCAGGGAACGCTCTGCTCCACCAGCTTCTTGTGGGAGGCTGGATATTATCCAGGCCTGTGTGTAGTCACCCGGAGGCCTAAACCCCTCCCTGTGGCGCTGTGCTTCAGCGGTCACACTCCTCGTCCACTTTCATGTTCCTCCCGTACTCCTGGTTCCTCTTTGAAGTTCGTAGAAGGTAATGATAGAAGAAATAAAGTCTTTGATCTTTTTTTTTTTTTTTTTTTTGAGATGGAGGCTCACTGTGTTGCCCAGTGACACGATCTTGGCTCATTGCAAGCTTCACCCCCTGGGTTCATGCCATTCTCCTGCCTCAGCCTCCCAAGTAGCTGGGACTACAGACGCTCACCACCACGCCCGGCTAATTGTTTGTATTTTTAGTAGAGACAGGGTTTCACCGTGTTAGCCAGGATGGTCTCGATCTCCTGACCTCATGATCCACCCACCTCGGCCTCCCAAAGTGCTGGGATTACAGGCGTGAGCCACCAAGCCTGGCCGTCTTTGATCTTTCTTATAAGTGCACAGAAGAAAACGCTGACGTATGCTGCCTTCCGTCTCTGCTTCGGCTGCCTATAAGGAAGGGCCCCCGTCCTATGATCATGTGACTTGCGTGACCTTATCAATGACTTGGACGACTCACCCTCCTTACCCTAACCCCTTGTCTTGTATGCAGTAAATATCAGCGCGCCCAGCCATTCAGGGCCATTACCGGTCTCCGCATCTTGGTGGTAGTGGTCCCCTGGGCCCAGCTGTTTTCTCTTCATCTCTTTGTCTTGTGTATTTATTTCTTACGATCTCTCCACACATGGTGAGAACACCCGCCAAGCCCCGTGGGGTTGGACTCAAATGATAGAAGTCAGGCTTTTAATCAAACGCAAGCAATTCAGAATGCCAAATTAAGATCTATACCCTTTCCCAAATCCAGTATCGTAGGAGAAATTATGGTACAATAATTAATCCCCCTCCTCCCGCCAAGCTAAACCTCAGAGAAGTTGAAGTTCTAAAGTTCAAGTCCAGAAATACTGGGAAGGAAAAAAACAAAACCAAAAAAACCCAGGAAACAAATATCAGGGAAAAACCCAGAATCTCGTCATGAAAATAGTGTCCGGTTGCTCTGTTTCTGCTTGGCAGCTCACAGCTTGTGTTTCACCCCGGCCTCTGGGGCCAGCTCCGTTCCTGGCCTGAGGCCGACTCCCTGGCACAGTCCACACAGTTGGGCCAGGCTTCCTGCCCTGGAAACCAGTTGGGGTTTCTCCATAGGAACGTGCCTAGGCAGACACAGGGCTTTGCTGGTTCTCCTGCAGTAAGTCTGAGATGAAACGGGTGTTTTGCTTTAACAAACAAACAAAAAAAAACAAAAGCCAAAAAACAAAAACAAAACTGGGTTTTGATGTGTTTAGAAAGAGACCTTTCTGAGCGTCTTTTGCTCTGTGGCCTGGGTGCGGGGTGCCGCCCACCAATAGCAGCTGGGCTGGGCCTTCTGCTCCCAGCCTGGGGGGGCCTTTCGGCCCCTGTAGAGGTAAAGTAACACCCGAAGTCTCTTTTCTTTAAAAAGTGCAGAGTCGCTGGGGGAATATGAGTTTCATATCGTTACCCGTGGAGGGTGTCCAGGTTCTTGGCGTCTTGAACAAAGAACTGGACAAAACATACAAAGGAAGGAAGGAATGAGGAGATTTACTGGAAATGAAAGCACACACCACAGCATGGGAGCCGTCAGAGCGTGGGGCTCAAGGGCCCCATTCCAGAATTTTGGGGAGTTTAAATACCTTCTAGAAGATTCCATTGGTTACTTGGTGTACGCCCTATGTAAATGGAGAGGATGAAGTAAAGTTACAAAGTTATTGACTGGGTGTAGGCCTTATGGAGGATGAAATAAAGTTACAGAGTCATTTACTGGGCGCAGGCCCTATGGAGAGGCTATTTCCTGTCATACCTGAGGTGTGAATCGGTCTTACGTTCCCTGTCTCCAGGCCTCGTTTTCCTGCCTCACTAGCACCAGGCCCACAGCCACACAATGGGGAAAACGGACTCCACGTGCCTCCAAGGTGAACACCCTGGTCTCAGGAGCAGAGACCTAGCGGCGTCCCAGGGAGAGTGGAGAGACAGCGAGAGAAATGTTCTGGCTGGTCCAGAGGGCGAAACAGCAGAGACTGTTCTGTAAGAGGCGTGTGAACCGGAGCAACTCCATCTTGATGAGGAGCTGGGCAAGACGAGGCTGAGACCTACTGGGCTGCATCCCCAGGTGGTTAAGGCGTTCTAAGGCACAGGATGACACAAGAGGTTGGCAATAGCCACAGGTCACAAAGACCTTGCTGATAAAACAGTTTGGAGTAAGGAAGCCGGACAAATTCCTCCAAAACCAAGATGGTGACGAGAGTGACCTCTGGCCGTCCTCAGTGCTACACTCCCACCAGTTCCCTGACAGTTCACAAATGCCATGGCAACGTCAGGAGGTTACTCTACATGGTCTAAAAGAGGAGGCAAGAATTATCCACCCCTTGTTTAGCGTATCATCAAGAAATAACCGAAAAAATGAGCAGCCAGCAGCTCTCGGGGCCCCTCTGTCTACGGAGTAGCCAATCTTTATTACTTTACTTTCCTAATAAACTTGCTTTCACTTTAGGGACTCGCCCTGATTTCTTTCTCACACGAGATCCAGGAACCCTCTCTCGGGTCTGGATCGGGACCCCTTTCTTGTAACATCTTTCTGGCGACCACAGAAGAAAAACCCCAGACCCAAAAGCTAACTTTGGGTAGGTGGTGGGGCCCAGTGACGTATTTCTGGCGACCACAGGAGGGGCCACGGTGCGGAAACCCAAGACCTAGAGGCTAACTTTGGGTAAGGGGTGGGGTCCGGGCACATCTTTCTGGCGAGCCCTGAAGGGACAACACTGAGGAGGAGCCCCCAACCCAAAGGAAACAGACTCAGCCCTGATCGGACGACTCTGGGTGAGTGGTGGGGTAGCCGGGAAAGGATGGGATTGGGTGAGAGGCCAAGGCCGACAGCGTGAAAGGCCACTCTTAGTAAGAGGCAAGGATGCTTGGCCCACCTGGGGTTAGAGGCCCCCCCGTTCTAAGATTTAGGGGCTTAGAGGCCCCTCTCAGTAGAGTCCCTCTGGGAAAAGTCCCTCCCGGCTGAGAACGGGTTCGGCCCCAGGGGAAGTTAGCGGCTATTCTCTTTGGGGTTAATCTGCCTGGCACTCTTTGCTGACGGCTGTGGGTGACGGAATTAGGCACGGACAGGATCGTGGGATGTGGGAGCTTTTTCCTTCCCGAAAAGGGAAACTTGAGAGCTGATGGGACGGCGGGAAAAAGTCCCTTCCCAACAGCAGCCGCCGAGCTCCTCAGTGTCCTGCAGTGGGCGGGCCTTTCTCTGGCCTCCCTGAGCCTTTGCCTTCCCCACCCTGCCACAGGCAATGCTTTTCTCTCTCTCCTTTCCCGTTTTTATCTTTTCCATCCCTCAGGACGGCCGTCTTGCCCAGAGAACGCGTGTTGAAACTCCTGGCTGGAGGTTGGATTAACGATGACGGGGGCAAGTTTGAGCCTTGCCAGTGTGATACTGGGTGCCAAGCAGAGTGGCTGCTGTCTACGTTTTCTCACACGGAGTTTGCTCTGGCCAGAACGGAAAGAGCAACTTTCCTTTGTGTTGCGGCTTGGCCCGCAGGGCTGTGGTGCCGCCAGTTGTAAGGGAGGAGACCACCCCTCATATTGTCTTATGCCCAATTTCTGCCTCCAAAGAAAGAAGTAAAAACTAAAAGGCAGAAATGAAATCCACAGGCAGACAGCCCGGCGTCACACCCTGGGCCTGGTAGTTACAGATCGATCCCTGATCTAATCGTTTCTGTTATCTATAGATTCCAGGCATTGTGTAGAAAAGCACCGTGAAAATCCCTGTCCTGTTCTGTTCCGTTCTGATTACCGGTGCGTGCAACCCCCAGTCACGTACCCCCTGCTCACGCAATTGATCACGGCCCTCTCACGCGCACCCCCTTAGAGTTGTGAGCCCTTAAAAGGGACAGGAATTGCCCACTCGGGGAGCTCAGTTATTGGAGACGTGAGTCTTGCCGAAGCTCCTGGCCGAATAAAGCTCTTCCTTCTGTAACTGGGTGTCTGAGGGGTTTTGTCTGCGGCTTGTGCGGCTACAGTTGGGTCACTGGGTCCCCCGGGGGAAGGGAAACCAGAAGCCTGTCATGCTGGCAAAAGTGTAAGAATTACTCACCAGTCAGACTCCTGGCCTCTGTGTGTGTGTGTGTGCGTGTGTGTGTGTGTGTGTGGTGTGTGTGTGTGGTGTGTGTGTGGTGTGTGTGGTGTGTGTGGTGTGGGTGTGGTGTGTGTGTGGTGTATGTGTGGTGTGTGTGTGTGTGTGTGGTGTGTGTGTGGTGTGTGTGTGTGTGTGTGGTGTGTTTGTATGTGTGTGTGTGGTGTGTGTGTGTGGTGTGTGGTGTGTGTGGTGTGTGGTGTGCGTGGTGTGTGTGTAAACTGGACGAGGCTTCCCTCTGGCCGTCGTGTCCTTGGGAGCTTGGCCTTGTAACCACGTGGCCGTACTTTCTCTTGGTCTCCGCCATGACACTGGCCGCCCGGGTTCAGGGTTCAATTCTCAGCGTAGGGGATGGATCTTTACCTTCTGTTTGTCCGTGTTTTTTTTTTTTTTTGAGACGGAGTCTCGCTCTGTTGCCCGGGCTGCAGTGCAGTGGCCGGATCTCAGCTCACTGCAAGCTCCGCCTCCCGGGTTCACGCCATTCTCCTGCCTCAGCCTCCCGAGTAGCCGGGACTACAGGCGCCGCCACCTCGCCCATCTAGTTTTTTTGTATTTTTTTAGTAGAGACGGGGTTTCACCATGTTAGCCAGGATGGTCTCGATCTCCTGACCTTGTGATCCGCCCGTCTGGGCCTCCCAAAGTGCTGGGATTACAGGCTTGAGCCACCGCGCCCGGCCCTTGTCCGTGTTTTTATACGTGTTGTGTGTGTAATATAAAAGAGCTTTAATTAATTGGTTTAATAATAAGAGCTTAAATCAAAAATTGTGTCAGAAAAGTTAAAAGTGCAATGCCTTTCAGTTCATGTGACTTAAGTAATCTTTGGAAAATAAAGACAGTTTTAAAGATTATTGGTAAAATAGAAATATCTTTAAAAATGTAAACATTTGGTCTAAATAATGCATGTCAGATATTAAGTTCACTAAATGCAAACTTAACACAACTGATGAGACTAGAATTTAATAACAAATGTACCATAGTTCTTTTTTTTTTTTTTTTTTTTTTTTTGAGACGGAGTCTCACGCTGTCGCCCAGGCTGGAGTGCAGTGGCGCGATCTCGGCTCACTGCAAGCTCCGCCTCCTGGGTTCACGCCATTCTCCTGCCTCAGCCTCCTGAGTAGCTGGGACTACAGGCGCCCGCCACCGCGCCCGGCTAATTTTTTTGTGTATTTTTAGTAGAGACGGGGTTTCACTGTGGTCTCGATCTCCTGACCTTGTGATCCGCCCGCCTCGGCCTCCCAAAGTGCTGGGGTTACAGGCTTGAGCCACCGCGCCCGGCCACCATAGTTCTTGAAACATCATTTTTTTCTGTCTAGTTTCCTATTTTTACTAAAGACAAATCGTAGTGTGACCAATTTGCTTTATTATATTTCACCTGATTATTTGTATAAAGTGCAGCACAAATAATTATTTTTTACAGAAGCGTTTTTTAACTTCGCTTTGATGGAACTCTGTTCCATACAAGGAATCCTAGATAAGACGGTTTTAGAGTCGAGCCCTGCCAAAGGTTTCTGCCCTCAAATACCTGCCAGTTGAGTAAATTCCTCTCCTCTTGGGGTCCCAAGATAACTTGGGGCTCCTCGACCTGTTAGAAAGTGACATTCTTTACGAAGCACTGTGGCTCACACCTGTAATCCAAGCACTTTGGGAGGCTGAGGTGGGCACATCACTTGAGGTCAGGACTTTGAGACCAGCCTGGCCAACATGGTGAAACCATGTCTCTACGAAAAATACAAAAATTAGCTACAAAAATTGGCCGAGCATGGTGGTGCACGCCTGTAGTCCCAGTTACTTGGGAGGCTGAGGCAGGAGAATCGCTTGAACACGGGAGGCAGAGGTTGTAGTGAGCCGAGATCGCACCACTGCACTCCAGCCTGGTGACAGAGACTCCGTCTCCAAAAAAAAAAAAAAGAAAAGAAAGAGAAAGGAAGGAAGGAAGGAAGGAAGGAAAGGAAAGAAAGGAAAGAAAAGAAAGAAACGTTTCTTACCACAGATCAGAAACCTGGCTGGAGTGCAATGGCGCGATCTTGGCTCACTGCAAGCTCTGCCTCCTGGGATCACGCCATTCTCCTGCCTCAGCCTCCTGAGTAACTGGGACTACAGGTGCCCGCCACCGCACCCGGCTAATTTTTTTTTTGTATTTTTAGTAGAGATGGGGTTTCACCGTGTTAGCCAGGATGGTCTCCATCTCCTGACCTTGTGATCCGCCTGCCTCAGCCTCCCAAAGTGCTGGGATTACAGGTGTGAGCCACCGTGCCCGGCCGCAAGTCAAGTTTCATTCCTTAAAAGAAAGCACACCATTCTAGTCAAAGCCTTGGTAAAATAACCAAAGTCTCCAATTGTGTCCTGTTGCAAAAGAAAATAGATTCTTATTGCACTTATGCAAATAACTGTATTGCCATAAATTAATCATATAAATAGTTTCCAAATTAAGAATGTGAATAGTTTCCAAATCAGGCAGAGAGAAACAAATACACTCCGAATTTTGTTTACAGAAGTATACTTTACTCAATTGCTAAAAGCTGTAAATAGCTCAACAGAAAAATTTTCTGGACTCTGAAAACCGAAAGATCAGCAACCTTTTCAACAAAATTAAAAAGATTACTTCAGACTTCTTTTTTTTTTTTGAGATGGAGTCTCGTTCTGTCTAGGCTGGAGTGCAGTGGCGTGATCTCAGCTCACCACAACCTCCATCTCCCAGGTTCAAGCGATTCTCCTGCCTCAGCTTCCTGAGTAGCTGGGATTACAGGTACACACCATCATGTCCTGCTAATTTTTGTATTTTTAGTAGAGACGGGGTTTCACCATGTTGGTCAGGCTGGTCTCGATTTCCTGACCTCGTGATCCGTCCGCCTTGGCCTCCCAAAGTGCTGGGATTACAGGCTTGAGCCACCACGCCCGGCCAAGTTCAGGCTTCTTTAGTCTATGCACTTAACTCCTGTTTGATATTCATGAACATTTCAGTTCTCCATGAGAGTCCTAAAGTTTTTCCCTTTTTTCTAATGTCACAGTCTCCAAAGTTATTAGAAACCTGCATTTGAGGGCCAGGCACGGTGGCTCACGCCTGGAATCCCACAACTTTGGGAAGCTGAGGCAGGTGAATCACCTGAGGTCAGGTGTTCAAAAACAGCCTGGCCAACATGCTGAAACCCTGTCTTTACTAATAACACACAAAAATTAGCCAAATGTGGTGGTGCATGCCTGAATCCCAGCTACGGGGGAGGCTGAGGCAGGAGAATCGGTTGAACCTGGGAGGCAGAGGTTGCAGTGAGCCAAGAGCACTCCAGCTTGGGTGACAGAGCAAGACTCTGTCAAAAAAAAACACAAAAAAACAAAACCAAAAACAAAACAAAACAAAAAACACCAAAACAAAGAAATCTGCATTTGAGTGTATCTGGTAAAGTTTTTGTTTGTTTTTTGAGACGGAGTCTCACTCTGTCACCTGGGCTGGAGTGCCGGACTGGAGTGCGGTGGCCGGATCTCAGCTCACTGCAAGCTCCGCCTCCCGGGTTTACGCCATTCTCCTGCCTCAGCCTCCCGAGTAGCTGGGATTACAGGCGCCCGCCACCTCGCCCACCTAGTTTTTTTGTATTTTTTTAGTAGAGACGGGGTTTCACCGTGTTAGCCAGGATGGTCTCGATCTCCTGACCTCGTGATCCACCCGCCTCGGCCTCCCAAAGTGCTGGGATTACAGGCGTGAGCCACCGTGCCCGGCCGCACCTAGTAAAGTTTTATAGCTGATCGTAAACCACCTTCTGAAGAAGACCAAGGAAGACAACAAGTGTCTGTGGATGATAAAAGCCTTAGGACAATCACTATTAAAGTCACAATTGATAACGAAATTTGGTTACTTCTGGGGTACGTAACAATTTTACGTAATTATAACTATTAGTAACATACAC